>NC_086009.1:5895000-6586250 GCF_030014385.1 Trichomycterus rosablanca | reverse complement strand
CTTGTGTGGGGTTCAGGGCATTGGTAAACATGGCTCTGAGTGGCTGCATGTTTGTGCTGGAGCTGCTCTCTGCCTCCTCCGTCTCAGGCCTCATTTTCCCAATTACAGTTCGGTCCGGAGGTAATTACAATCTTTAGATTAAAAGTCGTTTCTCTTTTTTTACTGCTAGGCTGAAACGTTGCAATTTGTGGTGGCTTTCAGGGTTTTGTTCATTCCACACAAACCCTTGCTCTCTGTCGTTCTTTCCCTCCTTTTCTATCTCTCTCTTTCTTTTGCTTGCTCTGTCTGTCTGTCTGTCTGTCTGTCTCTCCATTTATATATCTCTGTCTATCTCTACCTCTGTCTGTCCATCTCTATCTTTCTGTCTCTCTATTTCTCAAACTTGAATAGCTTTATTG
Organism: Trichomycterus rosablanca; assembly: GCF_030014385.1. NCBI lineage: Eukaryota > Metazoa > Chordata > Actinopteri > Siluriformes > Trichomycteridae > Trichomycterus > Trichomycterus rosablanca. Next base: position 6,585,852 of record NC_086009.1, on the reverse strand, counting down.
GCATGACGGGGAGACCTATGTTGCCTAAGTAGTACATTAACAATTAGGACACAAACATTAAGGAAAACAAGTAAATAACCTAGAATAATAATAACAATAGTAAAAATAATAGTAATAATCATAAAAAAAATATAATAATAATAATAAACAATAATATTGATAAAATAGATAAATAAATGTGTTTATATATTACGGTAAGAATGAAAAACACCTGGATGATAGAAGCTATGAGTTCAGATCTTCTGTTCCTCTGATCTGATGGCAGTGATGAACATACTGAGCTACCGACTATAGTTTCTTCATTCTCACTCAGTAAAATTTTCATTTTACCTCTTCACTGTCTGTCTTTCTCCATCTCTCTTTTTCTATCTTTCCATCACTATCTCTGTTTGTCTCTATCCCTCTCTCTCTGTCTGTTTCTCTCTCCATATCTCTCCATATCTTTCTCCGTCTCTCCATCTCTCTCCGTCTGACTCTCCCTGTCTCTCCACCTCTCCCACTCTATCTCAAACAGAAAATTAGTGGGCACACTGTAAATAGGAGCGTTTGTTTTTAGGCTTGGGCACAACATGTTTTAGGACCGCACACAAAATAACATGTGTTTCTGTTTGCCCAAACCAGTCCTGCCTATTTCAGCTCAACTCTACAGAAGTGATGTTTTAAAATTTCATGTGGGGCAGACAAAGCATAGAATAGTGTGGCATTTTATAATGCAAAAAAGAATGCAACTTTTTACGAAAAGCCAACTATGACTGTTAAATTCTGAAAAAAACTGCTGGTAGGTAAAGAATGTTTACTTAGTGCAAATTAGGAAGAAAACGGGTGGATGGGGGTTTTTTTTTCAACCAATAAATTTAAACGGCCAGTTTTTCTGCAAAAACTGCAAGAGTAAGAAATGCTTAAATGATTATACATGGAAATGCATTAAAATACATCTATTAAAATAGATCATGCAGCATGTTTGTTCCCATCACTCTGTAATGAACCTAAATCTGTATTAAAGCAGTACACATCACTTCTTGCCATAAAAAAATTGCCTGTTTTCTAATTATAGAGCTTCAGTTGAATTATTACAACTCCTCTTAAGAGGAGACAAAGCAAAGCTGCACCATCTGTACTTGGTGAGCAGGCATTTCCCAGCTACTCTTGAGGTGTCATTTGAGAAGAAAAAGCAGACAGGGGCACTGGTCCACAATACAGCCTTTTATGATCATTCTGATGTCTTGGCGAGGGCTTGGACTGTGTGTTAGTGTGTTTGAACAGTCTGTTTAGCAGAGACTCCCGGTTTGAGTGATGGTGTTTGGACAGGGCAGAGCAGGAATACCAGTGAGCTGTTATCTTGACTCTACATCAAGAGCAAGGAAAACTGGCAGCGGAAGCTTTCTTTGCCACATGGATCCTTCTGCTTCTACTTGATAAAGTGCAGTTTGGAAATCTAATTATTTTTAAATGGTGCTTTACAGTTCTAGATGTGGTTATGAAGTTGATGTTAATGTGCATATATGTGGCTGTGTGGTGTTTGTGTGTGTGTGTGTTTGTTTTAGGGAGTACTTGACTGACTGTGGAAAAATAAACAACTTAAGGTCAATCTGAGGAGCGTGCAGTTTCACCTTGGTTCTACAAAGGGTTGATTTGGGCTGGACAGTAAGATGGAATATACTGTCCATGAATAAAAAATGTGTCTAATGATACACTCGGGTGGTGCAGCAGTCTATGATGATAGCACACCGCTGCGGAGAGTTCTCAGCAAAGTGACCGACCCGGCCGTGTGTCCACACAATCACAGTTGTCCATGTTTGAGACTGGGAAGGTCAGACAGGGTCTCAGCTGAGATATGCGATCTCTGAGCCTGGTCTGGATGCTTGTGCTGGGAAAGTGGCGGGGGGGGGGGGTTAGCACCAAGGGACTAAACCCTTAGAAAGCCAAAAGACAAAAAAAGACAAGTGTTCCCCTTTCCACCCTCTTTTGACACTAACTGCCCAAATGCCACCGTCATGTAATTTAGCTTATACATTGTTGAAATGTTTATTTTGAAGTCATTATTAGAGTCTGACTGTCTACACAAAAAGGGCATCTTACTGTAAAACACCAGTGCACGTGGAGCCCGCAGCACAATGTCTACTATTAGAACAATGAAGAGAGTGATGAATGTGGGCTTTTCTGTGGTGCATTTGAACGGGGTTAATGATGGGTTAAAGGATATAAGTACCCCCTCATGTTTACATTTACGGATAATACAGGGGATTCATCATGGCCTGTGTTGACTGACTTGCTGAGTGTTTTACTGTTAAGTACAGTCCCTGAGTGGAGCTCAACAATGCAGACTTGCACAAATTCCAAAGAACTTCCTTAGAAAGGATGATGCATTATTGTGAGTAGGACAAACTGGAATCACTACTAACATGGCTGCTTTGCAAAAGCATCTGGGAGATTCAGATTCATAGACATAGGGACACATTTTGCCAAACCATATAGGTCAATACCTGATCTTCAAAAGTTTATTGTTTTATTAAAGAAGAAGATTCGCATTTGGCTGGGCATTTGCTTGTGATTCGTAGTCCTAGAGCTTTTTAGACATCAAATGTTCCACTTTGGATGACTTGGGTCAAATGACGACCAGACGCAAAATGTATGTACAGTATGTAAGCCCTGAACCGGAGCTAAAATAAACATATAAGTGGATGAGTTACTGGACGTTTTTGTATAAATAAAAGCACGGTCACTTTTAGTTTAGCAAGCTTATTCCAGTTAACAGCCTAGTTCTCTAAGTTAGGCTTATTTCACGTCAAATACTGTAGTGTCCACAGTAAAAAATTCTTGAGTATTACTTTATTGTCAGTGAAATACCAGTCTGGATAAATGGTTTAAGATTAAGTTTAATTACGCATTAGTAATCTGTTAGAAAGAGACATGCTTATCTGCAAAGCAAGAAATGTCCGTGTGGCTTTGTTTGCTTTAAAAGGCAGATAAGAGAGGACACTGATAAGTCTTCAACACTGCTCAACAAAAGATCCCCATTAATGCAAAATAATAACAGTAAATCTTCTTCTCTATCCATGTGACCAATCAGATTTGGTCAGTTTTGATAGTTTAGAAGACTACTAAGGCTTGGAACTCAGGACAAAGTCAAAATAACATGGTTTGTGTTGTGTTGTATTGAAGTGTAGTGATTTATTTCTGTGTTTATCTATTCCGAGTGAGTGTGTTTATTTAATGTCTTGTGTATATTGGCGACAAATCCACCACAACCCTGATTATAGAATAAACTAGGGGTGTGATTAAACGATAGTCAACAAGGAAATCATTGTTAGATTATTGCTGATGGTTAAAAATGTCATTTAAATTCATTCCCAACAGTAGACACTTGATTCCAAGAGAGGCTTTAAAGATTTCTGGAGAGAATAGGTGCTGATTTGAAACGCATCTTTATCCACCCCTCATCCAGTTGCATATGAAGATATATTGATAAAATTAATGTTGGCTACTCTTACACACTGAAGGTTGGTAAAAATGAAAAGAACAGCATTGTTTACTCGTGTGGTCATACACAAAGGCTAATCTGACTTATATAGGGGCAGTGTATTATTATTATTATTTACACTGTTTGGAACTATGTTATCTGACGACCAGATTCGACTAGGTTTCAGAACAAAGCATTTATTTTGAAAGAAGAATTGAGCAACCGGTACCCTGACATAAGGCAAGTGTTCAATAAATTACTGTTCCATTGCATGGAACTTTCCAATAAAAACTTTTCAACGTTATCCAAGCTGAATGAGTCCGTAGGTGTAAACTGAATGGTACAAGGTCACGTCTGTGTGATGTCTGGAATACTGTGACCTTACTCCTAATTTTTGATTACTCAGATACAGTATATCTCAGTGTCTTTCTGGCCAAAGTGTACTTTGCTGATAAGTGTTAATTTAAATAGGGTTTTTGGATACACAGTTCGTACCAGCATTGTGTTTTGCTTTGTCAGATTTTGAAGCAGTGTTCATCTCTAGGCCATGTTAAAGCTACAGGTTCCTGCATAATGTGTGTATCCTTGTATGAAATGACTAATTTCTAGATTGTTGCATCTAGAATGTTAATTTAAATCATTTAGTTTGTCAACACAAATAACAAATACATAAGTGTATGTAGTCTCATGCAAAAGTTTAACACCATGACTAAATTTAAAGAGTGCATCTTTGTATGCAACCTATGGAAATCATAAGTTCTATAACTTATTCCATATTTTGACTATTTTAAAATGAATAAGTAATGTATCTTCTTTCTTAACGCTTTTTGTTATTTTGTATTATTTTCATTGTATTGTTTTGACTGATCTGTGCATTTATGTATGCAGATGTATTGCTAAGTACAGTATTAGTTCTTGGTTTGAATTGTATTTAGTCACAGGTTAGTCCACAACAGACATTAGTCTCTAGACTGAGAGATATAATTCCGAGTAATCTGAGGTGTTTTTGTAAAACGTTTTGCATCAGAGCTTTTGGGAAATGATTAAATGTAAATAATGGAAATGGAAGCGGCACGTGAACGCGGCTCATACTGAACAAATTCCTCAGCCGCCTGAGGTGATTCTGATTCTCTGTGGACTTTACAGCTGTTTATTCTGACAACAAACTTTACACTTTTCAGTCAACGAAAAGATAAAAACAAACACAAGTAACATTTAAGTGACAACTCGTGCGTATTTAATAACGCTTCAGTGCATTTTCTCAATTAAAAAGTTGACTCACCGAACGCATCAATGAACCTTATTTATAATGGTAGCCTCCAATAAAACCGTCCAGTCTCTTATCCACGAAACAAACCTGCTGGAGAAAGTTCTGAGTCTCAGATAAAGTTCAGCTTAACTCCTGTCTGATGCTCCGGTACTGAGTGGTTAGAATCGGGACGTTGTTTCTCTGCGCCGCGGCTTGGTTCCTCTCGCACATCTCCTCTTCCTCCTCCTCCTCCTCCTCCTTTTACTACACTGCTGTACCACACCGGCGCACTCAGCCGTTTAGAGGGCGGGGCTAATCCGTACACACTCACACCCGCGCGCGCACACGCACGTTCTCGCACTCGCGCGGCGGTGAATGAACGCTCATAAATACACACGCGTGCATACACCACTGCGCGCGCACACATATACTGTACATACACATACATACAGTACACTACACAGTTATTTACACAAAGAAAAGATGAGTAAGAGTAGTGATAACCACACACACACACACACACATATATATATATATATACAGGTCCTTCTCAAAAAATTAGCATATTGTGATAAAGTTCATTATTTTCCATAATGTAATGATAAAAATTAAACTTTCATATATTTTAGATTCATTGCACACCAACTGAAATATTTCAGGTCTTTTATTGTTTTAATACTGATGATTTTGGCATACAGCTCATGAAAACCCAAAATTCCTATCTCAAAAAATTAGCATATCATGAAAAGGTTCTCTAAACGAGCTATTAACCTAATCATCTGAATCAACGAATTAACTCTAAACACCTGCAAAAGATTCCTGAGGCTTTTAAAAACTCCCAGCCTGGTTCATTACTCAAAACTGCAATCATGGGTAAGACTGCCGAACTGACTGCTGTCCAGAAGGCCATCATTGACACCCTCAAGCAAGAGGGTAAGACACAGAAAGAAATTTCTGAACGAATAGGCTGTTCCCAGAGTGCTGTATCAAGGCACCTCAGTGGGAAGTCTGTGGGAAGGAAAAAGTGTGGCAGAAAACGCTGCACAACGAGAAGAGGTGACCGGACCCTGAGGAAGATTGTGGAGAAGGGCCGATTCCAGACCTTGGAGGACCTGCGGAAGCAGTGGACTGAGTCTGGAGTAGAAACATCCAGAGCCACCGTGCACAGGCGTGTGCAGGAAATGGGCTACAGGTGCCGCATTCCCCAGGTCAAGCCACTTTTGAACCAGAAACAGCGGCAGAAGCGCCTGACCTGGGCTACAGAGAAGCAGCACTGGACTGTTGCTCAGTGGTCCAAAGTACTGTTTTCGGAAATCAAGGTGCCAGAGTCTGGAGGAAGACTGGGGAGAAGGAAATGCCAAAATGCCTGAAGTCCAGTGTCAAGTACCCACAGTCAGTGATGGTCTGGGGTGCCATGTCAGCTGCTGGTGTTGGTCCACTGTGTTTTATCAAGGGCAGGGTCAATGCAGCTAGCTATCAGGAGATTTTGGAGCACTTCATGCTTCCATCTGCTGAAAAGCTTTATGGAGATGAAGATTTCATTTTTCAGCACGACCTGGCACCTGCTCACAGTGCCAAAACCACTGGTGAATGGTTTACTGACCATGGTATTACTGTGCTCAATTGGCCTGCCAACTCTCCTGACCTGAACCCCATAGAGAATCTGTGGGATATTGTGAAGAGAAAGTTGAGAGACACAAGACCCAACACTCTGGATGAGCTTAAGGCCGCTATCGAAGCATCCTGGGCCTCCATAACACCTCAGCAGTGCCACAGGCTGATTGCCTCCATGCCACGCCGCATTGAAGCAGTCATTTCTGCAAAAGGATTCCCGACCAAGTATTGAGTGCATAACTGAACATAATTATTTGAAGGTTGACATTTTTTGTATTAAAAACACTTTTCTTTTATTGGTCGGATGAAATATGCTAATTTTTTGAGATAGGAATTTTGGGTTTTCATGAGCTGTATGCCAAAATCATCAGTATTAAAACAATAAAAGACCTGAAATATTTCAGTTGGTGTGCAATGAATCTAAAATATATGAAAGTTAAATTTTTATCATTACATTATGGAAAATAATGAACTTTATCACAATATGCTAATTTTTTGAGAAGGACCTGTATATACTGTATATATTGTGGCGCCGGCGAGCAGGAAGGATAGCGTCAGGGCCGCGAGTGAGCTGCCTTTGGCAGTTCATTCAGTGGTTTAAGGACAGACACCCATTCATACACACATACATTCATACAACAGACAAACATATAAGCTACTTACCCAACCCTCACCGCAGCCACCCCACTCCCAACAACGGGATACACGGCCACGGTGAGCTTAGACACCACTGCCGCAAGGCTTTCTGGGTAAAGCCCGTGCCGGCCCCCAGTGGCGACGCTACACTGCCCCCTCCCTAATGGTCAACCGTCCCGGTGACCCACTCACCAGCGTCCACTGGGTGGCTCCATGTCCGGACCGCACCCCATTACACTGCCGAGCCGCTCTTCCACCCACTGCTGGACCGGGCACCCTGCCCCTACAGCCACCTGGGCTAGCGCACTCACACAGACCGGGCATATTGGCCCACCGAACCACCAGAGCCACCCAAATGCCACAATCCCACTTCTGACACCAATGTGGCGCCGGCGAGCAGGAAGGATAGCGTCAGGGCCGCGAGTGAGCTGCCTTTGGCAGTTCATTCAGTGGTTTAGGGACAGACACCCATTCATACACACATACATTCATACAACAGACAAACATATAAGCTACTTACCCAACCCTCACCGCAGCCACCCCACTCCCAACAACGGGATACACGGCCACGGTGAGCTTAGACACCACTGCCGCAAGGCTTTCTGGGTAAAGCCCGTGCCGGCCCCCAGTGGCGACGCTACAATATGTTAGGGCTGTCAAACGATTAAAAATTTTAATCGCGATTAATCTCAGAATTTCATATCGTTTATCGTGATTAATCGCATTTAAAAAAAATCTGTGTAAATGTTATAGAAAACAAGGATTTTTAAGTGAAATGTTAAAATGGTGAACACATTTTATGCTAAATGTACTTATGTTAAAAACTGCTGGGACTAGAGAAAACTGTAAGGGAGTTTTATTCACTCACATACTAGGCAGTAATACTATCCAGCAGAGACCCTTGACTTCGTATATATGTCAGATTGTAGGTTAAAATTTCTCCATCAGCAAACATTGTGAGTGTGTTTTGACCCTTTGGGGCTTCCATAGTGCATGGAATAGCATGCTATTCGGTACCGTAACAGAAGAAGTAATAAAGTGTTATGATCCCGACAACTTGTGAATATACCGTGTATTTATTTATTTATTAAGCGAGTGCATCACTACAATGCTCGGTTACATTATGTTAACAAACCGCAAATGAAACAAACGGTGGTTCAAGATGAACTACGGATGACTCGCAGGGCGAAATAGAATTTGCGTTAACGGCACTATTTTTTTAATCGCGTTAAATTGAGATTGCGTTAATGCGTTATTATCGCGTTAACTTCGACAGCCCTAGTATATATATACACACACACATATATAGTGCTTGTTTTGTGCACATGGGCACAGTAATAAAAATCATGGGACAGGAAAGGGCCTTCCCTAAACTGTCGCTGCAAAGTCAGTAGCAGATAATTTCCTTCATATAATTGATGTATTACTCTAGTTAGCAGTTGTTCTGACTGAAACACATGAATTTAAAAATGTTATTTCCCTGGTCAGGAATGCAGCGGGTCCAGGCACTACTGTGAAACACTGGGCACAAGGCAGATACCATGGACATGGTACCAATACGTCACACAGAGAATACAGCTTTTAATAGGCTTATTTATTTATATCATTTACTAACTGCATCAGTCTGGCCAGGAATGGTTGCAGCATTGTCAAGGCAATAATACACTTAGAAACTAGCTAGTCTGTTTTAGTGCAATTCACTCCCACCCAAAGCAACCAATCCACCTGCTGTATGTTTTTGGGAGGTAAAACTTGAGGATCCATGTTGCTGTGCCACCATGCTGCCCATGTTTGTATGTTGATATGTGAGGATTGTTCACAACATTAGAAGACTTAAGATCTAAAGGTTAAAGTGACAAATGGAAAATGATACATAACTTGACTGAATTTTTGGCACCAATATTTTCAGGACATAACATACTCATAAAGGACAAAATGAACAAAAAATATATCAGCTTTGTAGCAACAGCTTGGGGATGGCCCTTCCCTAATCGAACATGACAGTGGTGCTTTTTATACAGCAGGATCTATAAAGACATGGTTTGACAGATTTGGTTTGTAGAAACTCTGCCCCCTTTGAACACCTTTAAAAAGCATTGAAAGATCAAATGCAAGTCCAACATTAAGGCTTGACCTTACTAATGCTTGGGCACAAATTCCTGCAGACACACTTCAAATTGTTGCGGAAAGCCTGTATAGAAGAATGAAGACTTTTAAAATGGGATATTTTCAAATGTGATGTCTAACGATCTGGTGTCTACATATTTTGGCCATAAAGTGAATTAGGTGTATAATTTGGATGAGGGGGGTGTCATTCTTAAACTTCTTTTTGCATGCACACACATAATCAAACACACATTTTAGGCAAAGCTGTGTGCTCATCTTAATGTGTATTGCATTAACTTGCCAGACCGGTATGTGCAAGCATGCAGCGACAATACATTTTACATTTTTTAACACTTACTAGTAGGTGTTTTCAGTGCCAAGTTCACTTCTTGACAACTATTTTTTTTTGCCCATGAACTTGCGCAACAGTTCATTTTAGGTCCAAAATGTTTCAGGCCAAAACAACCACATTGTACAGCAAGTCTGACAATACTTCATTAATTAGAGCTGTTCAACTTGCTTTAGTATTTGTTTCACTTCTAAATTTCCTTTTAAATGTAATGTAAGATGGCTAGACCCTGAAGCAGCAATGCTGTGTTAGCTTTACTGCAGATACGAGACCCGTACAAGACCCACTGAACATTATTACAGGGCTTGGATTCATCAAGGGGTCTTTTAACACCTGTCAGAAAATGCTTTATGTACCTCCTGGTAAGCAGTGTTTTCTGAGCTCTTGTAATTATGGTAGGCCAGCCACTTCTGGGAGGATTTATCACACAGTAAGCTGGCATCATTCACTGGCATCACAATTTAAAGAGAAAGACAGGTTTTTTCAACAGAGAAGCTGGGAAATCTGAGAGATAGAAACCGTGATGAATAGAAACACTTCCACCTGGAGCGAATGACCACTCAACAAAGCACAGGACTGTTAAGAGGAACAGACACGTCAATCATCTGCACCTTGATGTCCCCTCTGCCGGCTAAATTTGGCAAGACAGAAGGACATGATTCTGTAAACAAGCCCCATTTACTGTACTCTTGTAATTGGGGTAGGCCAGCCACTTCTGGGAGGATTTATCACACAGTATGCTGGCATCATACACCAGCATCACAATTTCAGGAGAAAGAAACCGTGATGAATAGAAACGCCCAACAAGGCACAGGTGACTGTTGAGAGGAACAGACACGTCAATCATGTGTGCCTTCATGCCCCCTCTGACGGCTCTTTTTGGCAAGACAGAAGGACATGATTTTGTAACTGAGCCCCACCACATTTCTGTTTTTAGAAAAAGGGTAAAGTGCTACAATATGAAAGACAGTACGTTAGCGTCTTCTAGCGCTTCTTTTCACCTGCCAGAGACAGGCTCTCACAAAGAACAGTATCGCAAATGGATCAATCATCTCTCATGTAGGAACCTATTTGACCTTTCACTCCTGTAGCCAGTTCTGCCTGGTTGATAGCACAGCTGAGATTTGAACTTGATCTCAGCGATGGTGGGCTCGCGAATTAGACCGCTGCGCCACCCAGGCGCCCAAGCCACCATGACTTTTATGGTCTGTCAGATGACTGAGTCTCAGTGGGCTATGCTTTAGGTTTTTCCTTGGCTGAAATATGAACATCATTCCAACACGCAAATCATTTTCCTCCGTTCACGTTGTGGCTTTCCACATCATTCTGTTTCTGTGCTTTTCGGGTTTTTTATTATTATTTATGGTTTTGTTTTTATTTGTTCATCCACTTTTCATACGTCTTTTACAAACCCGGTCTTCACATCTGTAACACATCACATGGAATTGTGAAAATAGAGGCACGATTTCATGCGTGTTAGGTGTGATCCAGATGCAGCTCTGTAGTCAGTACCGCAGCTAAAGTGTATACTTTCACAGCAAATAAATCCTGCCTTTACAAGTCATCACATGGTCAGTCAACTTGCTTTCTCTTCCTCCTTTATTTTAACGTCTCCCTCACTTACACTTCCTCACACGCTCTCTCCATCTTTTACCACCTGAACTTTCACCCCTGCAGGTTTTTTACCTGTCTGAAATGGAGCCAAGTACATTTAATTATACTGATATTATTTTATTTTGTTTTGATCAACCGTTTTAGCCCGGGGAGAGTTGCAGGAGGACTGGTTCTTCCGGGAAACACTAGGGCACAGAGCAGGAATACCCTTGACAGGGCGCCAATCCATTGCAGGGTTTCGGACATTCCCTAGAGACATAGCCACTCGAGCGCTACTGAAATAATTTCACTTCTTAAACATTTTTTATATAGAGGGCTTGGGTGATGCAGCAGTGCTGTAATATTTGGTCTACTCTGCGCTTTCCTAACTACCGTATTTGTCCTGCTCAGGGTCATGTTTAAAAAGTCATATGTTACATGGAGGAACTGGGTGCAGAGCACGAGTACACTGTGGACAGGGTGCCTAACCATCACGGGGCATCACTCACTCACACATTTGGAGTAGTCGGTCACCTATTGTATGTTTTTGTGATGAGTGAGAATCAGAGTATACACTGGCAAAATGAATCTGATGCCACCTAAAAACACTGAGCACAAGCCATAAATGCGCCCTAGACAGGGTGCCAATCTGTCACCCGGCAACACACACTTAATCATTCGGGTCGGCACGGTGGCTCAGTGGGTAGCACTGTCGCCTTGCAGCAAGAAGGTCTTGGGTTCCATCCCCAGGTGGGGCGGTCCAGTTTCTTTCTGTGTGTGGAGCTTGCATGTTCTCCCCGTGTCTGTGTGGGTTTCCTCCCACAGTCCAAAGACATGCAAGTGAGATGAATTGGAGACACTAAATTGTCCATGACTGTGTTTGACATTAAACTTGTGAACTGATAAATCTTGTGTAACGAGTAACTACCTGTCCTGTCATGAATGTGACCAAAGTGTGTAAAACATGACGTTAAAATCATAATAAATAAATAATAATAACTAACACTAACTCACGCAATTTGGAGTACGAGGCAGCAAACCAATGTACATGGATGAAACCTACATGGACACTGAAAACCCTCACTGTGAGTGTTGGTCAGGTTCAAAACCAGGCGAACAGAGTCCATGTTCATGTGCGTTAAACACTCTACCAGCTGCACCACTGTGCCAGCACTTGGCAAATTTTAGACTGTGATGGGGATGGCAAAGAATACAGGTGTATCAGATGTCCTTATAAACATGTGTGTGTGACCCTGATTTAACCTTATCATCAGGCTACTTTACAAATTTTTGACCAACACAAACATGTTTTTAACCTTCAGTGCATTGATTTCTTTGTTTTGCTTTGTGTAGGGAGGATGTGTGATCTAATATTTATCCAAGGCATAAAAATGAACCAACACACCTGACGGAAACCCACAGTTGAAAAAACAAAACTAGTATTGAACCAGGTTCCCAGGAACCATGTTGCTCTGCTGCACCCATTCTACCATCTATTTATTATTGTGGCTTGGTTTATTTTTATGAATCAAAACCTGGTCACATTTTATTTGCGATTTGTTCAGAAATCCAGATAATCCAAAGGATTTACACATTTTTGGCAGCTGACTGCAGTTGAAGCTGTGTCTTGGTTTGTGTGTATTCTAGAGGGTAAGGGGGGTGCAAAGCTGGACATATAAGCTGCTGACTGCTGGATGAATTAGCGAGTGTAATGGCTGCTTAAAATGTTGTCAACACAGAGCTCTGCTTAATCATTAAAACGCCCTCTATAAGGTGGTGTGACTGAATTTGTACTCACTGGTGCCCAGGGGAACCATTTTTTCTTGTCTTACCATAAGTTTCCTGGCCTATTTAATATATTCTGTTCACTCAAGAGTGTTACTGTATGTGGTCTAGCACTGAAGCTGTTGTTTTTTGTATGAAATTTTACAATAGATAGTTTTAACTATGATTATTTAAGTCCTACTATGCTGTTGTTAAATATATCAGCATAGTGTTTGACGCGCTCAGTTTTGGAGATGGCTAAAAGTATATAGACACCGCTTCTAATTATAGAGTTCATTTTTTCAGTCACACTAATTGCTAACAGGTTAAAAAACAAAGGATATGCTTTAGCTCGGGTGGTGCTGCGGTTTTTTTACGCTATACAAACACCATTGACATCTGGGTTCGAATCTTAGCAGCCTGGGTTTCAACCTCACGGTGGGCATCAACACAGGCATAGTTGACTATTTCTAAGGAGGTGGGGATGGCTGAAGCCGTGCAATGGATTAATGCCCTGTCTGAGGTATTCATTTCTTGCACCCCTTTTTTCCCCGGGGTGAACCAGACCTGCTGCAATCCTGACCAGGATAAAGCAGTTGATGAAAATAAAAAATAGATACACAAGTAAATGAAGAAAGTTATATATGCTTTTTTCTGGCTTACAGTTTCAGCATGACCGTGAGTTGTGCTCCATTGACAAAGCGACGTCCATAAATATATGTTTCAACAAGAACCAGTTTGGTGTGAAAGAACCCCAGTGCTTGCACAGAGCCCAGACCCTGATTCCACGGAACACCTTGACATGGCCAGAAATTCCCATATACACACTCCTGCAATGCTTGGCTCATGCCTGCGACCAGATCACAGTTGCGATGCTATTTGTGACATCACAAATAATTGCTGAATTATTTGTTGCATCTGATCTTTAAATCATTTAAATCAAAATGTTTTTAGGGAGCAGTGCAAATCCGTTCCATTTTATGGGCATCGCTGGCATGTCTCTATGGGGCCATGTAAGGCTGGATTAAGGGACAAACGTGTTTGGCTTACACACATACACATTCATGCTCACACGCTTAGTCAGACACAGTGCGTTAGAATTTATAGAATGTGATGATAGAGTTTCCACCTGGCCTTTTATTGCTCGATGTGTCAGACGCTGGTGGCTAACAGAGGAGCTCTTGAACATAAAGCAGAATGACAGATATGAGGTAGCAGCTAATAAACACAAAGATAAACAAAGTAACCTTGGCACTCGGCACCTATTCCTCTGCCTGGTTAAGGTCACATGTCAGCTCCAGGTTTATTATAGTAAATATTGTTTTTTTTCTGGGACTGAATGATCTAAATGTTCTCCTGGGTCAAAAATATACATACAGCCATACGTACTTTCATTTATAATTCATTTTGGGCTGCAGAAAGTTCTTATAGATTACAGCTGGTGACTCCCCGCCTTCCTCCAGGAAAATATTCAAATTGTCACCTTATGCTAAAAGAATGTGTTTGGATAGCCAGATGTAATCCAAGAAAGGGAAAAAACTCCTGCTTCTGATTTTTATTTAGTCAGGTGATCAGCAACAACTTTAAATGTGCTTTAAATATGGACTGGTCAGTGTTTAACTGTTCAAACTGTGGAATAGATAAAGAAATTTGATTAAAATTACTAAATTTGTATCATAAATACACATTGTAAAACACATAAATTGAATGATAGAATAAATGGAAGCTACAATACACATCACAGTCTACCTTAATGGTTGAATGTAAACCTAGAACATCCAGCGGTGGTCTTAAGGACGAAAATACTCATCTGTGTTTTGACACCCCCCCTCTGCGTCCGCAGAGTTGGTTGGGAGTTTTCCAAACTTAGTTACTTGATTTGTGTTTTAGCTGCTTTACTTTGACATCCTGGACATTTTGACTAAGCGATTGCTAACTGAATTGCCGTAGGATTGCTAGGACCGCCTCATAGTTCAAATTAACCAGTAAACACAAATGAAAATGTTAAATCGCTAAACACAAACCTTAAACTTTAAATTTCACAGCAAATTGCATATTACACAGGAAACGGCTCATTTCACAGTCCATGATGTAGTCCGTGATACTAATAAAACAGCACCAAAAATGCAAAAGGCCATGAATGCACGTCTCTGACAAGTGAACTTTAGCTATACATTCATCACATGTATTCATGTATTCAAACTGTCATTTTTAATCCAGAAGCATGAGAAGAAGTGGGGGACTGTCAGTCTAAACAAGTAATAAATGCTCGGCTGCAATGTTACCAACAAAATTGTGAAATATATCTGAGCTGCTGTTACAGGTGATGAATAACCGAACCCTCATTGCACAGCAGCAGTGTTATTAGTAACCTCATTTCCTACCTGCATTTAGACCTTCTGCTGTGATGAAGCCTCAACCAATTTGTGCTGAATGTTTATGGTGCACTTGCATTACAAAAGCTGCTAAATAACAGGCTCAATCTTAAACCAGTTCTAAAACCACATTATTAAATGTAACAAAATCTGATATTGGCTAATTAATTAAATGTATGGAAATCTTCTGACCTCTGTTTTGGAAAAAATAAGATCAGCCCCAGCTGAGTTCAAAGTAACTACATTCAGCAGCATAAACAGGGACCTAGCAACCACTTCCAGCTGTACGTCTGGCTACATCAGGTGTTTCGGGTCAGAAGAAATTGCACAGAAATGAGTGCTTCTAATTGCCTGAACTTTAGTATAAACAGTTTCACTACTGGGACAGAAAGAAAAACGAAAACAGACAGCAATAATTTCAGCACAGCACACTTTTCACTTTGCATCAATCCATGTCAGATAAAATGAACCCAAAAAAGTCAACACCATTTCTTGATGTTGTTGATGTTGTATTTTACTCAATAGACTGTGCATACTCAATGGACATGTGCCAAGTGACCTGTAGACCTGTAATATTAAAGCCTTTTATTTTCTGATTTTAGTATTTTAGTATTTAGTATTGAAATTTGTATTTGTCTTTGTCTTCATCACTGATGGCCAAGAAAGTACAAACATGTATATCTGTTACAGTCACGTCCGGTTGTAGATCCGCTACGTTAGTGTGCAGCATTAGATTTTCATGAACTGTAAATATGCATGAAATGCAGAAACAACCGATAATTGCAGTAATTACATGAACAGAAAAAGCTTTCAGGACGGAGAGTCAGGTGTGTCTCAGTACTGCTGTATTAAGGAAAAGCTCTAAAATGTGGTGTGGCATCTGTGGAATGAAGATTTCGATACTAGTGCTTTGGTAAGTTGCCAGCTGAGCTGAAAATGCCTGTTGACTAGCATCACGAAACCAATTGTCATTTCTAACAAGATTTACAATTACAATCGAATTTACAATTAGTCTTCCGCTGCTGGGGATCCCGATTGCGTTTGAGTAGGGTATATTTGCCTGCTCCACGCCCCTTCCGATGTGCGCGCAGTCCCTCAACCCCTTCTTTTTTGCCCACCCTTCAGTGGATTTGCACATGAGGCTCATCCACTTCTGCACAGGCGCACTTAGTCCGGCCTTTTTTTCCACCCAGCAGACTCAATGGCCAAATTTGTCTGCTGCAGGCACTGCCGATTGTGCCCGCTAGATGTCGCTCAGCCGACCGGTAGGAGAGCCAAGATTTGAACCGGGGTGTTCAGAATCTCGGCACTGGTGTGCTAGAGGAATATCCTGCTGCGCTTTTTATACACCTGTTAGTAACTTAATGATTAGGACAGGTGTCCACATACTTTTGAATTAAAAATTACACATTTATTTGAAATCTAAATGAAATGATACACTTTGAACTTTAATAAACCTGGCTCAGGAGCTACGTGTTGGTTTGCTGAAAACACACACACACACACACACGTTTTTTTTCTACTCGTACAGTTCAGTATTGGGTTTGTGAAAGAAGATGCTACCATCTTTAAGCCCCTCTATACACAGCTTATGTAACCTGTCAACATTTCACTCTACAAGTGTGTGTGTGTGTGTGTGTGTGTGTGTGTGTGTGTGTGTCTCCCATACTGAGAGCTGACATGTACAGACCTGGTGGCTGAGAATGTAGATGTAGGTACGCGTATGTGTCTGTGTGTGTCACTGATTACACCTTTTCATACTGCACGCGCAATCACATCTCGTATAACCCAGGAATGTGACCATCTGATGAATTGTGTGTGGTTTTTTTTTTTTTTTTTGGAAAGGGGGGGGGGGGGTAGGGGTATAGGTGGATGAAAAGATGTTTGTAACATGGAGACAGATAGTTGAAAGATGATACTGTGGTGCTCAAACGTTTGTACCAGCCATCAGATTGAGGGTCACCCAGCCCAGTTCTGCAGCATGAAAGGAAACAATAGAACACTGTTATATGGGAGTAATCTACGCTTTTTATTTTTGGTTTTTAGTTGTAAAAACAACAGCTGTGTGTCATGGCAGTTTGTTTGGGACAGGTTTTTGTGATACGTTTTTATAAAGATGTGACAGAAGAAACTTGAATGGACATTACATTACAAAAGAACAAACTAATTTTCCTGAAACCTTCAGATCAACAAAGAAACATCTGTTCATGTACTAAAATACTGGGGAAATGTATTAACATATGCAATTAAAATAGATTTTAAAAGTAGATTCAGGTTTATAATAATGAACCAGTTACTCAGTTGCCAACAAAGGTCATTGTTCGATCAGTTCTGCCAGTTAAAGCTTGTTTACATTTGTACCAATAGCTGACCATTGATTTGACCGAAGAAAGATTTCAGACTGCTGATTTGATATTTGCCTTCATCCACCCTTAGTGTGCATGCACCAGCTCTGTGTAGTCATTTAGAGAAATCCCTGCCATTCTAATCTGAACAGAAAAACTTTTTTAAAGCAATTATTTGATTTAAATCATGAGTGATGGAAATATCTAACGTTAAAATCATGAACAGAAGTTGTTTTGTGTCAGTATGGCATCTGTCTGCACTAAAAATGTGTATATTTTACATCATGTAACAGTGTAAAGGTATATCATCATATAATAACTATACTAATAATGTAAGGAAGAGCTTAATCATACCAACTAAATTAATTAGTTAATTATGATAGCTATTATAGATACTATATGTAGTAGTGCTATGTGCATTTGTAAATATGGCTGTCTGTGTGAAGCGTATCTAACGTGGCCAATATGTGTGGTGGGGTCTCTTCCCAGACTTGACCTCCTGTGCCCTCATCACCCCTATCCTGCTATCCTTTTCTTTTTTCTCTTTACTTGTTCTCGGCTTGAGCGTCTGGTTCCCAGGCCCTGCTGAAAGCTAGTTTAACACTTTTAACATTCAAGCGTTTGATTTATGTTTGGGGTTTACTGAGGAACTTCATACTTCCAAGTGCCTCGTGTATAAAACTGTGTGTAGTAGCCTACTGCTTCATAGGTATCACATACTGAGAATCACACACTGATCTCCGTTATTGCCCGTCTCTGTGCAGGCCACAATCATGTCTGTGTAGGTGCTCAGCTGGTCGATAGCAGAGCTGAGAACTCGAGATCTCAGAAGTGATGTGCTAGCGTGTTAGAACGCTGTGCCACCTGACCGCCTGACCAGATTCTTCATGAGATGAAAAGAGAACTCGTTTGCTTGTTGTTATATGAAAGAATGATGAAAAGAATGCTGCGAAGGCTTATGTGGATAAAGAAAAAGCTCAGAAATGTGAGTGAACATTATCAGTATCCACACATTAAATTATGTTGGTAGATGCATTAGCCAAGTCAAATACTGAGTACGAGTCCAAGACACAGTGGACCGAGCAAAGCCTCACTCTTGGCACGTCTTCTATCGCGGCCCACCCTAGAATCCTGGGGCACAGCTGGTCTTTTCTTTCACCAGCCTTCTTTATTCCTCAGCCTCATACCTGAAAATGATTCATTCCGCCACTCACCTAAGTCCTTTTAAATTAAATTTCCTGCAACTGCTTGCTAGGGTAGCAGATTGTGGATTAACACTTCTTTAAAATTGGCCTACTCGTTGCGTTAGACCCAAATTTCTGACATTTTTTTGGTAATCAAGGTTAAATATGTGAATTCCGATACTACACTGTATGCCAAAAGTATGCGGACATCTGATCATCCAAAAATCATGGGCATTCATATGGAGTTGTCCACCTTTTGTGACTACTCCACTCTTCTGGGAAAGTCTTTCCACAGGATTTTGGAGTCTGTTGGTTAAACTTTCTGTCCATTTATATTTATAAAGCATTTGTTGGATTTTATGTTTACATTTATGACATTTAGCAGACGCTCTTATCCAGAGCGACTTCCACAGTAAACACCTCCTACTCTAGATTAACTAGACAACAGTCCAAGTATAAGGCATCAGTGTGTAAGCTACATTGTTCTGTAAGTCCTGGGTTCGATTTCCAGGTGGAGCGGTCCAGGTCCTTTCTGTGTGTATTTTGCATGCTCTTTTTGTGTCTGTGTGGGTTTCCTCCTACAATCCAAAGACATGCAAGGGAGATTAATTGGAGAAACAAAATTGTCCATGACTCTGTTTGACATTAAAGACTTGAACTGATGAATCTTGTGTAACCAGTAACTACCTGTCCTGTCATGAATGTAACCTGTGTGGTAAACATGATGTTAAAATCCTATCAAAATAAATAGAAATAAATAATATGCCCTGTATCTGACCCTGACCAAGAAATTAATGTGTTGTACAGAACATGTCCTTGTTAAGCACTTTTCCCGACACTGAAATCAGCCTTTAATGAACATGTTTTACTTGGAATGCTTTTTGGTTAAACCAGGCAGAAAGCCTGGATCCATATTAGTGCAAACATTTACTATTAGTACGTAGTAAATTTTGTCTTGTCATGCTGTGGGTGATATCATAGGCTGGCTAGATATTCTGGGGTTAATCCAAACACATAGCAAATATTATACTCTCTGTACCCACCCTGTTCACTAAACAGTACTTACAAGTTTAAGTCAGTTCTGCTTTCAACTAGCATGTGGAAATGAAACGGCCAACACCAAGTGCACCTTATTGTTCTGCTCTTGCACTATGCTAACTATGCTAACTTAGGCTATTTCGCCATCTAATGGCTAAAGTTATTACATGTATTTGGACTCAAACTAAACTTAACCAAATGCTTGAGCAGACCGTTAAAGGGTTAAGATACCAAAGCCACAAGTTATTAATGACCTTCCAGTTTTTGTATTTTTTGACTTTTTGATAACAGACTGTTTGACACCAACCATGGCTAATAATTCTCATGGCTTAAGAAAGCTTGTGTTCTAAGTCAGTTTTACCACATTAAGTCAGCAGTCTAATACACTACTCCCCTGCTTAGAGCTCGATGTGCTCCAGATGCGATTGAACTCTTTCAAAGAGTCCACCGCTGGTGAGTAAAAAGAAGTAGTCGGTGGTTGCATGCGTGCCGAAGGTGACGTGTACTAGTCTGCGACTCTCAGCCATTCATAAGTAGAGTTAATATACTGTAGATTGTGTGCATTAAATAGATGAAACAATGTAGCGAATGATTCATGTTAGCTTGTTAGCATCTGAGTCAGACAATGATAAAGAAATGCTTGTGTTCCCTGTGTCCATATGGATTTGGTAGATTGGCTACTGTACTGTTGGTTTTCTGTCCAAAGTGCTTTCCTGTACAGGAATTTAAAATGACCAAGCTTGAGCATGAGCCTAGCTAAAATGCTAAGATAAAGCTAAATTACTAAATGCACTAAATTAGGAGCCTTTATCTCTTAGTCCCAAATTGGTCACATTAATTTCTTAGAAACTTCAAGATTCTATTACAAACGTGACATACTGTGAGCATGTAGTAGCCACCTGGATGAGTGGCCGAGGGCCAGGGGCTTATGGGTAACTGTAGTTGCAGTGTATAGGCGTTTTGTGCTGTTTTTGTGAAAGGTGTCTTTGAGATGATAAGGTTTGGGCTGTGGTCTGCTTGAAGCCTATACTTACGACTCAAGCCCATTATTATTAACCAGCTGTAAAACTAGCTGTGATTGGTCATGCATACACAGTCAATTAATGCACACACACATATGTGCATACATAGTAGAGAACTAAAGTAAGCCTTACTAATACTGCATGTCTTTGTGTATTGGTGGAAAGAAAGAAGCCTGTCAGGGTTGGTTTGGCTGTGCTCCAATTTGATCACTTTCAGATAGTATTGGAACACGTCCTTTCACTTGAGCTCATTACCCATAGTGATTTTATCTGCCTAGCCACCTGTCTGTCTGCTCCTCCTTATTCTGCCTCCATATCTCCCACATCATCATCACACACGACATAACACACCTGGTAGATAAGTGTATAATAATTTAATCAGGAATTAAATAATCAGCATGAGAGTGATAAGGTTCATGCAGTGGTTTCAGACAAAATGTATTATGGTCGATGTTATATTATGTCATGTTTGAGTTTATTGTGACATATCAGTGCAGATTTGACGGTCTCAGCTTGTCTTGTCAATAGTTTAGGGTGCTGGTGATATAATAGTGTGTAAAATGTTTTCTTTGCCCACGTAAAGCCCCCTAATACAAGTTGAGCATCTATGGACAATTTAAAGCGGTCAGTTGACCTTCAGCGTATGTTTAGAAGTTACAAGGATTGAACCCAAGATCTTAGAAACCACGTTTTTTGTGTGGTACTCACTTTACCAGCTTTGCCACAATGTCAGCTTGTATCTAAAACTGATTTTTCTATTACCTACCTGATAAAATAGGGCATTTAATGATTGGGCTTTGGGCTATCAACTGAAAGGTTGAGAGTTCGAATCCCAGTTCTGCCATGCAGCCACTTTTGGGCCCTTGAGCAATGCCCCTAAGCCTGTCTGCTCCAGTGGCGCCGTACAATGGCTGACCCTAAGCTCTGACCCCAGCTTCCAAACAAGCGAAGAAAGAATTTGTATATATGACAAATAAAGGCATTACATTTTATTCTATTAATGCCTATGGTTTTGAAATGGGATGTCTCTTAGGCTCATGGTTAGGTGTCCACATACTTTTGGCTCTATACTCATTATGTCTCTGGATGAATCTGTAAATCTGTGAGGACATTACAAATTCTGCTTAATGCATTAAACAGGTGTATGGGAAGAAGGGTATTTCAAGGGTTCCCTAGGAAATGTATTTTACATGGGAAATGAAGCCCAGCTAATGAAGCGCAGCCACCTCAGGCTGATTTCAGATCCCCAGGGGCATGTACTGGTAGCGTGGGACCAAACAGAAAAGTGATAATTTCTCTGATGAGACGGCAACTCTAGATTTTATTACTGCATCACTTTTTAGTCTAGTGTAGTCCATTAGGGGAGGTTGTAATACCATAGGCTGAATAGCTGAGCAAACTGACTTGGAACCGGAACCTACTTATCTTACAGCAATATCTGACTTCACAAATGCTCTGTTAACTAAATAGGCAAAAATTCCTATAGACTCCAAAAGATTTGGTGCTTAAATGCAGAACGAGGGCATCTCCATATTTATGCCCATGGTTTTGAAATAGGACACACTTTTGATGATTTAGTGTAGCTTGTGAAGGATTTTGGATTTAACTATGTAAAAATTACTGTTTATATTGCATTTGATAAAATATGACATCTAATCTCCGGTGGTTTTGACCAAGTCTGAAGTACTGTTTAGCCAAACTGACATCTGGCTCCAAAACTACCACCTGTTGTCCATGTGGTGACCTTTGACTGCATCCAGCTGTGACCCTCAAGGAACATCAGTACAGCTTGCATGTTAACCTAGAATTTTTGTATGCCTCTGAAAGTTGTCATAAATGTGGTAAATATGGGAAGATCATTGTGGAAAAGGTGTTTGCACCATAGTGTGCGCCATATACAAAAATGAATGAAAACATTATGACCACCCTTAAAATGTGCATGACAATGGCTATTTGGTAACAATGGTGCATGTGAGGGTGAGGTATATGTTATATGTTGTTTTGTAACTTATTTATTTAAATATTAAGCCCTGTTTATGTGATGTATGTATTATTTTGGACAGCTCTTTTAATTCAGCCATCAGTGATACAAAGTTTGCTAGTTTTCTGCACATGAGTTAATAATGTTTAAATCATTGTTGCTAACAAAAAAAATCTATTTTCCATTCTACAGGACTTTGATGCCGCTGTATGATCCTGACACCAGTCTCCTCATAGTGTCAGGAAAGGTAAGTTGTGAATTCATGACCATGAGCTTGTTGGACGTTCTGGTCCAAAACCATGCACCTTAATAGGTTGGACCCTGGAGCCTGACTAGAAATTCATGTCACAATTTATCCCTAAGGTCATTAGTAATGTAATGTCAGGGCTTTGTGCAAACCACAGGAGTTCCTCCACACCAAACTAGTTCTAAAAATCTTAATGGACCTCACTTTATTGTGGCTAAAATGTCTTAACTCAATAGTTAGAAAGGGTGTCCACATACTTTTGGCCATACAGTATATTAGATTTTTTTTATTGTTACTTTTTATTTCGATTAACATTACTCTAATTTTGTTGTGTTAATCAGGGAGACAGTGTTATCGACTGCTATGAGGTGACCACAAGTGAGCCTTTCCTTTCACAAGGTAAAACTGGAGTCATTGTAAACACTTTCTGTATATTTACTATTTACAAAAAGAACAAATCCACCCGAAAGCATTTGATTATACTATACCCCTGTATAGACCTTCAGTCTCTCTCATGGTCTTTCTCTATTACAGTGAGTCACTGCCTGAGTGATGCTTCAACACGTGGCATCGCCATGGTTCCCAAGTTGGCGCTGGACGTAAGTTGCTGTGAAGTGCTGCGGGTGATGCAGCTGACCGACAACTTTATCATCCCCATCAGCAACCAGGTCCCCCGCAAGGTAAGATTTGTAAACTCAACAACTCTAAAATACACAGGAATACACAGACAAATTCAGTTGGCCGCCGTATAGTAAACAATCAGACAGGCGTCTGTGTACAGGTGCTATGTCTATATATAGACTATGTCTGAGGTAGTATGAGGTAGGGGGCTGGCCGAGGCCCCATGATGGCTTGTCGTTCAGTCTGGGGTGTGTTAGTGCATTGTGCCGGACACACAGTGACCCCGATACTGGATAATAAGGTGGTAAACCATGAAAATGAAATGAAGTGATGTGTTCCAATAATTTACATTTGCGGAAATAATTAAAATTGCCATGTCATGTGTTTCATTTGACCTCTACTGTACACATTATACATTTACACATTTATCTGTGTGTGTGTATTGACAGGCTGGGCAGGACTTCCATGCTGACCTGTATCCAGATACTGTGGGACATACAGCAGCTATGACAGCAGATGAATGGTGGAATGGAGGGAACAAACAAGTAAGGACCGTCTCCACTACTGAATGTACAGAAATGCATCCTTAAATAAAAGAAAAATGTTTTAAGCAATTTGTGTTTAATCAGTCACCAGACATTGTTATTATTTGACCTACATTTTCCTTGATTTACTACAGGTGGAAAAAGTCAGCCTTAACCCGGACAAAAGACCTACTCAGGTCTCAGCAAAGGAGCTGCTTCGCGGCAAAAGTAAAGAGGTCTGAAACACAAAAGCAGTTTTTATCAATAGCCAAAAGCACAGTGCAAAAATGACATAGAGTAAATACAGTCATATAAAATATTAAATGATAATATTATTAACTAAAAGCATAAAAAACAAAAAAACGGTGATTTAGAACTTTTTGTTTTAATAATTTTACTGTTTTTTACTGTCTACAGCCTATAACATTATTAAAAGATTCAGAAAAATCCAGTTTGTGAGGCTAAAAACAATTTAAAAAAACTAACCACTGTAGAATTTTGAGGAGAAGAGAAATTGACTAGAACCGATTATTTTTAATTCGTCACGCTGCCTTTCTTTTTCCCCTCAGGACCCTTCAACCTCCAGCAGTGTCCTGAGCACTCCCAGCAGCAGTGTGGCTCCATCCCGCTCCCCTTCCTCCACCAGTGGCCTGTCCTCTGGTTTCCTCCCTAGCCCCAGCCAGAGTTCCAGGGCCATTCAGAGCATGCTGGGTAATTTTAACCTCCTTCTTGTTTTTCAAGCCTTTATATTGTTGCTGCGCCAACACTTGTTTGTTTCCTCTCTTGCAGGCCCGAGTTCAAAGTTCCGTCATATTCAGGGGACTGTTCTTCATCGGGACACTCATTTCACCAACCTGCGGGGCATGAGTCTGACCACGCCTGGCGAGTGTGATGGCTTCTGTGCCAATGGGCAGAGAGTGGCAGTGCCTCTGGCTATCGCAGGAGGGCAGATTGCTGTGTTTGAGGTACAACAATTCAATCATATCAGGGGCATTACGGTGGCATATCAGTGGGTAGCACCCTTGCCTTACAGCAAGAAGGTTCTGGCTTTGATTTCAAGGTGGAGCAGTCCAGGTCCTTTCTGTGTGGATTGTGCATGTTCTCCCCTGGGTGGGTTTCCTCAGACATGCAAGTGCAAGTGAGGTGAATTGGAGATACAAAATTGTCCATGACTGTGTTTGACATTAAAACCTTGAACTGATGAATCATGTGTAATGAGTAATTAGCTGTCCTGTCATAAATGTATCCAATGTGTGTAAAACATGACGTTAAAATCCTAATAAACAAATTAATACTCTTACATTCCTGAATATTGTAGCTCTCTCAGCCTGGGAAGCTTCCAGATACAGCACTGCCCACCATTCAGAACTCGGTTAATGTGGCAGACTTCTGCTGGGACCCTTTTGACCCTCACAAGCTGGTTGTTGGTAAGCAGGCTTTAGACGCATACAGTTAGACATTAAGGTTTCTTTTCCCTGTAACAGAGAAGTGAAGTGCTAATTCACACCCTCTCTTAATAGCTGGTGATGATGCCAAGATTCGTGTCTGGAAGGTTCCAAAAGGAGGACTAGTGGAGACGCTGACTGAACCAGAGTGTGTTCTGCAGGGTAAGACCTGACCCCTTACTTTAAAATATTTAATTGTCCTTGTTTTCGGAATGATCTTGACTTCTTTCCAATCTCAGGACACACTGAAAAAATCTACTCTATTAAGTTCCACCCACATGCATCGGGTCTGCTGGCGTCCTCATCGTACGACATGACGGTGCGTCTGTGGAACCTGGAAACTGGGAAAGAAGTCAAGAAACTGAGTGGACATCAGGATCAGGTGATATATTGTTTGGAATGATTGGCAGAACAAGACTCTCTTGCATTATTTTGTCTATTGAAATTGTATTTTATTGGGGCAATCAGGTAGCCCATTACTGCTGGTTGTATTGTGTCTGAGGCAGGGTATTTTAGAAAAAGTGCTTTTATTTGTCATATATACAGTAGAATTAAATTATTTTTACTTTTTTTTGGAAGCTGGGGTCAGATCACAGGGTTAGCTACTGTACGGCGCCCTTGGCCTTGCACAAGGGCCCAACAGTGGCTATATGGCAAAGCTGGGATTTGAGACCACATTCTTCTGATTGCTAGTCCAAAGCTATCCCACAATGCTAACATTGTGTTTTATCGATGCCGTACTATTGCAACCTCAGCTGTCTGGTTGAGGCACCTGCACTAGTGGTGTGGTGTTCAAAGTGTAGCTCTCCATGTGCAGTATGGCTCTCTGTGAGACTCGGCCCCTGGCAGGTGAAAAGATGTGGCTGCCAGCTGTGTGATAGTCTCAGCTCTCCTCAGGTAGTGCAGGGATGATACAAGAGGCATAGAATTGTAATTTGAAATAGCCAATGATTAGATAAGTAAAAAAAGATGAGTAAAAAACATCAACAAGTTGTTATGATTGGCTACAGCTGGTTACTTTTCTGATTCCATATAAATGGGGCTTGTTTAACTGTATCCAAAATGAAAAAATCCTCAAAGCCCTCACCCTAATCCTGTCACCTTATGCAGTTTATCCTCTGCTCCAAAATCAGCACATTATATCTTAAGTAAATTGTGTTGATGATTACATGGTCTAATAAAAAAAGCTAAATTAAGGGTTTATTTCGTGGCCATGTACCTATCATCTGTCCCCAGATATTTGGAATGGCTTGGAGTCAAAATGGCAAGTTGTTGGCTACTGTGTGTAAAGATGGGAAAGTGCGTCTGTATGACCCACGTAAATCTTCTGAACCTATTCAGGTGAGTACTTCACATGTCATTTTGCTAATTAAAGCATTGTTTACCCTAGTGAAGCATTTTCACCCTTTCATCTTATCCTGTAGGAAGGTCCAGGGCCGGAGGGTCACAGAGGGGGCCGGGTAGTCTGGGTGTGTAATGACCAGTACCTGATGGTGTCAGGATTTGACAGGTAAGCTATAGCTCAATCTATAATGAACAGTTTGAACTGGTATGTTTACATATCAGTTGATGTCATTTTATTTTATTTCCCTGCAGTCGCAGTGAGAGACAGCTGTACCTGTTCTCCTCTGGATCTTTGGCCTCTGGACCGGTGGCTAATACACCTGCTGATGTGTCACCCTCGACCCTTATTCCATTTTATGACCCGGACACCAGTCTTGTCATTCTCACAGGAAAGGTTTCTGATCCATTTCTTCATAATACACAGATAAGCAGATTGTATGTACTGCTTTTATACTAATACTTATATTATTCCTTTTCCTGTAAGGGAGACACACGTGTGTATATCTATGAGATTACACCAGAAGCGCCCTACTTCATGGAGTGCAGCAGTTTTAACTCTTCTGAGCCACACAAGGTACTAAGAAATGTCCACCAAATAATTTCTCATTGCATCTGTGACCGCCATCTGCTTTTACATTGTTTTATTGCACTTTGTTTAAGGTACATGGCCATTTTATATGTAACATGCAACCCAATCTAACATAAAGTGCCCAAACTGTCATGTATACCTAGTGTTTAACTTTGGTAGATGCTCCTAACGCTGTTCTCCTGTATGAAATCAGGGTTTGTGCTTTTTGCCGAAGACCATGTGTGATGTGCGTGAGGTAGAGGTGGCCAGAGCCATTCGACTCAGCAAGACCACTATTGAACCGGTGGCCTTTAAAGTGCCCCGTGTGAAGGTGAGTTACCTCAGTAGTGAGTTTTTGGTACAACACTGTCACCTAGTGTCAGTGTAGTGTAATTCCAGTACAGGCTGTTTAGAATGTGAAAAAAAATACATTACAAACTGTCCAGATGTCTAGGGCTAAGGTAAATGGTTTGTATGAAGACATGATTACCTAGGTCAATTTTAGTAGCTCCAATTAACCTGGCCTTATGTTTTGGTACTGTAATGTTTTTCTTTATCTTGGTACAACACTGCCACCTAGTGCCAGCACAGTGTGATGCGTATCATTCCAGTATAGGCTGCTCAGATTGTTTGCAACGTTACAGCAGCTTTCAAGAATATAGAGATATAAAAGTGTTTATACATATATTTAAAAAATAGAAATGTAAAGATATATAAAAGATATAAAATACAAAAAATAACAGTCTTTAAAGAAGTTTAACAAATATTGCAGTGAAAGGTATTGCCCAAAGTTTAACAAATGTTGCACTGTTTTTAAAAAGGTATTGCACATGGTTCAAGTTCACTTCTAATAAGTGCAGATATAAAACCATATAATCATTGTGATGATGTATATACATATATATATATATATATGTTTGTGTGTGTGGTGGATACAATTGAAGTCCATCATAGGGTAAATACACACATACACACGCACCTAGGGCAATTTGAGTAGCTCCAGTTAACCTGAAAAAAAAATTATATATATATATATATGTGTGTATGTGTGTGTGTGTATACACACATGCATCTAGAATGTATGTATGTATGTATATATAGATAGATGTATAGGTATAATATATCTATATTACATATAGATATAATATATGGATATTTTGTGGATACGATTCACTGGGCAGTCAGGTTACCAGTCCATTACAGGGCACACACACACATGCACCCAGGGCAATTTTTGTAGCTCCAGTTAACCTGACTGCATGTCTTTACACTGTGGGAGGAAACCGGACCACCCGGAGGAAACCCACAAGGACACGGTGACAACATGCAAAATCCACACAGAAAGGATTCAGATCACTCCACCTGGGAATCAAACCCAGGACCTCTTGTTGTGAGGCAACAGTGCTATACAGCAACATAGATTAGTTACCTGGAGGTGTCAATAAAATCTGTTAATTAGTCAGCTCTCCTTACGTGGTGCAGAAAGAGTTCTTCCAGGATGATGTGTTCCCTGAGACAGCAGTGTGGTGGGAGTCAGCTCTGAATGCTGCTTCCTGGCTCTCTGGTTCTGATGGACAGCATCGCAAGATCAGCCTGCACCTTAAAGACATGATCCCTGGTACTGCTGCACATCCTTATCAATTTAAATAAATCTGTTTTAAACTGGACTATATCTGGGCTGATGAGTTTGTCTTGTTACCTTGACAGTGAGTGAGGCTCCTAAGGAAGCTCCGGTGAGAAAGTACCTTCCTTCTTCTGTGTATCTCGAGGAGAAGACTGATGAACAGAAGAAAGAGGAGGTATTAAGAGTTGGGCACCTGATTGCTAGCAGTAGGCTCTGTTGGAGTCCTTGTGACACGTTGTTGTGGGTTTGTGTCTTTCTTAGCTTTTGACTGCCATGGTGGCTAAGCTGGGGAACAGAGAAGATCCATTGCCACAGGAGTTATTCGAGGGTGTGGATGAAGACGAATGGGTAAGAAGACTCTCAACAAAAGGACAGGGATGGGTGGTAGTTATGCTAACTTAGAACCTGTTGTATTTTAATTCAAAGTACTACTCTGTCATTTGCGTTTCACGGTTTTAGGAAAATAACACAATTTACATCAGGGGTTATGTCTTTTTCCCCTCAATTCCAATTCCTTTGCTGCTTGCACCACCCCCACATTTGCCTAGGAGGGTCACAGACTAGCATCTTTCCCCTTTGGCATGTGTAAGGTCGCTGGCCGCATAACACTATGCCTTATGTATGTGGTCACTATTTTCTTTAAGGCCTCTACCCAACAGCAGAACTTGCTGTTGCAGCAACAATGATGAGCGACCATATCCAACCTTATGTTTGTTTTTAAACACTACCAATTTAAGTCTGGTGTGTTAAATGCCTGGCTAGACTGGCAGCACAACTGAGACTTGAAATCAAGAGTTCTAACTTTCTGCACTATTGGGCTAGCATATTAGACTGCTGTGCCATCCAGCTCCCCACCTACTCGCGTAAGTTTAAGCCGTTAAACAATTAGGGCTAGCTGGCTACACCAGGCAGGCCAGAGCTTACTCCCATATAAGAACATTTTGTTCGTATCAGGTTTTAAAGATATAATACTTAAATTGATAAAAATCTTGCTGTATGTTAACACAGTGTTTTTCTTTGATTTTCAGGATGACTAGTGAAAGCCTTTACTCAGACCAGCCAAGGTGCCAACGATCTAAGTGATTCGACATGCCATTCCTGAGTGCCAATCTGTATTGCACACTCCAATACACTCACTCACATCTACTGTTTCTGATTTAAATATATGTTTATGTTTTTTATGGATCAATGCTTATTCTTGGTTAGATATTCACTTGTTTGAATGCTTAGTATGGTGAAATGTATGATCATGTTATCAGTACTACAAAATCTACACTTTGTTTCCATTTATGATATTAACAAATCTGCAAAAGGTTAAGAATGCTCTTAAGAGGAACAGTCACTTAGTCAAACAATACTACATTCTTACAGTGAGCTGATAGCAGTGTCACCCTTATATAGTGCTGACTTTCAAGCACTGTCTATAACAGTTATCCAAACCTTTTCAAAAGGGACTTACCTTTTGCATTTATTAGCACAACCAACCGACTACAAAAGCTTCCACGCTCCACAATTAAGTTTGTATTCATTCACAACCATTTAATTAAAAATGCAAATGTAAGCCAATGAGAGGGTTGAAATTCTTCAGCAGCTATGAAGTGCTGGATGGCAGCCTGAATAGTCCAAAACAGAAAGTTCAAAACATAGATCTGACTGAACTTTTGGAGATATTCCTGTGTTGTGTGGAGTGTCGGGTAAATGTAATCATAGATCGCTCTGCTACATCTGGAGAATCAGAACACATTATGCCAGCCCTTTACTCTGCGATCCAGAGTTTGAATCCTTAGCATTTATATTACATTTACATTTTGGCATTTAGCAGACGCCTTTATCCAAAGTGACTTACATTACAGTATACAGTTTACAATTGAGGGTTAAGGGGCTTGATCAAGGGCCCAACAGTAGCAACCTGGCAGTGGTGGAGCTAGAACCAGTGACCTTCGGATTACTAGTCCAGTACCTTAACCACTAGATTACAGCTTGAATTTCTTAGCGATGCTGTGAGACGGTCGGGTGTCTTCATACGACCCACTATAACCCTGATAATGATTTTCAATAACAGAATGAAGCTAAATGTGACTGTTCCCTTTTCACTGTTTCCAGGACTGCATGTTTTCCTGGTGTTAGCAATCATTCATGCACCTGTTTAGGACAAATCATACACTTCTGATGGTTTGCTAGTCAAAGGTTAGACTAACTTAGTACCTGTTAATGTATCTTTCAGGTTTTGTGGTTTATATGCATCGGTGCATCATGTGGTTCTTGTATAGATAGAATTAGGAACTTTGTATTATTTTAGACTGTATAACTGGAACCAGGCGCTCGGGTGACGCAGAGCTAAATTGCTTAAACCCACTATAAGCCAGTTGGGCGTCTACATACAGACACGATTGTCTGACTGGAGGCGGGATGAATAACTGGATTGAAAAACTGGAACCTACAGACCGTCTGCACCTTACAGACAGTAATCAGATTTCTTGAATGAAAAACGTTCTCGATACTTTTGTTCCTCAGTCGACTTTCCCAACAGTATTATGAGCAATCATTACAAGTGTTCAGGTCTCTCACATAATGCAACAACAATCTGCTCATGTTTACATGTGACACAAAATGTATTGCATGTTAACCAGGCATGTACAGCATTAGCAGACACCTTTATTCAAAACAACTTACAATCTTGACTGAATACAATTCAAGTAATTGAGGGTTAAGAGTCTTGCTCAGGAGCTCAACAGTGCCAATTTGGAGGTGGTGGGGCTTTGCTCCATTAACCCTTTGGTCAACGGGTACCTTAAGTTCTGACCTACCACTGCACATGTTATCTGGCCAGGACTGTCTAAACATTTGCAAAGAAAAAGACTGCACAAACTTAATGTTTTAATATAATCAGTGTCAATATTCTCTGGGATGTCCCTTAACTTGATTTTTACTTTTTATACCTTGGAGGCAACAGGGTTGCTCTTGTTTTCTCTTTACAGTCAATCTGTCTTATGAGATTGTTGCTTTGTAATAAAACATTTTCCAAGTTTGTCCAGTGAAAACTTTTTTTGAGATTTTTGCCTAGTTCTACCTTTATTTTGCATTGGTTTTATTTGTACTAGTGCTGGGAACAACATTTGTGCAATCAAGAATTATCTTTCTATTGTTGGTACATTAGGTAGACATAGTGTTAGTGCTGTTAAAGCTAATTCTGGTTCGTTGGAGGTAAAATCTTGGTTAGAAGTGCATTTAGCAATGTTTGTTATAACAGCACTTATAGCGTTCCTCATCAGTGGTATAAGGTTATAATGAACTTTTTTTATTAACTAACAAACATGAATAACATAGTAATAACATAGCTATAATTTTATTGTTAATACTTTACAGCAGCAGTCCCCAACCTTTTTTGCACCACAGACCGGTTTCATATAAGATATAATTTCACGGACTGGCTTGGGGAGGGAGGATTTAAAATAGTGTAACTATAGAATGGCAAGTCAGTGTAAATCCTATGGGTTTTTTTCGCCGCAACGAGACGCTTCTCCTACCTAGTGGTGATAAGACAATAACACCCGAAGAGTTTTGGAAATTTAATTGCTTGTTGTAGCGATCTCTAATTATTTATTCTTTCTGTGCGACCCAGAAATTAATGACCCCCGGACTGGTACCGGTCCGTAGCCCGGTGGTTGTGGACCACTGCTTTACAGTATTGCTATTATTGTTGTGTTTAATAATAATAATAATAATAATAATTGATTTACTATTTCAGTTTTTAAATTTATTTTATTATATACAGAGAGTACAATTATTTTAAAATTTAAAATAATATAATAGTTCTAATTATTATTAAAATGGTTTTAAGAGATAAATTATTTTTTTAAGATTTATTGCTGTTTAGCATTTTTAAACATTTTGTTTTGCATTTATTATTGTATAATTTAAATGTGTATTATTTTAAATGTATCAGTCATATTATTAAGGTTTTGTTTATTATTTTTTATAATAATAATAGATAATCATATTATTTACTTTAGGCTATTTTTATATTATAAAGTATAATATAGGATGTCTATTAATTATTTATTAATAATAATGAATATAAAAGCATTTTTATTCGCTAAACCATTTACAGCATGCGTTGCAGTTACAGTGACTGACAGTAGGTGGCGCTACTGCTCAGAGCGCTGTTCTCTAAAACTAGCGTGTGATTCCTCCAGCCACTAGATGGCAACATAGTGCGTCATAAGCAGAGACACGTGACTTTTCTTCTGCTCCGTACTGCGCTGTGGCCTCCAGCTGCATCACCTTGATGGAAGTCCATGTGAGAGATCAGTTCGGTTCATCCTGAGAGAGAGAAGCTTCTGCTCCTCATTATTATTACTGCTGATAATCACAGCTCAGTAATGGTGAGTCTTTTACACGTGTATTTATTTTATATAAAGAATTATGAGCTGAATGAGTGAAGGATGAGAACAGAGAGTGTCAGACAGCATTCTCACTCTTATACAACAACCTCTTACTTTCACTTCTAATCACTGTTTAATAATCTGAGCTCTGTGTTTACATCTTACTTACTAACTACATCAATACAACATACAGCAAATCTTTAAATTAGCGCTTATAACCACAGTGACACAGTTTGTGTTTGCTGGGGTTTTAATAGAAGCCTTGTGTTACCTATTGCTGGTATCTTTGGACTAAAACTGAAGAAAATGTTATTAGAATGTAATTTCTTGGTTATGTTGGTACCAACCCACAGGGTACAAATCAGTTATTATGCCCCATACTGCAGGTACAACATGTTGGTATCAACCTTTCTTTAAAACCTCATTGCTGGGCAGTGGTAGCTCTGTGGTTAAGATACTGGACTAGTAATCACAAGGTTGCCAGTTCAAGCCTCACCACCACTGTTGGACTCCTGAGCAAGGTCTTTAATATGTATTCAGTCATAATTGTAAGTTGCTTTGGATAAAAGTCTCAGCCAAATGTTGCAAATGTAAATGCATTGAGGTAGTGTGTTTGTTGGGGAGTGACTTCAACCCAACATCATATAAGATAAAGGTGCAGCTATGTTGGGAATATGGTCTGAACACTTTGCTCAGAGAGTACTTTCATTTATACAGTCATATATACAGCAGGTAGTTGCGACTACACACTCTGTTGACCTGTACACATGAAGATGGGACTACTTTTAAAACATAATTTGTCATCTGATTGAACAGGGACATGACTGCTCTTTATTCAACATTTCAGCCTTCTGATGTACACTGATGAAAGACCTGTTTGATTTCCATGCACAGCCTACAGTCTAGCATAGATAGATAGATAGATAGATAGATAGATAGATAGATAGATAGATAGATAGATAGATAGATAGATAGATAGATAGATAGATAGATAGATAGATAGATAGATAGATAGATAGATAGATAGATAGAATATGATATGGTAATTCTCTCAAACCTTTATTTTGTAAATCTAAACACATTTACAATTTCATGCCTACACCACACTCAACAGGCTGAGACAGAGCCATGTTTCCACTGTATTACATAACTTTTTTGTATACATACATTTTTTAAATAATTTGAGAACTGAGGATAGAAACTGTAGCAGTTTTGCATGTGAACTGTTTGCAAATAGTTCACTGGCACTGTTGTCTAATTCTTCTAATCATTATATGCTATATATGCTATACATTTGTATAGAAATGTGGTTTTAATATTATTTAATGTAATTCGGTCATAGGAAAGGACTATATTAATAAAGTAACCCAGACCAAGCACCTCTGCCAACCCTCTTACACAATACTCCATATTTAAACATATCTAGTTGAAGCTTTCTGAACTATATAATTTTTGGCAACAAGCCCCATCAAATAACCATAACAAATTCAGATATCTATTCAGTTCTGTTGTTTTCTTGCTTA
Organism: Trichomycterus rosablanca; assembly: GCF_030014385.1. Taxonomy (NCBI): domain Eukaryota; kingdom Metazoa; phylum Chordata; class Actinopteri; order Siluriformes; family Trichomycteridae; genus Trichomycterus; species Trichomycterus rosablanca. Next base: position 6,550,855 of record NC_086009.1, on the reverse strand, counting down.
ATTGTTTTCGTTATTGGCCTGGTTCACCAACAACATTCCAAAACCTCCCAAAGGTCCACAAAAATAGAATCATATAATGTACTTGTAGTCAATACGCTTGTAATTCCTTTTTTTCAGGCAAAGTATCTAGCACAGATTGTGGTGATGGGAGTGCAAGTGGTGGGCCGAGCATTCGCTCGTGCTTTACGTCAGGAGTTTGCAGGTTTGTTATTTCATTGAGCCATTTACAAATCCTAACACTTAGAAACAAATTAATTCAGCACTAATAGGTTAAACTGTAGCCAGTATTAACTGTAACTGTATCTGTAGCCAGCCAGGCTGCAGCCAGTGCCAGAGGGAGAGCAGGCCAGCAGTCGGCTGCGACGTCTAGCTTTACTGGAATGAGCCTGCAGGAAGCACAGCAGATTCTCAACATATCAACACTGAACCCAGAGGAAATTCAGAAGGTATGCTCACCAGCAGTATTCTAAAGCAGGTTCACTAATCTAAAGCTTTTGCACATCTTCAATCAGGCTAAATTGTGAAAACAGATTACATTTAAAATTGATTAAATAAAAATAAATTATAAATGGTTTAAATCTCCAGCCCTAAAGATTATAATCTGTACAAAGTTTCACATAATGAGTCTTAATGTATAAAATCAGGCACAACCTAATCTCACCAAGTAAAACTGATATTCCTCCTCTTCACAGAATTACGAGAATTTATTTAAAGTGAATGAAAAATCTCAAGGTGGCTCCTTCTACCTGCAGTCTAAGGTAAGTCAAGCCAGCACAGTCATTCATAAATGAACCATTAATGCTTTCTGTAGTTAATATAATAATTTAAAAAAAGCATAAGAACGGCCAGGCATCTACTGTAGATACATACAGACATGAGTAGCTATATCTGAGGGAGTTAGTTGGCCAAGGCCCTGTAATGAATGAATGGTGTCCTGTCCAGGTGTGCGTTTAAGGACTCTGGGTAAACCGGACCCACATTATAAAACAATAAATGTAATTACAACAATATGTTTATCTGTGCAACTCCACGCCAAGATCATTTAGAAGTAACAGGCTTTTAAGTGCTTGGGTGCCGCAGCAGTGTAAGGCAATACCACACCACAGGTAGTCTCAAGACCTCTATTAAATCTGCTTACTGAAGGCCAGATTTATAGATTATTTCAATGTATGTAGATCCAGTGATGTTGACTCCTATGTGCTGGTTAATAAATCTGGAAATCTATGAATCTGAAAAAGTGTTTGCTGTTTTGCAGGTGGTAAGAGCCAAAGAGCGTCTGGATGAAGAGCTCACAATTCTGAATGAGAATAAACCACATGAGCAGAAAGAGCAGCAACAAACATGAGTTTGGAATTATCATCTCTCCCCTCTCCCTACCCGTCCACTGTAAATAGTCCTAGTTATGTTCAATAAAGCTTTTTCCTTTTAATTATTATCTGTTAGTCATTTCATCTCTGTGAGTCATACAGATTAATCAAGATGGTTAATAAATGTGCTGAACTTTATTATTGTAGTGGGTTCTTCATTAGGGGTGGTTCAACTTTTTGCACCCAGACACCTTTGTGTTAAATCAAATCTGCTGACCTGTAGGTATGCATCACAATTTTGTTGAAGCTTTGGCCAGTTTATATTATGCAGGGCACATTTTTGTGTGTTGTATCAATCCTAATTTTTAACCCTAATTTTAGCAGCAGGTCAAAGGCATTTAGCTGATGTTTTTATCCCGAACGATTTATAACTGATTGTATACAGTTCAAGCGATTGAGGCATGAGGGCCTTGCTCAAGGGGCCAAACGTTGGCAACTTGGCAGTGGTGAGGCTTGATTCAACAGCCTTCCATTCACTGATCCAGTACCTTTCCAGCTAAACTATCACTTCTTTTAAATTTAAATTAGTGAATCAGTTCCCCCTACATTTGAATCAGTGATTGAGAATTATTTGTAACTAATAACTTCTGTATCAAAATAATATCTTGTGTAATAAAATGACTAAGGATGACTTTAAGAACCATGAATTTACACAACAGCCTTTCAAAAACATTTAATGTGTAATAGACAAAAAAAGATTTCACCTCACTGGTTCCATGCTGTTATAGATTGTGGTAAAAATTCCATTTTGTTCACCCAAAGTTGGCATGAAAATGGGAAAAAAAACTCTTAAGAAGCTCAATATATCAAATGCAACTTTATTAAACATTTTTCATTGACATCGATATCAACATCGTAATAAAATTCCTCTAAAACGGGAGCACACACCTATGTTGTACCAATTGGAGACCTTCTGCATGTTCAGATTCAGAACATGATGCCAGGAAAAATATATATTTATATTTTTTTCATATACTGTATTTGTACTTATACATTTCACGTAAGATAAAAAGGCACTTGGAAAAAAAATGAAAATACTGATATTACAATTTCAATGTGCAAAAACAAAAGGAAACTTATACAGGCCAATTTTGGCCATAGTCTTACATTAACCCTTTAAGCACCACTGTGGCTTTAAATTTCTTTTTAATTAAACATTTAACAGGGACATAAATTCAAGTGTTATTTCAAAGTGACCGATTTTCCAACAAGAAAGTGGTGCTTTTTTGTACCGTATATTTTCAGCTGTCAGAACACTGACAGAAGTGCTTAAATGCATTGAACATTTCAGTAAAATATTAATGACAACACTGTACCAGGCATTTCCATTATTACTAATGTTTCTCATTTACCAAAAATCTGATTTATCTGCTTCTCCAGAGTGCTCAAAGGGTTAATGAGTCAAACAGCTTATTTGATACTTGGTTGATGTAGACCCTGAAGGGTCTATGTCATTATTAGCTTTCTCACACATGAACCAGCATCTGAAAAGACACAGAGAGCAAATGAGGGTGAAGAGAAGAAACCAAGTGGCCCCTTATAAGACTGAAATTCTGTGCTAACACACCTGATCAAGCTCCTGAAGGGTGGATAATTAGCTCAAACCTAAATCAGGTGTAGTAAGGAAAACCTGAACTTGCAGGACGGTGTAGGATCTGTAGGACTTCTAAAGTAAGAAACCCATCTGTAAGTGACTACGTTAACTGTGTTTACTGCTTTTTATACTGGTACTTAATGCAACTATTAATATAGAGCTCTTGCAGTGAAGGGGCCACCCTTCATACCATCATTTCTTCTATTCCCCCCATCCTCACTCCTCTGTGAAAGAAAGCAAAATGCAGAGCAGTGAAAGCAGCGACAAGGTGATAAATCAGTGTCAACATCAGAAAATGTTTCGTCCGAACAATAAGACAAACAGCATCAAGTGTATAGTGTTCTCAAACATAACATAACCATCATGGAATTACAGGAGTCTGAAGTATAGTAGGGAGGGAAAGTAGGGAGGGGAAAAAAATCCAAGATATCAGTGGGAATGTGTTCTAATTTACCAACTGTTCATGTCTCACTAAGACTAATATGATATCTTGGAAGCCTTCCAGGCAGCCAATGGTTTTAAGGAATGTTTAAATAAAAACGGAATACTCTTCCTGAGGAGAATTTTGGACGTTAGGACGAGCAGGTAGCATTTGTTGAATAAGGGTACTTAGATATACACACTGTTTTTGAGCTGGATTGAAGACTGTGCAAACAAAATAGAATTCAACTGCCTGTATTAAAGTGTTAAATTATATCTGGGCAGCTCTTTTGGCACAGTGTAATAAGTCATTGTGACACCATTGCATTTAACAAGAGTGTGTGTGTGATGCACAGTGTCCACACCTGGGATGCAACAGTTAGCCATCTGTCTAGTTGCTATGCTGTGCTAACATGTAGCGTTTATGAGGCAGTACTAAGAGTTTTTTATTTTTCTGTGTTATTTGTGTGTGTGAGTGTGTGGTATTCGGGCAGTTCCCACACCTTTGCAGCGCCAGTTAACATTTCGTCGTATTGCTATGCTGTACTAGCATGTAGCATTTACAGTTACGTTTTTATGTGTAATGCACAGGCAGTTTCCACACCTGTGCAGCGTCAGTTAGCCATCTGTCTAGTTGCTATGATGTACAAGCATGTAGCATTTATGGGGCAGTACTGAGAGTTTTTTTTTTATTTGTGTGTGTGTGTGAGTGTGTGTTGTGTGTGAGAGATATCCAGGCAGTTCCCACACCTTCAGTCAGTTAACATTTCGTCGTATTGCTATGCTGTACTAGCATGTAGCATTAACAGGTACGTTTTTATGTGTAATGCACAGGCATTTTCCACACCTGTGCAGCATCAGTTAGCCATCTGTCTAGTTGCTATGATGTACAAGCATGTAGCATTTATGGGGCAGTACTGAGAGTTTTTTTTTTATTTGTGTGTGTGTGTGAGTGTGTGTTGTGTGTGAGAGATATCCAGGCAGTTCCCACACCTTCAGTCAGTTAACATTTCGTCGTATTGCTATGCTGTACTAGCATGTAGCATTAACAGGTACGTTTTTATGTGTAATGCACAGGCATTTTCCACACCTGTGCAGCATCAGTTAGCCATCTGTCTAGTTGCTATGCTGTGCTAGCATGTAGCATTTATGGGGCAGTACTAAGAGTTTTTTTTTTATTTCTCTCTCTCTCTCTCTCTCTCTGTGTGTGTGTGTGTGTGTGAGAGAGAGAGAGTGTGTGTGTGTGTGGGTGAGAGTGAGAGAGTGTGTGTGTGTTTGTGAGAGTGTGTGTGTGAGAGAGAGAGAGAGTGTGTGTGTGAGAGAGACAGAGAGACAGAGAGACAGAGAGAGAGAGAGAGAGAGAGAGAGAGAGAGAGAAAGAGAGACTGTGTGTGTGAGAGAGAGAGAGAAAGAGAGAGTGACAACATCTCAAACATTCGTGGAAATTCCAGTTCAAATATAGCTTAAAATTTTTGAATCAATAATTGAACCGATTGCTCTATATGGCAGTGAAGTTTGGGGTTCGCTTACACACCATCAATTCCGTAATTGGGACAAACATCCATTAGAGACCCTGCACACAGAGTTCTGTAAAAGCATCCTAAAGGTGCACAGACACACCACGAACAATGCGTGCAGGGCAGAATTAGGCCGATTTCCTCTAATTATCAACATACAGAGAAGAGCAATCAACTTCTGGAACTATCTAAATGAGAGCGACCCCCAATCTTATCATTATAAAGCCCTGAAACACCAAGAGCTGAGCAAACATACCAGTCCCCTCATCCAACTGGTCCTGAGTCACTGCACCCATACACCACTAACACACACCGACACACTACTAACACACACAGACACACTAATAACACACACTAACACAATAAAGACTCAGGAACAGGAGAAATCTGCAAACATAATTAGAATAAACCAAATTACACAAAAACTCAGAACTAAATATATGAATTATTGGGATACTGAAACCAAAACCCAAAGTAAAATGCAGTGTTATTTGGCCCTAAACAGACACTACAGTGCAGCAGATTATCTGAGCACAGTATCCGACCCTAAATTAAGAAACACCCTGACGAGGTACAGACTGAGCGCACACGACCTGGCCGTGGAGACGGGGCGACACACCCGGTCCTGGCTGCCCCGGGAGGAGAGGTTGTGTCAGCACTGCACTCTCAGTACAGTAGAGACGGAGCTGCACTTCCTCACCCGGTGTACCAAGTACCACCACGTCCGCTCCCAATTCTTCCCTAAATTCAACATCATCATCCCCAACTTTACCTCCCTCCCAGACCCCGACAAACTGCCCCACCTACTGGGGGAGCACAGAGAGAGCTGCACACTAGCAGCACTCTATACACACACCTGTCACCAGGTGAGGGACAGTGGGTGACCATGTCTCATACACACACACACACACACACGCACACGCACAAACTGATTGTTTTTCTACCTCATTAATGTAAATATTATACTTTTTATTGTTATTATTTTGCACTGTTTTTATTAATATTTTATTCTATTCTATATTTTTTGCACATGTAACTGTTCTGTATATTTTTGTTCTTTCTTATTTTTATTGTTAATATTTCTCTGTAACTTGCTTTGGCAATACGAATGTCCTTATTTGTCATGCCAATAAAGCTTCTTTTGAGTTTGAGAGTGTGTGTGAGAGAGAGTGTGTGTGTGAGAGTGTGTGTGTGAGAGAGAGAGAGAAAGAGAGTGTGTGTGTGAGAGAGAGAGAAAGAGAGAGTGTGTGTGTGTGTGTGAGAGAGAGAGAGAGAGAGAGAGAGAGTGTGAGTGTGTGAGAGAGAGAGAGTGTGAGTGTGTGTGTGTGTGTGTGTGAGAGAGAGAGAGAGAGAGAGAGAAAGAGAGAGTGTGAGTGGCAGTTCCCGCACCTTTGCAGCGTCTTATTGCTATGCTGTACTAGCATGTAGCATTTACAGTTACGTTTTTATGTGTAATGCACAGGCGTTTTCCACACCTGTGCAGCGTCAGTTCACCTTCTGTTGTGTTTTATGTTGTACTAGCATGAACACAGTGCTTGTACAGTTATGTTCTTTTGTTTGTGTGTAATGCTCGGGCAGTTTCCACGCCTGAGCAGCGTCAGTTGTTGCTATGCTGTACTAGCATGTAGCATTTACAGGACAGTAAACTAAACGTCCAGCAGGTGGTGTACTGGCCTCACTAGTGCCCCAGTCCTCTCTGAGCTGGGAGCTAATGTTCAGCTGTACACGTTCAACCATTGTCTGCCTTAAAACTCAGTTGAGTTTCGTGTCTGTTGCTTTCTGAGTAGCGCTGTTTGACTTTCTATTTCTTCCCTAGCTAAGAGCAGTCAGCTAGACAGCAGCAAATGTGAGGTTTCCATGTAGCTAGTAAATAATGCAAATGTCTTCGTATGTCTGGGAGAATAAAATCTACAATAGCCCGGTGTGATGCTCTGATTGTCCTCTGAACTACATGGCTCCTAATCTAAACTTTGGAGGGCACCCTTCCAGCCTGACTAAATCAGGCGCTACACACTTGTTCCAGTGCTTTAATGAAACTTAAGCCTTGTTCACACTTTAACGTGGGTATTTACTTCTAATTTAACAGGATTTGTGAATAGCAGTGGCCCAATGCTGAACTCTGGAGTTTGAATATTCAGCTGTGCTATTAATCTGGCTGTTTCTACAAAACATAGTATATTCTGATAAATACATTTACCAGGGCACTCGGGTGGCGCAGCGATGAATTACACTAGCCCACTATCACCGGGATCCAGGGTTCAAATCTATTGGATGGTGTCCAAGAAAGGGATCAAAATTTAGATCCGCAGGACCCTGCACCACTTGGCCCCCCACCTGAAGAGACAACTGTGGAGCTTAATGGATGGATAATAAGGGTTCAAAAGATTTGATTCAAGCTGGTAAAGTTATGAGGTTAACATAGTAATTACCCAGGGTTTAAGTGTGACAAGGCCTCAAGAATCATCAAAGGGGGTGTGGTGCCTGTTACAATCTAAGTGAAAAGTTTACATACACTTATATGGCACATGTTTGTCATGACAATCTTGGATTTGTATCAATCACCTTAAAGCCAAACCTTTCTTATATTTAACCGGGCTTGGAACCACACCTCCCACTGGCTAGGATGTTTGGCCCTCTCGACATAGCCAATCATGTCTGTGTAGATGGCAGACTGCCATGACATACATGTCTCTTACATGTGTACATAAGGGCGTGTGGTAAATGCAGAGCTGCTGGCTACCCCCCCCCCCCTCCCCATTAGTTTTTCTGATTATTTTAACCCCTTCTGTTTATTTTCTGCCCTCAAAACTAAAGAATGAAACTGAAATGACAGTGATGTGAATATGGTGAAGAAAATATGGCCTGCTTTTTATTTGTTAAACCTAGAAATCCACTCCACTAACCACCCACCCCCTCTCCCCGGCTCCACCCTTCACCTTTAACCCCTGTGCAGACCCCCACCCCCCTCCCTCCCCTTCATTCCTCATGGAATGCTGAAAGATCAGTTGACCACAGCTGGCTTTAGAACTACTGGGCCTGAAGGAATCACCACCCAGGACAGGGGATCATGGGACATCCCTGTGGAGAGGTTGAGGGTGCCCCTGGGATTCTCATCCTCCCCGTCCTTCACACTGGAACAGTGCGCCCTGCGCTTTGAGCCCAGCATGGGCACCACAGGGAATCCAAGCGCAGAGAAGGCAGAAGGCATGAGGGGTGACTTGGCCATTCCACCAAAGGACAGGACCGGTGAGGTGGGACTTCCCAACATGCTTAGGTCCAAGGGTCGAGGACTCCGAGGCAGAGATGCTCCTAGCAGAGCAGCCGCCGCACCCGGGAAAATGATGTGGGCGTAGCTCAGTTCGGACTCTTTTCCCGAAATGTGAGATGGCTTCATCATGGGCGAGCCGCCATTACCCCCTCCTCCTCCTCCAGGACTTGACTGCTGCTCCTGCGAAGCCACGAAATGCCCGTGCGCCTTGATGTGTTTACGTAGCGAGCTCGGGTCCGTGTAGCGCTTCAGACAGCCGGCCATCTTGCAGTAGTATGGCTTGTCCACGTAGTGTGTGCGTGTGTGCTTGAAGCGATCGCTGGAGTTTGAATAGCGCTTGTTGCAGCCTTCATAGGGGCAAATGTACGGCTTTTCTCCTAGAAGAGTAGCAGAGCATTAGATATTGATTACACAATCAAATCAATATACACTATATGGCTAAAAGTATGTAAACAACCCTCCTAAGTATTGACTTTAGGCACTATTGCTTTTTATATAAAATACATTATAGGCTTTCTAATTTGTGCCAAGGGTTAGCAATTTGTATACCCCTGTACAGTCCTTAAAGACATGGTTTAATGAGTCTGTAGTGGAGGAACTTTCGTGGCCTGCAGAATCCTGATCTCAACCCTCATTATAAGTTATGGGATGTATGAAAACACGGATTGCAAGCCAGGCCTTTTCATAATTGCATAATTATCTGTTCTAACAAAAGCTCTTTTGACCGAATGAACATAAATTCCCACAGACACACTCAAAATTCTTGTGGAAAGCCTTCACAGAAGAGTGATTATATATAAGCTTATAGTTGCAAAGAGGGCAATTCCATATAAACACACATGATTTTGAAATAAAAATTCTAACATACTTAAGATCAGGTGTCCCCATACTTTTGACTATGATGTCAAAATGGGATGCCTTTGACCATATAGTGTAGAAACCTGTATTTGTATACAGTCCTGCTAACCTGTGTGTGAACGATTGTGAATCTTGAGATTCTCCAAGCGCGAGAAGCTTTTGTTGCAGGTCGGGCAGCGGTGAGGCTTCTCGTTGGTGTGAGTGCGAATGTGGATTAACATTTTGTACCTGCAGGGAAGAATATTAATGACCAGTTTTAAAATCTGCCGTGCAACACATAATGGAATCTCTGAGAAGAAGGTACCTCCTACCTTGCGTTGAAGCCCCGTCCTTTGCGAGCACAGCCCTCCCAGTGGCAACAATACCCAGAATCCTTCTCAGGCTTGACATGAAAGTCGTTTACATGGTCCACTAGATCTTGCAAGGAGTCGAAAAGCATGTGGCACTGCAAAGGAGATCAGGACTTTAAAACTGCTCTCGTTTGTTTGGATTTTAATGTCATGTTTTACACACTTTGGTTACATTCATGACAGAAACAGGAGTTACTCATTACACAAGATTCATCAGTTTACAGGGTTATATCGAATACAGTCACAGACAATTTAGTGTCTCACTTGCATGTCTTTGGACTGTGGGAGGAAACCGGAGCACCCGAAGGAAACCCACGCAGACACGGGGAGAAGATTCAAACTCCACACAGAAAGGACCCGGACCGCCCCACCTGGGGATCGAACCCAGGACCTTCTTGCTGTGAGGCAACAGTGCTACCCACTTAGCCACTGTGCCGCGCAACTGCTCTCGTACATTAGCAATGCATGTAATTAAGTGTGCTGGGGGAAAATTTGGCTGGAGTGGTCCTAATGTTCATCAGTATATACAGGTCCTTCTCAAAAAATTAGCATATTGTGATAAAGTTCATTATTTTCCATAATGTAATGATAAAAATTAAACTTTCATATATTTTAGATTCATTGCACACCAACTGAAATATTTCAGGTCTTTTATTGTTTTAATACTGATGATTTTGGCATACAGCTCATGAAAACCCAAAATTCCTATCTCAAAAAATTAGCATATTTCATCCGACCAATAAAAGAAAAGTGTTTTTAATACAAAAAAAGTCAACCTTCAAATAATTATGTTCAGTTATGCACTCAATACTTGGTCGGGAATCCTTTTGCAGAAATGACTGCTTCAATGCGGCGTGGCATGGAGGCAATCAGCCTGTGGCACTGCTGAGGTGTTATGGAGGCCCAGGATGCTTCGATAGTGGCCTTAAGCTCATCCAGAGTGTTGGGTCTTGTGTCTCTCAACTTTCTCTTCACAATATCCCACAGATTCTCTATGGGGTTCAGGTCAGGAGAGTTGGCAGGCCAATTGAGCACAGTAATACCATGGTCAGTAAACCATTCACCAGTGGTTTTGGCACTGTGAGCAGGTGCCAGGTCGTGCTGAAAAATGAAATCTTCATCTCCATAAAGCTTTTCAGCAGATGGAAGCATGAAGTGCTCCAAAATCTCCTGATAGCTAGCTGCATTGACCCTGCCCTTGATAAAACACAGTGGACCAACACCAGCAGCTGACATGGCACCCCAGACCATCACTGACTGTGGGTACTTGACACTGGACTTCAGGCATTTTGGCATTTCCTTCTCCCCAGTCTTCCTCCAGACTCTGGCACCTTGATTTCCGAAAACAGTACTTTGGACCACTGAGCAACAGTCCAGTGCTGCTTCTCTGTAGCCCAGGTCAGGCGCTTCTGCCGCTGTTTCTGGTTCAAAAGTGGCTTGACCTGGGGAATGCGGCACCTGTAGCCCATTTCCTGCACACGCCTGTGCACGGTGGCTCTGGATGTTTCTACTCCAGACTCAGTCCACTGCTTCCGCAGGTCCTCCAAGGTCTGGAATCGGCCCTTCTCCACAATCTTCCTCAGGGTCCGGTCACCTCTTCTCGTTGTGCAGCGTTTTCTGCCACACTTTTTCCTTCCCACAGACTTCCCACTGAGGTGCCTTGATACAGCACTCTGGGAACAGCCTATTCGTTCAGAAATTTCTTTCTGTGTCTTACCCTCTTGCTTGAGGGTGTCAATGATGGCCTTCTGGACAGCAGTCAGGTCGGCAGTCTTACCCATGATTGCAGTTTTGAGTAATGAACCAGGCTGGGAGTTTTTAAAAGCCTCAGGAATCTTTTGCAGGTGTTTAGAGTTAATTCGTTGATTCAGATGATTAGGTTAATAGCTCGTTTAGAGAACCTTTTCATGATATGCTAATTTTTTGAGATAGGAATTTTGGGTTTTCATGAGCTGTATGCCAAAATCATCAGTATTAAAACAATAAAAGACCTGAAATATTTCAGTTGGTGTGCAATGAATCTAAAATATATGAAAGTTTAATTTTTATCATTACATTATGGAAAATAATGAACTTTATCACAATATGCTAATTTTTTGAGAAGGACCTGTATAAATGTACACACCTTACAGTATGAAAGTTACACTTTTTTAAACCATTAATCGTGATTTAATATATTTTTTACCTTCCTCCAGTGGCAGGACAGCTGCTCATCTGCTGAAAGGTCAGGTGAGGCCCGTTTGTCCTTTGGCTGTCCGATAAACATTGAGGACGGCAGATGGAACCCTCCTCCTCCAATCGGCATGAAGAACTGAAAGGCTTGTGAGGAAGCCCCTCCCTCAACGTAACGGATATGAGAGTCCTGCAAGTGTGAGTCAGAAAAACTGTTTATTCAGATTTCTTATTTAGAGCTTTTGATTAGCAAAGCATCATTGGCTTGTTTGAAGAACATTTTCAGTTATTTGTCCTACACTAAATTCAAAAATCCCTTCTTGCCAGCTTGATTCCCCATCACACTTGTGACTTAGCATCTGACTGGCACTAATAGTTACATGGGATGCTTTCAAATCACAAATTCCACATTTGCCTATTGTTTATACAAACCACATTTCTGAAAATGTTGTAAAATGTTATAAAAACCAAGAATCTGTGATTTGTTCATTCGCTAGGACAGCTGATTTCCTCTGACCACTTCAGTGTATAAATACATATAAACATGTTTAGAATTTGATGCTTGCAACACTCAGAGGCGGAACAGAGGCGTGTTTACCACTGTATTACACCACCTCTTCTATTGATGACACTTTTTAATCATTTGGGTACCGAAAATACTAATTGTTAGTTGTGCAAGTGCAAAGGGTTATGGGCCTTGCTCAGGGGCCCAACAGTTTGCAACCTGGCAGTGGTGGGGCTTGAACCAGCAACATTTTGATTACTAGTCGAATACCTTAACCACTAGGCTACAACTGCCCTTAACTACACCAGATCTACTTCTAAAATATAATACAAATAGATAAAGCTGTCAGACAATGTTTTTATCATTATTATTAGTAGTAGTAGTAGCAATAGTGTTAGTGGTAGAGGTGGTAGTAGTAGTATTATGTATTGATTTTGATCAGGGTCACACTGGGTTTGGTGCATACAAGGCAGGTATAAGCAATCACAACATATAAGCAATAACTTTTTACATACTGTGACCAGAGGAGGCAGCCACAGTCATTTATTTATTATTATTACTATTATTACTATTATTATTGTTATAATTAAGGCCCGACCTAATTTACGGCTATCCATTTATTCTATTATTCAATTTATAAGTCTTATTTATGAGTGTTATTTAATGGCCGGCATTTTTTTAAATCTGTGATTTCCGTGAGTTTAGTAAGGCCCTAATAATAATAATTATTATTATTTAGGGTTTCTTAATATCTGTAGCCAGGCTACTGCTCAAGACTAATACTGAGCCAGGGTATGTATAATTACGAACTGTACAGCATCATATCTGAGAGCATAGATGTCGCTGATGGCCGCAGAGGGTCTGCGAGTTTCAGGCTGTTGATTGAGCACAGCCAGCAATACCTCAATTAAATTGTGACAGAATTAAATTAAGCAGCGTGAGGTCTGCATGCTCGTATCTCGTGCTAAATCTGATTTACCCCTGTGTCCCATATACTGGGCCTGGGAGAGGAAACAAGAAAAATGCTTCAGTGAATGAACACATGGGGGTATTTAATAAGAACCCCCTTCCTCTCCTAGAATATCAGGCTGATTCACTGAAGCTAACAGTATTACTGTGTGTGTGGGAAGGCTGTGTAAGAGTCGTCCTGTTTTCTGTTGTTCACAGCTCAGCCTAACCATTGTCTGAGTCAAAGTTTAAGCATGAAGTTCTTCATTAAACCCAGATGCTGTTTTACTACTTCATTTTTGGATTTTTTACTATTTCTCCCAATGTGCAGCTTTTTGCCCTTTTAATTGTAATGCTTCATCGTCACATGACTGCTAACAATTTGGAAGCATGATGGCTATCATGTGCTATTAAGAGCATTAAGGTTGAGCTTATACTTGGTGTTAACTACATAAACACAAATGTAGGATGACTGAAAAACACACACACATTCCAACATAGCCAATCATGTCTATGTAGACGCCCGACCAGCCGATAGCATCGCTGGGGATTCGAATCCTGGGTCTCAGTGGTAGTGAGCTAGCATAATTTACCACTGAGCACATGAAACAAATGTAAAATGTAAAAAGCATAGTCACATGGGTTACCTTTATTTACATTTCTTTTATCTATTGTGTTCTGCATTATATGAGTAAATGACGTACCAAATACTCCTGTCCCTGCATCAAGTTCTTAAAGTTTTTGGGGGGAAACAGTACAATGGTGGGGTGAACCGGCCTTAAAAATCACTGAAAGATGAGAACCACTGCTCTAGTCGATACAGCTTTTAATCATTAAATTGCACGCAGGTTCTACATGCCGGTATTTGAAGTAGTTTGGTAGGTTTGGTAGTTGGAGTCTCTTCACCTTGCAGAACTTTAGAGTTGGTCCCTAATACCTAAGGTCCACCTAATTTATGGCCATGAAAATCGCATCCGGGACCATGAAATGAGCCGTTTCCCGTGTAATATGCAATTTGCTGTAAAAAGTTTTGTATCTCCAAATCACCTCACTTGCAAAAAAAACCCCACACAGACACGGGAAGAACATGCAAAGTATGTTAGGAAGTGCTCCAGTAACAACTGCTCCATATTTACTTAGCAGGCTTAGTAGGCTTCTTTTACTCACCCCAGAGAAGATGTGAGAGGAGCCATTTCCATTGGCCAGCTCAGGAGAGCAGGGTGTGTGGCGTGAAGATGGGGACATACTGAGGTCTACTGCAGGGGGTGTGTATGCTTCAGGCCGTTCCATGGGCAAGCCTACACACACACACAAAAAATGTATTACTATTCAATATTTTATAGGTAAACCTTTATAAAAGCATATCCTGCTTGTTAGGTGACATGGTGGATGTTAGTAGTTCTTATTATAAACAAAGACTGAGTGTTGTGTTTACCTGTGTGAGAAGAAGCAGGGGAAGCTGGAACAATGTCCACCGTCCCATCATCGGCCATATGCAGATGTCCAGCCCTCTTAGCATGGATAGGAGAAGGGGTCAGGGTGGGTGGTGACCTGGAACTTCGATCATGCCCATTAACGTGCCCCCTGGGCAGTTTCAGGTCCAGCGGCTCGTCCAAGGAGAGCATGGCTACAGCCCAGCGTCTGTGACCTTTAGCAAAATAATGTATAGAAACAGAAAGAGTTTGGTTAATGTAATAAACCACCCAACATACCAACATAGTTAATGATAAATCATGGCTAGGTGGGGTTTTCTGAAAATATGACAATCAGCTGGGTCAGCATAGATTGTTACCATGTGACATAAAGGAATATATATATATAAGCTCAAATCTGGCAGAACAGGAAAGCTTTTGTCCCATTGTAAGCAGAGCAAGTTTAAAACCCAGCAAATCTCAGCCGTCTGTGGCAGGAAATATAAAGCCATGTTTACTCAGTAGTAGGGCTGGGCGATATGGATCAAAAATAATATCTCGATATTTTTTCGCTGAACGGCGATATATGATATATATCTCGATATTTTTTTATCCCATAGGATAATAACAAAAAGACACTTCTGAGACAAAGCTACATGTTCCAAATTTTTTACAGGTACTTTTATTAAAATTTTAAATTTTCTGTATTTTGTCTTTCCAGTAAAAATAATGTAACATAATGTAATGGCAGTCAGACAATTTCCATAGGGGTGGCCAGACTGAGACCATTGCTCACACAGGGGTCACACAGAAACTGATACCTTTTTTTATGTGGTCACTCACTCATTTACCTATACAGGCAGTGAGTGCCATGTAGAATTACATCACGAAGACCCGCATACTACTAATAAGCTTTTTTTCTCTTAATTTTCCCTGACAAGTAAAAAAACTAAATATAGCAACCTTAACATTATGAGGAAGAATTTCAAAGATATTCCTTTGCAATACTTTATCATTTGGCTGCCAACTTGTGTGTAATGATGACACTCAATTGAACCCCAGAACATGCCAGTGTGAATGCATGGAAAACTAATTTTAATTTTCTTTTAACAATATGATACAGACTGACCGACACTATTAAGCCAAATCAGCATTGAAAATTGACTTTACTTTTAATAGCCTTCTTCAATGCTGCAGCTTTTTAAAACAGAATATTTTCTTTAAAATAGAAGTGTTATTTAACTGCTATTAAATTGTTTCCTGCCCAATCTGGCAACACTGGAACGTGCAGAGTCCAGTGACGCCTTTACTCATAGCGTGCCACAATTACTACTAAGTACAGTATGGTATTAGTACTAAGTAATAGTAATACTACTTCTGTGTTGGTGGTTGACATTAATGTTAAGAGTATTCCTGCACTGGTTGGTGGAGGTGTGCTGATGAATTGCGTCCCTGTGTAAACCTGCATGCAGAAATACTTCTGCAAAAAAGTTGCCGGCAATGCGGTGGTTGGGGTTTGGGTTGCCAAAGATTAATTTATGGTGGACTTGGAGTTTTTGGAACGAGCTCCTCCACTGCAGTGCCGCTTTCCGCCATACTCGTTTCTGTGCCCAAATGACCCACCTAACAAACGTACGCCATTTGCGTAGCTGTGTGACGTCATTACGTAAACAACGCAGAATATGGCTATTATTACGATATGGGATTTTTTGTATCGTTTTAAAAATTATACCGGTATTATCGTGAACGATACGATATAGCACACCCCTACTCAGTAGTCTTGTTGTCTACTGAGGAAGTTCCATACATTAGTTTGCGGTCATCCTCTGCCATCCTCATACTGGTCAAACTTCATAACAGCCATACTGTTAAATTTTGATTGAAAATTTTTGACATTGCCAAAACTATTTTGTGGTGGCTGACTTGTGGTGGCACCAAACTGACAGCCGGCAAGCATGTCACATGTCAATTTAGGACCACCGAGCTTTACTCTTAAATGACTACACTGAACATTAAATTAGAGAAACATGACTGTAGAAAGAAGATCAAGAGTGAAAGGATAGAACTTCAGTCATGACAACTGGAAGGACCATTCATTAATAGAGATGTCACTGAAGTGGTGGGCAGTATTACTACTTGTGTCAAGAAGGCAATCATCTCCAAACAAAGAACTGTCCAGACTCTGGTTTTCTCTGTAGTTCTTTATGGATGTGAAAGCAATACAATAAAAAAGCAGGACAGGAAGATTATTGATGCCTTTATAACTTTAATGCTGACAGAGACTTTTGAGTTCCTCGGATGGCGAAGACAAAGAAATTGATCCTTGACCAACCAAATCAATCCTAACCTGTCACTCCAAGCCCAGATAACCAAACTGAAGTTATCTCGCATTTAAAAAAACTATCATTAAAAAGGCAGTTATGCTTGGAAGCGTTAAAGGTAAAAGAGGAAGAGGATGACCAGCAACAAGATGGACGGACACAATTAAAGAGAAAATGAACAAGTCATCAGGAGGCCTTAAGACCCAAACAGAAGACGGAATGTTCTGGAGAAACACTATTCATAAGGACATATGGTCACCTGTATTCAGTTTTGACTTGACTGCAATAATGTCTGACTCTAGAGCCTTGTGCAAAAGTTTGGACACCCCTGGTTAAATTCCATAGTGTTGATTTTCTTAATAATATTAAGATAAACATCCTGTACAGAAAACACGCATTGTGTTTTTAGTGCATTTTTTTTTTACTTATTTGCCTTTTTATTTACAATAAAACATAAAAATAAATGTGCTATAACGTTTACACACACCACATTTTTATATTTTTCCATCAATGTCAAATTTAGCAAGAAACAGTAAATGTTGTTTTGATCTAAAAATGTTTGTTGCCAGTACAGAATGTGTTTACTTCATTTTATTTAGAAATTGCAGTCTAAACGTTCACATCAAACCTTTGCAAGCTGTGAGGAACAAAGCCACGTTGGAAATTTAAGCACAGCGGTCACCAGTCAAACATTTTGCTAACTCGCCTTGTGTATATACACTGGCAATGTAAAGGAACAAAATCCTGCATGTTCACACTCATCCACATGCTCAAAATCACACTTATCCATAAGCTTTCTCCACCCCGCTGACCTTTGCTCGCACGCTAGTTTAAAAGAATGTCTGCAATCCAATCCAGATGGCCAACCTGACCCAGCAGTACCCCCCCCCCTTTCTGAAACACACACATACTGCTACCCCCATGACACCACTGCACAACCCTACACTATTTTGCCGGTTGCAATTTTCTTTATCTCTCAACTGTTGGTCTGTCTGTCCAGCTGTTCTACACAAAAAGACCCAAATTCCATAACTTGCACTTTCTCCGCTCCAAGAGTCACCATCTGAAGGGCAGAACCACATAACCAGACCCATCCAGCTCGGTAATGCCTCAGCTCCCTGCACGCTGATGTGGATAAACGTACAAACTCACACACAAACCCCCACATGTTCTGTAGCTGTAA
This sequence comes from Trichomycterus rosablanca, assembly GCF_030014385.1. Classification (NCBI taxonomy): domain Eukaryota; kingdom Metazoa; phylum Chordata; class Actinopteri; order Siluriformes; family Trichomycteridae; genus Trichomycterus; species Trichomycterus rosablanca. The sequence continues at coordinate 6,532,940 of NC_086009.1, read as the reverse complement.
GTCAGGAAAATGACCCCTGCAGCTTTGTCATGTTATGCAGCTCCAGCACACAAGGTTCACTGGGTATGTCTGGGACTTCAAAAGATTGCTTGCTCTCCTGGTGTTTCTCTACCTCACACACACACACACACGTGTGCACATGTGAATGTGTACCCACTAAGCTTTCATCACCAATACACCTATCGGTAGGGCCCTACTAAATTCACTGAAAAATGTGCTTAATTTCATGGACCTCGTTTTTCAAAAATCCCAGATTTCACGGATTTTAAAAGAGTTTTTTAAAGTGCCACATTTTACGACAGTCAATAAATTACACTCATAAACTGAATGATAGAATAAATGGATGTTACAATACACAGCACAGCCTTCTTTAATAGTTGAATGTAAACCTAAAACATTCAGTGACTCAAATACGAAAATACTTGTCGCCTCTGCCTCCAAAAAATTGGTTGGGAGTTTTATTTCAGTTACCCTAGTTGTGTTTTTAGGTGCTTTAGACTTTGACTGCTTGGACATTTTGACTAACCGATTGCTAACTGAATTGCCATAGGATTGCTAGAACCGTCTCATAGTCCAAATTAACCAGTAAATGTGAGGCACTTGAACGCTACACAAATGAAAAATGTTAAATCGCAAAATTTGAATTTCACAGCAAATTGCATATTACACAGGACACTTCACGGTCCGTCTTTACCTATGAGCTTTAAATTATGCTTTTCTGTCAAGAAGACCTGAAGGCCCTTATGTGGAAAGTTTAAGAAAAGATGGGACTTAAGCTCAATATAAAAAACAACAAAATAAAAAAAAAACACTAACTTTACCACTGATGGAGAAGATATGAAAGTGAAGGGCAGATATTGCCTATTAGGGTCCATTATTAAGAGCAAAGAATTCAGCAGTCAGCAAATACGACACAGGCTGGCACTTGGCAGAATAAGAATGATCTACAGATCTTCGAATGTAAAGATTTGTCTATCCAAACAAAGATCCCAGTAAAAAATGTCCAAACAAGTCCATCTATGATTCCCAATTATTCCTTTCTGTTGGATTGCAATAGTTTACATATGTTTGTAAGCGGCATGTGTGACAGTAGTCTTGGACACTGAGTTTTACTGAAATTCTTTGTCCATAGAGATCCCAAATGTGACTTTGTATTGTCTGTATGGAAGGGGACAGAAATATGCTTAGATTATTATTGTTTAGGTAACGTTTCTTTAGTGATGGATTGACGATAGCCAGTGACTTCTGTGTCCATATAAATATGGCTCCAGTTAGACTGTACCAACATAAAAAAATCTGTAAAGCTTTGTACAGATCTAAGAAAGAGGACCATAGAATTTCACAACTCAGGAATGTTACTTGGAACTATTTCTAAGCAACATCAGGTCCCAAGATTGTCCATAAGTACAAAGTATTCTCTGGGACTGTTTTGCTGCCAGTTTAACTAGTGCATTGCAGAGAGTAGACAGAATAATCAAAATGGGAAAAATCTGCTATATCAGCCTGAAATGAAGCCTATTATGCTGTAATAACAGCTCTGATCCATGACATGGACATCTAAAGAAGACATTACCAGCAGATCATTTAACTTCTGTGTTGTAAAGTGGATGCCAGGCCATACATACACAGATCTTGGAAAATACAGGGGCAGTCAACCCTCTTTCATTCCTCCGAGATCCAGTTCCGATGCCTGCGTGCCCATTGTAAATGCAACCAACGGTGGACAGGATTGCATGGGCACTTGGACTGGTCTGTGACTATGTATCCCATTCACTAAAGGGTTTGATGCACTGTGTGTTGATACACAGTCATCTCATTACCAATATTTTAGCAATTTAGACCTCATAGCTCAATTTCGTATTTTATGGCTAAAAGTATGTGCCAAGTCACTTGGTAGGCATCTCAGTCTAAAACTTTGTGCATAATATTAAGTTGCCCTCTCCCTTCAGGCATTACCAGCCTTGAAAAGACTGGCAGTGTGTGTCTGAGGGAAACTGTGCCCATTCAATCCAAATAATTTGTAACATCAGGCATTGATAATAGACAAGAAGGCCTGGCTCACGATCAATATTTTAATTCATACCATGGATATTAAGATTGAGGTCAAGGCTCCATACAAAACCATCACTTTAAGTTCAGGTGATATACATTTGGCTGTATACCATATCTACCACTACTTGTGTTTGGTGTTTGTCCAAAGCTGATACTGAAAAGAACCCTTTTTTGTTGATCTATGTCACTGAAATCTGACCTGACTGCTCTGACAGCAGGACTACAGCTCTGTTCCGAAGCGCCTCCTCATTATGGCTTCATCCAGAGAAGAATCCCAAAACAAAAGGCCTTCTCACATGGGTTATGAGGTCCATGTGCAAAACATTACAGGCCCATGGCAGAGAACAGCTGTAATAAATCATCTCGTCCCCTGTTTAATTAGCTCCGCCGAAACCTTCACATCCATCCTCGGAACAGTCTGTGTCCAAGCATATTTCGAAAAAGTGCAGACAAGAAGTTGGGATTAGAAATGATATTCTACAGAGAAAACTAACACAAGTAAATATGAAGTTTGGTTACTACTTTTACCAAAATACCGTTATGATTTGGGGGGAAAAAACGTACTAGGAATCTGTTGGCAACCCATTCATAATATCAGACATTGAGTGCAAATTGTTCTGAGCCTTTATTGGCCACAGCATTTCAGATAGGTGAGGACACTCAACAGTGTGTTATTTCACCTCAGGATACCTCAGTGACTGACTGCACTGACTAAAAGCCGGGCAATGCCCTCCTCAGAACAAACAGTCTAGTGTTCTGTGTGTCAGGGGTGCTGGCGATCTTTAAGCCAGAAAGAGAGTGGCGGGTTTATGTGAAGTTTAGGCAGAGGGTGTTGCTTTGGCCCCACGTGGACTTCCTCACCTTTCTGTGCTGTCGGCAGGCCTTTGAAAGGGTGCATTGTCCCCCTGTGCCAGGCCCCTCCTTCACCCCTTTCCCTAGCAAGGTAAACATACGCCACAGAGGCTGGACGAAGGGGTTTGAGGATGCTGTGGTGTGCAGGGGACTAAAGGGGGAGTAGCGACTTCAAAGTGACACCAGTATTAACTGCCTGGTTACGGTATAAATTATATTTCCTTTTGAACAGGCTTTCAAAGCTGTTCGATGACCAAATAAAAAATGAAAAATAAAAGATACAGCCAATGTAACAGTTTAAATATACCATGGCTCAGATTCAACATGTCAAGGAACTATACAGAATAAAATAAAAAAGATCTTTTTGGTTTAAATGATGGTGGTGAGTGCTACCTCGCCACTGAGGCACCAGGTGGCACACACCACCATGATGATTTGGACAATTCATTACCTTACAACAAAATAGTCAGAGATTTAAATAAAAGCCTGCACATTTATGAGTATTTTAAGCATGGATATAAAAATTCAGACCTGTTTGAGTTTCTTTGCAAATACCCATGACTTAAACTGTAACTAAATCTCCCCTCTTTTCTAGCCCTGGGAGATGGTCTCCAGGAGCGCTCCCCCTCTGAGCCCTTTTACACCATTTGGGCTGCTGTCCCAGCAACCCAGAGAGAGGGCGTGGGTCTCCAATATCACATTCTTGGCACAGACACATAAGAAACACAGATGTGTTCAGTCCTCTGAGCTGTATTCATCCTTCATTCGAGCAACAGACAGTGGCCCTATAAAAGTATAATGGAGTTATGTGTCAGTGGTTTTAAACCAGGGGTGGGGCCTACTAGAGCTTTAGAGAGTTTTGGAGAAAGAGGGTAACTTTCTAAATCTCAAAGTAAAATCTTAAAGTAGCTGCTAATAACAATAGGAACTATGCATTCTGTAATAATCAGTACAAAGACAAATGCAGGTAATTTCTGAGCAAGGCAATAGCTTAGAACTGATTAGTGCGTACACTGAATAAATGATACAAAACAAAAATCACTAAAGCTTTAAAAATTATTTATTACTTTTAGTCTTCATAACTCTGCACTGAAGCACCTAAAGTGATACGTCAACCCACCACTGAAGAAAACAGGGTTCAAGCTTCAGCTGGGCCACCAGCCTGGTCTGGCACTCTACAGACACACTTGATGGCAACACAGAGATTCGAACCAGGATCTCAGCATTGGTTAACTAGCATAATAGACCTCTGCGCCACCCGTTAATGAATTTGTGGGGGGTTCTTTTTTCCCCAAATTTTCCTTCCAATCTACGCAGATCCAATTACCACATTGCGTTACACTACCGCTCTACTGATATTGACCTCCACTCTGACTGAGGAGAGCCGTGACTAGCACACGCCCCCTCCGACACGTGTGCAGTAGCCGACTGCTTTGCGCATGGAGAGTCACACCCTGATCACAGTGTTCCCCGGCTCTGGGCAGACGCCATCAATCAGCCAGCAGAGGTCGTGATTATATCAGTTATGAGGAATCACCTTCGGCACACTCCCTGAACAACAAGCCAATCATTGTTTGTGTGGGTGCCCAGCCTGCAGTAGCAGAGCCGAGATTTTAAAACAGCACTATAGGTGTCTATATGTGACCCGTTGTTCAGATATTTAGTATTAAGTCTTTCAGACTGTTTGGGAAAACATAGCAAATTTATGCCTTCCTTAGAAGAAGCATGTCACATCCTTAACATCCATTACGACAAACTGACCCCACCTCTACTGACTAATGCACACCCGAAGCACAGCCTGCATCCACCCCTCCTCATCCCCTGGCACGTATATACATACACACAGCCCAGAAGCTGAGGGATTTTTTCCTGCTCCCCTCGGCCTGGGCCAGCCACTTTTCAGACAGGAAACCTCAGTTTCCACTCTGCCTGTGTAGGGCCTCTTGCCTTCTCTGCCTCCTTCCCTCTATCCCCCCGCCCCCTTCTTCTTCTGAATTTCTTATCCCACCCCTGCAGTTTTCCCATCATCCCTCCCTCAAACTGTTTTTCTTTATTCGTACACGTCTTAAGTTTCAGACGGCACACAGAGAGGGACACAAACCTCCGCTTTTCACAAATCGACTGTAATAGTTTATGCTCCAAAATGTGATTTTCATCTCCGCATAATTTATTAAGGAGCTTATGGAATATTATGGTTTGGGCGATTTAGGAAAGAGGACGAGGTAAGTGCTAGCAACGGAGATGAAAAAGCGGGAGAGAAAAAGACTGAGAGCAAGCCAACATAAGTAAACTGTCAACGGTTCCAAAAGCCGCCACCTGCCAAGAGATCACGGCGCTGTGTGATCTCCGACTGCCAAAAGGAGGCAGTAATGAAGGGGGAAAAAAGTGGTGGAAAATGAGAGAGGGAGGAAAGGAGAAAGGCAGGAGATTGCAACAGGAAGCCTCTTAGTGAGCTACCGATGGCCCCCAGCCAGACGTCTCAGACACTGAGGAATTCTGCACGGAGGGTAGGAACAGAGAGAGCGAGAGAGGCAGGGGGAGAACTGCAAATGAAAACTATACACTGGAAAAAATAATACTACCTGGGTTAGAACTAGGGACGTCATCTGTTACAAATACAAATCCATCACACCTAAATATACCACACACAGATCAATCTGCAGATTATACTGTAACAATATGCATTTGTCCGACAAAGGCCACAACCAGCCAGAATTAAATTAGTCTCCAGTTATTATTTTCCCCAGAATATCCACAGCCTTGGTGCTTGACCCTGAGGGAGAGGCTTCCTTTATGTCAGCAGACTTGATGCCATTTGTGAGCTTAGGGTGTGCGAGGCAGCTTTTTCAGCAAACACCAAGCCTGACCTCACTTGACTCAGAGAATACAATCTGGAGTGTGCCAAATGAGAGCCAGATAAAGAGGCTGTATTCAACAATCTACTCAGTAGCGCCATCTTCACACGATTCCTGCAATGTGTTTCCAGATTCACCAGAAATGGGCTATAAAGCCTGAAAATGTGGCATTTCTTTTAAAGGCCTGTGGGGTCGCTGAAGCTGAGGGGGTATTTAGCTGTTGAGGTAGTTTTGGTTGAGAGCTACATGGCTAATGAGGTAGTTACTGTGGGTAATTTAGCTGATGGGGCTGTTGTGCGTGCAAATATGCATTTGGTGGGAGTGTGAATATTTTGCTCAGATAGGTGATTGTGTGTATGCAAGCATGCATGTGGATTAGTTCATTGCCAGTGCAGCAGTAACTCCTGCTGTCTGGTAAAGACACCAACATGAGCAGTGGAAGAATATGATGGGAGGAGAGCAGTTCTGTGTACATGCCTAGACCCTTTGAATAAATCTGCCACTGACCTCTGTAAATAAGTGGTAAGAGATGCTCAGATAGTGTAGTGGTAAAACACTAGCCAACCAGTGCTGAGATTTGAGCTTTCGAGTTTGAGTCTTATCTCTGAATGAGATCTCATCTATTTTTGAATCTCATGCTTTGTGCTCAGTATGATCACATATACACAATATTTGTTACTCTGGACATAAAACAGTCACATTTATTTGGACAAATGAAAACCTATGAATTCAAAAATTAAGGCTAAATACCTGTGTTTATTTATCCTCAACACAAGCTGAATAATAAAAAAAAGAAACCACTTTACAATACTGAATTACTCCTTGTGTTGTAAATTACTGTTGACACTGACTTCAGACCAACCACAGTGTCATTCGCAACCACTGACTTAAAATGATGCAATTTCCCAACTCATTTTTTACTCCCTTGAATCATTCTCTCAGTCTCTGTCTACACTGCCTTCACTTACTCCCTTGTTTTGAACTGATTCCTGCAGCCTCTCCCCACAGCCAGTGATGCAATCCGCACATCCCTGCTTGCAATAACGGGACTTGGAGAGAACTAGCCAGGGCAGGGCTCTCCACTACTCCCTGTAACTGTAACTGCTGGTGCACAAATTCTTAATCTTTGTAGAATTAGTTATATATATACAGCGGTACAGGGTGTAAAGGTCAAGGGCACAACCCCAATCTTTCATCAATAGCTGATATAACCACATGGCCAAGCGATTACTTTGGCAAACCCTTGTCAATCACTAACACATGGTGTTCCATTCACACATGTCACCCAAAACTTTATTGTGCAAAAAAGAAGCCTTATGTTAGCCATGTCTAGAAGTGGCATCAAGTTCTCTGGGCTTGGAGGCATCTAGGATGGACCATCACATAGTGGAAATGTGTATTGTGGTCAGACAAACCAGTATTTGAGATCTTTTTTTTTTTTTTGGAAGAAATTATTGATAAAGGCATTTACTTCAAAATATGAACAACAATTTGACTGTTAATTAAACTAAGTCATTTCTTGTACTTGTGCTATTGTCAGTTAAATAAAGGTTTAGAAAAATTAACAAATCCCAAAAAAATTTTTATTGCATTTTCCAACTTTTCCAGTAATGGACTTTGTATATTATTGACTCAATGTTTTGAGAAAACTCATAATAAACGTAGAAAATGTGTTCATCTATTAACAAAAAAGATCATTAAAATCATTAAAATCCCTAGACTGCCTTGTCATACGTGACCCTTGCAAGCGTAGGTAAACTTTTGGCCTCAACTTTATTGCAGTATGACCTCCTGACTGATCCATATCTGTATTTGACCGGCATTTGAAGGACAGATGGGCAACTACCCTAAGGATAGGGGACAATAATACCAAAAGTCAGCAAAGGAATGTTAATTTTACTCTGTTTACACTGTAAATCATTTAAGTTAGGTGAATATCAGTCACTTACTACCTGAAGAAAAAGTTCACTCTAATTTTTACTCTACTGTACATGTGTCATGATGAATGTTTAAGACCCGTCGATATTCAAATATACTGTACATAACGGCTATAAACAAGATAAGGGAAAAACTACAGTGCCACAAAAAAATGTTTTACAGTCTTAAAAATCTGCTTAGGTCTCTAAGCCGATGTAGCTTTCCAGCCTGGAACCTTCTGATGAAACAGAGCCAGTTCTCAGCAAGTAAAATTGGTTCAATTCCTGCACCAACCAAACAAATACAAGTGAATCTCTATAAAATGCAGGATAAAATTCAGAGAAAAAAAATGATTGTCCATCAAAAAAGCTCACCATGGTGTCAAAGCTCAAAGTAAAACTGATTTCAAATCATTCCTGAGTTGAATCTCACATATAAATACATATTGATCATTAATTAAAAAAAAAAAAAAAAGCGGCACATCCTTTAAAGGTAGACTGGTCAATATTTAATAGGTCTTAATACTACAAGTATAGTGGACATCTGGTGACAACAGTGAAACAGTATTGTGAAAGCAAGTGTGTCATAAGCCTAAAATATACATTTCCATGCTGGTTTGTTGACATGATTCACCACCGTCATAAGCCCCCAAAAGTCTTTTGCTCCACCCCCATCTATTCCGCTCACCAATGTAAACATGGTTTAGTACATTTCCAGGATCCGCCTGTTCAAGATATCAAACTGTACTGTGTACGAAGGGGATTAAGGCTGGGAGGCTTGGTTTCAGGAACACGTACATGTATGGACATGCAACACAACAGCTTGAGCCAAAATTCCACCCAACGCACCTTTAATGGGTTTGCTGGATACTTTGAGGAGCACTGGTTTTGCATTAGGGCTTTGTCAGTGGAGATGAACGAGCACTTGTTTGTTTGGTTGTTGAGATTCAAGCCCATGTAATCCCATCTCATAACTTCGTATTGTGTGAGAAGAGTGGTCCCAGTTATTATGAGACACATTTTAAAAAATGTCAAGCTGCTCAGTTGAACTTCATCCAAGCCTACATACTGCGACTATACTTCATTTTTTTGGGAGGGGCTGTCTTGCACTTAAATCCCCAAATCCTGGATGTTATGGAGCCACCACATAAAGATTTTTTTTTAAAAACACTACTTTTTGCAACTCAAATGCCCTAGCACATTTTTACGGAGGTAGCAGCCTAGGTTAATGCACATTACAACAAACCGTAACTTTCAGGCACGTCCGTGTTGTCAGATACAACAACTTGAGCCACAATTTCACCCATCGCACCTTTAACGGGTTTGCTGGATCCTTATGAAGCACTGGTTTTAGCACCAGTGCTTTGTCAATGGAGATGAATAAGCACTGAAGACCTATTTTTGTAGCACTTGTTGGAATTCTAGTCCACCTCATAACTTCGTATTGTGTAGAGTAGAGTGGTCTCTTATTATGAGACACTTGAACTTCATCCAAGCCTACATACTGCGGCTATACTTCATTTTTGGGAGGGGCTGTCATGCACTTAATTTCCTGGATCCTGGATATTAAGGAACCACCACATGAAGATTTCAATTTTTTATGTCTACAGGAGGTAGCAGTCTATGTTAATGCAGATGACAATACAACAAACCATAACTTCCAGACATATTCATATTCAGGCTTTTGGTGGTGCACGTAAAAAATAGTGTAGCATTTCAAGTTTGTGAAACTTGAACGAGGATTCTTTCATACCCCCTGGGGAGACACCTGCAAACCAGCAGTTACAATAGAAAAGATAAAGGACATCCACAGTGCCAGATGTTCAGATATAGACCTGCAGCTCTGGATATGCAACTCTTCGATGTGTGAAAAAGGGAAAAGGGTTCAGTTCCTAAAATCTGCCCACCACACATACACACACACTCTCTGCCGCCATGCCTCTGTTGCCTTTTCCTTATGTGCCTACGTTCCCCAACGTCCCCCACATGGGGCGCCTGTTTTCTTAGAGGTAGGCTGCCTCTCTGTGCGAGCCCCCCCCCCCCCCTCCTCCCCTGTGCCTGGCAGCCAGACAAGGTCAACATGACAGTCTTTCCTCAATCTCTCTCCCTCTTTCTTTATCTTTCTTTCTCCCTTTCTGCCTCCCTGTGTTTCTGTGACTTAGCTCAGCTGAGCGACAGTCTCCTCCCAAGCATTAACAGTCTTTCATCTTCAGTCTTCATCCACGCAGAAGGGAGAAAAAATGGAGAGTGAGAACGCGTAACTGAAAAAAGCCGCAGAAATAAAGCATAAAATTAAATGGAATTGTAAAATCCGTTGTCACGAATCAGGGATAGAATATTTTGATGAACAAATATCCAGACCCCCAGTTTTATTTTACTTAACCAGGAACTTAATTATTGCATGTAAAATGTACAGAGGTAGGTACAAAATAACCCAACAACATGATGTTTGGGTCTTTTTAAGAGTGTATGCTGTATAATGCAATAGATTTGAGAGAAAAAAGCTGGAGAAACCAGAGCTGATGACGTCATGCTCTCTGTGTTAAGGTCCCTTCAGCCTTTCTCTCCCAGAGTCCGCCAACCCAACTACTATCTTCTTTCTTAAAGACCCACAAGCCCATTTACCCCCTTTTTCCAATCTATTTGGGCTACGGACCAGCAGGTCCCTCCAACACGTATAAACCCACCAACCACCTCTTTACACCGACCAGTGTCTGAATCTTACACAGAGTATAACACATTGTATATGTATTCACCACTCACGCCCAAGGGTAATTTCTCAGTCTGCTCATTGGCAGGCCAGCAGTTAATAAAGTTTGTTTGCTATTGCCACATGAAAACATTCTAGCACACCAGAGCTGTCATCTCAACCATCTGACTTCGAATTTCAGCTCTGCTTCGGGCAGGCTGGGCGCCTATATTAACAACAATGGGGAGGGTGCCGGAGGGGATTCCTCATAACTGATGCAATTACGACCTCTATTGGCTGATTGATGGAGTCTGCACAGAGACGGATGATAATGTGATCAGTGTGTGACTCTCCATGCGCAAAGCTGATCCACATACGAACTCTCCACGTGCAGATGAAACGATGCAGTCGGGTATTGCACACATGTCGGAGGGGGCGCGTGTTAGTCACGGCTCTACTCGGTCAGGACTGGAGGTCAACATCAGTAGAGGGGAAGTGAAATGCAATTGGATACGACTAGATTGGGAGGGAAATTGGAGGAAAAGTGCGAAAGATCTTGTGGGTTTATATGAACCTTTTTCTCCAACTCTTTCTAAGTGACTGATGGCTTCTGTTCTATCCTTCTTATCATTAACAAGAAAGCATTTTTTGAAATCTTACACGGCACACCTCTTAGCGAATGATCTGCAGAACTTGCAAATTATGTAATGAATTGTACTGACAGGAACTTAAAAAGCTCCAAAAACTTTAAGACAACAAAAAAACCATGTCTTAAAATGAATTTTAAAGGCTTGTCCTGTTTACTAATGTTTAAGTCTTTTATTGGGCTCAGGGCGCTTGGGTGGTGCCAGGCTCACCATTACTTAGACCCTGGTTCGAGTCTTAGTACCGCTATCAGCCAAGTCGGGTGTTTTATAATGAAATTACTTACTTATTATGTAGTCCCTACATCTGTGCTAGATATATTAAAATAACAAGAAACTTACGTGTGTATATCCCCCGAGTCTACATCAAGTCCGGCTTTTTTACTACCAAAAATCCCCTTCACATTTTGATGCATTGCACTGAAAGTAATTTTGGGGAAGAAGAGGTCATGGAAAGAGGGAGGAAGCTTGGGACTGGTAGACTTATAGCCTTACTAACAGGAATGGATTTGCCCAGACATAGCGCTGAGCCCAGGCCCAGACTTGAGAGAGCCTTATTTCTGTAACTGAAATGCCCCCTCCCTCATTTTTTTCTCTCTTCAAACACACACACATACACACACATACACACAGTTCTTGCATGCATTGTAGTTGGACTGCACTATTGTGGGTAATTCTGGAGAATCCAGGGTGTTGGCCAAGCAAGTAAATAATAATATGAAACAGCTGTGCCTTCGTTTTAACTGGTAAAGCTTTTGGTTCAGTATACTGCTTAGTGCTCAGAGATTTAAAATGATCCTGGTTTTGAATTAGAAAAAAGCCCAAAAATGGGTGGAAATAAATATGAGAAAAAGAGGAATGGTGTAGAAAAGGTAGAATGTCAGTGATGTGGTGCAGATCTCTGTCTGTGTTTATTTTGGACTGGATCTAGCAGAGCCCCAGCCTAATGAGTAAAAGAACTGTAGATGGATGGTGCTGGCTACAGTCCATGAAGTTTCGCCGTAGTGCTTGGATAGGGGTAAGGGCGTTGTTCTTGATTGGAAGACGCAACACGGAGAAAGAGAAGGAGCAGTTCCAGGAGGAAACAGTGAGACCACACTGTGATTAGTGGTTAGCGTTTAACTGGAGAAGAATGCATGGTCTGGGCCCAGCTAAGGAGGTGGTTTGCACTGGGCCTGATCAGTGTGTGACTCAGGCATCTCTGCTTTTATATCACCACTGACTCATCCATCCGAGTTCTGTCTGGTGGTACACCATAAGCATGGTACACTCCTGCTGATCAGATAAAACCTAGCATTTTTAATCGCTCAATGCAGACACTAGTTCTCTTTTTTATCAGAAGTGAATTCTACCCCGCATGTCCTTGACTATGACAAGCAGAAGTCTTGGTACAATGATTGGAATGCCGCCTCCACAGCAGACTGCGCCATTTTTTATAATCCAGTATTTCTTACACTGTCATACTTAGGCAGTCGGTTGACACCTTTTAGGCGTCTTAAGCAGTCAGTGCTGTAGTGTTAGGAAATGCGTAACTGTTGGAAAATGTTAGAACAATGACACATGAAGTCGGCGTCAAAGAAATATCGCCAACCAGTTTACCTCATGTTTGTGAGATATTGCACCAAAAGGCACCATAAAACTACAGCTCATGTACATTGTTTCATTTTATTTTATTTTCATCAACCACATTATCCTGGTCATGGTCAAAACAGGTCCAGTTCCACTAAAAAACCCTGGAGAGGGCACCATTTAGGGTCACAACGGGCCCAGTTCCACCAGAAAACCCTAGATAGGGCATCATTTAGGGTCACAACGGGCCCAGTTCCACCAGAAAACCCTGGACAGGGCAGAACTCTGTGTCACAACAGGCCCAGTTCCACCAGAAAACCCTGGACAGGGCAGAACTCTGTGTCACAACAGGCCCAGTTCCACCAGAAAACCCTGGACAGGGCAGAACTCTGTGTCACAACAGGCCCAGTTCCACCAGAAAACCCTGGATAGGGCACCATTCTGGGTCACAACAGGCCCAGTTTTACCAAAAAAACTCTGGATACGGTGACACTCAGGGTCAGAATGGGTCCAGTTCCACCAGAGAACCCTGGATAGGGCATCATTCAGGGTCACAATGGGCCCAGTTCCACCAGAAAACCGTGGATAAGGTGGCACTCAGGGTCACAACGGGCCCAGTTCCACCAGAAAACCCTTGATAGGGCATCATTTAGGGTCACAACGGGCCCAGTTCCACCAGAAAACCCTGGACAGGGCAGAACTCTGTGTCACAACAGGCCCAGTTCCACCAGAAATCCCTGGACAGGGCAGAACTCTGTGTCACAACAGGCCCAGTTCCACCAGAAAACCCTGGATAGGGCACCATTCTGGGTCACAACGGGCCCAGTTCCACCAGAAAACCCTTGATAGGGCATCATTTAGGGTCACAACGGGCCCAGTTCCACCAGAAAACCCTGGACAGGGCAGAACTCTGTGTCACAACAGGCCCAGTTCCACCAGAAATCCCTGGACAGGACAGAACTCTGTGTCACAACAGGCCCAGTTCCACCAGAAAACCCTGGACAGGGCAGAACTCTGTGTCACAACAGGCCCAGTTCCACCAGAAATCCCTGGACAGGACAGAACTCTGTGTCACAACAGGCCCAGTTCCACCAGAAAACCCTGGATAGGGCACCATTCTGGGTCACAACAGGCCCAGTTTTACCAAAAAAACTCTGGATAGGGCGACACTCAGGGTCAGAATGGGTCAAGTTCCACCAGAAAACCCTGGATAGGGCATCATTCAGGGTCACAATGGGCCCAGTTCCACCAGAAAACCGTGGATAAGGTGGCACTCAGGGTCACAACGGGCCCAGTTACACCAGAAAAGCCTGGATGGTGTGGCACTCAGGGTCACAGCGTGCCCCATTCTACCAGAAAACCCTGGATAGGGCGCCATTCAGGGTCACAACAGGCGCAGTTCCACCAGAAAACACTGCATAGGGCGGAACTTGGGGTCACAACGGGCCCAGTTCCACCAAAAAGCACTGGATAGGGTGGCACTCAGGGTCACAACGGGCCCAGTTCCACCAGAAAACCCTGGATAGAGTGGCACTCAGGGTCACAAGGGGCCCAGTTCCACCAGAAAACACTGCATAGGGTGGCACTCAGGGTCACAACGGGCCCAGATCCACCAGAAAACCCTGGATAGAGTGGCACTCAGGGTCACAAGGGGCCCAGATCCACCAGAAAACACTGCATAGGGTGGCACTCAGGGTCACAACGGGCCCAGTTCCACCAGAAAACCCTGGATAGAGTGGCACTCAGGGTCACAAGGGGCCCAGTTCCACCAGAAAACCCTTGATAGGGCATCATTTATGGTCACAACGGGCCCAGTTCCACCAGAAAACCCTGGACAGGGCAGAACTCTGTGTCACAACAGGCCCAGTTCCACCAGAAAACCCTGGACAGGGCAGAACTCTGTGTCACAACAGGCCCAGTTCCACCAGAAAACCCTGGACAGGACAGAACTCTGTGTCACAACAGGCCCAGTTCCACCAGAAATCCCTGGACAGGACAGAACTCTGTGTCACAACAGGCCCAGTTCCACCAGAAATCCCTGGACAGGACAGAACTCTGTGTCACAACAGGCCCAGTTCCACCAGAAAACCCTGGATAGGGCACCATTCTGGGTCACAACAGGCCCAGTTTTACCAAAAAAACTCTGGATAGGGCGACACTCAGGGTCAGAATGGGTCAAGTTCCACCAGAAAACCCTGGACAGGACAGAACTCTGTGTCACAACAGGCCCAGTTCCACCAGAAATCCCTGGACAGGACAGAACAGAACTCTGTGTCACAACAGGCCCAGTTCCACCAGAAAACCCTGGATAGGGCACCATTCTGGGTCACAACAGGCCCAGTTTTACCAAAAAAACTCTGGATAGGGCGACACTCAGGGTCAGAATGGGTCAAGTTCCACCAGAAAACCCTGGATAGGGCATCATTCAGGGTCACAATGGGCCCAGTTCCACCAGAAAACCGTGGATAAGGTGGCACTCAGGGTCACAGGGGGCCCAGTTCCACCAGAGAACCCTGGATGGTGTGGCACTCAGGGTCACAACGTGCCCCATTCTACCAGAAAACCCTGGATAGGGCGCCATTCAGGGTCACAACAGGCCCAGTTCCACCAGAAAACACTGCATAGGGCGGAACTTGGGGTCACAACGGGCCCAGTTCCACCAAAAAGCACTGGATAGGGTGGCACTCAGGGTCACAACGGGCCCAGTTCCACCAGAAAACCCTGGATAGAGTGGCACTCAGGGTCACAAGGGGCCCAGTTCCACCAGAAAACACTGCATAGGGTGGCACTCAGGGTCACAACGGGCCCAGTTCCACCAGAAAACCCTGGATAGAGTGGCACTCAGGGTCACAAGGGGCCCAGTTCCACCAGAAAACCCTGGATAGAGTGGCACTCAGGGTCACAACAGGCCCAGGCCCAACCCTGGAGCCATTCAATCACAGGGCTTCAGCCATCCCTCCCTCAGACATAGCCAATCATGGTGGGCTAGATGTAATATAGAGTAGTATATCATTTTAATACTTGCAGTACTTTGACCTAAAGCTTGACTACATAAAGATGATACTACAGGATTTCAGAAACTGTGGGACAAATTTACAGTTTGCTCTGCTATTTAGTTCAAAATATATAGCCAGCTTCAATATTAAAGGTAAATGTTTAAAATCTAAGCAAATGATATTTGTTTGTTCTTCTCCTTCTGCACTGATTCATTATGCTTAAAAGCCAGTCAGAAAAGCATCTCACTCCCAGTGCGCCACATCAATTTTACAAGCTTAGCCGGCCTAACAAGCACTGACATGTGGAACACACCACAAAAACTACAGAAGGTAGTCGTCCACAACTCTCATCACCTTCCTGGATTGTTGTCAGGGCCACTAATGCTTGATTTATGCTACCATTCAAACTAGTCAGTACTGGCAAGCAGATATTGTGTGTCACACAGCAATGAGGTCCTGAGAACAGTCAATGTAGTGTCATTTTTATACTCCAACACTATACTTGGGACAGAGCCTCTAGAACTAGATTGTTCTAGTAAGTATCTCCTGAAGTGTGCTGTTCTTTTCAAAGGATAAAACCAGAACTTTCTAGAAATTTGGCAGGCATTTACTAATTGATTGTTTTGGTTCATTAGCCCATGTACATTGAGCTTCCTTTAAGTTAAGCGTTTTAGCATGACTTCCAGAATACACACCTTCACATACTTTCACATCCCCATGTTTAATGAATTACTAAGTACCTTCTGCTATTCGGTGAAAGGCTTTCCAAAGTTCATTTTGAGCGGGTTGCCAAGGAATTTTCTGATGAAGCATAGTAAAGGCTTTAAATGCTTATTCAAAACTTACACTTTTGTCAAGCAATGTAGATGAAATCACATGCACTATAGTAGGTAATCTAGGTAGGTAATCTGTCAACTTCAAACATTTAAAAGCGGTAGAATTGAACATCTCTCCCTTTGATAGTGGAAATGTTATAGAACCCTACTGAGCAACGGAACCCCATCGACACAGTCATTCGCTTCCCCAGGCTTGCTGATTTTACAGATAGCCAGTTCTCCATACTAGATAGATCAAATTTTTAGATCTCTAAGACTCTTGCGTACTGTGTAGTTTGGCGCAATTTTCTCTGATCTTTCTCCAGTTCTGCACCACTTCCAAGTTCCAGTCAATGTGTTTCTGTCATGCGCAAATACCATAAATTCAATACAAAAGCCTCTGCAATACCCAGAGCCTAAGCAGACATATCGCACAACTCACACAGCTGTATTTAACAAGATTTAGCAGGGAAAGAACCAACCAACATGTGTGACAGTAAGAGCGTGGTATGTGTTTCTGCTCTCCATCTGCCCCCTCCCTTTCACAAATAAGCTGTGACCAGATTTGGGGCCTCTTTCAGCCACTAAGCAGCGTGCAGACTAATGGGTACATATTCGCAAAACTTTTTAGGGTGGGTCTACTTTTCCCTAGCAGTTGCAACAAGGAGGGAAAAGTCTGTGTTCATTAACCAAGCCCCTTAGTACGCCTTTTAGCTACTTGGTGTTACCAAATGTCTCAGATTTTCCAAACATTTCTTTATTGTTATAAATCTGAATGATCTGGAGCTAAGAATAATTTACAATTAGCATTAGATATACTAAATGGAAGCTGAAAGGGCTAGCTGTAGCCTAGTGGTTAAGATACTGGACTAGCAATCAGAAGATTGCTGGTTCAAGCCCCACCACTGCCAGGTTGCTGCTGTTGGGCCCTTGAGCAAGGTCCTTAACCCTCAATTGCTCAGACTGTATACTGTAAGTCGCTTTGGGTAAGAGCGTCTGCTAAATGCCAAAAATTTAATGCAAATATACTTGAGATTTAATGAATATATTCAGCATAGACCCGCACCATTTTAAGGAACCACACATGCTTAAGTATAGATTTAGGGCAATAAGATAAGGCATTGGTTAAACAGAAGGTCAAAAGCTGTGTACACACACAGCACTCACAGAGAACACAATGTGGTGTAAGAGTAACAATTGGCCTGAGAAACTGGAAGCTGTATTCAGATTACAATTTAAAAAATATCTTAAATTATGTCATTGGCAGTGCCAATAAACTTGAACCCATTCATAGAAAGGATAAGAAAATAGAATAATAAATTAATTTTAAAAATGAATTCAGTAAAATAAATACACACATTGAGATTTTCCCCTGAAGTGCAGAATAAAGCATTTGACAGCTATAAGAGAAAGTTATAAATGCCATAACAAAACCAATACTTTCAATTAAACAATGCCAAAGGCCAAGTATCCCATACATTTAAAATCCCAATTCAACAAAAAAATCATGCATTCTGCAACTCTGTCTCAAGTGCTGTAGAGAAAAGTGTCTGGGGGAAAAAAGTCTAAAAAAAAACAGTCTGGTTGTGCACGTTTAAGTACAGTTTTTACAATTTAACACAAAATATTTTAGGAATTTGTAAGGTAGACATATGGCAGTCTTGATCTATGTTGATTTACCCGATTAGACTGAGCCACAGGCATTACAGTAACCAATCTATGACAATTTGTGCAGACTTCTGAAAGCGTATCATAGATTTCCACAAACAGAAATGTCAACTGGAGGCATTTTTAAGCAACTTCAAGTCCCAGGATGGCTTATACAAGCCAGATGTACTTGATGTAAATGCTGGTAGAGCAAAGGTGTCAATGTCCACAGTCAAGTAAGCTTTGTATCACCGTGGGTTTATAGACTGCTGTGCAAAAATATGAAAAAGGAAAGAAAAACCCTGCTCACAGAATAACAAAATAAAATGCAGTCCCAAGACTGCCATGACACACACACACACACACACACACACAACTGAATTTTAAGTTTTTGACAATACAGCCAGAATGTATTTGAAGTGTGTTCTCCTAGGCAAGGTAATCCTGCGTTTTCAAAACAGAATGCAGATCATTCTGTTTTCCAATTCTGAATATTTCTTTTTTTTAAACTGTACACCCTTATTGCCCAACCCTGATCATGAATTTGTCCTTGAATTTCAAATCCCCTCTTTCAGTTTGTTATCCAGCTCCTGGCATTTAATTACTGTATCTTTGAGCCATGTGTGGCAGCCAACAGGGACAGCCTCAGATCCAAGGGCCCCAACTCAATGCACTGCACAATTAAGCACGGGGCCGGTGGAGTTGCCTAATTGGAAAGAAAGACCTTTTTTAATTGCTGCACATCAGATTAGACATGCAGTACTGAATTCCTCGGGCTAGCCAAACCGTCCTTCTGTCCATGCTGTCATTTCCAGTGGACACTTCGGTGGAAATGACATTTTAAGTCTGTAAAAAATCATCTTTAGACCAGTAAGCTGCAAACAGGTTTGGATAAATGGATCATCTGCAGCCACGTCGTGGACAGTCTGTGATTCTGGCTGTAATGTCGGTGTAATAGACAGCACGCTCGGGGGTTACTGAGTTTGTGTAGACGGGCTTACCTTTGGAGAAATGTCCTTAATGTGGTCAAGACGGCTGCTACTCGAAGCTCCTTAAACTTTCCTCTGAACAGTGGTTATTCAAATTCCTTTAGGTGTTTTATTCCTAGGTCCGAAAACTATACTGCTACACTGTGCGAGTGAATACACGACGCTGTCACATCCAGTTACAATGTATCTCTATCTATAGCGGTCCACAATGTCAGACCATTGTCGGTAAAAAACGAAATAAAAACTGTTCAATATGGTTAAAAGACGTGAAGACGTGAGAAAAAAAAACCAACGAGCAGACGAACAACCCAACTGACGTTAGTTTCGAGGAATGAGACCATTCCTCTCAGTCTGAAAAGCCGTTAGCCAAACTGTGTCAACACTTAAAAGAGTGTCCGTAATCTTCACAGGTTGAGTCTAGGAACGGTTGCCATACGACAAAAAACACCCGTTGTCGATTTTCTTCTGCCGATTAAGGTGCATCGCGTATTGGCAACGCTGGTCAAGTGGGATTTTCTTTGGGTGGTCGTCCTCTTGGGGGTGGGAGGGGGCCGCTCAGGGCGAAATAAGAGATGTGGCCAGATAATTTCCCCTTATAGCGTTTTCTCTCTCTTTTTCTCTCTCTCTCTGGTGTTTTCTTGTCCTTTTCCTTGTCCTGCGGAGACAATAAGGCGCAAAGGTGGCGGTGTCAGCCAACCCCCTCCCGGACTGAAGCCTGTCCGTGCGCGGTGTCTCCCTCCCTCTGTGGAACGGACACTGGCCCTGTCTACTTCTCTCTCACTCTCACGCCACTTTCGACTCTGCGCATGCGCATCGCTCCGCCCTGAGGCAGCCTTCACGGAACTCCTTCCCTCAGCCTGGCCGAGCTGTGGCCACGTCCCAGCCCACCACGTCCTGCACTAAATCCCCGTTTCCATTGCACGGTACCAGCTGTACGTATGTAAACTATCCAGAACTATCCGTGCTGTACCTAATGTGATATCGTCAAGGATACTCGTGCGAGTAGAAGGAGTTGAAGAGTTGCTGCTGAAGAGTAACTGCAAAGAATAGCTGTAGCAACAAGAGGATGAATTTGGGTTAGCCCCACTACATTTCATTAAGACAATTTTAATATAACTGTTAACTGTTAAAAACTGTTTTAATACAATGAAATAAATAAAATTTAACAAAATTAAAGTTTGCTTTTTCAAACATAGATCCAGTGGCAAATCTGTTGAAGCATTTCTATTAGTTAAACAGCAGCATTTATTTTTATTATTTTTATTACTATTACTACTACTATTAGGTCTGTAATGAGTCTTCGTGACTGTATGGATATTGTTTCTCTAAAAAAACAAGCTGAAATGTTGGCTCATTTGACCTGTCCAACTGATGAGCTTGAGCCTAGAAACCTGTCAGAGTATCTGCCTAGAATTGATGCATGTCTATTACTTGATACAGTGGTGGACTGTATTGAGTGACAACAGTTTTATGAAGTACTATTGAGCTCATGTGGCTGTGTTTACCACAGTAGCATGACAGTTTCTCATGCAATGTGTTTCTCGCACATTTATTAGTGATTTTTGGCCTTGCTAAGAATTTTTTTTGGATGTATGTAAAAGACCTCAAATGTATTTGCAAATACTGGGTCTATGATGGATCTTCCTTTTTTACCCTATCATGATAAAAGTTTTTTTTGTATGGGTGTGGAGCATGCCTCACCAGGCAGAGGCACCAGATGAACCCCATACTTGCTGTATTACAAGTATGAACTCAACTGCATAATACTTAACCAAGGCACACCTATGACGATGGTGATGGTGAACGCTGGCGCATTTGGCTGCCGCTACCGTTGCCGTATTTTATTTTATTTTATTGTATTTTATTTCATTTTTATCGTAATTTTCTTTCATTTTCATCTTTTCGCACACTCCTGTGGTCACTAGCCATTCGTGCATTTTTGGGTCGTGAGAGTTACGCTGGTGTGTTTGGATGCCGCTTCTCCCCCAGTGAAACTGTTTGAACGAAAACATTGCACGAAACATTTTACTGGATTTTATGCATTGGATTTGGGATCTTTTTTACTGTGCTTGTGTTGCTGATGCTTCTATGATGTGGAGCGGTGTATCCGGAGCAGCGAGAGTTAGCGGATAACTCCTTTCTCTGTCAATGTGGATTGTTTGGAATTGCTCCTTTGGCTGCTGGGATTGGATGGCTTGGAGTCTCTGCAACTTTTCTGGTCTAGACAACGTCTCTGGTCTCATCATGACGATGGAGTGCTCTTTCAGTGAACTCTATGCTCTGGGACATTCACTGTATAAACTGCTCCACCGCGACATTGGTATTTTGCAAAGGCCTAAATATTCCCACCAAGCCTCAGGTCGGACTTCTGTTTACCAACAGCATGCTAAAAGCAACATTCCCTCACTCTGGTCACTGCAACGCCGTGAGGTTGCCAAGGTGATGCTAGGCTCCTCCCACCAGAAGTACGGAAATCTCATCTGCAGCAGTGTTCAAAACCCTCAAAACATCTTTTCCAGCTGACTCAGAACTGTGCCACATGTGTTTCCTATGTTTGTAAATATGTATTTTATTTATTTTTGCTTAGTCAATGTGTATTTTATTTATTTTGCTTAGCTTTTCTATATTTTTATTGTACAGTGTCCTTGGGTGTCATGAAAGGCGCTTTTCAAATAAAATTTTATTATTATTATTATTATAAGGTTGAACAATACCGTGGCTTGAGCCCTAAGAAAATAAAGAAATAATAACAAAACAAGTAAGTGGCCAAATTAAAATAACTAAAAACAAAAAAACTAATAAAATCCACTTGAAACAGACAGGAGATAGAACAGGTAGGTGAATTGCTTTCTTGGAATAGAGAACACCACATTCCTTATAGTAACTAATAGTGTATTATATTATACTTTATGTCTGGCCTGAACCTCTGTACTGAGTAAGTCCCAGTGATTCTACCCTAGAAACAACAGAAGCAAGTTTTGTACCACTAGAGGGCAGATACCCATAATCCAGCAGCAAAGCTGCACTAGCTCGGCATTGTTCATGCTTGTTGCAAATACTGTGTACAGATCTCAATACATTACCATGGAATTGACTACAACATTTATACATTACCACTATTATAGTATACACAGCAATAATAAGTTGTCTCAACATTTAAGTAAAATAAAAAGCTCCCTTTGATTTTCTTCAATTTGCCATTGAACAAATTAAGGACCATTAATTGTGCAACCACAGACTGCAATACCCAGTCAAACTCATCAAAATCATGTGGATTCCTGAATGTGTTTACTGAACATTTTCAAACGTAAATCTTTATTACTTTTTGTTAGTTTTTACCATGATCCCATAGTCAAAATGTCTAAAATTTGGGAACTAAGAATACAAATTGATGTAGTTAAATGTTTACCCATTCTTGCTTAATACAAGACTACAGCTGCTGATGTGCCATACATTTTTAAAAAGGGACAGAACTTCACCGCTGGCATGCCAGTCAAGCAGATGCACTCTGTGTCTACAAAGCCACACAGTTGTACCACATGGAGAATTATACCTGGCACAGTTAAGCTGAAATAAAAACTTTCTTGGAAAAGATGTTCCCTTGACGGTAGCATGTCCCTCTAAAATCCCATTATTCTTTTCCATGTCAGCACTAACTGCACACACATAAAAGTCAGAAGACAGATGTTGTTTTGTTGCACCTTTCAGTGATGACGGTCCTTTTCATCTTTGGTATGGCAATCCTGATGTCTGTTTTTAATGAAAACAAGCCGTAACGTGGAATCACCAGGCCAGAGCACATTCATCCAGATTTTGTCAATTTACGCATGCATATTTTCCCAGGCCAATGTGGCAACCTTGCATTGTTTGAAAAGCTGAAACAAGCTACACTTTAGTGTATTTTAAGGTTTTTTCTTTTATTCTTCATTGATGACCTTCTTGCATTCCACCTATAGCTCCTCCGGTTCTCCGTCATTTATGTCTAGCATCTGAAATCAGTTCCTTCAAGCCAGGTGATATGTTCTCTAGGTCATATTTTGTTAGATGGTTTGAATGCTGGTGGTTTGAATGTTTTTTCTTAGCATAACTTGGAGCTTGCACATTAGATATTTTTAATCCCTCTGGGTAAGTGACTTTGAATAATTTCCCTGGATGTGAGTGAGTTAGTGGGTGAGAGTGTGTTGCTCTGCAATGTATTCTTATGCCCTATACTCTCTTTTTTTGCATAAGTAACAATAAATTCTGTTATTTAAATGTATGCAAGTATGCAGCAAATTCTACATTAATCAGTGATTTATTTTAACTACCTGATTGTTTTAGTTCCCTAAAGCATTTTAATCACACACTTGCCCTTGTCTGCTCTACTGCTCTATTTAGAATATACATCCTTTACCAGTTCCTCTTTCTAAACTGTTTCTATGACTGTTTAGCTTTCTTCTCACATATTAATTTACCATTGTTACTTCTTTAATATCATCTCAATTAACCTATGTACTTTTCCCTGATGCAGTTACATGCCCACAAAGGCAGGAATGGGTGTGCACGAACACCTCAACTCACTGATTAGGAGGGCATAAGCATAACTTGTAAAGCGTCCCTCCTGTAACTCATCATGTGAAAATTTATTGATGCACCATGTAAATTATTTAGAATTTCCTTGATTATCATATTGTATACAGTATACATACAATTTAAATCCAGGTTATAAGTCAAGGGTTTCCGTTAATGTTTGCATCAAACATCGGAACCAGAATTTATTTGGTTTGAGTATGTCAGAAACTGCAGAGCTATGATTTTCACAAACAACTGCTCTAGAGTTCACACAGTGAAGTGAATATAAGAAAACATCCAGTAAGCAGAAGACAATATTTGGGTTTGTTTTACAGTACAATGGTCTGGATATATATATATACAGTATATATATATATATATATATATATATATATATATATATATATATATATATATATATATATATATATATAAATCAACATTAGTCCACATAGACCGACAGTGTCAGATTTCATTTTATTTTTGGATTTTACACTGCACTTTTACCTGCAGGGAACAAATTAGATTTCTCCTATTCATGTTGGATTTGGGACATCTCAGTGTGGATGTATTCAACATGGTCCATGTTTGTTTTAAAGTGATTTTTGTTGTTTTTGTTGGATGTGGGTCACTTTTACATGTGCTAAAAATCTACAGTAGTTGCCCAAAATGTTAAATTTGAGTGACTTTTACCTGCAGTGTGAATTAACACCCACCTTGACTAACAGAGACAGGGACAGTGGTAGCCTAGTGGGTAGATCTTTGGGCTATCAACCGGAAGATTGGCGGTTCAAATCCAGGCTCTGCTATGCAGCCACTGTTGGGTCCTTGAGCAAGGCCCTTAACCCTGTCTGCTCCAGGGGCGCCGTACGATGGCTGACCCTGCGCTCTGACCCCAGCTTCCAACAAGCTGGGATATGCAAAGAAAGAATTGCAATGTACTGTACAACTGTATATGTATATATGACAAATAAAGAAATAAAATCTTCTAACGCTGTAATGTATGTTTACTCGTGTTTTATTTGTAACCTCAGACAGAACGCCTATTAAAAACAATTCCCGGTGTTTGGAGCTTCTCCACACCGCACCCATTTTGTGTCTTCAGTGTGTGTGTGAGCTGTTTGCTAAGACTGGGTGTTTAGAAGGCGGGAGCGCGCATTAGATAACCTGCACGGTTCCTCCTTCTCCTCTCCGTTCATAAAACTAAAATGGTGAACACATTCATCTGAGAGACAGAGCGCGCGAGAGAGGGGGCGCGAGAGTGAGAGCACGAGAGCGCGCGCGTGCGCGCGAGCTCCTCCTCCCGCCTCCCTCATTTATTGTTTTTATTCAGAGCTGCCAAGTCGTCAGCTGATCCGCTCGTTTACCTCACACTACTGTACTTACAACAGAGATAACAGACATATACTTCATTTAAACACAGTTTATTTTATATTATGTTCCCAGCAAACTCATAAGCTCCACAACGTAGCATTTAGGTTATAAATTTGTTAATACTGACATTATTTACAAATGTGTTTCTGAGCAGTTACTTCATGATATTTCATATCAACCTGTGTAGAAATTAGCATGTCCATATACCTAACCATACACATTTTGTCAATATTACTTTCTACTTAATCAGAATGAAGCTTATTATTTATTGCTAAAGAATTATAGTTTGGTTGCATTTAGGCCTTCCGAATTTCAGTTGAGAAAACATCTATAAAATTACTGAAATTAAGTAGGACAAGTAATATTTTAACAGCATATTTTAAAACTAACAGGTTTATTAAAACTATTTTATTATAACTATAAGATAGTGATGCTATAAAGCAAAAATGTACATTTGAATGTATTTTATAACCATTTTGAAAAAAAAAATTGTACTTGTAACAGTGAATTATAATTGTATTGTCATGCTAAAATGCAGATTTAAATGTTGTAAAGCAGCTGTGTAAAATAAAAATCCAAGATTAGGTGTGCTGTATGTATTATTATGGCCTAGTTTTGTTTTTAGGAAACCAGCACTTGTCTTATTAAAGATCTGACATTAGTAAAAAAAATGGACTAGGAGGTAGTGTTCCAATGTAAAAGAGGTGTTTGTAATCTTAAACTTTTTAATGATCTGCAACTGTTTTTCTGTGTCTTTATGACCAAAGCACAAAATAGATATTATTGAGAATATGACAACTTGTTAGGTCAGAAATATACATGCCGCAATTTGGTGACGTGAAAAATTCTGTAATGTCATTTCGTCTCATGGCCTTCTTAGCCTGCATGATTATTATGTGATGTTTACAGTACAGTTAAGATTTACTGCAGTTGGTTACTTGTCTGTGCCCATTTACAGTAAACAGGGCTATTTCAAATGTGCCTATATGACTGAGCCACAAGCATTACAGTGGTAGAGTCTAGGGAACTATGTACAGATCTGGATTTTAGATCGTCTAAAGATCATCTGTACAAACATTTGCAAGTAGAAAAATTATTGAAAAGAAATGTAAAATTCTCAGTCTGGTCAGATATTATCAAAACACACAAAAACAAATATGTCATAAGTAAGAACAATTTTTTACATAGTTAATTTGTTATATTTTCAGAAAGCCCACGATAATCTTATGAAATCATACATTTGTTTAATTCTGACACACTAACTGCTTGTTGTAACTATGCTGTTACCATGTAGTTATGTCTGCTGGGTTTGCCTTTCCCAAAATATTCCATTATAAATTATTTTATTACAAACCCTTTTATTTACATAACTAACCACTTGACCAAGCATGTGTCAGCAGTCAAACCCTGAGGTAGATAAGCTATAACAGCAAAATACCACATTGTATTCTTCTTCTGTCAGTCCAGGACAGCAACATGAGGCTATACAGCAGGCAAAAGCTTAGTAAAACTAGACTGAAAAAAATGAAGTGCAGTCTAATAATTTAGATTTTTTTTCTGCAGTAGGGCCAGGACTTGGTGTAAAAAAATTGTATGTCAATTATGTCAATATGGACCAATATTCAGCTTCTTGTGAAAATCATGTCACATAGAATTTAAGGGGTTTAAGAGCAAATGTGTGTCCAACCCAAGATCAGAGTAGCTAGTGAGTTTATGACACGACTGATATTCAGAATGATAAAGTATAACTACATTGTCATTAATAAAAGGTTTACAGGTGAGGCTACAATAAGGTAAATAAAGCTCTGTTTACAATGGCTTATTTTGCCCGGCACAACAAAGCTTTTTGATAGTGCAGCGTGATTCCGACCAGCTGTTTCCCGCCTTGAAACAGGCGATCAGCTGCAACCACACACACACACACACACACACACACACACAGAGGCGGGCGGGAGGCACAGAGACAGGGGAGGGAGGTGGAGAGAGAGTGCGCGCCACACACTACGAGGGAACCCCATCAGCTGGAAGTAGAGTAACATTACAACTCTTCACATTCAGCTAGATCTGCGTTCTTATGCAAACAACTGCACATTTAGTCGGATCATTCGAATTGTTGTTTAAATTCAATGCGCAACTGCTTACGGATAGACAACACAAAGGAGCGAAGATCCAGAATAAGCCAAGGACTGCGGACTTAAAGCTGGAGAGGGAAGCATGGAGTATTTTATGGTGCCAGCTCAGAAGGTGCCCTCCTTGCAACATTTTAGGAAAACGGAGAAAGAAGTCATAGGGGGCTTGTGCAGGTATGTGTACACGCGTTTATTACGCTTTAATTACAAGCAGGCATTTTTTGCTGTTATCCCCCGCCGAGCAGCTGTAGTAGTGTGGTAGTAGTGTGGTAACATGCGTGCTCTGATTGGGATGTTATTGTGTACACGGACGGATCCTGTTCAGCAGGACGAGAAATACTCCGTATTGACCATATTTCTCAGGCTGATCATGAGTTCGATTGTTACAGTTAAACCTCTGCGTTTGCGCACGATCCGCACTTTGCGAATATTTGGGCTAAATCTTCACATTTTGCGTCTAACAAACACAAACCACGTGGTTCCATGCACACCACGCCGCTCCACCGCGATTCCAAATCAATGAGCGGCTTATTTTAAGCACCGCTGCACCTTCTGCGCTTTATTTTGAATTAGGAAGTTTTAGGGTCGCATATAGATATAAATTTGTATATTTTCGATGAAGTTGGGTGCGAGCATGGCGTTGTTGGTGGGGTTGTGAGAGCGGGCTGAAGTTATTGTGGGCAGTGCGGCCATGCTTGTGGATTGTGTTACAGCCATGATTTAGCGTCGTCTTAACTCTCAGCGCGTCAAAATCTATGATTTGCGTAAGTCCTGCCTGCCCGAGACCTTAAATCTACAAGCTGAGGTGTGTTTGAGCTCTTGAATCGTCGATAATTCGGGTATTTTGACTGCGCCTTTATTCCCTTGCCCTGCCATGCTGCCGCATGGACAAGCGTAGAGGAAGCTGTGTACAGACGCATTGTTGTAATGGCGGAGGGCTGGCATTTGTGCTTTAGAGAGCCATTTTATGTGCTTTACTTGATACTAAATGAGCTTTATATAACATTCCTTGAAAAAGTAATAATAAATAAAGATAACGAGAAGCATACTGGCGAATTAAAATGGTTTCTTTTATAAGGGGGTGTGTATGCTAATCAAGGCCCGTCAATGCGTCTGCAATCTTTTCTCAAGAGGGAGGCGGAGCCAGCGATAGTGTCGATAAGCATTGTGGGAAATGTAGTCTTTTGAGATAGATAGATAGATAGATTGATTGATTGATTGATTGATTGATTGAACTTTATTGTCATTACTCAGTACAGGTACAAGGCAACGAAATGTAGTTAACATCTACCAGAAGTGCAAATAGTAGCATTGTGCAAAAAAACCAGAGAATATCAGTAAACACATGTCTATGATTAATGTGAATATAAAGCTATAGCTATTTACATATATGGTATTATATCTAGGTACATAGTACTATATACATAATAGCAATAATAACAATAAGCATATGAATAAAAATGGGTTTGTATTATAATTATAACAGTAATAATAAAGATTAGTTAGGTATACGTTATAATTATAACAGTAATAATAATAAAGATTAGTTAGGTATATATTAGTAATAACAGTAATAGTAATAAATATGTGTAAATAATAACTATACAGCTGTAACTATAACTCTATAAGGATGGTGGAAAAATAACTATAACTATACATATATATGTATGATGGTTGTGTAAAGTGCAGATTGTGTAATCGACAAAAAAATCAAACCCCATGCAAACCTGCCTCACAATAACGTTTAAACTATATCCCAAAATAATATTTTGACTAAACTTTAAAGGCTAGCATGACTTATTCACATAGGTCTGATACAAAATCTAGGCAGTCCCATATGGATCATTCTCTAGAAATATTGAAGACCACGTTTAAGCATTTTACACACTATTAATATTGTTGATATTAAGTGGTTTAGATAGGGTAAACAACACACAGTAATTAACTATTTCTAGTGTTGCTGAGCCTTGACAAAAGTTAACCATGAATTACTTCGAAAGTGAGTGCGGCACAATCAAAACATCAAAAGCATCTCCAACTTTAAACAAGTTAAATATTTAAAAGGACTGTGTCCAAAATGGTCACACTTTCTGATTTAATCCCTTTGAATGTGTTTATGATGCACCAATGTTTTTTGCTTTCTTCTTAAGGGTCACAGCAGTTGTTTTTCTGACAACATCCCAAACAGCATGTTATGTTAGTCTGTAATTGTGCACTAATTGATCATAAGATTTTGCACAGCATTTGAGGTGTATCCTAATGCTGTGTATAGGAGGCAGATATTGAGTTTGTAATTTATTTGGGTTTAACCCCTTTAGTAAGACTTAAATCCCACTCATCATTAAGCCGAACCCCTTAGAAGTTTCTTCAGACTTATGTTTCATAGACAAATTCTGGTCCCAACATAACCACAAATGTATTTTTATACTAGTGTCATCAGACCATTTAAAGTAGTGTGTCTGATATTAAGTTTTGCTATCAGCCCCAAAATGCTAAAAAAAAAAAAAGCTAAAATCAGGATCAGATTGTATTTGACATATTCTAAACTGACAATTGTTATGTGAACTTGTCTGAAAGCACAATATTGTCACATCTTTGATATTTTGTCTGACTTATTTAGTGTATTAGTGTATGGATTCTGATATCAGTCAGCACTCAGAGGTTTTGTATCAGTATTGTTTTGGAAAATAACCCAGACGCTTTTAGCTAGGATGCTAAAATGGCAAGGTGATAATTAGGTATAATAAGGCATAATTGTGTGCAGTCGCCTATAATGTAAATTTTATAACATCATTTTACAACATCCATTCAGGTAAACAAGCATTTTATTACAAGTGATCACTTAACAGATCTATAAATTTGTTCTGAAGTTGTTTTTTTCACTTACCATGTTTCCTACAGACATTTTATTAAGATTTTGTAGACTTATGTCTTATAGCCTGAACAATATTGGTTAATGGCTGGGAAAAGTTGTGCAACATTGGTGGTTTAACATGCAGTACTTCTTGTTATATATTGATTGTGATATTATAGTACCCGCTGACATTGAAGGACTTTTGGTAAATTTGGTATTGATGCAATCAATGTAAGGCAAGCCACTTAAAAAAGCACTGCCTATATTATGTCCAATTGTCTTTTTATATAGGCATTTACATGATGTGAGTTAGACTACATTACATACTAATTATTGATTGTCAACCCCAAATTTTAAGCTAATGATCAAAAGTATATGTAATGTTTAATGTAGTGATGCATTTAAATAATTTGTAAGTTGTAGATGTTATTAATCTATTACTAATTAAACTTCATGCAGACCTGCCACAACAGGCTATGGCTGCTTTATGGTTTCAGGGCTTGAAATTAAGTCTTTGGAAGTTTGTTGGGATCTGCTGGTATATTTTGTTGCCACCTTATGGGAAAAATTCATTCATCATATTCATTCATCACTTATATAATTTTAATTGAGTGTGGTTTGCTTTATAACTTATTTTCTAATCTTTTTGGGTGTTTTGCTGTTGCTGGTAAAAGTATTTTTAATTGTTAGTGAATAAACTTTATTGTATTCTCCTTTAGTTTAGCAAACATCCCCCTAACACCAGAGACAGCACGGGACCAAGAGCGGCGCATTCGCAGAGAGATCGCCAACAGCAATGAGCGCAGACGCATGCAGAGCATTAATGCTGGCTTCCAGTCTCTTAAAACACTCATACCACACAGCGATGGGGAGAAGCTCAGTAAAGTAAGTTTCACTCTCTGCTAGATTTGCTCATTATATATAGTTGGTTGAATTCTGAATGGTAAATGTTTTTTTTGTTAAATGAGTGGTGAGCAGGAGGATATGCTAAATGGTAAATTCGAGTAATGTATGGTTATGTTGTTAAATTGTGTAGAACTGATGCAAAAAAAGAACCAACAACCAATAAGACTTGACAAAGGAATAGTGCCATAAATCACAGTTTTATTACAGATTTCAGTTGGCCTTTTCATGGGCACAGAACCCTCAGTTAAATTATCTTTAGTTTACATAATTCTGTGACTACTGAAATTATAGTGGCATCTTAATTTAAAATTCTGTTACTAAATTGCAAAATTGTTAAACTTTAATGGGTGTTGGGTATGCAGACTTTCTGGTAGTATCTCTGTCACCACCTTGTAAGAGCTGTCGGTGTTAGCATCCATCAAGTTAGGCATTCCGCTGTGATTTGACTAAAAGCTAAAGCTGGGATAATGCTGTCCATTATTGAGAGCATTATAAGGGGTGTAATGCGATCCTTCTCTTTCTCTTCCTTGCAGGCTGCCATCTTACAACAAACAGCTGAGTACATCTTCTCTCTGGAGCAGGAAAAGACACGGTTACTACAGCAGAACACACAGCTCAAGCGCTTCATCCAAGTGAGTCGCGGGTGATGTGGTCCCCACTATTTATTCTCTTGTCAGAGAGCATCATTAAAAGAAAAGCGCATTAAGACGTATTATTATTAAACATGTGAATTTCTGCTGTAATTGAATAGTTACTGTATGTGCAAAAATATTAACACCTCTGTGCAAACACTATAATTTTAGTGTAAAACTGTTTTTGGTGGATTCTAAACTAAGTAACCTGCTGCTTGTACTAATATGATAGTTTTATGTACTGGGGTTATACGAGGGTTCTTCAAAAAGTTTCCACACGTTTTTAACTCTATTTATTAGGAATTTAAAAAACAAATTACATCACTTTTCGCATTTTTCGCAGCGTCGCGATCAGCAAAAAACAAAAACAGTTTTTGGTTGAGCGCGTAGCCACTGATGCAACGCTGCTTTCACATCATCACATGAAAATCTTCTTCTCCTTAAAGCTTCTTTGAGTGTCCACAAAGGTGGAAATCAGATGACGCTAAATCCGGACTATAAGCTCTCTCAGACACGACCAATTACTACTCCTCCCACCCCCACCAAAATATAAAAGTGCGGAAACTTTTTTAAGATCCCTCGTATTTGGTTTGAACTATGCATTTACAAAATAACTGCAAAGCATAGCTGGTAGTTAGTGCATTGGGGTTTTTTTATGTATAAAGAAATACAGTGTGCTCACGTTACAGCTGACATGTCGTGAAAGTGCTGTAATATGTCAGTCTGTAAAATGCTGTCAGTCTGACCAAAAAATGTAGCTGTGTCTTAAATGGTATACTGTTACTGTACTTTTTATGGGATTTCTGTTAATACTGATCAACAAGTTCCTTACTGGTGGCACTGTGGCAGGGTAGGTAGTCGTGGTGCTCCAAAGCCTCTGGTATCTGGTAGCTAAACCTTAGCTTTCTTGATTTGCTTTGGGGGTGTTAGTCAGTGAGGCAGTATGTTTTACATTTAATTAACTGTACAAGTTAAATGTGTGTTATGTTAGTGAGGGTGAAAGTATTTTAAAATGTTGTATTTCATGTCAAATGCTAAACACCTCATCTACGTTTGTAAAATCATCTTTTATTAAACTGTAATAGAAAGGAAGAAGATAAACGGAGACGTTGGAACTAAGTTGATCGAGCTTCTGATCATTCTAGTGTACGAAAGTTATGCACACGAGTGCATAAGCTTAGTTGTTTGCATATTAGACATGAGTTTAGTCTTGTAGCATGTGTAAGTCTGCAACCGCTTATCTGTTACAGGAGTTCAGCGGCTCGTCTCCGAAGAGAAGGCGAGCAGAGGAGAAGGACGAAGGGATCGGCTCTCCTGATATTCTAGAGGAAGAGAAGGTGGAGGACCTACGGCGGGAGATGATTGAACTCCGGCAGCAGCTAGAAAAAGAACGCTCAGTGCGAATGATGCTGGAAGAACAGGTAATTTCAAGTTGATTTCAAATTAATTTTTATTCTTACAAAACTAAAAATGGCAAACTGAGTGGGGCACGCAGACAACAAGCCAACTACATGAAATACATCCAAATATTAGCAATAAGCCAAGAATGCATCAAGGAAGACGAGTGGACTAAGTTAGACGCACAAGATGTAGAATAGGTCATACAAAAATCACTCACCAGTACTTAATAAAAGGAGACAACCCCCAACATGTGAAAGATGCCAACACAGCTCACAATAAAGCATATTCTGATCGAATGCCCCAAATACACCAGAAAGAGACAACAGCTACAAATACCTGTACTGTTAAAGAAACCCTTAACCAAGAAAACACAAGAGCAATCCTAAACTTCCTGGCAGGAACAAAAATTAAACAAATGTATAAATGGACCAATAGAAACAAGGAAAAAAACTTATTATGACTTAAACATAACACAGATCATGCCATAAATAACACAATCGTGTATAAAGTGGCGTAAAACCCAAATAAATAAATAACTAAAAACTTAAAACTGGGCATGTATGTGTTACAGATGCGCTCATTGGATGCACATCTGTATCCTGAGAAGCTAAAGGTAATTGCTCAACAGGTTCAAGAGCATCAAGTGCAGACACAAACGCTGCTCCGCCTTCAACAGCAGGAACAGCTGGAGAGAGAGAACACTCCTCGCAGTGCACAGGTCAGACACGCACCTACAGCCTTATTTACATTTACATCCCAGCTTTCCTTTTAACCCTTTATACTCAACATCACTGGTGAATTTGTCTTTAAATCACCATTATGAGAAGGAGGCAGCAATCAAACGCACTTTGTTGTGAAATTGCCAAAAGTTTGCAGACTTCTGATCATAAACTCATTGGACATACTGATTTAAATCCACAGGCGTTATATTGAAGAATTGTGTCTGTGGGAATTTGTTACTGTATAGGGTATACTGTAAGGGAGCATTTGTACGGTCAGGCACTACACTGTTGATGTCCCAACGTATCATAAGCCCTTGTTAAGTATTTGAACTTTTTCTTTCTCCCTTTTATTCTGTAGGTATTTTCTCCATCTACGCCTCCAGCCCCGACCCACCACACCACTGTCATTGTCCCTGCCCCGACGTTGCCGCCGCCTCCCCATCATGTCACCGTGGTAACCATGGGCCCAACCTCTGTGATCAACACAGCATCCACATCACGACAGAACTTGGACACCATCGTGCAGGTAAACGGTCTTTAATATGTAAAAAATTTTTATTTTATCCCTGGGATAACAACATAGCAACTGTAAGGTTATGTGAATTAAATGGGGGAAGTAGTGCACTCCCAAGCATACCACTAAGCATTTAAATTGACATGAAGAACATTGTTAAAAGCTGTAATGCAGTAAATGCAATAAAATAAGTGACTACATTGAAAAAAATCAGCTGAACATTGCCAGTTAAATAAAGTAATAAAATAAAGTAAATAAAAAAACCCAAGAATAATTCCTTAGCACATTGTTTTTACTTATTTTTTGTCCCTAATTTTATAGCGTGTGTGAGGCTCTGTAAAAGAGATAATTTAAAAATATGTTAAAGGAGATTTGTGGTGCTCCAGTTTGCGGTCTTCCCCAGTAGATGGCAGACTGGTCCTAAGGAGCAAACTAATACCCCAAAACAACTAAGTTTATATATCAAAGTGAAAGCTCCAATTTACAACATTCTATTTACGGAAAGCGACCGCTAAGGAACCCCACTGACCATGTGTTATTTAAGTGTTAACTGTTATTTATGTGGGCGGCACGGTGGCTCGGTGGGTAGCACTGTCGCCTCACAGCAAGAAGGTCCTGGGTTCCATCCCTAGGTGGGGCGGTCCGGATCCTTTTTGTGCGGAGTTTGCATGTTTTTCCCGTGTGTGCGTGGGTTTCTTCCCACAGTCCAAAAACATGCAGTCAGGTTAATTGGAGACACTGAATTACCCAGTAGGTGAATGGGTATGTGTGTGTCTGCCCTGCAATGGACTGGCACCCCATCCATCACAGGGTGTTTTGACGCTTCTCATGTGAATGCGCCCTAGCAGGGTAATGACATAGTAGTGTATCAGGTATAGCAGTTTTATAACAGCTCAGTGACAAAGCTAGGAGGAGAAGAGTGCACCAACCATAAAAATCAAGCCAAGAGGCGCAACCACGAAAACAGCGAGCAAAATGTAGAATATATTATTAAAACATTTTGACTTGCTGGTTATTATGTCATTAAATGTTAACCTATTAAAAAAATGAAATTATATCTTGTATGACTGGCAGTAATCTTTAATCAGTAATTTCTAATCTTTGGTTTGCATTATCACCAAAGACCAAGTATGCTTATGCAAAACAGAATTTTCATGTCGGGTTTCAGATGTTTGTAAACCAAGATTTCTGTCACAATTCATGTAGGATCAAATACACGGATTGTGCTTATAATACAAATGTTTTATAAATCATGCCTCAAGTATATAAGCTGGAGTGAAACTTATAAAACGTTAAGCTGTGTAATGGTGAGGCGATGCAGTGAATATGAATTAGGAATGTGTGCCTGCCAAAAAAAATGAGTGTAAAAGTGAGTGCAGTGTAAATTTTTTTTTTTTATGCTCTTTTAGGCCATCCAGCACATCGAGGGGACACAAGAGAAGATGTGCGTGCCTGAGGAAGAGCAGCGTCGAGCGGTCATCGTCACCCCCGGTCGCGTCTTTAACGACACGGCAGATTCGGACACAGCCTCCGACAATGAAGGCTCTGAGGACTGTTAACCGGCCTGAGTAAAGAGGGTGGCCGTGTGGAGGGCCCTCCCACAGACTCTTACTCCCACTCTCACTGTCGCTTTCTCATATAGACATACAGAACCAATAGGGTAGTGCTGACAGAGCGCAAAGGGTTTAGTGAACAAATGGTAAAACATAACGAAATATTACCGAAAAATGATCATAACACACTCGCACACACTCAGACTTCTACTACACACATACAGTACACTAGATTTCTGTATTGCTTTGGCCCACAATTTCAATCCATTCACTCAGTTGCTTTTGAATTCATTTTTTATTCTTCATGGAATCAGACTCAAATGATGTTGCGATGGAACTAAGAATCAGCCTCAAACAACTGTTCCACAGGGCTTTTCACTTCTGCTGTCTACTATTCTATCTACTGCTTTTCTTTGGAGAGGACAAGTCTGTTAGGCCTTACTCTATATTGCCCTCTAAAATCCTGCCACAGGACGAAACAGGGCTCTGTAACCAACTCCACTCCTGACACCTATCTTCAAAGCCTCTTAAAACACCCCTCTGTTCTGTTTTCTGTCCTACAAAGACTTTACAGCATCACTGTGAGTAGACTGGATTTCAACAGCCAAAGTAACCGTATAGTTGGCTTTAAACCTTCAGATGAAATTATACCGTTCATACGAGTGTGGCCTCTTGTATTTCTGTTATGGAAATATCAAATCGAGGCAGCTCAGAACCTTAAGATCAGTCCTTTCCATGGAGGGCCAAAGATCAGTGCTGCTTTGTGCACTTTGTAAATAAATCAAGGTCTTTTGGAAGGATGGGGCAGAATGTGCACTTACCGCTATTCACACTCAGCTGGGCTGGGTTCTCAGTACAGGAAAAATCTCTACATCAAAACCCCAGCACTGTTTTTGGTATTTTTAATGCTGATCTCATATTTTTTTTGTCTATTTCGTGTCATAAAAGAATAAGCTATCCCGCAGGTGCTTGTACCTGCAGAGAGATCTGCATTTGCATCATGTGCAGTTATGCTGGAAGATGAAATAACGGGATCCACAGAAAGCCTAAGGTTTTGGCCATTTTTAGGAAAGGGTGGCCATATTGCACTCGATTTGTCAAAATCCATAAGCATCCTATGCAGCTCTTTCACCAGTTGTCTGCTTGTGTAGTCCTTTCAGCTAGTTTTAAAAGCGCTTCTGAACTTCATTTATTTTTGTACCACAATTAGAATGTTTTTTTAACAGCAGTAAAAATTCAAATATTTATTTTGAGTTTACATTGTTGTTTTAAACATTTTTTTGAGAATTTGGCTAATTATATATTTAAATACCAAAAAAAACCAAGCGTAGTCACCTATTTTTCAGTGTGATGTTTGTGCATGGTTAAATCAAATAGACTGATTGCAACCAACACTAGGTACTGTTATTAGCTCAAGCTAATATCTTTATAGTGCTACTTACGTTATTTCCAGTTTCACAAGCCAGCAAACCAACATACTGGCCTATGGATGTTTGGATTTTTCATCCCATTTAACACCTAGAGTTTGCACAGGATTGTGCTAGATCACTTTTAAATTTTGCACGTTTGCATTCTCTATGCATTCAGTGGTCTGCCTTGCTTGACCCTCTTTTCTGTTCATATTACATTGATTCTCACAACAGACATAAACTCAGGCCCTGTGGTTTTAACTGTACACATGCATGGGCTTATTAATAAATAATTAAATAAAAGCTCCCATGTGGGAGAAGGATAAGAATATGAATGAGAGTTCAGACTGCCATAAGTCGTAGGATTCAGAACAAGAACAGCTTGTAATAAAATCAGTTCCTGAGAGACTGGCAGAAGTCTGAACTCTTCTCGTTTCTGTATCTGACTGACTTACAAACTGGAACTTTTTTGTTTGTTTTAATTTCCTGTCCTGCCCTCCCTGCCCCCAATCTAATGGCAACCCTATGGTATGAACCCAGGTGGCAATTCGAAAACATTCCAGAATGTCCTAGCACCATGTCAATGTTCCGTTATCTTTTGGCTTCTATTAACAAAAAAAAAAAAAAGCTACCAGGGTTTCGACTATTTGTTGTAATCTAGGAGCAAAGATGTGGAAAAATGGTGTATAAATTTGACTGAAAAAAATGAAGTTATGCCAGTCCTAATATTACAGGGAATTTAGCTGCTGGACAGATTGCTGATCCTTTAAGATTTATCAAACACTGCCAGCATGCTGGCTCGCTCTTGGCCCTCTCAGTCAGGCTTCAGTGTTGCCCACTGAGAATACAGGGTTCCAAATGTACGGGCCAGGTAGATCTTAGATAGAGTTGAGATATATAAATATATATACGTATATATTTTGAATTGGAGTGATGGCCAGGCTGGGTTTTTTTTTTCCATTCTATTTTCTTACGGTTTTTCTATGTCCATAAAACGTAGATTTTTTTTTTCTTTACAGAAGCAATAGGGTGTCACTTTGTTTTTGTTTTTTTTTGATAGTTGCAAATATCTTTGTAAAACAAAAAATTAAGGAAAACTGCATCAGGGCTGGGTGAGGGTTAAGCCAACCATTTATAATTATAAATCTGAAGCACTTAACTTTTATGAGGGGTGGCATCTTTTTTTTTTTTTTTTTTTTTTTTTTTTTTTTTTTTTTTTTAAAGAGATGTCTTCTCAGTTTAAGCTCTTGGCGCTGTTAGTCCAAATCATACAGCTGTGGAACCCTTCATAACTCTGTGTGTGTCCGTCTCTCAAGTTTTTAGACTCGTCCCCTCTCTCATCCCTTTGCTATTAACTTCATCTGTCACCTCTTTTTTTGTTGGGCCCTCACTCCCATCTGGTTGTTGAGAAGCTATTATATTTTGTTTTCATTTTTTTAAATGGATAAAGAGGCTTGTGCCTTTGTAAAAACAGAATAATAAAGTTTGTACTTCTTTTTTACAAAATATTGTAGTATGTGTGGTTACTTCAAGGCTCTTGCATCTACCTACCTACCTACACACCTAAAAGTTGGGGCCACAAAAAGACCATGAGTAAAATTCTTGAAAGTTTAATCTAGTTTTATCCAGGCAAAATACATTGGCCACCCATGTATTTTTTGATATTTAATCTTAACACAACACTGCTAGTTATGGAATAATTAAGAAGTTAGACTAGACTAATGCTAGACCTTGCTTTTAGTTGCAAAAATATCAGTTTAATTATACAGCAAATAAAGGAAATGAATGATGTATTTTAGGGAAGCAGAATAATTTCTTTATACTTGTGTGTTATGGATATTCAAACCCAACAGTTTAACCCCAGTGTGTATGACCTTAAGTTAGGATACAACATAGTTAAACCACTGGGAACTCAATGATTCTTAATTTGCTCCAGGTGTAATGTGTTTTAAAACACCAATCAGAGATGTGTTTAAGGTGTGTTGCAACCATCCTGAAAACTACCAACACTTGAACTATTGTTTGTTTGTTTGTTTAGTAGGATTTTAACGTCATTTTTTTACACTTTTGGACACATTCATGACAGGAACGGTAGTCTTTGGACTGTGGGAGGAAACCGGAGCACCTGGAGGAAACCCACGCGGACAGGACCCGGACCGCCCCACCTGGGGCTTGAACCCAGGACCTTCTTGCTGTGAGGCGACAGTGCTAGTGCCCACTTAGCCACCGTGCCACCCCTTGAACTATTGAAAAATAGTTTAGGCCAGCAACCAGCTCATCTTTATTCTATGTGGTATAGATAGAGTCTATTCTACTGTACTGTATATCTTATTATATGGCAAAACCTTAAGAAGATGTTTTGACGGTTGATTAATTTAAGTAAATAGATAACATCCCATTTCCGTTACCTAGAGGGGAAAGGGTAGCAGGATGTCAAAATATTAACTTTTTATGTCAACGTTACTATTTTTCAAGGACTTTTTGGTACTTTTATTTATTATAATTAACAAAGCATTTCAGGACTAAAAGCCTAGATCATTCTTAAAGCACTAAAGACGGATTTACACTACAGATTATTCTGCACTGTCCTGTGATGGACTAGCGAACTGTCTAGATTGTTTCCCACTTTTCGCCCAGTGAATTGGACCCACCGCGACCTGGAATAGGATAAAACGCTGGTAAAACAGTGAATGAATGAATGGTCTGCCCAGTTTAGCTGTTGCAGTGGAGATCAGTGTTTTAAATCCTGTGTGAGTTATCCATTTTTTTTCCAAATGTCATGTGCCCATTTAAGTTCTTTGACCCACATTTTTTGTTTGGTCACTGTGGCACCTAGTTGCTAAAGATGACTAAATGAATTGAGATGGGCCTTAAAGTCAGATTTTTTTCTTAAGGTTTTATTCCATTTAGTTTTTAGCGTAGGTAGCTAACCTGAAGTCACATTTGTTTTTATCCAGAGAGGCAAATGGAATCCAGCAACACGGCCATCTGTCTAAATCTAGTAGAAGTTACAAAGACGTCACTACCCTAACAACTTGTAACCAGAGATAGCAATGTCTGTTGGGACTTATTTGTCATTGATATACAGTATTTATTTAAAGGAGCTTCTTAGATCTTTATCTAAAGGTTTTCCAAAATAACACTCCCTAACCCTATCCCACTTTGGTTTTACAAACTGTTGAACACACAATTACACTTACCATGTAAACACTTTACACCATCTTGTTTTGTTCATCTTTGTGAAAAAAATCTGAATAGAAATATGAAGAATTTCTTTGACAGACTTTCAATTAGGATAATTGTGTGGTTCAGAAAGGCATACAATGCCATTGACATGGCATGGTCTCCTTCTGTTTTTGTTAGCTATTACAATTGGCTGCAGCTTGTGACTTTTCTGTGTCCATATTAGTAGGGCTGGTCTGACTGCACCTATTTTGAAGTACATTAGTGTTTGTCAGAGAAAAGGTCAGAAAGAAAACCCAAACAGTTAATTATATTGTCTAGCTGGTCAGATGTAATCAGATAATATTAAAAATATAGTAGATGCTGTGGTAATATGGGTGACACTGTGATCGCCAGGGCTTTGAGGTTGTGCAAGTCCAGGTATCTTGGTAATAAATAAAAAAAAGAATGAACAAGATACTTTTTAAGAGCTGCTGAGCCAGCTCATTCTGTATTTAATTCAGTTATAAGTCTCTAAAGTATCTTAAAGTAAACACCCTGCAAATAATAAAACAGATATTTTTAAAAAGTACACAAAGAAAGATCTGTTCATGTCTCAAATAGGGAAAAATGCATAAACGAACATACAACAAAATGACAGCCTCAGAAAGGGAATACCTGGGTGTCCAGTTGTCTACCAATAGATGGAATTCAGTAATGCAATAATCGAACACAACAAAATGCTGAAGTAGGTGAACAATAACACACAGGTAATCGCAAAACATTTGTATAAATGTTCATTGAGGACATTCTTTAAATGTACACGAGTACAGTTGTTTGTGTGTTATTAGTTTGGGGCTCAGAGCTATTAAATCTTATCTGCAAAGAATGACGGCTCTAAGGAAATAGCTCAAACTGCAGGTTTTCTGTTATTGTAACCAAGCCACATGTCATTCTTGTTTTATCAGTTGTTCTTGGCCTTTAAACAACTGATCAGTTGTGTAGCTTCTGCCTGGTGGGTGCAAAACCCAGCTAGATTAACCTCCTGTGGATATATGTAGTTTAGGCAGAGTAAGCTTATCTGTTATTATGAGTCAGTTATGTCATTCCAAAGGGTTTATTTTTCTTTGCAACTGTGTCTTTTGTAACAGTTTTTTGGCTTGGGATCCCTTGTAAACTGGGGGTTGCTGTGGCTCCACACCTCTGATGTGTCACAGGCATAACAGTGTGGCTAAAAGAGACAGCCAGCTGCTATAGTGCGTAGAGTCCTGACTGGCATGCCGATCTTCGGTGACGGCTGTAAGCACCAACCCCCAAGCAGAGTCTGATGCACACTTGCTACCCAGCAGTCCACTGCAAGTGCCCAGCCTCTTTACTGTATGCCCTCTGACCTTCTTGGGAGGGTATATATAGTCACGGAGTCTATCAGAGTTCTCCTGGCAGCCAACATGAAGGGCGTTGTTTCGATCTGCTGTTTTATCTCTCTTCTGGCTTTGGCCACACCAGGTAAACAATTTTTTTTAATAATGTTGTTTGCAATTTATATTGTTTTTATTGTAGTTAGGACTATATTCCATTGTTTTATGTTTTTATGTTGATTAAAAGTTCTGAGCTGCAGATGAGCTGTTTTGAGGCATAAATCAGTTTAAGTTTATTTAGACTTCTGAATTCTTGCAAGTTGACCAGACATGTTAAAGCCAACTGTACATTAATGACTGGTTCATAGTCTAAAGCCCAACAGTTTGACTTTAGTGTATGTATCCGGATTAAGGCCTTAGATTTAAAATAACATCAGCTAGCATGTGATGTGAGAAGAACTCTAATACTATTTCAGTTTTTTAAAGACAGCATTATTCATCACAGATGAAGTAGACTTAGGTTATGAAGGTTTTAAATCTGTGATCCATGTTTAAATCTGCGTCAGTTCTATCTTTTGCCTGCTAGAGTTATTTTAAAAACCCTACTTTCAAATAAACCCTCTATGCTTTCAGAATGGAATGTTTTAGAGCATTTATACAGTTTTGAGGAGAAACTATATTAAGGTTTCATTTTAATCTGAGGTCAGACTGGAAGAGTATATTTTGGTATGGCAGTGGCTGGAGCGTCGGCATTGTGTGTCAGCTGCCTTGAGGCATGGCACCAGCTGATGGAAAGCCCTAGAGTTTGGAGAGTGTAGAACACAGGAAGGCTGTGAACGAAAGCTGACCTGTCTTACCCTGCCTGTTCCTATTTGTGTTTTTCTGGACTATTCTTCATTACAGAACAATGTACAAACAATGTGATGGTTTTTAAATTGTCAGCTATGAAATAAC
Source organism: Trichomycterus rosablanca (assembly GCF_030014385.1). NCBI lineage: Eukaryota > Metazoa > Chordata > Actinopteri > Siluriformes > Trichomycteridae > Trichomycterus > Trichomycterus rosablanca. Next base: position 6,490,397 of record NC_086009.1, on the reverse strand, counting down.
TTGCCTTCAAATACCATGTATGGTCTGACATTGTAACCACTAAGGCCTTTATTTAACTAAAATACTTCATTTTATTGACAGTTTCTTGATTAAATGCTTAATTGATCTGCCGTGCTTTGAATGGGTTCTTCTGGTCACCCCCGTCATGGTTTTTGACTGCATTTTTTCTCCTTTAAGCTTAGCTAACCAAGGGCTTTTCCATTTAGTTCTGGCAGTACTCTTTACCCTTGTTCTGTCCTTGGTTTCCTCGTGGCCCTGAAACAAGCCTTTATATCCCAGGCTCCCATCAGGTATCTAAGATTGGAAAACGTCCTGTAACTGGATACTGTCCACTATAGGTTTCTATCCTCTCGCCCCCTTACCCCTTCGCCCCCCATATCCTCCCTTCTCCCTCCCTTACACTCTATTTTCCCTGCCTCCAACTTCCCAATTTGACGCACTACACAGCTGCTGTCACCCTGCACTGTCACAATTACAATTTACTCCTAGCGGCTGCCCATATAGGGCACTGATTTAACACCTATAGTAATGGCTAGTCTTATCACTCATACAGTATTGATTTTATTTTTCTGTTGTTTATCATGCTGTAATTTAGTGAGACTTGCATAGCTGAGATAGAGATGTACAGTCAAGGTCAAAAGTTTACATACACTCCCTAAGGTTATATATGTTATAACAATCTTGGGTGTTTACTTTGTTTGTGACTGAATTGTTAAAACACATACCCAAATATACTATAAAATAATATACAAATTTTTTTTCATAAGTGTATTGTGGGTTTATTTAAAAAAAATACTGAAAATACATATAGCAATAGGATTATTTAGTGGGTGGAGTGAAAAGTTGGGGTATGGGCTGGTAATTCCTCAGTAGTGATTGTTTGACCACAGCTAGCGACTTCATTGCAGCCATATAAACAGGCCTAGTTTGGCTGCACCCATTAAAAAGCACACAAAACAGTGGTCCATTGTTTACTTTTAAAAGAGTACACAATCTTTCACCTTATCCTTAGAGAAAATTCATGTGGATGCTCAGCTGTAATTCAAGAACCACTAAAAGCAGCTCTGCCTTGAAGCTATTGGAACATGGGTGTCATTGTATACAGTCAAGCAATCTTGCATCACCATGGGATTAGAGACTGTTGTGGAAGGAAGAACCTTACTATACATCAGCAAGAGTTCACATGACTGTAGGCAGTGCCACCCATGCTTTTACTTCATGTCATGAGCTGTAGTCAATCATTATCACTAATGAAAAATTAAGAGGCCACTAAATAAAGGTAAATTACATATACCTCCTCCTATACCTCTAAATTGGTATTTTAATACATTTTTGGCCACATACTATTAGAAAACCCAAAATAATCATGTTAAAGAACAAAAAATTATATATATTTAGCTATAGTAATGATCAGTATTATTATGTTTTATTTTAATTGCATTTATGATCAGGTTGTGGCTCCTGAAGTATTTGTAGTCAGTTGGACAATCTGTATTAGTCCATAGTGGTGGTTTTATAAGGTTTGCCAAGATAGCCAAGTAAGCACAGATTAGTTATTTACTATATACTATAACATTAACTTCTTTCTAAAAGCACTGCCACCCTTATGTGATTGATTAGAAGTGTATTTAACAGTCATAACAGTTTCTAAGGCTAGTTGTTTAGCTTTAGTTTTTATCCTCCGACCTCTAGTCACATTTTGGCTTCTGCTAGACCTGCTGTAAACTGTTTATATAGCATTTAAATAGTTAAGTTGTTGTCCTAGACCACAGTCTTACAGCCTTAAAGCAGCCTGTGACTCAGGAAAGATGTCATATTCCCTCGTACCAAACATGATATAGGAATTGCTTCAGCGTAAGGGCTCTTCCCACCTTTCGGTATTGAAAGCATGCCATGGCCCAGTTAGACAGGGATATCCCTCAGATGCACACTCTGAGACAGCTTGCCAAAAAGCATGTATGTAAAGAGACAAGCCCTAAAACTTCAAGGTCATTTTTAAGGTACTTCGTAATAGAGTTTTATGCACAAGTTTTAATACCTAGATAAATGTACATTAACGGTAAAAAGTGCAACAGTGTGTTCTCTTTACAGGATGTTTTGACTATTTTAGTGAAATTAAGCAAAGCATGGAGTTTAATCAGAGGTGTTCCTATAGTAATTATTTCTTGTGCATAAATTTCCACTGTATAGTAAGACCTGATGCTTATGTTTAAATGTACTCTTTAGGATTTACAGTATGTACAACAATTAGAATGCCAAAAGTCTGCAAGACTACAAGAATATTATAAAAGGACAGCAAGTCCCTACTCCCACCTCTTTTAATGGCTTGATCTATTGTAGGTCTATTTCTGTCCTTGTGAGAGATCAGCCTCAGCACCTGTTACTATCCATGCCTGTAATAGACATCCATTGGCCACCAGTGTCTGTTTGTCTTAGTTTACAGTTTTCTTAATTACCTAAAGTTTTTTTTTTACGAGTACCAAAGTGTAAGTTTAATAACATTTAAAAAGATACACATTTGAGGTCAAAGGTTTATAATTTTGTAAGGGACATTTCATTCATGGCACTCTTCTTCTGAGTGATTAAATAATACCTTTTTTTAATAACTTTTTTGTATTGGCTCCAGTTAAATTATCCCTGTTAAATAAATAGTAATAAAACATAACCTTTTAAATCACCATAGCATTTACAATCCAGTTTGCTGTATGTTTCTTTGACCCAGCAAATTTTTTAGCATACCTATGAAGAAGAGTTTTTTTATTATATTATAACGAATTGTTTGTTCCATTCATTCAATAAAAACAGTATCAGAAATTATTGAAATCCCAAGACTACCACTGCATACATGTCTCCAAGTATACATAAACATTTGACTTCCATTGATCTCTTTTACTGGACCATTCGCTATGACTGCTGTACATATTTCTACAAAAACAACTATGTTTAAAATATTCTCTAGACTGAAACTGGAGACTTTTCTGGACTGTAGTTGCTTGTAAAGTTCAACATTATTAAGCCGGTGACCTGAAATCAAATACTCCTGATGCCACTGCAGTATTCCCTTGGCCCACTTGCTTCAGCTGGTGATAAATCCTCTGGGTTAATAGACGGCTCTGTAGAGACATCCCTAATCATGTTAACATTAATTAAATTTAGCTCTTGGGTGCAGAAAGCAGAATATGACCTAGGGGAGTCGCAGTCCTGTCATGGAGGGTCACAGCACTGCAGTATAGAATTGTACCTTACTAAACACACCTAATTTAACCTATTAACTCATGACCAAGGCATGTATTGAATTTGGTTTGCTATCAGAAGAAAACCCAGCTCTATATATGTTATGATTATAAAATACCTACATTGTAAACCACCAACCATACACTATTTAAAAGGAAGGTATAACATTACATAACAAGGTTCTTCTTTATGGTATGAAATACATAAGCATCATTTACAAATAGCACAAGGGAAAAATATCAAAGCCTTGTTTTAATTGTTCCACATTGCATGAATCCAGGTGGGACAGGACTCATTGCATCCCTGACCAGAATGAAGCTTTAAGTAAAAACAAATGAAAAAAAAAAGAATGAATAATTGAAATACTTTTGTATCCGTTTTGCAGCACACATGTTTTGGTTGGATGATCATACATGCTGACATTTTTTAAATATAATAAAAGCATAAACTAAAATGTATTTTATCTTTATGCATTAATCATATTAAAAAGGGGTTTCATGAAATGATTGTAAAAATGATGATTATAAAATGATGATCATTTTAATTAACCACTCTTGATCAAACCCTTTTTCCTTGGAGCCATATTTGTATGGCAACCATTCTACCAACTGTGCAACATGCCAAGCAATTTATTTAATGGATTTATTAATTTATTTTTAAGGACAGTAGAATTCGATGCTAAAATGCACATCATATAATCTTCTATATAACCTTAACATAAATATATAGCTTTGAGTATAATGTTTGTGCAGAATATTTGAACCTTACACACTTTGCATATTTTATAACTACAGCTGATAAAAGGTCTATAACTGTAGATAATCAACTTAAAAATAGTTTTATTACAGTTGGCTTTATTAAATACAAACAAATCTTAACAGTTAAGAGCTGCTAACATGCCGATACAGTAATGAAAAGATCTTAGATCTCATCGCTTCTTTTCAGAGCATCAGCATGTATTTAACAAATAAGCTGACCCCTCCAGCTGCTCTGTAAGACATTCCTCACTGATGAGATGATGAGGCAGCCATGTTTTTTCCAAAGCTAACTGGGTTGCTAAGCAACAAGCTCATTGATTTTCTGAAGTTACAGAAACAGGTGTCAGAAGTCCAGAGCTTACAGCGCTACGGCAAATACAGGGTTAAACCTGACGGATGTAAAGAAAGGAAAAGTGCCGTTCGTTGCCCAGATTTACAGACAAATTAATTAATGGCTAGAGCTGTCAGGTTGTATTTTTGCATCGTTTTTGGGTCCTGTTACCTAGTTTTAGTACATTCCTAAAATACAGCAAGGGGCTTTGACAGGACCAAACGGCAAATCGAATATTAGTAGTTTCCTCATTGAAAAATAGGGTCTTTATTCTTATTCAGTGGCTACAGGTTTTAATTTCAGCCAGACTTTGTTGTAAATGGTTTAGGTACAACACCAGTAGGTATCTAAGCTTACAAGGTTCTGGTCAGCTAGTAGTAATCAGAAAATATGCAGCCCTCAGTATGAATGAACTCCTAGAAAAGATTAGATCTGCACAAACTCTTGACCATCTTTAAATGCAGTTAAAGTAAAACACAATTTACCAATGCCTTTTGAAAATAAATATTATTGGGTGGTAGCATTTTCTTTTTAAATCCTGATCAGGTTGAAGGTTTTCTAAGGTCAGGTGTGTTTAATACTGCTGCCCCTTTTACCAGTTCAAGAAACTAGCAGAATTAGGGGTAGAAGGGTGGACAAAGCTATGCTTGACTGCTATGTTGTTATATGCCCTTTTAAATCTTCAATTTTCAGAGCATGGAGTAGAAACAGGGTTGTAGACCTAGAAAGCATATTTATGGCACAGGTCCTGTGACAGTGTTATGGCAACTGTGGGGCTTCTTGCTTGGTAAACACCTCGTTTGAAAATCAAAAGTGTCTGGGATTTAGTGTATTTGTGCAAGACAAAAATCCTTAATTGTTGTAGTCCTAATGTATTATCTCATTAGTCTTGGCATGCTGAGATTAAGAACCACCATACTGTTTCTTGATCTTGGGTTTATGCTCTGGAATTTATAAGTAAGGGTATGCTATAAATATCCAAAAAATCTGAATGTCAGTTAAAGCTGTGATGGTGAATATTTGTGTTATTGCTAATTTATTAAAACATTAATTAAAAAATTAATACATTAGCAGAGAAAGGAACTTAAAACTGTTTACATTCCATGTACAAACAGGTGTATAAGATCTATAAGTTACTGTATATATAATAAATTATATACAGTTTTGGAAAAGCCCTTCTTGCTACACCAGTTCCACAGAGGTTTATAAACACCGAGTGTTCAAACATGTTTAATCCAAAGACACACTCCAAAGTCTTGTGGAATACCTTTCAAGAAGACTTGAGTCAGTTATAGTGCCAAAGGGTGGGGGACAATTATATTAATATCCTTGGTTTTGAAATTGGATGTCATAAAGCTCTTGATCAGGTTTTTACATGTATTTGGCCATATAGCGTGGGTAAAGTTTACTTTATAGTCTAAACACTGTTATGTTACACCACATGCAGAGAGAATATGTAGCAGTGAATGTGCTAGTTGGGATTTGGCTTGTGTATTTAAACATAATTCTGGACACAGACAACATTGGGAAATTGAATACAAACATTAAAAATTATAATGTCCCTTATAAATAATATAGGACTTCTAAGTTTAAAATAAAATTTGGATACTGTCTCCATGCCTTTACATAGGCATTTTGTACTAAGTAAGGAAATGTGACCACAGATGTACAAACACGGATAACACAGTACACCAAACGCGGAAGTGTGAATTGAGAAGACAAAACAGTAAACCCCATATTTAGCCCTGTCCATAGTGGCAGTGTGAAACTTGATTCCCGGACAAACTACAGAGTGACCATAAGCCTTGCATGTTCACAGTCACATTCAGAGATTCTGCAAAGGCTGATGGATATATTTAGAGTCAGGAAAGGGGGTTGGTTAGGATGCTATTATCTTCATCCACCGTGCAGCCTAGTGATTTGGGAGAGAAGCTGACCCAGAGGCTTTGGGCTGTTATGAAACTGGGGAGTCCCTTGCATTTAAATCCACCTTCACGATCCCCTGCTCTGTGCCATCCTGCTTTAAATCAAATCATGCTTGGTCTTATTTTTAAATTTGAGGTACTATATATAGGTCCTGAGTAAAGCTAAGGGAATGGTGTTGTGTGATTCTCAAATATGGAAACAGCTTTCTTTGTCACTGACATTATGCTCTGTTAATCCGTGCTATAAGTAAATGCAAGTTTCATTAAAGGTTCTTAAAAAAAAAATATACTTGTGTTTAGTCAGACAGCAGTACAAACCAGGCTCTTGAAAATGTGAGGTCTGTTTTTAATGTCTAATGCAATCTATTAGCTGACCTAGTAGGTAGCTATGTAACATAGATCAAATGTAAGACCTTGAACATTCCTAAAGACACCATTGAGAGTATTGTCTGGAAGTAGCCACGGCATTTGCTTTTTATATGATGAGTTGTTCGAAAAAGACTTCCTTTTAAATGGTAATACATGGTAATGTAAAAACTGCTTGACAGTGTACAGTGACACCAGTCTTCCAACAGCTTCTAATTTATGGCAGACCTGCTTTTAGGGGTTATTGGATTCAATGTTATTTTTCTGAACAAAAGGTTACTGAGCTTAACCAAGAGACTAATAATCTATTTTGTCCATAGAAACAGTTGTTTGAGCAGATGATTGTAGAAGCTGAATTGATTAGAAATTGTTCCTTACATACAGAAAATATGTATTTATAATCTGCATTCTGTACAAAGTGTTTTGCTTTTTGCAGTCAAATTATTTATATGGGCATCTTTACACCAACCAGTGGCAGATTCTTACAGAGTCTGAGCATGTACATAGGACACTGCAGATCAATCCTTCAAGTTATGTTCATGTCAAGAATTATATGTTGAAAAGCATTTTAGAATGCACAACACATCAGATCTTAAGATTGAGGGCAAACACATTCTACAGATCACAGCACATTGGGTTTCAATCCTGTCAGCCTAGAACAGGAATATAAGAATATAATATATAGAAATGTAGAAATATAATTCTACAAGTGGCACATGCTCATTGAAACTGGACTATTTCAAATTAAGGCTGTTCTGGAAATCCTACCCAGTATTAGTATAGTGTTTTAATAAAGTGACAGTATTGCATGTGTGCATTTGTGTTCCCTGCAGAAGAAGAAGAGGTAGTGGAATCCATTCTGAGAGACCGATCTCACATTGAGGAGACCCTAAGGTTGGCAGCAGATGAAAACGCCGGAGACTATGTGGGTAAGGAATAGTGCTGGGGCTGAATGAAGCTCCCAAGTTTAATATTAATAGGGTTCATTGGGAGAAAAAACATTGTCTTGGCAATCAATAGACACAAATGGCTGTTTGAAGACGGGAGACCAGATTGGGAATCACCTTGACACTAAAACAGTAACTTCTACTGTCTGGCCAAGGTGGCAGCATGAGCATCAGAAGGCTTTTCACCACTGGAAAGTGTAAAAATGTGATCAGCATTTAAAGGAAGAGTGTACTGCAGACTTCCTTTGCCAGTGTGGGTGCTGTCCAACCAGCAGAGGTTGCCAGAATCTCTCAAGATGTATCAGCTAGTGTTGCTCTGACAAGAATTCTATCATCTTTGGCTCTGGATTTTAGGCCATTTATTATAAAACACCTGCAAGAATTAGCATACCACAATGATTAGTTTTAATTACCCTTTAATTCATCTAGATAAAATGTTTACTCTGCTTTCTGTTATTTATTGTTATTTGTTGATTCCCTTTCTTTTTTAGCTGCTCTGCAAAAACTAAGGAAAATTTACCACAACTCCATCAGGCCTGTGGAACATGCGTACAAGTACAATGAGCTCAGACAACACGAGATCTCAGGTACATTACTGTTTGAAGTCACTGAGCGAAACTAATAATGGGTGTCTATCATCTTTATAATTTCCATCATTCACAATAATGAGTGCATTGATACTTTCAGTCAAAGATGATCTTTAGGCAGCCAGATTACATGGGCATATTGATCAGACTATTTAGCATGTAGTTGTACTGTAAATATTGCATTTTTTTAATGCCACCCTATTAATTGTTCTTAATGAAACTGATAAAACATACACATCAGCTACTGTAAGACACTATGTGGCCAAAAATATTTTGACACGTGAACATCAGATTCATACATAAACATCCCATATCAAAATTGTGGCTTTTGTCACCCCTCCGCAACAAGGTCTGACTCTCAGTCTTAGTGTATTCCAAAGATGTATGATGGGTTTGAGGAAAGTGTTCTGCACAGGCAGCTGACGTTCCTCCACACTGAACGTTAAACAGTAAACAATGTATTGCTGGGATGGGAAAGAGCCTAATTCAAACTGTAAGCATATAGTTTAATTAGTATTATTGATTTTGATCTGTTAGTAAAGGTTGTGGCTGAAACATTTGAACTAAAGGAGGAAAGTCCAAATATTTTGGCCATATAATGTGTTTTTCAAAGTGGAACATCTTAGAAAGCCTCAGAAAAATGGAAGCATCCACTGAATGGCAGTATTTATTGAATGTTATCGAATGTTCCTTTTCCACTAACCCTCACTGGTGTACAGAAAGGTCAAACACCACATATCCAGTACTGAGATAAAGCTTCCCCCCTTGTGGTTCAGCATGGTTTCTAACCTATCACACTTACTGAAATAATACAGACTGATCCAGAATGGCCTCTTAAAATTGACATTTTGGTGACTGTGCAGTGCACATTGATAATAGGGAACCAATTAGTATTTTAATATGCATTTGATACTGCTAGCAAACCAACTCTGTAGTCAAAGTTTCAAATAAATATGATTTGCCATTTTCCAAATTCACACTGCTGAATCAGCTATTTAAGATCATTTACAATGATCTGGCCAAGACAGCCATAATATGTCCCTTACAAGTGTATGAAAACTTTTGACTTTAACTGTAAATGCAGACGAAATCTTCGCAGAATACAATTCAGTCTCAGCATTTATAAAGCAACCAGTCTGTAGGGTATGGTGCAAGTATGCCAGAGATAAGAAACATGCACTGACTGCGATCACCATTGGACCAACTGAAAACTTTGACTACAAATCAGGGTTGAGGGGACCAAAAGGCAAAATGGTTAGAGTATTTGAGAGGAAACTTTATTCAATTTGGAAAAAAAACCTTCCACATATAATAGATGGTATTTAATATAAATATATTATATTGTTTAACCTGAAAACAATCTCTTGCCCTCTCAGACATCATTTGTAGACCATCTATCTGTCTGTCATTCACCTTTATTATCATCAGTTCACCACATTTGCCTCCCTGCGCCACAGGAAAAGGGAAAAATTGCTTTTTTCTTTTTTTCTTGTACCTCTCATTATTTCTCACACTTTTGCTCACTCTTTTTTTAATCTTCATTTCGTTTTCACTGCACTTGACTCTTCCCTACCTCCACTAAACAGCCTATCCTGGACGCACCCTGGGGGATTCGGCCACAGGTGGGTATAACGGGGCAGTCTGCTGCATGGCCCCTGCCTGAATGTCTGACCCCCTGCAGCATAATGCTAGCTAGTAACAGCCACAGCCATTCATCCTGGTTGAATGCTGTAGTCATCATTTCATACCACCTTGACTTGCTTAATAGACACCAAAAATATGGTCACATAACATTTGATTATTCAAAGATGCAAAGTTCTGCATTACTTAGTATGCAAGTGTCCTCTCAAATATATTATAAACTGTCATCAATTAAAGGAAATATATATATACACAATATATATACACAAAAATAAATATATACACATAGGTACTGTATAAAATTGAATGTCATAGAAAAACATTTGGAATTAAGCTCAGCCATTCTATTCAACTAATTGTACAAAATGATCTAATTAACAGACTTGTTTTTATTTTATCTTTGTCTTTTTTACTAATTTATTAAAACCATTTCCACCCACGATGAAGGGTTTAATGGGCTCTTACTAGCATAAAATGTTTACCTCGGGTTCTAGAACTGGAGAGAAAACATTTTATTTCAAGCTTTGTGTTTTTATAATGTACAGTCTGCTTTCTGGGGCCTGGAAAAGCTATAATCATAAAGAACTGGTTTAGTCAGTACCAGGGAAGGTGATTGTATGGCATTAGCATACAACTTATACAATTAGCAGTTTGTCTGTGAAAGGAGTGTTATTGTTTGAGCGTGTGCAACTATCAGTGTATAAATGTAGCTTATTTAAATAATTCATGTGTGCTATTTTGTATCAACCTGTCTATACACACCATGTTAAAGCAGAAATAATAGCTGCAATGACCAGATTTTGAAAAGCTAATGTCTGCTTTGCCACAATAATGCTTGGCTTCATATGTTTAGATATGTTTAAAAGTGTAAGACGGATTCACATACACTTGTAAGGGACGTCATGTCAGTCTTGAGATTTCAGTGATGTCTTTAACTGTACATTTTTCTGCAACTCAGTGACTGGAATGCAAAAAAAAAAGACTGTCTGTATGGTTAAATGTTAAACAACAACCACCAAAAATGGCTCCGCCATGGGTGAGACTGTCCACAGTTGGCAAGATTTGCCATCACCATGGGCCCAGTGGCTGCCATGCAAAACAACTACTTGTTTTGATTTGTCTTTGCCCATGTGATCAGCAACAAACCTAAAGCTTTAAGATTTCAGTTCTGGAGCAGGGGCTTTCTTATGGGGTTGTAGGGCTTGCTTGACAATGGACAATGTCACCTATGTTCAAGTATCTTTTTTATGGCAGTTTCATGTACTTTTTAATGAATGCAGTCTCTATTTTGGGAACAGAACAGTTACCAACTGTAGCCAATTACCATCAGTAACAAGGAATTAGAAGGCCATACCACACAGTTTGGTGACATTATAAAACTTTCTACACCACAAACACCCAAAGTAAACTTATAAAAGTACCTAACAAGGCAATATTTTTTCCTTTTTACAAAGAATGGTATTCAAATCATTGAGTAACAGAAAAATGCAAAACCCAAACACTGCTCTGTCATCCTATACTGTACATTATATACTGTACTGGAGGGATCATAGATTAATGTAATTTTGATGCTGTGATGCTGCTGATTCTCTGCTACATTGCATGAGGTGATGTGTGTTGTGGTCCTGCACTCATTACCTGCTTTGTCTGTAGTCAGTTATAAGCACTGAATTAAACTTGAGTTACTCAGTGTATGGTGCCGTTTGTGTTTTATTTCAACATCTTTTCCGTTCTGCAGATGGAGAGATCGCCTCTAAGCCCATGGTCCTGTTTCTTGGCCCCTGGAGTGTAGGCAAATCTTCCATGATCAACTATTTGCTGGGACTTCAGGACACACCGTATCAGCTATACACAGGTAAGCGCAGTTCCTGCAGCTGACGAGGTGAGGATAAACCTCTCTTTAACCGCAACAATCAGAAGGTAGTCTGTGATCTTGTCATTCAGATTAGCAAAGTGTTTATATTTCACAGTGTTGTAGACTGTTTCTTAAGCTGAAAGACTATATAGAGCTAGAGGATAAAAGGACACAATGTTCCTGACACTGTGAAGACAAGGCTTAAAAATTTTTGGAAGTTCTCATATTCCTAATCTTTAATTATTTTATTGCTACAGGAGCTGAGCCCACTACCTCTGAATTCACGGTGATCATGCACGGTGAGAAAGTCCGGTCTGTGGAGGGTATTGTTATGGCTGCTGACAGCTCTCGATCCTTCTCACCCCTGGAGAAGTTTGGCCAGAACTTTCTAGAGAAACTAATTGGCATTGAGATGCCTCACAAGCTCCTCGAGCGCGTCACCTTCGTGGACACTCCTGGGATCATCGAGAACCGCAAACAACAGGAGAGAGGTAACTTTTTAGTCCATTAGTTACTTTGATATGCAATTTAGTACATAGTATGCAGCCTTAATACTTCTTGAAATGTATATACTAGCCATTTTCAGCTATAAGTGAAACAAGTGAAGCGCACAGTAAACATAATAAATAAAATAACATGCACAAGAAGGTATTGTTAACCTTTTCACACAAATTCTCTGCAGGCTATCCCTTCAACGATGTGTGCCAGTGGTTCATTGACCGTGCTGACCTAATCTTTGTGGTATTTGACCCCACCAAGTTGGACGTTGGCCTAGAGTTAGAGATGCTCTTCAGGCAGCTGAAAGGTCGAGAGTCACAGATCCGCATCATCCTCAACAAGGCAGACAGCCTGGCCACCCAGGATCTCATGCGTGTGTATGGTGCCTTGTTCTGGAGCTTGGCACCCCTCATCAATGTAACCGAGCCCCCGCGTGTGTACGTCAGCTCCTTCTGGCCTTATGACTATGCCCCTGATACCAGCCGTGAGCTCTTTAAGCGTGAGGAAATCTCTCTCCTGGAAGACTTGAACCAAGTAATTGAAAACCGTTTGGAGAATAAGATTGCCTTTATTCGCCAGCATGGCATCCGTGTGCGTATTCATGCCCTGCTGGTCGACCGCTATGTGCAGACATTCAAGGAGAGGATGAGCTTCTTCAGTGACCCTGAGGAAGTGTTTAAGGAGATTGTGGACGACCCAGACAAGTTCTATATCTTCAAGTCTATCCTGGCCAAGACCAACGTCAGCAAGTTTGATTTGCCTAACCGTGATGCTTACCGCGATTTCTTTGGCATCAATCCAGTAAGTGGATTCAAGCAGCTCTCGGCCCAGTGCTCTTACATAGGAGGTTGTCTGCTGGAAAAGATTGAGAGAGCCATCACCAGTGATCTTCCAGGCCTCCTGAGTAGTATCCACTCCAAAAAGAACCCAGCCCTGTCCTCCTGCGAGGCCACCGGCTGTGGTGAAAAGCCCAAGAATCGGTACCGGCGAAACTGAGAGAAGAGAAAGAGAAAAGTGGGATTGGAGGAGGAAGAAGAGAGAAAAAAATGAGCAATATTGGTAGCAGAGGAGCAGTGGAAACAAATCCCTCTCCTGTCACAGGTCCGTTTCAGAAGCTGAGGAGATTTTCTACATGAGAAGAATTCTTTAGTGTTATTTTGGTGGATAAAAGAACTAGGGATGGGGGATACCTTGATAAAATAAATTTTTTGGGGGGGCTGGGTCATAAGAAGTTCTAGCAAGGTTATACGGCAAGAGGATGCAAGCTTACCAAAATAAAACTCTCCAGCTTATTTTTGGGGGTTTTACGTTTGTGAACTGTCATCAGTTTGGAAAGAAAATGAGTACACTGGGGGAAAATTTTTACTGCTACACAAACAAGACAAAGGAATATTCTGAGACTGACAAATTCAGTATAAGCTGCCTTAAATATGAATAAGAAAAAAAGAAAGAAAAATAGAAAAAGAAAGAAATAGCTGTTAATTCTTTTGGCAAGTTTTGTATAAAATCGATGAAGGTTGTAGCTTAGTAAGCAAAGTGTTTATAAAAAGGAACTGAACAGATCAGCTCATGATTACACATTCTGTTTTGTTAATTTTTTCACTGCCATAAACTCATACCTAGACTGGTATCTTTAATTCTCGTGTTTCTTCTTACTCACTTAATACACATTGTGTTGGTAAATCAGATCTGCTCTCGGTTCTATTTCCATGTGAACAGAACAAAACTTTGAATATGGCTCAGCTGTAACCCAAGTCAGGGCCTAATTTGGCTTTAGAGTATTATTTGCCCATGTGTTTTAACTGTATAGCTAATATTTATTGAGAAATGAGTAAACAGTAGAGTGTCATGAAAATCATGTGAATAAAAAGGTTTGTGAACATAACATTGGCTGGTTATTTGGAATGGAGTCTCCACCAAAATGCGTATGTTTATCCTCAAAATACTCCTGAACTCAACAGTATGATTTTATATAACTACTTAACTACTCCTGCTCTTCTCTAATGCTGGTCTGTGCTGCTTTCTTCATGTAGCAGGATGGATAGCTGTTTTTACTTGTGTATAGTCAAATTAGTTATCAGAGCACAAAACAGCTAACAGGTTTCTATTTTCAATGCTGGCATATTAGCGGTTGGGTTGTCAGCCTGCCTACTGTTTATAGATTAAAGGTTTAGAGTTGGGAACTTTAAATTCACTAAACCATGCAAGAAGGTAAAATGTGACTTTTTTTAGAATATAAAAAGAACTTAACAGTCCAATATTTCAAAAATGTAATGAAGGGAATGTGGTATTTTGCTAAAAGCAATTTAAGGCACCACAGTTAACAAACAAAAAATCCACTGGTAATCCAAAAGGAATCCTAAACGAATCAGCCATTATATCTTACCTTCGTTGTAAAACTGAATTCTTCTAAATGTATTTTAAGGTTATCAGTGTTGTTTCAGTTCTCATTCTGTCTTAAATATGTTTACTGCTTTGTTTTTTGACTTTTTTTAAAATCTACCTTAATAGTCTTAGTTTGACATCAGTCATTTTAATTATCATTTTATTTACTAATTTGCATGTATAACCTGTACATGAAGGTAATGGTTTGCTAGAGATGACTAATAGATTGTACTTGTGTAATGCTTGTAAATTAATCAGATTGTGTAAAATGATGATCACTGTATATGTGCAAGTGAAAAAGCTCCTGTGGTAAACTGGAATTTCTGTTTTAAAATAGTATAATTAGCAGGTCTCTGTAAAAACTGATATTAATAATTATATTAATGATAATTAATTATAATATTAACAAATATTAGTGCACGTTATTGTGTTGTAAATTGAAATGAATCTTTTTTCCCCACCTTTCTACACTTCTACAACAACAATACACCCACTTAAGTACGCTTACCCACTACTGCTGAGATCTGGGGTTCCAAGGTTCAAATCTCAGCAGTGCTATCGGCCGGTCTGTATGGACATGATTAAATAATGTCTGCATTGGGAGAAGCACTTGTCATAGTGCTCTCAATTCTGGTCCCAAGCCTGGATAGAAAGACAGGGTTGCATCAGGAAGGGATCTGGTGCTATGCAGACCAGATCTGCTGTGGTGACCCCTACATATGGAAGCAGCCAAAAGTACAAACAAAGAAAATAAGTAGCTCCCAAATTATTAAAAGGAGGGACAAAACAAATAGTCATTTTGTATTCCATGGTCAGCAGAGCCCTTCCTTCATATTGGGACAAATGGCAAAATATAATATTTGCTGAGAATTAACTATACATACACATTAATGTATGTACTAGCTTAAATATGCAACATGCAGTCTGCATGTTAATACATTTATATTGAAAGACAATCTATTTTAAAGGGAAAAATTGAAATTAATTAATGTTTCTTGTTCAGTTAATTTTGAATGTTGTCATTTCACTGTAGTTTCATTTTTACCTTTAGCATATAATTGTTTTCAGTATTTTTTAATTGTTTCAGTTTTAGCTGTAATCATCATAACTCTAGTTTAAACATTTCATTATTAAAGCTTGATTTAATAAGAGTGCTGTATCATGATTTTTCTACTAGAGTGAGCACTTCATGAGACTTCAGTTTTTTCAACGTCTTGGAGGCACAACTGCCCAGAGTTACAATTGTTCCCTACTTGATAGCTAATGTGGGTCTCAAGCTTTAAAAATGTCTTTGGCTTTTTCTGATCCCGATACACCTGATCTAGCTCATAATGGCTCGATAATCATCTCGTTGGGTAAGTCGGATATGCTGGGAGAAAAAAACTATAGAAATTCAGCAGGTCACAAAGGCCTTCATTACTTACATTGTAAGTCTAGTCTAGCTGATCTTATCAATGCAGCAAAACAATGAAGAATTTTAAAGACAAATTACAAGTGACGATCTTTAGACAGCTGAAGGTACTGTAGTGTGGGAAGACATGCTTAAATAATAATTATGCAGTTAGGATGAATAGACTTCAGAAAAGGTTGAAACAAGTTTCCTACATCTCATTTCCTTGCCCGTTCTCAATTGCTGTCTTGCTCTCTGTCCATCTAGAATATGCTGCAATGCTTCAGGATTCTTCAGTCCTCCTGCATTGATAAAATTCTTTATGCCTCTTGGGTGGCTAAAGGATTGGCACCCTCTCCAGGTGCATTGCTGTCTTGTGCCCAGTATTTTCAGGGAACTGGGACCCACCACGACCCTGTGGGAAAAAAAGATGGGTGGTAAACAGCAGCCTGGGTCCTGAGGACCTGGATTTAGTTTTAGTCTTTGGTCACCGACTGGGGAATGTTTTCCACACACCTGCAAGGGTTTCTATTAGGGAAACTTTTTTCTTTCCACCTTTAAAACCATGTAAGTTAGACAGTTCTAACATTCCCTCTAGGTGTGAGTAAAAATGAGTAAGTGTGGGTTGGCATGTGATGGATTGGTGTCCGATTGTCCTGTTTAATTTAAGACCCTCAATGACCCTGACCAAGACAATGAGTTTGGTGAAAATGTAATAATTATAAATGACCTATACACACCTGCCTGAGCACACACACACTTCCTTTCAAGAAGAGGCTTATGTTACCCCCTTATTTCAGTATGTCTAGAGGGGAAGTCTGGTAACTGCATTGCAGCAATAACCAGTGTGTGTGTTTGTGTGTGAGGACCGAATGAATGTGAAACAAGAAATACAGAAAGAATGCTGTCTCAGGAATTTAGGCCTTTACTGACATTGAACAAATCAATTATGTACAGGTCTTTCACAGTGACAAGCTAAAACCTTCACAAAGTAACTGTACTCGTCTATAAAACATCAAGGTTGATCCAGGTTTGTATCTGTCAACAGCCACATATTTATATGAGATTAAAAGTACCATGTGGCCAAGTCATTTCTTTAATGTAAATTCTTTTGACAGCAGAGCTTAAGAAGTCGGTTCCAAAAGGATGTGCGTGCTATGAATAAAAAAATCTCTGCTCTCTTTGTGGTTTTATGTCCTTGCCCATGTCATGCCTCATTTCACAATGTGCTAAGGGCTAAGAGATTATGAGTATTTTACCTTTATCCTGCCAGCATTTTGTTGCATTGCAGCACAGCAAATCAAGGGAAAACTTTTTATTTGTTTGATTTAAAAGTATATAAATGCTAGTCAGGCTTTAAAATGTAGTTAGCTAATCTACAAGTTACTGAAATGTACTTCAGTTACACCAAAGCTATCCATCAGCCATCCATAAATGGCACATATAGTTAAATTACACTGAAACTAGCTAGCTAGTTTGTTAGTTACAAATAATTATAAAACAAGTTGTGAAAA
This sequence comes from Trichomycterus rosablanca, assembly GCF_030014385.1. Taxonomy (NCBI): domain Eukaryota; kingdom Metazoa; phylum Chordata; class Actinopteri; order Siluriformes; family Trichomycteridae; genus Trichomycterus; species Trichomycterus rosablanca. The sequence goes on along the minus strand of NC_086009.1, from coordinate 6,472,966 downwards.
ATGTGTTATACATTAAAAATACATTGCATAGAAGCCTGTAAGTTTCTCATTAAGATGTAGAGCCTGCTTTTCTATAGACAGTGCCCCATATTCTAGCAGCTTCTAATTAATTGCAGAACAGGTTTGGCCATCTGAAATTTCCTCTCCGCATGAGATAACAGTGTGTTTTCCACAAGAGACCACAGTTGCATGTTCTTTGTAATGGTTGCAGTCAAATTAGCATTATAAATGGGAGCAGAAAGGTCACCAGTTATAGTAAAGCATAATTACTAATAAGGAATCTGGATGTCATGCCACAAAATTAAATAACATGCATGAGGATGCATGGTTCACTGCGCCCCTGCTCAGGATAAGCTGTTTAGTAAGAGTGCTCATCCTGGACACTGGTCGCACACACTCTGGAACAGTAATTTAGTGCAGCCAGTTAATGCATGTTTTTGAAAGATGGGAGTACCCACTACCATACCACTACTCACTGGGCAGTGGCAGTCCAGTGGGTAGAGCTTTGGGCTAATGATCGGAAGATTGTCGGTTCAAATCCAGGCTTTGCTATGCAGCCACTGATGGGCTTTTGAGCAAGGCCCTTAACACTGTCTGCTCCAGGGGCGCTGTACATGGGCTGACCCTGCGTTCTGACCCCAGCTCCCAAAACAAGCTGGGATATGTGGAAAAAGATTTGTATTGTATTGTACACATGTACATGTATTTATTTGACAAATAAAGGCATTCCTCTTCTATAAATAAAAACCAAGTACCTTGGGGAAAATTAGCCAGACAAGGGGAAAACATGCCAAACCACTTTAAGGCAGTGACAGGAGGCAAAGCTCGAAACCTGGACCTCAGGAACCATGTTACTGTGCGTTACCCCCTCACCTGCGCCATATAGAAACACAACAACCCCATTCTCCCTGTTTAAACAGGTTTTAACCTCTGAAAATGGAATAACCCTACAGAGAACAAAGGAAGGTGATTCCTTAAGGCGCGTCCTGGCCTCATTTAAAGCTTTGATATTACTGTCAAGATTGATGCTCCTACCGACCCTGCACATAAAATCCATAACTGCTCCCTAGTTGCGGTGGCTGCGTGACGGTAACGAGTATAATGAAAGGGGCGTCATTGCGGTTTTTAAAGAAAGACTGCCTTGTCAGTGCGGGAGCGCGCTCGCTCCTTTCCGTTTCTCTCGCGAGAGCGCGCACGCTCCTTGGTATCCTCGGCTTTATTCTGGTCGGCGTGCTGGTCGGCGCTTCCCACTGGTGCACAGAGCGGTCCTGCGCTCTCACATCAGCACTGCTCTTCAACACGACCGGAGAAGTAGCCATTCGCTTTATATGCTCGCAACACTGTGGAGAAATATTGACTTTTTTTGTGTGAAACGCTTAGCAGATGATACGAATGGGCAAATCGGCGGACTCGGTTAAAGACGGACTACTGAATGCTGGGCGCAGGAGCACCGAACCGTGAAAGAGGCGCAACACTACACTGTACTACAGTATTGGTAAACCCTCATGTATGGAGACGAAATGTCTTTGACTGTCTACTGTCTGCAGCCTAATGTAGATGTGGCAAAACTTAAGGATGCCAGACATGTACTGAGCTTAAATACGCAACCTAAGGAGAGCTTTTCTATCCATGTATTATCTGTGTGAGAATAAATCCTTATTGGAGCAATAAAGAAGGGACACCTATTTTAAGCCAATACACACGTAAATAATAAGAATATACTGTCACATCTTGGAAATATACTAAAGGTTTAGATCAATGCAGATGAAACTGGTGCACCATGGATATTTCCCATTCCTTAAGCTGGTCTTGAACTCAGAACTCATTCAACAAAAGTTCAATTTTTAACAGTGGACCTGAGATTCGGGACCTGGTGTCAGAGAAGGGTTGATACTGTTATACTGAAAATTTCAAGTGTCCCCTTTGAAATTGGTCCAGACTGGTCCAGAGGAAAGCGGTTCTTCAGAAATTCAGATGCAAATGCAATACAGTTAGCCATTATGTTCTGCTGTGCTGTAATTGATAGCCTATGGCAGGGATTTTCCATCCATTAGTATTGTTCGTGTGCTGTAAGGGGAGTTTGATATTAAATAGCTTAAGTTAACAAAATTTTGACATGCAAAAATATATATGCAAATTATTTTCTAATCTTCCATAACTGACATGTATAGAATGACTTTCTTAAGCTCATGTAATTTTTTTTGGAACCCCATTTTCATATAAGGGCTTTTAACCCCAATGTTAAAAACCATTATGGATTATATGGATTAACATGAACAGGATGATTTTGATAAAGTTTTCCTTTCCATATTTTTGCAGTACAATCAAATCAGTCTCCGAGGCTGCCATAAGCTCTGTAAACAAATGAGGGTGGCAGGCAATAATCAACAAATCAGTACAAGGAGGCGTTCTACTGCATGTCATTGGGTTTGAATGCATGAATGCATGGTTGTTGAAGGAACACTGACAGAAGCGGCTAAATTTAGCGATTAGGGTTTCAAACTGTGTTATATTATTGAAGGATAGTTCTGTTAGGAAATGCCCTAAGGTTTTATTAAGGTGAATGTAAAGACTAGGATGTAGTCACTGTGGTATAAATTTTGTCCTGGTCATTTTGTATCCGCATGTCTCAACAGAAATATGAAAGACTAGGAAGAATTGATTTGATTTGGGATGCTGTGACTAGTAACATGTAGAAAAAGAATTTTCTTTAAATGCAGACACAGTGCAAATTTTTATGAGCAATAACATTTGCACTTCAAAATTACATTTTAAAATACAGCTGTATCTGATGTATTCCCACAGTTCTGAGTGCAGAAGCAGCAGTTTAGAGTCACTGTTTTTGTACTTTCCAACAATGTTTAATTTATAGAGTAATTTCGGTCCACTCAGAGCCCTGGGAATTTCCCTACCTTCTTTTCTTAATGGCAGTGCTGCCTGTTTGTGTGTGTTTTTGTGAACTGTGAGCCTAATGGAATGTATCCGTTGACGTCATAAGATGACGCAAGAATCTCATATGATGCTGGATATGGCACTGTGAGTGAATTTCTGACAAACAGAATGTCAAGGATTGCATGTTTTTTCTTTGCCGCTTCAACATCATTTAAATAATTTCCTTTTTGGCAATCTGAAAGTGTTTATTAGTTTTGCCAAACTAATATGGTAAAAACCGTCAACATGGCTTCTCCACAACGTCAGCAGCTGTTGCACAACAGCGAAGTGAGCTGTGATTCCAGTGGGGATGGTGCCGTGTCTGTGCGCATCATCAGCACCAAACAGCAGCACTGTTCTGGCGTCCTGGCCTCCAACCCCATATGTAATTTCATGGGGGGCTCCAAACGTTGCAAATACAGCATTTCCTCCAGCTGTAGTTCAGGGGAGTCCTGCATCCGTAAGCCAGCGGTCAAAAGTCTATGGACTCAGAGGAAAATGCCTCAGCTGTTTGAAAGATCAGTTGGACAGTTCTGGAACCCAAAGTTTGATTCCAACATCCTGGAGGAGGCTTGTCGCGAGCACTGCTTCCCTCAGACCCAAAGGCGCTTCCGGTGTGTTCTTTTCTACCTGTCTGTGGCTGATCTGCTCTGGGGGGCCTACTTTATTGCCAACCCAGATCTTTGTGATTACATGACTTTTTTGGTGCCCACAGCTTTGTTTCTGCTTTGCTGTCTCCTGCTGTTCCTCTTCACGTTTACCCGACACTATACCCGCTGCTATGATCAGGTCTCACTCCTTCTTGTCACAGTGGTGTTTACTCTCACACTCTCACCCCAGATTCAAAACTTAGACTTAAAGGACTTGTTTGTTCTGACATTTCAGAATGAAGACACAGCAAACTTTAGTGACATTGAGAGCAGGAACATAACTCTAGACATTGTCCCTCAAGGACGCCCCTGGGCTTCATGCTTGTCTCCAGTGAGCACCTTCTCCTTTAGTGTGGAAGTTCTTATGTTGCTGTATAGTGTCCTTCATGTTCGTCTCTATGCTACAGTGATACTGGGTTTACTCTACTCTGTGCTGTTCGAAGCACTTGGCTGGATGCACTTAATACTGGAGGATGGATGGAGTTATCCCAGTGAGGAGCAGAAAGCTGACTGGGAAACCTTTCAGTGGCTGGCTCCTGCCAAAGCTCTTTTACATCTGTGTGCCCATGTCATTGGCATCCATCTCTTCATCATGTCTGAGGTTCGCTCCCGCAGCACCTTCCTGAAGGTAGGACAAGCCATCATGCATGGGAAGGATCTCGAAGTGGAGAAAGCACTCAAAGAACGAATGATTCACTCTGTGATGCCTCGCGTGGTAGCAAATGAGCTCATGAAACAGGGCGACGATGACCATGATTACTCGGTAAAGCGCTACTCTATGGGTGCTGCTTTAGCCTCTGCATCCAGCCCTAAAAGCACAAAACGCAAGAAGACTTCGATTCCCCGGGGTCAAATAATTTTTCGTCCATTTAACATGAAACGCATGGATCCAGTCAGCATCCTTTTTGCAGACATTGTGGGGTTCACCAAGATGAGCGCCAATAAGTCAGCACATGCGCTTGTTGGACTTTTAAATGACTTGTTTGGTCGCTTTGATCGCCTATGCGAGCTAACATGCTGTGAGAAGATAAGCACTCTAGGCGATTGTTACTATTGTGTTGCTGGCTGCCCCGAGCCCCGGTCAGACCATGCATACTGTTGTGTAGAAATGGGATTAGGGATGATTCAGGCCATCGAGCAGTTCTGTCAGGAGAAAAAGGAGATGGTCAACATGCGTGTGGGCATTCACACCGGCACCGTGCTTTGTGGCATCCTGGGAATGAAGCGATTCAAGTTTGATGTCTGGTCCAATGACGTCAACTTTGCCAATCTCATGGAACAGCTGGGTGTTGCCGGAAAGGTCCACCTGTCCGAGGCCACCGCAAACTTTCTGGATGACCGCTACTTACGGGAGGATGGAGGAATCACAGAAAGGATCAGTCAGAGTGTGGTGGCAGATCAACTAAAAGGTAGGACATTGGTTTGTTATAATTATAAGACATTTTTATGGGTACTACATTACATCAACATACAAACGTTCAAACGTTGCCTATGATTTCATTGTGTTAGAAGCATGTCATGTGTTTTTGTCAGGTCTTACACTTCCTCTCCAAAAATTGACTACTATTAATTATTCCAAGGTGTAAATGAGTAAATGAATGAGTGTGTTATGTCCTGTCCAGTGTGTATCAGGATAAAGTAGTTTCTAAAGATGAAAGTTTTTTTCCACTGAACTCTCTGCTGAGGCTGGTAAAGTGACAACACATAACACTTTCACTACAGGGAACAAACTTTGCACATTTATATGCACAATTATGTGTGAATTTGCTGATTGTAATGCAGTGTTGTTTATTACAAGTGAAAACAGTTTGAGTAAAAGGTTGATGTCTTGTAAAACTCTACATGAATTCCTGATTTGCATAGTATTTGGTATGTTCCCACTATAGGTTTCGCAAAATCTAACTGTCTAATCTGCTGCAAAATTTTACAACATGTCAGGGAGCATCCTGTGATGTTATTAAATGCCTGGCTTTCTTTGGCCAGTGCCTCCATAAATGCTCAATGAGGTTCAGGTCAGGTGACCTAAGGAATGTCCTTGACAGTCAGCATTTTTGATATTGTTTAGTCTTTACATAGTTGTTGTTGAGCCTTGAGATTTTAGATTTGTTAAAAAAAAACATTGTATTGAATTCGAAAAAATGCCAAATACATGCATGTAAGCTAGTAGAAATAGATATTTGGCCCCCAGTGTGCAGAAGTTGAATTTGACAGGGGTGTCCAAATGTTTGAATAGACTGTAGTCTTTGATTCTGTTCTAATGTGAGATTTTTGTTATGATTAATTAGAATCAGAATCACATTATTTATCCAAGTATGTTACACATACAAGGAATTTGTGTTGGTGTCGCCGGTTTACCACTGTTCCTTCCTTGGACCACTTTTGATAGATACTGACCACTGGAGACCGGGAACACCCCCCAAGAGCTGCAGTTTTGGAGATGCTCTGACCCAGTCATCTAGCCATCACAATTTGGCCCTTGTCAAACTCGCTCAAATTCTTACGCTTGCCCATTTTTCCTGCTTCTAACACATCAACTTTGAGAATAAAATGTTCACTTGCTGCCTAATATATCCCACCCACTAACAGGTGCTGTGATGAAGAGATCAGTGTTATTCACTTTACCTGTCACTGGTCATAATGTTATGCCTGGTCGGTGCATGTATGACACGTAAAATACTGAACAGACCAGACAGCAGACAGACTGTTAACAGGTATTTAACTAAAGGAATAATGGCCAAAAAAGAGTGCCAAGAAGAGGCACTATGCAAATCTGAATAGAAATATACGTAGTACGCTATTATATACAGAATATTGCAGAAATAGTATGAATATAGAGGAAATTCAACAGCTGTACCATTGTGCAAATAAGCATTATGATACAGAAGACATACTGTAATACAGGAAGCATGTTTGATGATTGAGTTGTGTAAAATTAGACTGTTTCTTAAACAATCATTTTCATTTCAGACTCTACAGCTATCTCTGTGTGATTAATAGCTAAATCTTAAAGCTGCATGAGGTTAAATTTTGTTGTTATTGCAGATAATGATCTTTTTTCTCCGCAACCATAGTATCATAATATTTTTGCCATTTACCAAGGTTGTCTGACATGTTTTTCATTTGGGAACAGTAAATATTGTGGTAAAATGAGGTGCTTTTGAGGGCTTGTTATTAATCTTGCTTACATTCTATTAATCTAAAATGTAAGCAAGCCAGTGATTCCAGTGTTTCAGTCTTATTGGAATTGCGACGGAGGTATTATAAGAACTGTTGTCTTATGTGTCTGTACTTAATCGCTAATGTAAGAGGGATTTCTGCAACTGTTCTGACTTTTAAATCAATAAATAACTATAGCATATAGCTTCATAAGCTGGTCTAGTTTGACTACACACCGTATCTGAACCATTGGTTTTTAAAAAGTTTTTAAAGAAAATGCAAACTGTCCAAATATTTTTTCAAAGGTTGGATGTTACCCCAGAACTACATAATAGTTCCGATCATCTAGTTGCAGAAAAGACCAGTTGGAAAAATCATTACAATACTAAGACTGCCAGAGACACTTAGCTGTTGCAGCTGACTAACATGCTAGCTCACCACAGAGAGTTTTAGCACCTGAGTTTGAGTCACAGCAGTATTTCACAAGTGTCAGAGTAGACAGGTATTATTCTGTGGTGCGAGTGTCAGAAGACTTGTAACAAGGATTCAAAAAATGACAATGTGATGCAATGGATTAGTGTCCTGTCAAGAGTCTTTCTTTGTTTCCCTGTGGAACCGAACCTGCCATGTCCCTGACCAGGATAAAGCAGTTGATGACAATGAAATGAAATGAATAATGTAATTCATTAGGAAACAAAGTTATTCAAGACTTACACAAGAAAACAGTGTATGAAATACTATTCTATATTATGTAGGTGAACATAATATAGTTAACAATAACATAAGTTAAATCTGTTGGTTGCAAGCAGAGATGGAGCAAAAAATGTCTGATGTAGTCACTGGTGACTTCAGTTTCCATCCTTTACAGCGTTCACTTAAATACAGTGCATTGACCTTGTTCATCCAGCGCTGTTTGCGTAATGTCCCTGCCTCTCAGATCCAGCCCACACAGTGCTACAGTTCAGCTCTGGTTTAAAGAACCAGTATGATTCTCAAAGATGCTTGTTCCTGTTAAAGTGTGTGTATTTTATATATCTTCCATCTTCTTTATGTGCAGAAGGGTAAATGCATTAAGGTAGAGCATGTCTCCTTTAAGGTCTTCTTAAATGGCTCACTGCTTCCTCTCCTCATTTCCCCATCCCTCCCACTCAGCACCAACCACCAAGTGTGTGGTTCCTGTTCTATCAGTGTGTTTATCCAGGAGGGAATTGTAGCTATTTTTGGATATTTCAGTGGAAAATATTTGACAGTGCCCAGTTTCTGTGTCTTTTTTTTTTAGAAGATGCCACAACCTTAACCTCACTCTCTCCAAACAAGCCGCAAGTGGATGCTTTTCAATTGTCCCTCAAGGAGAAAATGCTTACTGGACCACAGTCCCTGAGCTATTATTGTGGTGGTGTGTGGCAAACGCTGACACTTGCTCTTTGTGGATAATGACTAGGTGTCTATGCTGCTGTTAAAAACTGACATAAATATTTTATTTTTTACAAATTGTGCTTTTTTGCTGTACTGTAAGAAAAGTAACTTAGTTTTTGTAGTCTTTATTAAATTGGATGATTTAAGGCTATATATAAGGATATTATAGAAAATTAATATCACTATTTCAAGGAAAATGCCACCATAGGAAGAAATAAAATATGGGTAGTAAATATTATATAATAAAAGCCTTTATGCCTCGCTTAAAACAAAAACAATTAGCATTACAATTGGCAAGTTTACTTACCAAGTTCAAAGCCAGAAGTTCTGTTATTATCCAATGAGCATAAATATATAATATGTAAATCATGCATGTATTAATTTTTTAATTACATGAGTAATTTCCTTAATTAATCAATACTAATTGTTTTTTAACTGGACACAATAGCTTTTACTATATAAAATTTACAACCCCCTGAATTTATTTCTTCCTGTGGTTGCATTTCCCTTAGTCACCTTGACATAGTGATATTGATTTTCTATAATAGCCTGTCCAAATAGTGAAAGAAAGTGGTTATTAATGTTCCTGTGCCTCTCCCACCTCCAGGCCCACTATTTGTAACGTTGATGGAGCATCTTTTGAAGATTTATTTGTGTTGACTTTGATGATTTAAATGTATATATTTTATAACAAAAAGCTTATTGTAACACACTGGAATTGACTCTTTGACTCTGCAGTTTATCATCAAAGAGTAATTGTGTGGTGGCAAAATGGCTAGTGACAGGATAATAAAGCTAGCCATGACCTTCTCAAGGAGGCAGAGAGTTAGCATGCTTACAGTATGGTGTGGGAAAATGGACAGTAGGGGTGAGCAGGGGGTGAAACAGGATGCTGAAAAAATGCTCAGTGTGTAGCTGGAAGCTGTTCAAACTCAGCTTACCTTTTACTGAAAACCTGTTTCTGCTTCCTCAAGATCAGACTCAGATATTCATAGAAGAATTTTAGCATGTTGTTTTACAGTAGAAATCAGATGTTTACATACACTTTAAAGGAAGATGTACACCATGGCAACATTGTCTAAGGATTTTAATCATTTCTGCAAACATTTTTAATGATTAAATGTACTTCTTTATTGTGGAGTTTTTGGGTTATTGTACATAAGGTCTCTGGTTCAAGCCCCACAACCGCCAAGTTGCCACTGATGGGCCCCCTTGCTTGCATTGTATTTAGTCACAATTGTAGGTTGCTTTTGGACAATGACATTTGGGGCAGTGGTAGCTCAGTGGTTAGGGTAATGGATCAATAGTCAGAAGGTTGCTGGTTCAAGTCCCACAACTGCCAAATTGCCTTTCTTGGGCCCCTGAACAAGGCCCTTAACCCTCAAATCATGTGTAAGTCACTTTGGCTGAAAGGTAGTGTAGAAATTGTTATCATCTTTCTAAATAACATAATAAAACGTTGTATTTACCTTTATATTTGGCAGTAACTCATTACTTCTCTGTGTCTATATAAGTAAGGCTAGTTTAACTGTATGCATCAAAAAGTACATAAATAATGTGAAAGATGAAAGAAAAACCTGAACTGTCACAACAGGCTGAGAGGTAATTTGTCGGAATGCTCAAATATGCCATACTTTAGAAGATGTAGGATTATGTCAAGATTATGTGCTGATTTTAATTAAGTGGCTTCATTGTTGCACAGCACAAAGCCCATTTTAGCGTAAAGTTTACTTGAAAGGTATTAAACACTTTTGGTTGGGTGACAGTTTGGGTTTTTTTCTTATTATTGTAAGAGAAAATGTGCAAATCCCTTCCAATCTTTCTTTGAAGAACATTGTTTTTAAACATTTCAATCATTTCTCACACAAACTGGAGATCCTGTGTCATCAGCTGTTTGAAATCACATCATTATTTAGTTTTTTACCTCATTACTAGCCCTAAGTAGCCACTGTCCCGACTTTTTTAGAATGGATGCAGGAGTGGCTGTTAACAAATGAAAGGAAGTTGACCAGACAAAACATGAAATATCTAAGGTTCATCCTGTCTGCAATGAAATAAACGTCTAAGTAAATGCAAAAAACTCTGCATTTTCCATAATGTCCCAACTTTTTCTGATTTGAGGTTATATATAAAAAGCACGTTTGTTGTTTCCTTTCAAGTCTCTTTAGTTCAAACAAAATGCTTGTGGTCTCATTGTGTGATCCCATATCTTTCTATAGTATTTGCATCACTTCCTGTGGGAAACTCGGCAATCCTTGGATCCATTTCACAAAGCTTTTGTGTTGAAACAGCTGCAGAGAGTCAGAATGTCTTTCTGTGCCAAACATACAGCTGCAGTTTTCCACATCAGGCCAGGCAGGCTTGTCAAAACACTAGACAGCAAAGTGCCAGACTACAGCTTCACTTTTGTATTCTCATGTATGTCCACATTTCTGCAGTAAGAAAGAATTTACGGTAATAAAGCACCTTTTGTTGTGCTAAATATAGTCACCTTTCTTCGATGAAGCATCGCCGACCACCGCTTGTTAAGTTTTCGACCTTTTCAACTCAGCTTTTAGACAGCCTACTTAACTTGCACCCATGCTGCACACCAGCTGAATGCTTCACTCCCACACTTCCCGAAGTCTGCTGTGCTCTCATGCTGCTCATTAGCACACACCATGTGCTAAAGTGGCACGCAGTGTGTGATATATAGCGGTGAATAATAAATGAGAACGCTACTGAGATTTAGGAAAGGTTATAAAACCACAAAGATTAAGGAAGACAATAAACTGACAGATTCAAGTGCTTTAGATTGACATTAAAGATTGACATATTTGTTAGATTTAAGATCAGGTTTGCAATAGGGCTAAAGGTAAAAGAAGTTTAATGGCCTTTCTTTCTCTATATAAATTTCTTTCTCTTTCTCTTTATAAATTTCCTTAGAGATTCACCAGTCCTAGGGGGGTTATGTGACAATGTGGCCTTATTTTCTGTATAAAACAGGAATGATCAATTAGGACAGATGTAATGAGTAGATGGGAATGATTGTTACCTCCTCTTACTGCCTCTGTGATGGAAATTCTGCTCATTTCTTTAAACCAAAAGCCATTTTTATTTGAAAGATAACCAACAAGCTTATAACACGCCCATAATAACACGTCACACATGCTTTATTTAATGCAAAAGTGTAATGTAGTGAACGTTACAGTAACCTTAAGCAGTGAGATGAACATAAATAAACATTATAAACCAGTTTAGTGTTCAGAATGTAGATTTAGGACAGTATGAAATATGCAAATAAAAAATGCAGTGTTTCCTGCATTTACTTTGACTTTTATTTTAGTACAGACAGTACGAACCCAAGATATTTTATGTATCATCTGGCCAACTTTATTTCATTTGTTAATATTCACCCATTCCTGCATTTCAGTTGTACTTTTATTCAATACTTTGTAGAAGCCTATTTGCCAAGACTCACAGCTGTACGTCTTGTTGATGTGCAGAGCCTGTTTTTGCCAGACGTACTTAGTAATTTGTTTTTAAAACAGCAAATTTACCAGATTAATTTAAAAGCTATAAAAAGAGAGAAAAAAGAGAAAGATAGAGAGAGATTGTAGCTCATGTAGCTTTGCACTTCACCAGTACAGTGTGTCTGTTATGAGCTGTCAAATCATGCCACATTTCGTGGTAGTATTACATAAACTGACAAGGCTGAACTGGAGGATTTGGTTGTGTACTTCACTTGTAATGAAGTATGACATTAGAACTTCTCTGATTATATCTTCATGGTTCTGTCTAAAGGTATGAGGCAGAGGCAAAAGGAAATTCATTTGTATTAAATTGTTGGGATCTTTTTGCTGGGACTGAATGATTGAAACACTAAATGGTTAAATCACAAAAATTATTGTGGTATGTTTTATAAAAGAACAAAAATAGTGTTATAAATAATATATAAAGCTAGTTTATATAAACCCGTTAAAGCTTGAATAGAAAACCCAAAGAAACTGATGGTCAGATACAATTCAACTTTAGTCTTGATGGTCAGAACCATTAAAAAAACAATTAAAATTAAAATGAATTAAAAGCTGCTAGAACATGGGTGTCTAAAGTTAAGCCAGATTTACAAACTCTATTTCTGGAAAGGTTGAGATTTATAGTCTTTAGAGTCTATAAATTGAAAGCGCAGATTTTGGTGAAGGCAGACTCTAAGCATATGGCACAGTAAAGCTTGCTAGACTGTGGACATTCGCCTATGTGACAGATTGGTTTTTTGGTTCCTTTTAGATTTTGGAAGTCAATATTATTATGTCAGATAGAGTCAATTAACCATTAACTAGAAATTAGAAGGACAAAGTTGGATGACATAAAAATTTTTTTTATAAATAAATTATAGAAAATTTCGTTTTGCTTTGTGTGGATTTTTGACCCAGCATATTAGTAAAAACCCACATACAGTCAATAAACATATTTACATACTTGAATGCATGAACGTTATATAGTGTATATATATAAGAACATACATAGTATATAAATTATTTTAGTATACTATTATTTACACTTTGTTCTGCTAAATTGCCAAATTTGCCAATTATTTTATATGTTTGCTGAATAAACTTACATTTCAGTTGGCAGCCTCCTTGTTTAAAACGTTATTTGATGTGGTGGGAGTGTTACTATTTCGGTAACCCACTGTGACCCGTAAGCAAATGTAATAAATTAATTTGACATGTTACTGAGCCACCTCAGATTATAAATGAATTAGCGATATAAGATACATTGCACATGAGAACTTTTAGGTAGGTTTTGCTGGGGAGCCATTTAGCATTTCACATTTCAGTGATCAACATTTAGGTGTGCCCACGACACCTGGGGTCCAGGTACTTGTACTTGAGAATTACTTGTCCTACCTGTCATGTAGCTATATGTCTAGTTTATGGATACAAAGATGATATTTAAACTGCAGCCCTTCACAGAGAGAATGTGTGGGTGTTTTAAATGTTTGCAGCCTTTTGTGAGGTTTTATGTTCAGCCTCCTCCTTTTCTGCACTCTGACTGATTAGAAGGATAAGAGGATATTCATCACCCAACTGACGCTTGTTATTTTAGTGTGCACAACGCTGCATATTTTTATTGTTCTTTCTGTAGGGCTGTAGAGTGGGGTTGACATTAATAAGCTGTTAACATCAGCCCCCTCTCTGTGATGTGTACAGGATATGGTCAGGGTTGTCCATTGTCTGGTGATCATGGCCAGTGAGAGGCTGGGTGGATGGAACAGGAACTGAAGTGCTACATTGATGTGTTCTCTTTGCTTGGGGACCAAAGAGATACTGGGTAAAGGACTATGTAGATTGATTGCGGAGTGGGTGAGGTGTTTATGTGACACAATGTGGGAAAGGAACTGGCCACTTCACAATTAAATTCTTAATAAGATCATTTCAGTTTTTGATTTTAATTCATTATCACAAAATATTGAATGTTTTTACTTCATCATTATGGGTGATTAAGTGTAGATTGATGAGTATAAATGACAGTTTTATCTATTCTAAATCAAATCAACAACACAATATACTGCACAAAAGGTCAAGGTGTCAGGACTCTTTCTGAATTTACTGTATATACACTATATTGGCAAAAGTATTGGGACATAACCTCTTAAAAATTAAAAATGGATTGTTATATTCACTTCCCTTGCCACATGTGTATAAATTCTAGCACCTAGCCATGCAGTCTGCCTTTACAAACATTCGTGGGAGAAGTCGCTAATGCTCTGCTGACTCAAAAACTGCATTCTGAGTTCCAGACTTCCTCTAGAGGTTTGTCTTGTCCTCACTTTGTCTCGTCCCGACTACAGTATGAATAGCCTTTAATAAGATTAAACACAATATTAATGCTTATTTCATTTGAAGTAAGGTGTAATCAGTGGCCCAGAGGCTTCACCCGAGTGTGGTTCTACAGACCATTTGAGGGTGCCTTATGACACGCTTGTTGTCTGCTCCTTAATTGGAGTCTGACCAACAAATAATCCACCGTCTCCAGTTCTTCTCTTCTATTATCGTTTTTGTTTTGACTGCTGACTATTATTAACTACATTTCCTTGGGGAAGTCAAAGCTGGCTGGAAAAGTGGGCTTTTATTGTTTGGTCTGAGCTAAAAATGGATGCATTGACGGTTCAGTTGGGGTTTTTTCTGTGTCTGTGATCTGCTACACACCAGCAAGAGGAAATAAATATTCCAGAAATAGGTGCATGTGACCAAGTTATATCCTGACCAAATGAATACAGTAGCTGGTTGCAATATAAATGACATTTATATCCAAAGAGAAAAAATAATCAAGCTAGTGTAGTAGTGTTTGCACTTCATAGTCTGTGCTTCAGAATCTCCTCAATTACCTTTATTTATTCTTAAAATCTTGTAGGAACTTCAGCACTAAGTCATTTAACTGGCTGAGAAAGACAGCACAGTAAATAAAGCTGTGTGAAACTGACTGTACAGCTAATGGCTTATTGCCTTTGGACTGCTACTTCTTGACAGTTGAATTATGTGCATGAAATCGAGGATGCAGCTTGCTGCCTTCTTCACTGACATTGAAACACAGTTGCTTCTTTCTCACTGTCAGCCTAGGCAAACTAACAGAGTTTGAAGTGGTACATTAGGAGCTGATGTGTTATTCTACATGAAAACAGACCCGCCCTGTTGAAAAAACATCTTATTTAAATTCCTAGCAGGTATTTTTAAACGTGCCATGCATTAGCAGTATGAGTAGGATGCAAAATATGTTATTTCTAATACTTTAATGCATGGGAATGACATAGTTTGGAAAGCTTGGGTCCTCAGTCTTTGGGACATCATGCCTGAAGACCCTGGAGCAACTGATGCCCGTCTTCTCAGACCCCAGATTCAACATGCAAAGGACATTCTACAGTTTGCCTAACAGAGGAGGTAGATGTAGAGGATGGCAACCTCTACTTCCTCCACAAGAAGGGGGTAGTCAGGACCTTGGGCTGCAGCTGGATGACAAACTGTACTGGTCAGAGAACACAGACAGTCTATACAGGAAGAGGCAGAGCCCCTGTTTCCTGAAAAGGCTGGGATCCTTTAACATACGAAGGAAAATGCAGATGTTTTATCAATCCATGGTTGCAGGTATTATTTTTTAGAGCAGCATTAATAAAAGATACAAGATGATAGACGATAGGCTGGTCAGGATAGCCGGGTCTGTGGTTAGTGGTTGGTGTGGATTGGACTCTCTGGTAATGGCAGCATAGAGAAAAACCCTGTTCAAACTGCTGTCTGTCATGGACAAGAAATGTCACCCATCATCATGCATACCATCATCATTAAGCAGATGATGATCAGTGGCAGGTTGCTGTCACAGTGATGCTCAACGGACAGACTCAGATCTTTTTCAGCTCTTACCGACAGGGGTAGCTGAGGACAGAATGTTATGTTTCATTGGCTGTTTTAGCCCTGCTTACTTTGCAAATCTAGAAATGTCTGCTATTGCACCACTGCACATCATTGCACTGTGGAATATTTGTATACTGCATTGACAGTCTGCATATTAATAGATTCTTGTAGTCTAGGCTGTTTAAGTGTGCTGTGTGTTTATATGGATTTTAACTACTGACAGATCTTAGATGACAGTTTACTGTTTTATTTATAAAATGAACACCTTACGTATAATAAATTACTTTTTTCTATTTAAAAAAAGTCATACTCCCATTTTCTATTTAAATAAACCTAAATAAACCGGCCGTTTTATGTTTTTGTAGATTTTCCAGGGGTTACTCCAACATTTACATGAGTTATTTAACAGAAAGGTTTATATTTACTCAATAATACTGCAACTATTCTATCCTATCCTATTCTTTCTCTTTAGCCTATTTTTGCCCAGCCATATTTTTTAGCTCAGGACGTTGATGAATGAACTCATTTAAGTTTTGTCACCTAGTTCAGTGATGAATGACCCATGACTGAGTAACACACACCTTTCCAGGATTTTCTGGCTGATAATTGATGTGTTCTCTCTTCAGGCTTAAGGACCTACCTGATCTCTGGAAGAAAGGTGGAAAGCTTTCACTGCAGCTGCTCACAGCTGGGCTTGGTTGGAGCTAAGCCGGTGGGGTCTTTGAGCAGTACATCACACACACACTCTCCTGATGTCCCAGGTTTGCCGTTATCACTTCAACCAGGTCCTGTCAGAGCTAAGGTCAGTAACTTTAATCTTTTAATGTTATGGACTGTAGATGATGAAATCTGTACAATTGTGCATAGAGGAACATTTCGAAACAGGTTTCCGCAAAATGTCGAAGCCCAGCTCATTCTTACTTAAAAATGATTAGGCTATCATTAATAATGATAAGACATTATCATTGTTATGTCTTTTTCAACTAAGATAAGATAAGATACTGCCTTCCATGACTTCCAGACACAAAGTAAATCTAATAGTTAGGGACTGGAGTACTGTGCCAGGTTTCGTCTCTACTAACCTTGACCATTTGCGTCATGGCCATATTAATTATTTCAGAGACCAAAAAAACTGCTGTGGGTTTTGTGTGTGTGTGTGTGTGTGTGTGTATGCATGCAAAAGGTACTACTGATACATTGTTATTACATTATTAGCACATGCCAAAGCTGTGCAAGATGCAGTTTCACTGTTTTCCACATATACGTGAAAAAGAACATTTAACCCTATCAAATTTCCCCCAAATTTGATTTAATTTAATTAAAGTGGCTTACAATTGTTACAGATGAAATGCAAGAACTTTTAGGGTTCGGGGGCATGCTTAGGGGGCCAACATTATCCTCCAACCGTTAGTCCAACAATATCCACTGGACTACCACTGCCCAAATGTAAAAAAGTAGTTATCTTTTACATAAATTATTGTCTCAGGAAAGAGTTGGTATTAAGCCATCTTACACTTTAAAGTTTTGAATCAGACACTCATTAAAAAAAAAAAAACATGAAGCAGAAAACAAACATTTACATGTCAACACCTTAGTACTAAGTATCAATCACCTTTGTTAAATGTTGAGTTTCTCGGAAGAGCCACATCTGGCAGCTGTTACTTCTAGTAGTTTTTTTGGATATGTTTTAATTATTTTGGCACTGTCAGGTGATAATGAGGTTCTCTCCAGCTAGTTTGAGTGTAATTGTGTGATATTCAGCAGTTCTGAGATCTCACCACAGATGGGGGTTCTGATTAAAACTTTGATTTAGGCCCCTAGAGTACATTGGTTTTCTACACTTTGAACTACTGCAGTGGTTTAATGCAGGATGCTTTCCCAGTTTTATTATTTCTGTGCTGTGTACCATTTATTTTTACATAAATACTTGGCTTATGTGCCTTGTTACATTAATCCCAAACACACTGATTAGAATTCAAGTGTTCTCTGAGTCATTAAGTAACGATTTGTAATTCTTTCAACTCTCTTATTTATGCAATCTTTCATTAACACTTATTTGGTAAAGCACGTTGGGTGTAGATGAACCTTTTACACTTCCAGTCACATTTGGTGTCACAGTAAACATTATAACTAAGGCCCTACCTAATTCACGGCAGCGAAATCAGTCGTTTCCCATGTAATATGCAATTTGCTGTTTATTATGTCAATTTTAAAACCCATTGTCAAATTAATTTTTTTATCCTGGACATTCTTCCTCTTTCTTTGCTTTTCCTTCTTATCTAAACGTTGTTTCTTTCTGTTTTTTGTTTTCTTCAGTCTGCTTGTCCTTCATGCAGTGTGGTACTAGGTACTGCAGAGGATCAGAATCTAGCAGTGGGAGAAGATCATAATGCCAGTCCTGATGAGCACAAGGCCAGTAACACAAAGGTAAATGTTTCTTATGTTAACAAACTGTATGCTAGTCACTTGTGGGTGGTCCTTTTGGCTTTATGAGTATGCTGCCACACAAATCCACCATAAGAACTGAACAATCAGTAATCGCTGGAGACCTGGCAACCTTGTTCATGAATACTGTTCAGCTAGTGCATAATTAAATGTGTGACTTTTCTTTTTGTGTGGATATGTGCCAACACTAAAAACAATGTAATAATCTTTGTGTATGCAACTTATATTCCAAAGCAATGGAATATTTTACTGTTACGAGTAAGTTAATTGAAAATGTGTGCTTACATTCACACAGGCTGTATCCTAAACTGTATAGGAACATACTGCAGAGTACAGTAATGACATGTTGGTGGTGTCCTTATTATACATTCTAATTAGTGTACATGGTTTACGACATGATGCTAGGAAGCATGAAGCTTTTCATTTGTGTAAAGTTGAACTTGTTGCATTGCTGACAATGATTTTCCTCAGGTATCTTCAAGCGAGAATCCCACAGCTTTGAATGGTCTACTAAACTTAACCCAAGAGGGGATTCTAACCAACAGCCAGACATCTCTTTCTGAGATACTACAAGAGAAAGAGAAAAAGTGGGGAGGAGGAGGATGCATTGGCACCATGGACCATACTGCTCTTATCCCTCTGCGCTCCAAGAACTTCAGAGAGAAAAGTGACACACACTTTGTGGAAGTAATAAAGGAGGATAGGTAATGATGAAGATATTTTATAGGTTTAGTGCTGATCAGTCATTAAAGTGCCTATATTTTCTCGGTGATTAGTCATGTGGTGTGCACTATGCAGTGACTAGTTTCTGTGGGCTACAGGCTACAGTAATTGTATACCTACAAAGTTCATCTATATTTTAGGTGTATCTTATAAAATAATCAATGTATGTTTGTACCAGATAGTTACACTTAATAAAGTGCTTGTTGAGTGTATAAAATGTGTACCATTTTTCCCCATCTACGCTCCTCATCTCTGGAGTAGAAATCAATATTGTAATTAATGCTTCGAAGCGTGAAGCTCCAGTCTGATTACATTACCTGATTGTAGAAGAACTGTGTATTTTATTAGTTTTATTATTGCTGCGGCTGTTGTCTCAGGGCAACAAGCCCTTGATCTCATCTGCACCGCTGAGTGAAAAATAAACAGAATGCCATTGTCACCCAGACAGCGAGCAAGGACCGTGTCCTGAGGGGAAACCTTTCAAATAAGATAAAATGTTGTTGCTTAGCAGATGTTAGAAAATATATTGTCCCTGTCAAAAGGACCACCTGAAACAGTTTGATATTCTGTGCAGCTACTGTTTGTATCGTGCCTGCATAAAAAGGTTCTGTTTGTAAAAACATGCTAGAAATTTGTAGCCTGATCTTCATCCATATCATTATAACAGGCAAAACAATTTAAAGTAATCACAAACAGTTGTAATTTTATGTATTTATTAAACATATTTCAGGATGACTCAAATCAAGAAATGTAAACCCCTGGGCTAAGAACTTTTTTAAGTCAAGTTTTCTGATTAATAACAAGAGATTGGATGTGTGAGGTATAGAAGTAAGGGCATTAAAAAAGTACTTAAACGTATCTTAGAAATGTATTTTCTGAATTCTCTACAAATTGATAAAAGTCACCACTGTTTTCAATGTCCTAAAGAGAAGCAATCATGCAAAAATCATACCAAAGTCCAAATTTTGTCAAAATTGGAGTCAAAATTTGTTTAACTACTGAGTAACATTTACTGATGGTGACAGCTTTGTGTCATTTACACATACACAAGCTAAAATACCAGGTATATTAAGAACATATAAACAGCATGGTTCACAACATGATATACCCAACATACAATCTCACACAATGTATCGGGTGGGATTTATTTCTAAATTCCTGTGACTTTATCTGATTATTTTACATCTGGCCTACAACAGCAGTGCTGGGGAAAGCGTGCTGAGATTTATATCACAAACGACAAAACAGGCATCATGTAGTAAACTCATCTTGGACGTGTGTTACATTATTTCTCAGTAAGAAATGATTTATTTATGTTGCCTTATGCCCAGTATTAAGTTACATCACTTCTATGTTAAATTAATGTATGTTTTTAAAAGCTAGATAGAAGGCAGTGGCTGTATGTTTAGTATATGAGTAGAATATTTAGTTGTTTTGGACATGTAGGCTAATGTTAGCTCCTAGTTTTTTTGTTTAATATTCATTTTGAATGCTTATAACGTTCTTGTCATGAGAAACAGTGTACACATGTGGCACAGTGTGTAATATTATAACTTAAATGCTATAAGTTTGTTGGCTAATTGTTAACCACTGACTTTCTGTCAGTTATTAACATGTATATTAGCAATTTAGCAAATATGACATTTGCATTCCTATTTAATCCTTCACCTTTTTTGTCTTTAGTCTGATGAAAAATTACTTCTCTAAGCCTCCTATCACCAAACTGAGCCACAACTTTTTAGATAAGTCCTTGGAATCAGCCTACAAGACCAGCTACCAAGAGGAGGTAAACAGCCCTCTTTCTGCCTGTCCATATACTTTTGGCCATTGAGTAGTTTAGTAGAGTTTATCAACGCTGACCATTTACTCACATTAGCAGGCTAGAGCACTGCTGAGGTGTAGGGACGGTTTGTTTAGTCTGTGCTGCCCTCTGCTGGGATGTTTGTAATTCTGATTTATTGCTTGCTAAAAGATACACTTTTTTTTTCTCTTTTTGTTTGGCTGCTCCTGGATTTTTAGGATTCTTCACAGTGGATCATTTTAGTCCTCATTTAGTCCACCTACTAATGACAAGGCTGTTTGGCCAACCGCCCATGGTAGTGGGTTAGCGTATTTTACCACTGCGCCACCCGAACACCCAGTAGTTACAAATTTAATGTCATTTAGCAATCAGTTACATCCAGTGACAACCTTATTTAACTGTAGTTTTATTTCCCACACTAATTCATTTTGGTTTATTTAACAATCCATGCAGTTTAGCAAAAATGTATTTTTATAAACATAATTTTATTTAATGAAGCAAACAAAATTGTAATTGCCCCATTGACGAGAAACCCTGTTTCAGCCATTGTCCCTCCCTTTACAGACACATCCAAATGTCAGTCAATCCAGTGCTTACGTAGGCGCCAGGTTAGATTTCTAGTTTTTAGGACTCGACAGAACCACAGTGAGTGTATTAATTGCAGAAATCTGTTTGTGATCAGATAATTAGGTTGTGTATAATATGATTATTTAAGTGGTCATGTAAAGGATGTACGGCACTGACTCCATTCAGACTCCATTCATGTTTGTACTTGTGTCTTTCACTTTATTTTACACTTTAATGCACTTGATTTAATTATTTAATGCTGTAATTTAATATTAAATTATATTTTTTTCCTCTTCTTCTTTTTTCCTGCTTTCTTTTTTTATTCTTTATTTCTTCCGTACTACTTTTACATTTATTTCTTTATTATTTACTTATTCCTCTTGTTTTTTATTGCTGTTTTGCTTTCTTTGTTCTTTCTTTTCCTCTTCTTTCTTTTTTGTCCTTCTGTCATTCCTTTATTTATGTTTATTCATTCTTTCTTATTTTATTTGTTCCTTCTTTCCTGCTTTTCTTATTAAATTCCTTTTGTCCTTTATTCTCTACCCCCCATTTTCATCTTTTCCATTTTTTTCTGTTTCCCTTTCCTCTTTACTTTGTTTCTTCTGTCTCCTTTCCATCTTTTTTCCATTGTTTCATTCTTGTTTTACATCATTCTTTTATTTTCCATTTCTTCCTGTCTTTCTTCTACTTTTCTTTATCCTCCTCTTTTTCTTACTTTTCCCTTCCGTCCTTTGTTTAATTATTTTATTCTTCCATTGTCCTTTCTTTCTCTCTCATATGCTTTGAAGGTGGAGATGCAGGCACCTGTCCAGACCTTTGCAAGTCCCACATTTAGCTCATTTTTGGACATGCTCCTGTGCTGCTTGGTCCTCCTGGCTCTTTCGGTCGCCTGCTTTCTTCAGCCTCTGGTCACTCAGCAGCCACTGCCGATCCCTGCTCTTATTGTGGCTGCGGTGACTGCCATGATCGAATGTCTGGCACTTGTACTGGCTATTCAGTGAGTAAAGACAGCTGTGGTCTGCATTATTTCAATTGTTTTATACAATGATTTCATTCTATGATATAAAAAATCTTGGAGACTGTGCAACAACACAATTACATTTCACTTGCATTAACAATGAATGGCTTTCATTCATGTGCTGAAAATGGGCACATAAAAACATAAGTAAACTTTTAAAATGAGCCTAGAGTAATTGTTACAGTGGATTTGGAAAGTATTCAGATCTTTGACTTTTTGCTTACTTTATTATGACATGGATTTTATTTTAAATAGAAATAATTGCTATTTTTGGAACTTTGGCACTCCAAAATGTGGTCAGTTGCATCCTTCTTCTACTATTGTTGAGATGTGTCTTGAAATTGAAATTGAACTTAGTTTGAAGCTCACACCCGGAGCCCACAATTTACACCAGTAATAATCACCTGATCAGACACAAACATTTATCATACTATGCTGTCTTCTTTCTGTCTGTCTCTTTACCACATCTTTCTTTCTCTGTTCTTTAGGAGGGCATTTTTCCTGGACAGGGTGTTGAGTTGTACCAGGACTTTGTTATGGTTCATCTCTGGCTGGGTCCCTCGACATTTAATAGGAGCAGTGCTGGTGTCATTACCAGCCGTGTTGGTCTTTTCCCATATCAGCTGTAAAATGGACCTCTCCATACAGGTAGAAACATAGTTAACTCAAACAGTAAAGTGGATATGAAGTTTATATGTAGAAAAGCAAATTGAAGCAAAGCCTCAACTGATGTTCCAGTTCATTCCAAAGCTGTTCAATGGGGCCGAGGTCAGGATTCTGTACCGACCACTAGAGTTTCTTTAAACCGAGCGTTTCTTTTTGTCTTTATAGACCTTGTTTTGCATTTTCTATTATATAATTGATTTATTACACCTGTAAGCAATTGTTGTATTCAGTATAAGGAATGTCCCAATACATTTGTCTATAAGTGTATAGTCAAGTTACAGAAATCTAGAAATCTACTTTTGACCTCAACTGTATATAAATATTTTAGTGACTTAAAAGGAGGCGCACAATGAAATCACAGTATTTTAGCTTACATTTAAACTATGTAGTGAATTTATTATATAAATATTTATTGATACTAAGAACAGAACTCTCATAAGGATTCTCACTTCTTTTTTCCAGTTTACCATGTTCATCGTCTCCTCGGTCATCATTACCATCATCCACTATTGTAACTTCTGCCAGCTGTGTTTCTGGATGCGCTCATCCCTAGCTACGCTTGTGGGACTTGTTCTTCTTGCCGTACTGTGGAGTTCACCTTGCAGGTTAAAGACACAGGAACTCACAACTCAAATGATCTTGGTTATGTTTAGTAAAATAACTGTTTTGAAATGAACATTCCACATACTGTTAAACTCTTTGGAACTAAGGTTTGTAAATGTTAAACTCTTAGTAGACACATAGTTTTATTTTAAGTTGCTAAATGCCCTCTTTTCTTCCTTTTCAATAGATCCAGTGACTTCATTAGCAACAATGGGAGCATTACCCAGTCCTCTTTGGATCCTAAGCCATATCTTCAGAATGTACTGGGTCCTGAAGCTGTGCTGTCCTTCCTGCTGCTTTTGCTTCTTGTTTGGTTCCTCAACCGTGAGTTTGAGGTAAGCTACAGGCTCTACTACCATGGCAATGTAGAAGCTGATCAACATCGCATTAAGATCCAGAACATGCGGGACCAGGCAGATTGGCTGCTGCGTAATATCATCCCTATCCACGTGGCTGAGCAGCTTAAGGTCACACAGAGCTACTCTAAGAACCATGATAACGGCGGTGTCATTTTCGGCAGCATTGTTAACTTCAGCGAGTTCTATGAGGAGAGCTATGAAGGTGGCAAGGAGTGCTATCGTGTGCTCAATGAGCTCATCGGAGACTTTGACGAGCTACTGCGTAAACCCACCTTCTCTAGTATTGAGAAGATCAAGACGATTGGTGCCACCTACATGGCAGCATCTGGTCTCAACACCCAGCATTGCGGTGACCAGACACATCCTAATGCCCATCTTCGCTCCCTGTTTGACTTTGCCCTGGAAATGATGCGCGTGGTAGACGACTTCAATAAAAATATGCTAGGCTTTAATTTTAAACTGCGTATTGGATTTAACCACGGGCCCCTTACTGCTGGAGTCATCGGGACCACAAAACTTTTGTATGACATCTGGGGGGACACTGTGAACATCGCCAGTCGAATGGACACCACTGGAGTAGAGTGTCGCATCCAGGTTAGCGAGGAAAGCTACTGTGCGCTTAGCAGGTTCGACTATGAGTTTGACTACCGGGGCACAGTCAACGTCAAGGGCAAAGGCCAAATGAAAACCTATTTGTATCCAAAGAGTGGTGACAGCGGATTTGTGCCTCAATACCAGCTGTCTGTGTCGCCAGAGATCAGAGCACAGGTGGATGGCAGCATTGGGCGCTCTCCCACAGATGAGCTCGCAAATATGGTGCCTGTTGGCAGTGGTATTAGTATGGGCATGTCTGTTTCTGTTGGTTCAATGTTCATGAGAAATGGTGGTGCTGCCCATGAAAAAACAGCAAACAGTGAGGCTTGCTCTTATACACATAAAACACATCGCTCTGCCTCTGCTTGTGGCCTGACGTCTATACCAGAGACCAAAATTGGAGGAGATGCAGCGGCATCTTTTACTCAGACAGACCCCGACTTAACATCTCCTGTCCTGAATCCCAGCCAGACTGGACCCAGCGCAGCGGAAAGAGAAAGTTTAATAAAGGATCAACAACAAGGATCCATTTCTGAACAGAGCCATTGTTAACACCAAGAAGTGCATGATACTTTTTTTTAGGTCAGTAGCTTAAGCTTTAAATTGCTCTTGCATCCCTGTTAGTTCAGTCTGTAAAGTAGAATGTGTGTGCATGGAAGTACATGTGCATTTGCTTATGATCACCCTCATGTTGACGTCATCTTACCTGTGGTATAGATCAGAGGTTCTTACCCACTTGGTCACAGACCACTAGTGGGCCACGAAACTACACTCAGGAGAAACCAGCTGGCCATTCTAGAACGGCATATATATAAGAAATTTAACTCGAATTATAACCACATTTAAGATAGGTGAACAATGGGTGCAAATTTGTTCATTTGAAAAAGTAGATGAGTCTGATGAGTAGATCTGAGCATGTGCATCAGAGAAAAGGATTGGACCAATCTGCTTGGGCAATTTTACCAATGTGAATACTTGCTTTTCAGTAGTGCCTAATACAGAGATTTTTTAATTATGTGTGATGGGGAAAATATTTGGAAAGGTTGGGACCTTTATTGCATTGACAAAAGGACAAACAAAAGATTTCCAATGTTTTTACTGACCAACTTATATGTATTTTGGAAATATAAACAAGTGTAGAATTTTATGTCTGCAACACATTTAAAAAAGTTGGGACAGAGACGTGTTACATTGTTACATCACCTTCACTATTAATTACAATTTTAATTGTTTGTCAGTTAAAAAAATATCGGAAATCATTTATTTGTACCTTTTGTACCTATTTGTCAGTTAAATAAACAAATTAACAAATGACAGATTGTTCTTGTATTTTCAAGAATGTCCCAGATGATTTAGAAAAGATTCAGACCATGTGACTTTTTGCACACTTTGTGTTGTAGGTTAGATTTAAATGGATATCTAATCTACACTTAAAACAATAAAGTGTGCAAAACTTCGAGGGGTCTGAATACTTTCTGAATCCACTGTATATATCGTGCAGTTATCAAAATTATCAGAATGATACAGTCTAATATGGGAAGTGTGGCTTGGTTGGACTCTCTACTGTAGATTGTGTCAGAGGAAAGGAAAGGCACCTACCTTACCTTACCTTACCTTACCTTGCAAAAATGACCCCTACTGTCTAATCAGCTGTCAGCACTTGTGGCAGAGGAATACAGAAGACATAACATGTTTATATTGCATGTAAAAGCTCTCTGTGTAATTAAGCCACTGGTTGGTTTAAAAAAAGTGGTTGGCAGTTTTAAACATGTCTAGGGAAGTGTGCTAGCCTGCTGTCCTCTTTAGCTTTTGCAGTGAATGTTGTGAAAGCAGTGGGGAATCAGAAGAGATGATATTGGAATAAATAATAATAATAATAGATATAAAAGTAGTTTTAACTAAAAGAAAAAAAATGGGGATAAAATCAAGCACAAGTCTGAGAATTACTTCATATAGTCTTAATGCATTTTAGTAAATAACATATAACATACAATAAATTGTTCTGCAGTGTGAAGTCCACGTCCCAATAAGCTAATTTATTGTTACCATATCGTCTCATTCCAATTTGCATTTCCATTCTGTTATTGTTTACCTTCATCAAGCTTTGTGTGTATTTTAATCAAGTGCCTTTGTGACGAGCACAATTTGTGCAATAGGCACTTTTAAAAGTGAAAACTTTTTGATTTTAAAGATGTTTAAATCAAACATTTTTTCTTTTTTTTTAGTATTTGTGTTGCCACTGCAATGATAAGTGCCATATCAAGTTTCTCCTTTAAAATGTGAATTGTGAGGCTCAGTGGAATATCAGACTTTGAACAGAAAGTAGCGAAGCGTACAGTGGAATTATCAAAATGTTTAATTTTACCATTAACAGCATAATTCAGACTATTAGTAGCTAAGCACATGTTATTTAGGTGCTTATTATTAAAACAAATAATGTCAGGATGTACATACACTTTATACAGTGTTGAGATTTCAATGATTTCTGCAGTTATTTTTCTATGACTAAATGACTGAAACCTTTTTGTTTGTCTTTAACAAATTTAAGCTCTTTCATAGGTTTATTGTGGGCATTTCTTAAAAATATGACAATATATGTCTAAAAATATCCATACAGCAACTTGGATTATTCACAGTCTGTGAGGCTCGATCATAGTGGATCATAGATTTTCACAAGTTAAAACTAGTTTAAGCAACTTTAAGCCACAAGATCATATGTTCTCAAACAGTTATCCATAAGTATGAAGTACTAGTAATAAAATGTTACTTATGGCAGGCCAAAATGTGCTGATATTAGCTGAATAAGAATGACTATTACCTTAAAATTCTTGAAGCTTGGATGCAATTGGATTCAGCTGGACAATGTACCTTGCCTGTCCACCTGAAAACCAACAAATGTGTAACTAATCAAGGTAATACAGAACCAAATATTAGGTGTGCTGTATGGATATTTTTTAAGCCAGCAGATTTTGTTATATTTGATGAAAACCTACATTAAACTTATAAAAGAAACCTTAAATCTGTGAGTTTTAACAGAAGAGTGTGTCACAAAAAGGACAGTTCAGATTCTCAAGTGTGTGTGAACTTGTGACTAGTTTTATCAAAAGAGAATGGTATAGCAAAAATGTTAGTACAACTTACTTACAAAACTAACTAGATGTGATAAGGTGAATGTTAGCTCTTACATTAGATAAGGGCTGTCAAATTAAAAGACATTCTGATTTTAAGGTTTTAGTAGTTGAATCATTTTTATATTTATGATCTTAACATTATGCTCTTAACATTTTAATCTGGCACAGACTGAGCCAACATTACCAGCAGTAATACACTTTGTGCATAACCTAAACCACTCTAGTTAAAAAGTGTTGCTTTAAGTCTCATCACAACACTTTTGCATCAGGCTTAACATAATATAGAACTCAGCAGTGCAATTCCCATCCAGGGGATCAACATTTAAAATTCAGCTACATAAAAATATAAAAGAAAAGCACAAAAGCAAATGTTTGGCTGTTTGAAATTACATTGGTCACATATGTACTCTCTTAGCATAGTTCTTTATAAAAGGCAGGACAGGTAGGACATTGCATGTTTGACACAGCTGATAGTTTTGGTAGTAGAGCTGATAAAAGTAGTAGGCTACTAAAAATGTGTTCTAAAAAAGGCCTTGTGTAAATGAGACTGTAACTATTTGCGGAACTTGTTTTGGTAGTTTCAGATCAGCAATAGCAATTACACAATTTGGCTAATAATGCTACAGTATATAGAATGTATACATGTTTAGATTTGTACATAACTGACATAATTGCTTGTCTCTAGAAGCACATCATTTCTAAGTGGTCAAATATTGCAACACTATCGAAGAGACTTGTTATCAAACGACTACTGGACGTCTTTTTGTCTTCTTTTTAGCAGCTTTCTCAGCAATGATTTTGGTTTCAGTGCATAATAAATCATCAAATGTTATTTTATTTATTAGTTTGATGAACTTTATAATGTTTTTATTGAGCTTTTATTTTTTGCTAAATAATCTGGATGTTTAGTGTTTAAAACTGTGTTAAAAGGGTTGTGTGCTCATGATTTTGGTTAACGTTGCTCTCAAACTATTGATATTTGTACTGACATTATGATTACACTGTTTTTTGGCAAAAGGGATGAGTCTTAACCCATCCCTGCTCATAAAGGACAAGGCTTTTCTTAAATGCACCCTTAATACCACAGTATTATTGCATCACCCAGTCTTAACTTGTCCTTGTCCTTACTTTTTTTGGAAAGTGTTGCAGGCAGAAATACATTGATAAGGTACGACATTTGTTAGATTTTTTTAAGTTAAAATAGATCACAGTGATTTTTTTTCTGTTTTTATTTGCATCTCACATAGTGTTCCAATTTTTAAGTAAAGTGTAGTTTTAAAGGAATCATAAATAGAAAATGCATTACAAAAGACTATAATATTATAAAATCTTGCAATAACTACACTAATGTTACCAAGTGGGCTATTCAGAACAATATATATTAATATATTTGAATCATTTTCCAAAACACCATAGCAGCTTTTATGAGCTGCTAGTGTTTCAGTATTTACATGGCCAGCTTAACTGAAGTTTTTTTCTTTCTGAATTTCACTGTGAACCACTTATGTTGGGTTTATGGGCACACAACCCTTAGAGTTAAGAGTTGTAGAGCAATATGAAATTACAAAAAGAGCTAACACTTCATAATTTAAACTCTTAGTTGCCTTAGTTAAACCAACCTGTGCTGCTGTGCTTGGTTGGCAAAGTAAAACGTGCCATATTTTAAAAGAGCTTATAGTTTTTTTAGATTACATTCCATTGTTACATTTTAGATAAATAAGCCTGGAATAAGATTTACCTTAATTAAAACAATAAACAGAAGGGCTAAATCAATACCCTATCATAAGTAGCACATGATCATAAAAACATCACAATGCTTTCTGTGCCACACCCCCTGTGCAATTATTATTATTTTAAGCGTGCGTACATGCATACAAAACAGGGCTACCATGCAAGCCTGCTTATTTAATAGCTGTATCGGCACATTAGAAATGTGCATATTGTCAAAAAGCATACATATTAAGGTTTGCATTATTTTTGCCTTATTTTCTCCTGAAAGCTTTTGTGGGAATGTTAATAAAAAAATGTAACTTACAAAAAACTGTCAGTTTTTAGAAAGCACCCGACATCAATGTGGGTTTTTAGTGTATATAAAAATAAAGCAACTTTAATTTAATATTTTAGTGTTTAAAAAGATTTAAAGAAATGTTTGTATTAGTTACAATTAAAGACAAATTTGTAAATGTACTTGTAATGAACATGTATACTAATGGATTAGCAGTCATTAGATTTCAATGATCTCTGTTATGATCTTTTCTTCTGTGACAATGATTGGAACACACTTGTTTGAATAAAACACTTTTACAAATATGTTTTTTTCATAAATCCATTGCAAATTATCTAAAGAATATGCTGGGTCAACATATACCTTTGTTATTATTATATTATTATTATTATTAATGGTGTGTATAGTTCAATAGTGTCCTTTATGTTTGTGGCATGGGCTTCTATCTCTATTGGTAAATATGATTCATTATAATTAATTAGTTCTCTATGCCTGTATAAATACAGCTAGTTTTACAGCATCTGTTACAAAGTAAATGCAACAGTGATCTCAGTAAACAACCTCAACCTCAAACAACCTTAACAAGTCAGTACAAGACAATACATTACAATTGTTTTGGTAAACAATCAAAACCATGGCTTTTATTGTTTAAGAATATTAAAATAATCTAATGTGATTCAGTGGCGGCACGGTGGCTCAGTGGGTAGCACTGTCGCCTCACAGCAAGAAGGTCCTGGGTTCGATCCCCAAGTGGTGTGGTCTGGGTCCTTACTGTTTGGAGTTTGCATGTTCTCCCCGTGTCTGTGTGGGTTTCCTTTGGGGAACAGTCCAAATACGCGCAAGTGAGGTGAATTGGAGGTTAATTGTCCATGACAGTGGTAAACTTGTGAACTGATAAATCTTGTGTAACGAGTAACTACCGTTTCTGCCATGAATGTAACCGAAAATATGTGTGTAAAACATGATGTTAAAATCCTAATAAATACATACAGTCAGCACTTGCCCAGTCAAGCCAGTTTAGCAGCATCATGCCAAAAGGCCCCTGCTCCTGCTTTTCAGCATTTAATGAGCTACAAATACTAACTGAGCTTTATGTTTATTTTCGACTGCAAATAAAGACTTGGTATAGTTTCCAAAAGTTTAGTTTAACTTATGAAAGAACTTAAATTGGTGATTCTTGAGTTCACATGAAATTTAGGTGGAATTGTTAATGTGGTTTGGTTTCTATGATTTTTCATGTAAAATTTCTATATTTTGTTATTGAACAAATTAGACATAATAATAGACCGTTTTAAGATAAAAGAAGATTAAAATGAATATAAAATAACTATAGACGCGCTAGCAGCTCTGAGAGTGAGTAGTGTGACGTCAGAGGCAGGGCGTGGCCGCGTGGCTCCGCCCACTCGACCGTCTGTCTGGAAAAGAAAAAAAAAACTTTTTGTATAGAAGGAATCAACAGCCGCCATCTTGTCGCGGATGAGAGTAGGGACTTCGGAAGAACATAATAATATTTATACAAATGCGGACCATTCAGACCGAGCCTTAATAGCTTTGTGGCGATAAATAGTACTAATATGGTCGATTTGGAGGACAATCGTGCTGTCTGTGGCCGAAATGTGGCCGATCTTGTCCTGTGGAAAAGCTCCGTATAGCTGATTTCCCCCTCCAGCAAGCATTGCTGCTCATAATTTCGCTCTCGGTGCCATGTTTCAGTCCGGCCTGCGCTGGTTCCAGCAGAAATGTCTTTATAAGAACATTATTTTCGCTTATTATTGATTCGGGTCCGAAATGGATCGTGAAGCTGTTCGTTCTGACTCGGAGGATTTCGCTTCCTTGGAGATACACCGATGACGTAAGACGTAAAAGACTCGATTCTAATCCTTGTTTGAATATTTTTTTTTCTCAAGAAGCAAAATAAACGATATTTCCTGATTAAAGAAGAAGAATTATGAGCTTAATTGGTGTGGAATTATCATGGGTTGAATGGCAGTGGCGAAGCGGGGCGCTGTTGCTTGTCTTTTGAGCCATTTCAGCTGGCTAGCATGGCTTGCTAGTGCTACTGACTTGGTGCGTTTTTTTTACATGAATGATTTTGTAACCCGACTGGTTTTTAGTTGAGACCTTAAAATTAGAACATTTCATTCCGTCCTGAAAACCAACCCGAAAAAATACACAGAATGGCTGACAACCTCTTGGATATGGGACCCCCCAACGCAAAGCGTCCTAAGCTGAATTCCCCTGCTCTGTCTTCGTCCGACGGTCCAGGTAAGAAATACTCCAAGCATCACTGTGACTGTGTAATGTCTACCTGAAACACTAAATTCTATAGCTCTAATACAGTAATACATAGCTGTAGCTCTAATACAGAACTAGCTAGCTGGCTAGAAGCTCGGGACGGCCTGAAGTTAAAACTGAGCCCCGAACAGCAGCAATGTATGAAGCAGAAGTGTCCTGTACCAAACATGCCTTCACATTTATCCCCGAATTTAGTTCATTACACGACAAAGCTGCAAATTGAGGTCTGTTCAGGTTCACCTAAAGCAACTAACTCGAAGAATTTGCAAAAAATGAAGGCTTGTTAGCAAGACAGGCTAATGTTACCGATTAGCTGACGATCATGTAGCCTGTGCTTCTGTGGTGAGGCCGAGCAGATCGCGATATTAGTTACGCTTCATTATAACCAGCTGCAGTATCTTCGCTCCTGCTTCGTTAACAACTGTTTATAAGCAAACCCTCACTTTTTCTTTTTATTACGTTTACAATTAGTGTTAGAGTTTAGAATTAGTGCCTAAATGTGCTGGATATTGTATCGTCTCATGTCATTCTGCATGTTTGCTAGTACGCCACTCGAACACTCTTCATGCCATTTTAAGTGCAGAAAGCCTGTCAGTCTGAACCACACAGCACGTTTACGGTGTGTGTATGACTTCCATGTTTACTGCGTACTACTTATGATCAAATGCATCAAGACGTAAATGAAACATATATAAACATTCATTTTCCTGGGGTTTCAATGACACATGACAGCAAAGAGCCATGTCTAGCATTTCAAAACAAAAAAAACTGACTGACTTGACTAGGGACGTATTTATGTTACTTCTCGTCCACTCCAAAACCGACGTGATAAAATTGACATTTACATGTAACAGAGAGTTACTAGTAGTACAGAATACAATCAAAGCAGCTAAAGATTTAGGTTTTCTTTTTTTTTTTTTTTTTTTTTTTTTTTTGCAAAGATGGGACTTGAACCTATAACCTTCTGATCAGTGGGGCTTGGCAATTGGTGTCATGAGCATGGTGCATTCTGTGATGAATTAGCAATATTGCAGCAAGAGCTGAGTTGTTTACATCTGACTGAATGTTTAAGGGAAAATTAGGAGACAGTTTTTAGATTTCTATTATTTTTGAGCAAATGCTACAGCAAAAGCCATTAACAAGGTTGGATAAATTATACTTAAACAGTCTGGTGAAGATAAAAAAAAAAACTGTAAAAACAAACAAAAGTTATTGCATTTGACATATTGTTTTGCACACATTTTAGTAATTTCAGGCACATATATCATTAGGGAGTTAATGTTTGTAGGACATGTAACACAGCTGTTATGCTAATAAATGCTTTATAAATTATTTTATGTTTTTCTAGCTCTGCTTAATCTGAATTTACTTAATATTTTAATTTCATTCAGATTCTAAACATAATGCTGTTTGTATTACAGTCTAAAATGTGATTTATAACTAGAACTACACTATAATAGGGATAGTATGGCACTAGATTTAAGTGATTTAAGATAAAATAGTGTACTAATGCAGTACAGTACTGTCCATCAGTACAGGGGGATACTGACTGTCAGTAAAGCTGAGAACTCTGCACTAACACACCCCCAGATAATGACAGATGCTGGCCTTTAAAATTTGCATCGATTCATCTAGATTCTCTGTATCTTTTTAAATATTATAGACTGTAGATGGTGAAATACCTCAAATCCTTGGTATGAAATAATGACTAAGCCATTTATCCCCAACCACTGATATATTTTCTGTTGGGAACTTATGGGATGGTGTAGACTGTACCCAAAAGGAATAAGGAAAGAATATAAAAAGTGTACAAGTGAACTAGGACTGCACAAGTAGTTGTATGTTTATCATTTCAGAGTTCACTTTAAAAACACTTGTACTAAAACTTGTTAAAGAACACCTAAAAGCACTGCAAAACGTGTTAAACTCTACTTTAGCACTGCTAGCCAGTTATGACTACCTGATACAAGAACTTTACTATGATTAAAGACAAAATTTACTAAAGATGTCAAGTGATTGTTTAATTTGGTCAAAATCTGAAATCCAGTTCTACTTGTAATAAAGAGGTATGAATTCACGAAATAAATCTTTGCATAAGCACTGTATTGGCAGTTGTTAATTGAGGGACCTTGTTAGTTGCTCACTTTCTAAGGGAAAAAGCACTTGACATCACCCAACTTCATCTTTTTAAACTTCATCCAAAGTTTTTCTTTCTTTTTTTTTTTTTTTAACAGCAGCTGCATTCAGACTGCAGTGTGGCTGTCTTACACAATATTACATGTAAAATATTGGATGGTGGTTCAACAAAGGTGCAGTGAACGTAACCCTAATAGTTCTACCCTGTCACCATTGGTCAATTGACATATTTTTCAATAAAATTAGCAAAACCTGTCATTTGAGCTGTGGCACCCATGCATGTTCACATGGATCTTCTTGTCATCCATCAAAAATGCAATAATTGTTTGTTAAAAAAAAGTTCACAGATTTTGAACTTGATGGAACCCACTACAGCATCAATCAGTCAATAAACAGATTCTGGTTTGGTAAGAATATGAAGGAGAAGCTTATCACAGATACCAAATCTCACCCAAAACTGCTCAACCAAGCACTTAAAATAATTTTTCCTCTTGATATCAATCTGACCACGAAATAATATAATAGTTTAGAGTATAAACAAATGTTTCTACTTTTGGTTAGTTATGTGCTTTTACTGACCTAAACAGCATGTTTTTATTTCCATTCTATCGGAAAGACAGTACTTTACAAGCACATATGGCTGTGTCCCAATCCACATCATTTTAGTTTGTGAATGTCAACAAACATCATTTTAAAATGATTTTAAGTTCTGTGTAAGTGGTTTATGAGTCGGTTTATAAGTTTGCTAGTGATCAAACAGAAATGTACATGTGCATTTTGACAGATGCCAAGAATGTCAGTGTGAAAGCAGCCTAAGACAATGGCTGGGAGTAAAGAGGATTGAAGTTGCAAAATCACATGTATTTAAGTGTTAATTTGTTCATAGATATTTTGCAATCTTTTTGCAGTGAATCTGTAAACTGAGCATTTTTGCAAAGAAATCAATAGCCAACTGCTAATAGTTGCTATGGCAACAAAGTTGCAATGATGGCGTTGTGCATTTTTGCAATTTATCTCTAAAAATAATTGTGTAGTCTAAACACAACCTTATTTTACTATAGCATCTCATGATTTCAGCAATTTTTTTTTCCAAAATATCCTATCTTGGTCCTCTTTGTTCAGTCTTATCACTTTAGGTTAAAGTGGCTGAGAAGTGACAAGTTGAGAGGCAGTTTGTTTATAAAGTATAAATCAAAACGTGTTGCGATATTAATGCAACATGCACACTGCAAGCAGTCTGTAAGGTTCCTTCATTAACTGATGGCTTGATGCGCAGAATTCTTGAAGCATGTTTGTTAAAATGTGTTATTTTTTGTGCTGGTTTTGTCTTATCTAAAAAAAGTTAGCAAAACTGCTTAATTTGCACAAGCACCAGCAATAACAATGGGAGGGGATACAGGATCTAAGCTGTGTTCGAAGTCTATCAGCTCCTGTAATTAGTCTGTAGTGCACGCCAAGTGATGCACAGTCACTGATGACCAAGGGTTTACTGTAAACCAAGCAGCAGTTTGAGAAGCTCCATTTCTCAGCTTTTACAGAATAACACTGACTGTAAACAGTTGTTGAGATGTTCACTTCAAAACAAGGCAGTGTATTTTAGTTTATTAACATGTGCATATCAGTGTTTGAACATTGCTTTTTGTTAACAGTGCAAGCAGCTAAATGAATTTATTACAGTGCAAATAAACCAACTAAAAAAAGTTGTTGTGTTCAACACTTAGTTTACCAACAAACACCTGCCACACTGTGGTGCACTTTTGTGGTCAAACTGTTCAAAAAGTGCCTTAATCACTGGTCTTTACCCCCTAAACCCCAGTTACTTTACACAAGATTATGGTTTAAGGGTGCATATGTGTATCAACACACTGCTGCGCAGACACTGAGATGTGTCAGACACAATCAAAACACAAGTCAAAACGTGCATACAATATTTAAAATTCCGGAAAATCTCCACACTAACAATGTTCATCAATAATTGATAACTGACAAATAGGTCATTATTTGATTAACACTGTTGATTAAGAGTAATTTAAAATTCATTTCCAACAGCTTGCAGTTGATTGAATTAGGAGCATTTTGAGGAGAGCTTTGCAGATCACTCGGCACCACTGAGGGAGAAATCTGACTGTGCAGAAATATACATATGGAAGGCACCTGTTGCCTACTGGTGGTGTCATGCAAAATTGTGCAGGTTCATCCTCTGTTGGGAGAGTTTGCAGCCATAGTAATGAAGTAACGTTAAACTCGGATAATATGAATATGTGTTAAAGAGATGATTCCGATATTTTACCTAATGACCCAATATCAAGGTTGGACTCCACTCTGTGATACCTGCCATAAACCCATTTCAATCAAACATATTCTAACTAAATGTTCTACATACTTACATCAGCGACAATCTATTGCAGTACCAAAGACTGTGAGAAAAATCTTTATTCAAGCAGAAATAACAACAATCCTCAAGTTTTTGATGAAAATTGGTCTAAAAGAGCACATCTTAAAAACAACACCTACCTACCTGGTTTCATGTTATTGCACAAGACCAAGACTCATTGATGTCAGATGACCTGAAGGCTATGGTGTCTGGTATGGGTTAAATGGTGAATGTACCGGAACTCACTGTGCATTAAACCCTTTTGTGTATGGGTCCAGTCAAAATGCCCGTGCTAACTCAGATGGATGATACATTATGTACCAATGGCAGAGATTGCACCAGGATGCACTGTAGGATGATCCACCTTGCAATGGACAGAAGTTGTAGGACTTGCTAGTAATGACTTTATACCAGGTACCACAGGATGTCTTCAGATGGCTTGTGATACCGATGTCTTGACAGGTCCAAGCTGTTTTGACAGCATATTAGGCAGGTTGGCTTAATGTTTAGGGGAGTGTATGTACTGCTATTTACAACATGAATTTGAGTGTTGATTGAAAAACAAGGGAGGGGGGTTACTAATAGTCAGAGATGTAAACAGGCTAAAATGTCAAATATAAATTTAAACCAAGTATTTGGACTTTGTTTTATATAAGCTCATGTAATTGTATCTGAATCTCTCTTTCTCATTTCAGACTTGGGGTCCTTGTTTGACTTGGAAAACGACCTCCCAGACGAACTGATCCCCAATGGTGATGTGGGACTGCTGTCTATGCCGAGCAATGGCGATGGAGGAGTTGCGGGCAGGATGGGTGGCATGGTGCCTGATGCTGCTGCCAAACACAAGCAGCTCTCGCAGCTCCTGCAGTCAGGCAGCGGTGGTCAGCCCGGCATGGTTGGGCAGCTAAGCACCTTGTGCAAGAGTCCACTAGGTCAGGCCTCACCGAGTCACCCTTCACAGCCCCAGAAACCTGTCGGCACACCCAGCGGTCCAGGCAACAGCGGCAGCCCAGGCATGGGCATGAACACAGGCTTTAACCAGGCTGTGCTGAACAGTGGGCAGGCCCATGGGCTTATGAGTCAGAATATGGCACAGCAAGGGCAGATGATGAATGGCATGATGGGGCCAGCAGGTCGAGGAAGGGCGGCACCAGGCATGCAATACCAGGGCCAGACCATGCAGGGGACACCAGGAGGAGGTGGTGGCACACCAGGCGTCAGCTTGGCAGGCAGTGTTCTGGCAGAGACACTGACGCAAGGAGCACCTCAAATGAGTGCACACAATGCAATCAACCCTCAGCAAACAGGAAACCTAGTCAAGGTAAGTGAGATTCAGCTTATAAATATTTGGTTAGAATTAATTTTTCAACTAAAAAAAGAGATTTTCATGTTGGAAAAAATTAATACACTCTCTGATACATGCATTTCTTTTCATACCCCTGCTTTCATTTGCTCTTACTTTTTAATTTCCTAAGTTGTTAGAAAGTGCACATATGACTGACTGCAGACAACATCAAGCATATTGAAATGAGCATAAAAAAAAATTGAAGGATTAATAACTAATCGGCAACTGGTTGCTGTAATGGCGCAGCGGTCAAACATGCTAGCCACTTCCCCTGAGATCAGTTCGAATCTTAGTTGTGCTGTTGTTCTATTCGGTGATTAAACAGACACGGCTGGCCATGTCTGGGGAAGGGGGTGACCGAACAGCCTAGCCATTGGGTGATGCACTTGTCGGTGCTCTCTCACTTTTGGTCCCAAACCCGGATATAAATAAAGGTGGCTAACAACAGAAAACAAAGATTTATATGTAATCATGTCTCTGTCCATTATTGGGGACAGCACGGTGGCTAGATGGGTAGCACTGTCGCCTCACAGCAAGAAGGTCCTGGGTTTGACTCCCAGGTGGAGCGGTCCGGGTCCTTTCTGTGAGGAGTTTGCATGTTCTCCCCGTGTCTGTGTGGGTTTCCTCTCACAGTCCAAAGACATGCAAGTGAGGTAAACTGGAGATACAAAATTGTTTGCAACTGTGTTTGACATTAAAAACTTAAACTGATGAATCTTGTGTAACCAGTAACTACATGTTCTGTCATGAATGTCAGCAAAGTGTGTAAAACATGACCTTAAAATCCTAATGAAATAAAAACAAATGTCTATTATTGTTAAATTCCCATATAAAAAGGTTATTGTGAGAGGGGGCTAAAATTGCAAGACAACAGTTTAGGCAGTCACAGTTTACATGTCACAGGTATTGTGTGCCATTGGTTAATCTTCAGGTCTCTCTTTGTTTTGCTTAGATGGGTATGGGGGCCACAAATGGTCCTTTTGGACAGCAGTATGTGCAGGGCGCAGTGCAGCAGATGAACAGTGCTGGTGTTAATGTGCAGCTCCAGAACAAGGCAGCTCTCTCGAACAGCATCCAGCCCACGCTTAAGGGGGCGTCCAGTGTACAGAATCTGGTCAGTTACCTCACATTGTTTGCTCTTTGATAAAGTATTTCATTTTAAAATAATTTCAATGTATTTTTTTGTTTTTACTGTTTTAAAAAAAGTTACATTTCTGAGAATAAGCTTTTTTAAACGTCACATTAATATATGTTCTTAACACCGCAAGTAATGATGAATACAAAACTATTTTGCAGTTGAACTAGAGAATAAATAATAATTTAATAATTATTTATTAAATAAAAAAGGAAGGTTCTCCTCTGTCAGTAAAATGCCTAAAATTCAATGAAAACTCAAACTCTGCAGTTTGCCTCTCATCTGTCAGCTCAATGAGTTCTCAAAGCCTCCTCCCTTTCTAGCTTCAACAGGTTCCAGCTGTGGGTATGATGCCAGGACAAGGGGCACCAGCTGCTCCCACCGCAGATCCTGAGAAGCGCAAGCTGATCCAGCAGCAGCTGGTCCTGCTGCTTCACGCACACAAGTGCCAGCGGCGTGAGCAGGCCAATGGCGAGGTGCAGCCCTGCCTGCTACCCCACTGTCGTACCATGAAGAATGTTCTCAACCACATGACCCACTGCCAGGCTGGCAAGTCCTGTCAAGGTGAGCTGATGTTTGCTGATAGATGTAGATGTTCAACTAAGTATTTGTCCCCATTTTTTGACTTGTTTTGTGTGGGATGTTATTTTGGTCATCGCTTCGTTAGTGGCCCAGTAGTTATGATGTGCTTTTTTGTGTGTATTAAAATTGTGTCTGTATTACTTGTGTAGAACGTTTAAAACCCAAAGAGTAACAGTATAAATTGTATCTGGTGTTTTTGTTTTTATTTTAGTGGCACACTGTGCATCCTCAAGACAAATTATTTCTCACTGGAAGAACTGCACACGGCATGACTGTCCAGTCTGTTTGCCTTTGAAGACTGCCAGCGACAAAAGAAACCAGCAGCGTAAGTTCCACTGTAAAGTGCTCTTTTAGTTGTTTACAGCCTTTTTGTCATGTGGTAAGAAGCAACTCGATACATTATATGGCCAAATGTATTCGGACACTTAACCATGAGCTTGTTAGACAATCTATTTCAAAAATATGTGGTATTAAAGTTGAGTGACCGTTGTGGGATATTTTCAGCTATAACAGCATGCTTTTCACAAGACTTTGAAGTATGTCTGTTGGAATTTGTGCCCTTTCATTTAAAAGAGCATTGAAAGGACAATGATGGATGTCAGTTAACGTTCCAGTTCATTTAAAAGCTGTTCAGTGGGGCTGCAATCCAGGCTCTGTGCAGGCCACTGGAATTTCTTTAAACCAAGCTTTTCCTCACGTCTTTATAGACTTTGCTTTGTGCAAAGGGGCACAGGAATTCTGTGTATGTAATTGTTATATGTGTTCATTTTACGTAATATGGAGATGATGTGCTTTGAGAGTTGTGAAAAGTTTGATTTTAAGTTTCAGTCTACATATATTTCAGCAGGCAGGGAGTCTGTAGTAAGTTACATCATGAGGGTGTTACTTCCTGTGTTTTCCAGCCGAGATCTATCAGAGGGGTGGTGCAAACCATGCTCCTAGGCTCTGATTGGACAAGTAACTGCTGACTGGTTTAAATGCTCAGTAGTAGAAACATAGACCATGTGCTTCCTATCATTTATGTTGTGTCCCCAGCAAGACCCGCTGTATTAAAAAAGTTATTTACTAAATATTGTATTTTCATTAAGGGTTACATATTATTATACTTGAGCTTTACTTATGTATGTGTTGCACTTGAAATCCCCCACCCCTTAATCTTAACCAAAGTGACACACACTAATGTAGTCTGTCCCCCTTTACAGCCATGCTGAATCCAACCAACACTGGCATACAAACACCCATGGGCACAGTGGGCAACACTCAGCCGACTGCTCCCAGTATCAACAGCGCCACCCACATAGACCCAAGCTCCATGCAGAGAGCCTATGAAGCTTTGGGTCTCCCATATGGAAACCAGTCTGCCTCACAGACACAGGGGTTGGGTCAGCAGACTTCTCAGAACCAGTCAATTCAGCAGCAGCTCCGGACCATGAACTCACTAGGTAATGTGCACCAGACAAGTAACACACTTCAAATGTATTAACTTCGTATAATTAAATGTGCTGAATTCACCCCACAGATGAGTAGAATAGTGGTTTAAATGTGTAGAATATCCATATATTCAGCATTTAACATTGTAGTATTCTGACATAAATTGACTTGAACATTTTCATCCATTCCTGTTTCATGAATGACTTTTCTTTGTCAGTTAATCATTCTAACTAAATGATCCTGCTTAGTGGCATGCCTCACAGTGTGTGTGTATGTTTGTGTGTTTGATTGGTATCTACTGGCCCTTCAGGCACTAACCAGATGAACATGGGCGGTAACGGTATGGGCATTTCCACTGCTGATCAGACGGGTCTCCACACTGACTCATCACTGCCATCATCCCTCAGCAAGTGAGTCTGTCCCCTTTTAACCTCTAACCTCATATCTGGATCACAGTATCATTTTTTTAAAGCTTCCCTGTTTGTCTGGAATATCAAAAAGAAAAAGAACTGGAATTATTAGAAGTTTCTTTTTATTTGTCTAGAATAAAAATGTAATTCTGTTGGGCGCTCTGGCAGCACAGGGGTAAACTGGGCTGGTCCACTATCAATGAGATCCAGGTGTTCGAATCCACAGTGGTGCTATCAGCCAGTCACGTATCTACATACAGACATGATTGGCTATGTGCTTAGCCCCCCACGATAAATTGGAGACCTGTCTGGGGAATGTTAATTCATTTCGTCCAGTGATTTTGGGCAAACCAGACCCAACGCAACCCTGATGATAATTGGTGAAAAATGACATTTTTACTTCTGAATAGTCACCTTTTATCTCTTTTAGGGGTATGAAAGACAGGTGCTATGTATAAAATGTAAAACTGTGACACTGTACAGGTGCTAAAACATACCAGGGAAAACACCACTTACAACTGGAATAGGCACAAGTACCTGAGGTGGTTGCAAATAACCACCAACAATAATCTATTATGACATCAGAACAGCTTTGCAGATGACAAACCTTTTTTTTATTAAATATATTTTAGAATAACATGGCCATTACTGTGAATCAGGCAAAATGTTCCATATACTTAGCTGCATGCATCTAATGAAAGTACTGTTAAAGTAAATACAGCAAGATACTTTCATTCCATCTTATTACTCTAGTTCGTGCCATGGAATTAATTATAGTTGAGCTTCACGTACTAGCACTGTTTACCCACTCATTAAAGCCACTGCTGCAGCCAGCTTCAAGCACACAAACATGGGCGTAATTAGTGGACGTATGAGCACCTGACAAGTAAAAAAAATATCATAATGACTTTAACCCCCTTGGCACTCAGGGGTCTTTATGAAAAATGGGCTTCAGATGGCAGCATATGCTACATGTTGGTCAAAAATGCATATATACACCCCCAGCATTATTGGTGCTTTTGCTAATGCAGTTAGTTGGAATGGTCCCTTTTCTCTTTAGCCTGGAGACAAACAATTTAAAAGATGGGCTTGTCAGACCATAGCACATGTTTCCACTTTGCCTAATTGCATCTTGGGTTAGTTGGAGGCCTGAGAAGTTGGGGGCATTTTTGGAAGTCTTGAGTGAAACTTTGTACCGACAAAGTTTTC
This sequence comes from Trichomycterus rosablanca, assembly GCF_030014385.1. Classification (NCBI taxonomy): domain Eukaryota; kingdom Metazoa; phylum Chordata; class Actinopteri; order Siluriformes; family Trichomycteridae; genus Trichomycterus; species Trichomycterus rosablanca. The sequence continues at coordinate 6,430,596 of NC_086009.1, read as the reverse complement.
TTGGTATTCTTGAACCCATGTAGTCATATAGAATTAATTCTCTGAATTCCTAGTTAATAATGTTCTGGACTCTAAATGACCAAACCTTTTATTAATGCTCAGCGTTATTAGCGCTAGAGCTCTAGAGACTAAAGCTCTGGAGACAGTCATGATGTAAAAGCAAAATATTATACAACTGTGGTGCTATGACCTTCCTCAATTAAAACTGACTGCGTTGCTTTGATATGAGAAGGCAATATTGCAAAGTTTTATTAAAAGAAAAAAACAGTGTAACAAACTGCATTCTGATTGCAATCTTTTGACTTCTGATATTTTCATCATAAAGTGTTTCGTCTTCATCTACCTAATCTCTATTTAACTGTGTTCTTACAGTCAGCTCATGTCAGATGGATCTGGTGTGGGGGGAATGGGGAATCTGCCATCAGCAACGGCACCTTCTATGCCTGGCATGGAAAAGACCTGGCATGAGCATGTCACTCAGGATCTGCGTAACCACCTTGTGCATAAACTGTAAGTAAAACCATGAACCAATGCTGTTAGTAAGCATTTAACATTTCTCCAATAAAATAATAAGTCTCACTTTTCCTAAAATCTCTCCTTTATTTCACAAAGCGTTCAAGCCATATTCCCCACTCCCGACCCGGCAGCACTGAAGGACAAACGAATGGAAAATCTAGTCGCTTATGCTCGCAAGGTGGAGGGTGACATGTATGAGTCTGCCAACAGCAGGGTATGCTACTTCAACTTTTCCACTAAACCACTGTCTATGCACTGCTGCTGGCTTCTTGCATTTTAATGTGTTTTGTTGTCTCTAGGACGAGTATTACCACTTTCTAGCTGAGAAAATCTATAAGATCCAGAAGGAGCTGGAAGAGAAAAGGAAGTCAAGGCTTCAGAGACAGCCTCCCATTGGCACTCAGGGGGTTCAGCAGCCTGGTATTCCCCAGCCTAATGCCATGGGAACTGCACAAGCCATCCGGCCACCAAGTGAGTGTGGACTTATATGTTCTATATGTCAGTGCTTCTTAGTTTTTTCTAAATTGATAACCAAACATCATTAGCCAACGTTTAACCGGTAACTGACAAAACATGACACTGACTTTCATATTAGCCAAGTTTTATGCTTTATTGATAAAAAACCCAGCATAACTTAGTGTGTGGCAGTAATGCAGAACAAAATTCCATCAGCAGAACCAGTTCAGTTTTCAGAATGTGGATTTAACACCAAATTATAAGCGAACAGATTGGCACTAATTATAATGTACAAAGATGCAGTTGCTACGTTAAAGCTATTCCTGACGACATTAGTGTTATTATACGATGATTAGCAGTTTTACCTTTATACTAAATCATGATGCAAAATATCCATATGATTTTTGTATAAAAAAGTTACACACAGATCCACAGCTGTACCCAAATCTGCAGCATGCACACTGAAGCTGGGTTTTAATTTCCCGCTCTTTGTTGTACAGACTAGCTGTGCTCTCAATTAGAGTGAAGCATCAGCTGTTAAAAATGCATTTACAAGACCGTTTAACCTGCAGCTGTATTTGAACAACGACTTTTCTATGTCGATTATCTGTTATCTGTCAATGTTTAAAATCACTATTTTTGAGTGTGTTATAAAGATACTTTTTTGTAACTCTACAGTCCCAATATAGTATTCAAAGCTCATCGAAATGTTTTTTACCTTCCAGATGGACCTCTGCCTATGTCCAGCGTGCCAAATCAGATAATGAACCGCTTGAAAGCTCCTCAAGGTATGTATGTTCCTGTTTTCTATCCATTACACTCCAGCATTTTTACATTCAATGAAAATAATCTCAGAATGAAATGAGAAAAATCTGTTCATTTTTGCAATGCCTAAATTGAATACAGTAATTATAGGATCATCTCTGTACCCTCATCCAATACCTGACTGCATTTTTTTTTACCTCTACTGCTGCTGACCCCCACTGATCCTACCCAAAAATGAAGAAAAAAAACGAAGAAATTGAGAAATCTGCCATACAAGATAAACCATTTATTTATCACAGTGTGCATTGGGACATTTAACGCTTGCATTTTTGTAACTTACATGTTGTGTGCTTAATTTCTGAAGTATAATCGTGACAGTCTTTTTGTCTACATTTTAGGGCTGAATCAGTTTAACGCCATGGCGATGCAGAATGTACAGATATCTCAGTCCCCAGTAGGATCTCGAGCACCCTCCCCTATGAACCATCCAGCTCAAATGAACATGGGCTCTGTTAATACGGTACAAATCTTACTTTAACACTAAACCAGCACAGGTAGGCCTGGCTAATTATCTGATGAGTGTTTGCTGTAGAAAGTTTGACTCTGCAGTACTGTGTGGCATGAGAACTGGAGTCTCGACACTTCGGCTCTATCACATTTCTACTGTATATTTTCTCACAAGCCTTTAACAATTTGTTGCCATTTACAAGAAATGGCTTGTTGCTTTGTCTTCTACAAAGGTTCCACTTAAAATTCTTTCGTTTTTGGTAGGTGGGTATGTCTCCTTCAAGGATGATGCAAGCTCAAAGTATGATGGGAGCTCATGCAAACAACATGGTGGGCCAAACTCCCAACCAGAATCAATTTATGAACCAGACACAGTTCCCAAACTCTGCAGCTGCCGTGAATGTGAACTTGGCTCAACAGGCAGGACAGGCTGGTGTCACACAGGTGAGGACATAAAATGAGCTGCTTTTTTAAATTTAAGAAAGAAATAAGGGGCTTGGTTTGAAAAGCATAGAAGGATTTTACACCAATGTCACCACCATTCTGTGATACAAATAGCAACTGTTACATTAACACTGTATGGATAAAAGTATTGGGACACTCAAACATTATGAGTACAGGAGCTTTGATGATAGCCGATTCTAAATACATAGGCTTTATGTCTATCCATTTGTGTTAGGTGCTTGATCTTATACAATTGTGGCACTGCGACTGACTGAAATGCCTGAAATTGATGGTTAAGATGTGTTTTCCAATATTTTTTGTCCATATAGTGTGTATTGCTAGCCCTAGTAGCTCACCTCTCGTAGAAAGCATTCATAACTGTGTTCTTATGGTTCAGTCTGTTTCCCCTCTGTGTTTTCTGTGTAGCCTCAGCAGCAGAACTCTAATCTCTCCCTGAATGCTCTGGGTTCCCTGACTCCACAGCCTGCTATGTGTTCTACCCCTCCACCTCCCACCTCTGGCATGGTAGCCCCTAACCTGCAACACATGGCTCAGCCCTCCACACCTGCCTCTACCGGGAGTCAGGCCACACCCACCCACATACCCCGCCCTCCTTCAGTCCTGTGTGCCTCCCCCAACCCCTCACAACCACTTACGCCCCTGCAGTCCCAGCCAGAGCCTGCATTGCAGACACCACAGGCAGCCTCTGAGCAAGCGCAGCACCCTGCTACTCCGGTAAGAGTAAAACAACAGCTGTAATGTAAGCTTCTGAGCGTTGTTTCAGTGCAGAAAACTCAAAAACGGACACTTTGCTCTTTCTTTTGGGCCTCTGTTTATTTAATGATGTTTTTCTACCGTATAGCTGCTGTCACATTTGTTTGGAAACAGGCCTGGCTTATTTCATTCACACTTTTGTTTTTCAGCAGCTCTCTCAGGGAGCAGCTAACATGGATAATCAAGTACCCACCCCTGCATCTGAAGCAGACACGCACCCCCAACCAGAAATCCCTGTGGCCCTTCCTAAAACTGAGCCAGAAGAGGAGAAGCCGGACCTCGAGAGTGGCAAGAAGCAGCTTGATATCAAATCAGAGGTGTGAAATTCGAGTCTTTTTTGTTGTAGATAGTCTTTTCTGCTCTCCTCACAAATATCGCTTGGTTTTGATTGCAGTGGTTTTCAGCCAGTATCCTTACATTTCAATTTAGGATGAAGATATCAAGGCTTTGCCTGTAAAGAAGGAGGAGCCACAGAGTGCAGAGCCTAAGCAGGAGCCAATGGATTCAGAGGAGAAGAAACCAGAGGTGAAGACAGAAGCCAAAGAGGAGGAAGACAGTGAGCCTAGTGGTACAACTTCGTCCTCTCAGTCCCCTCAGACACACAAAAAGAGTAAGGATTTTTAAACGCTGTTAAACATTTTGTGGTTTGAGGAATGAACTTTTCTCATGATTACATGATTATCTCTTTTCAGTCTTTAAGCCAGAAGAGCTGAGACAGGCATTGATGCCCACATTGGAAGCTCTGTACAGGCAAGACCCTGAATCTCTGCCCTTTCGCCAGCCTGTGGACCCCATGCTGTTGGGCATTCCGGTAAATTCCATTGCTTTTCTGTTACTTATATTTATATAACTTGAAGACAGCAAAAACTAATTCAGCACTTTATTTTCTTTGTCTTCATTAGGATTACTTTGACATAGTGAAGAATCCCATCGACCTGTCAACTATCAAGCGGAAGCTTGATACTGGTCAGTACCAGGAGCCCTGGCAGTATGTAGACGACATCTGGCTCATGTTTAATAATGCCTGGCTGTACAATCGCAAGACATCGAGGGTGTACAAATACTGCTCCAAACTGTCCGAGGTGTTTGAGCAGGAGATTGACCCAGTCATGCAAGGCCTGGGCTATTGCTGTGGGAGAAAGGTAAGCCCTACAGACCATCTATCAAGTCAGAATGTGTGCAATAGTGAGGTTGACCGCATGGCATAGCTGCTTTGGCATGGGTTTAGGTTTAGATGTAACATTTGTTTCTGGATTCTGTTAGTTTTAATTAAGGGTATTAATGTGTAATAACCTTGTTATAAATTATGTGGACATTTTGTATCATGCACCAGTATAAACACAAAATCTTTTTTGGCTTTTCAATTAAAAAAATGTAAGTTGCTGTGTAAGCAATTTAAAATAATTACTTCATTGTAGTAGACAAAATGCTTTTAATTTGCATTTTAGGAAGAGCTTTCTTTTTCCTTGCTCATATTTTCGTAATCCCTAATCAAATCCAATTCTTGCAAATTCCCATGTTGTATTTTTGTTTGCCTCTTTTACCAGCCTTGTGCTGGCTGAGGAGGGCTGAGAATAACACTCTGGCTCACCAACATGTGCACAACCACAGGAGCCACCCCACTTTTCAACCTACTTTCCCTTAAACAGCCAATCGTGCCTGTTTGGGTGTCCAGCCAGGTCGAATGCACCACCTGGGATTCGAACCCAAACCACGCTACTTTTTTCTACAAATCAATAAAGCATGAAATGTCATTGTCATGAAAACAGTATCTTGTTCAAGCATATTAAAAGCCCTGCAACTTCTATTTAAAGTAATTCAGTCTGTAAGATTATTCAGTCCAAGTAATTTACCTGAATACAGGTATGTTCTGCTAATGCTATATTTTAAATACATGACTTTGTCCCTGTTTCTCCACAGTATGAGTTCTCACCTCAAACTCTTTGCTGCTACGGCAAACAGCTGTGCACCATCTCCAGAGACGGCACATACTACAGCTACCAGAACAGGTATTTGCATGCTGAACTTTATAAATCAGTATGATCAAGGAGTAGAAGAGTCCTCAAAATACTTCATACATTTTAATGTAGCTGTACAGTGGCTCTGTTTTATACTGCAGAAATCAGGTTTTGAGTTTGAGGCCAATATGCTGTTAGACGAGGGTGTGCTTAGCGCCATCTAGCGACATCAAACGTTCGAAATGTGACAGCTATACATTTGGAAGATGGGTTTATAGCACTAACTGCAGTGTGAATTCCATTACTCGTCACAAAACATCCCTGGGTGGTATGATTAATAACCTTGAAATAATGTATTGTTTATGAGAAATAGTCCAATGGTGTCACCAGTTCTTTATTGTGCAGTTGAACTTAATCTTCAAAATGTTTACAAGTGAAAACGCAGTGTGGGAATGTAGTTTTCTCTCTGCTTAATACACATTACTTTTGCACTGAACTAATCTTGAGTATTGGCCTAGTAACCCTGGCAGCAAGTGTTCATTAAACCCGTTCTTTATTTTACATTTATGCCATTTGACTTGCAGTTGTGATCGAATATAAATTAATATAATATAAATATTATTATAATAAAGCAACTGTGGGTTAACGACTTTGCTCAGGGGCTCCACATTGGCATCTTGGCAATTGTGGGGCTTGAACCAGCAATATTTTTGATTACTCGTTCTGTATTTTAACCGCTGAGCTACCACTTGTAATTGCTTAAAACAAGATATATAGTAATATATACAGTAATAATACAGTAATATATAAGCATACTTCACATTTTTGTTACATGATGAATATATATGAATGTTTGTGCTTTTTCTTAAGTTTCCATCTATGGCCTTTTTCCAGATGTTATGAAATTCAACATTGTAAAAATACATTATAAAAGATAATTTTTGCAATCAATTGCAACATACATGCTAAATTCTGATTGAGTAACTTGTGGAAAACTGGTCTCTTGGCATGGCTCACTGTTCTCAACTTATAAGCTACTGCATTCTCTCCTTATCCAACGTCTTTGCTTTCAATTTATTGAATAACACTTACTAAATTACTACTTTGGTTAACATTTTGTAAACCAAATGATTCTGCTTTACCTTCTGATGCATGTCTAGTAGTAGATCCATACAATTCTGTATGTATCCATCATTTGCTGTTGAAGTCAAAAGTTAACGGGTGCTCGGGTGGCACAGCGGTTTATCGCTAGCCCACCACTACCGGGATCTCAAGTTCGAATCTCAGCTTTGCTATCGGTCCAGCAGTCATTTACACAGACATGATTGCCTGTGTCTGAAGGAGGGCAGGCCTAAGCGATTCCTCATTACTGCTGCAATTTCAGCCTCTGCTATTTAAAGAGACAAGGAATAATAGAGATCAGTGTGTAAACCCACCTCATGCAGGTGAAAAGAGGTTGTCTATTACACACGTTGGAGAAAATTGGAAAAGGGAAAATGCATAAATATAATAATAAGAATAGGTTTACTTTACTTTTATGCACATCTTTGTCATTGCAACCCTTGCAATCTCTTTAAATGATTGGTATACATGCTTCATACGCTTTATAATAACAAAAAAACTTCATAATAGCTTTGGCATGGTTTTTAAGGCTTGTTAAGCTAGTTTAGCTGTTTCCTTTAAAAGAACCTTCATTGGTGGGCTCTTGGTTAGGTAAAAAAAGAAACCACCAGCTGACCACACAGACTAAAGAAAGTGTCCAATCATTAAGAAGCACAAAAAGGTTTAAAAAAAATCACTGAAGTCCAAGACTAGCTTTCTAGCTGTTAACTTTTGACTTCATCTGTGTACTAAAGATCAGGAGTTCACGTGTGATCTAAGTTTAACGCTAACCTTTGCTTTGCCTCGGCCTTGTCTGTTGTGCTGTGCTGCTCTCCGTTTGCCTGTGCTGTTGTGTGCTGGGTCCAGTTCACCCAAATATGGCCTTCTTGCCGACAGGTATCACTTCTGTGAAAAGTGCTTCAACGAGATCCAGGGCGACAGCGTCACCCTGGGCGATGATCCTGCACAGCCTCAGACGTAAGTCTTGCCCTCCTCAAATGAAAACAAGTCAGAGAGAAGCAAGGAAGGTGGATTGGAGATGGAAATGATGCAGGCCAAAAATGTCAAATTTTGTTGATTTTGTCAAATGTGTTGATTTTTGTGATGATAATTCATGCAGACCAAAACCAAAGCTTGTCTTAAAAACTGTTTCTAATAATTAACCTGTAGAAACACAACTTACTACCTGTATATATTTGTACATTTATTAAAAACAAATTCATTTCTCTTCAGTATGATATCAAAGGATCAATTTGAGAAGAAGAAAAATGACATGCTGGACCCTGAGCCGTAAGTTATCGTAGTAATTTGAAGTAAGTAATTTTATTTGCATTTGACTTGTGTTTAAATGTTGTTCTATTTTTTCCTGAACAGTTTTGTTGAATGTAAAGATTGTTGCCGGAAGATGCATCAGATCTGTGTACTGCACTGTGATGCCATCTGGTCATCAGGGTAGGCATCTTTGCTTTGCAAAATGATCAGTAAAGTGACAACTGCTTTTAACAGCTTTTTATTAATTTATGATGTATTTTTTTTTTTTATTATAGATTTGTCTGTGATAACTGTCTTAAGAAGTCTGGAAAAACAAGAAAGGATAACAAGTTTTCTGCAAAAAGTAAGTGGTGTGTTGGGTTTCTTTCTTGATCATATAAGATTTTACAGCTGCAACTTGCAATTTGCGATGTGTGCACAGTCCACCAATCTTTTCTTATTTTCCCATACTTTGGTGGATTTGCACATGAGGTTGGCTTTGCGTATGGAGAGCCACGTCCCGATCTCTGCACCCCTCCACTTTCTGTATAGGCAACCAAGGTCCTTACAGTGTTTATAACCCCACCCCTTAGTCCGGTCTTTTCCACTCAGCAGACTGCTAGAGGGTGCCTAACCTACCGGTAGCCTAGCCGGCACTGGTGTGATAGCGGACTACCCTGTTGTGCCACCTAGGCGCTGAATCTTTAACCAGCAACCTTCCTGTTTACTAGTCCAATAGCTTAACTGAGTCAGTCAGAAGTCTGAGTTAGATGGATTTGAATGTGTTAATGCGTTTTTGTTTACAGAGGCCAGTACCTTGGTTTGCTGACCTTAAATGAAGTCTAAATCAGAAAAAAAGCCATACAGATGATTGAAATGATATTTTAACTTGCGTTCTTTCCTTGTCAAGGATTACAGAGTACGAGGTTGGGAACGTACATAGAGGACCGTGTGAACAAGTTCTTAAAGAGACAGAACCACCCTGAAGCTGGGGAAGTGTTTGTGCGGGTCGTGGCCAGCTCAGACAAGATGGTTGATGTCAAACCTGGAATGAAAGCTAGGTACTTGACAACTTTGCTAATCAGTTACCACCTTGACTTTTTTTATAGAAAATAACTCATTGGTGTTTTGTAGGTTTGTTGACTCAGGGGAGATGTCAGAAAGCTTTCCATACAGAACCAAAGCACTGTTTGCGTTTGAAGAGATAGATGGAGTAGATGTGTGTTTTTTCGGCATGCACGTGCAGGAATATGGGTCAAACTGCCCATTTCCAAACACCAGGTAACAACACTGAAATACTAATATTATGATCATATTGCGAGAGCCTCATTTTTTGTACAAAGTGAAGTTTATTTATTTTGTCCTGTTTTTTTTTTTTTTTTAGGCGTGTATACATATCATACCTTGACAGTATTCACTTCTTTAAGCCTCGGTTGCTAAGGACTGCTGTCTACCATGAAATTCTGATTGGGTATCTGGAATATGTAAAGAAACTTGGGTAAGTTTTAAATAGTTTGACATGAATTCAGCAAGATATGGTCTGTCTCCCTTTATTTATTATCACCTGCACGTTGTAATGCACCCTGTACTCTGTACTACTATGAAAACAGCTGTATTTTTTTGGACAATGTTATACTGAAATATGTCCCATATTTTCTGTATACAGTTACGTGATGGGTCACATTTGGGCCTGTCCACCAAGTGAAGGAGATGACTATATCTTCCATTGTCACCCTCCTGATCAGAAGATCCCCAAGCCCAAAAGACTGCAGGAATGGTATCGCAAAATGCTGGACAAATCTTTTGCAGAAAGAATTATTCATGACTATAAGGTAAGATCTTTTTTATTGTAGCACTGCCCAGCTAGTACAATATGAGAAAATATTGCTAATCTGTCTGCTAGCATTGCTTTGGTAACAGTTAAAAATTTGGAAATGCTTTTGTCTGTACAGGACATTTTCAAGCAGGCTACAGAGGATCGGCTGACAAGTGCCAATGAGCTGCCATATTTTGAGGGTGACTTTTGGCCCAATGTGCTGGAAGAGAGCATCAAAGAGCTGGAACAGGAGGAGGAAGAGAGGAAGAAGGAGGAGAGTACAGCCACCTCTGAGATAGTTGAGGTATCAAAACAGCATTGATATACTGGAATTAAAGTTGCTAGATTAAAAAAAAGAAAGAATTCATTTGTAATAGGGTTGGGCGGTATTACGGTATACCACGGTATTTAAAAATGGTGACGGTATTTAAAAAAATGTGAAGCGCCAAATTTCTGCTTAAGGTCCACCTTGAAATCGGAGACTTTAAGACCTGCGCGCATCCACAATAAGGGAGGGGCGGGAGTTGTAGGTGGTTGGAGCTCATTGATTGGTTGTGGGGGAGCTCACTGTTTGAGGCGATAACACAAAAGCTAAGGAGCGCTCTACATGGGGTGTGTTCAAACACCTAGTGAGCTGCCTTTCTGTCTTACTGCCTACACAGGCAGCTGCCTCAGTAGAGAGGATTCTAATAAGTCAATGACTTATTATAAGGCAAGTTATTCGAACGCGCTACTTAGACAGCGATTCCATCGGGTTTTGCTTGCTAAGCTAACAGTTAGTATCTTGCCCTTCAAAACCATGGGATGGGGCGGCACAATGCGCTAGCATGTCACTATAACATCTCTTTGTACCGAATACAGTTACATTCACTGACGAGCCCAAACTTGCAAAAAACACACTTGTGCAAGTTTATACAATATAATATTATCTCTGTGTGTGTGTGTGTGTGTTGCGCTCACTCTTCGCGATACTCGGATTTCGGATTTGAATTCCGACAATAAACAGCTTTTATTATGACTGATTAATTCCCCATACTGATGTGAAGCAGAATTGGTGTATTACAGCCAATAAGAACGGTGCAAAAATGAAAAGGACATATAAAACATATATATATATATAACGGTTCCCAGAGATGCGACTCGGTTCATTTGAAAGAGCCGTTCAATAGAATCGGATCGCTCGTGAACGACCCGTTACTAACAGAGAGACGTCCGCACGACCCCCCGCGGTAATACCGCATACCGCGGTATTTTATGAAGACGGTATGACGGTATGAAAATCGGCAATATCGCCCAACCCTAATTTGTAATTCTATTTTTTTTGGTTCTCAGGGGAACCAGGCTGATAGCAAAAATGCCAAAAAGAAGAACAATAAGAAGACCAACAAAAATAAGAGCAGCATGAGCCGAGCTAACAAGAAGAAGCCCGGAATGCCGAACGTAGCTAACGACCTGTCTCAAAAGCTCTATGCAACTATGGAGAAGCACAAAGAGGTAATAAGTCCTTTCAGTTTTTATAAACAGTAGGGTGTTTGCTCATTGCAAAGCCATTTGTTTAGGCGACTTACTTGGGCGTCCACACACATACAGTCGGTTGTGATTGAATAAAAGATACTGGACAGGGCCTCTTCCCACTACGATATGAGATCTCCAGGACTGGTCTGGTCGCTGTTGTGAGCGGTGGAGAGTCACATGGAGCTTAGCATGGCTGTCTTACATTATACTGCTCTGTGTGTGAACCAAACACAGCATTTCCACAAGCATGTTGCCTACACCACATTTCTGTGCTTAAAAAATGTCAGTGTGTTTTAAGTTTTTCTTTTCCATGTTTCTGTTCTGTTCAGGTGTTTTTTGTAATCCACCTCCACGCCGGGCCTGTAATCAACACCCTGCCCCCCATCGTGGACCCTGACCCCATGCTCACCTGTGACCTGATGGATGGCCGGGATGCCTTCCTGACGCTAGCACGGGACAAACACTGGGAGTTCAGCTCTTTGCGCCGCTGCAAGTGGAGCACTATGTGCATGCTGGTGGAGTTGCATAACCAGGGCCAGGACCGCTTTGTCTACACCTGCAATGAGTGCAAGCACCACGTAGAGACACGCTGGCACTGCACCGTCTGCGAGGTCAGTCTCTCTTATGTGAATTCAAGGCATTCTCTAAGGTTTCAAACATAAAGTGCAGGATGCCATGTAAGTATTTAAGCTCCTTAGTATCATCAGTGGTTAATTTTCCCATTGTTTTGTCTTCCAGGACTTTGACTTGTGCATTAATTGCTACAAATCCAAGGGTCACGAGCATCAGATGGTGAAATGGGGTCTTGGCCTTGACGACGACAGCAGCAATCAAAGCAGTGAAGCTTCCAAGAGCCCACAGGAAAGCCGCCGCCTGAGCATACAGCGCTGCATCCAGTCTCTGGTGCACGCCTGCCAGTGTCGCAATGCGAACTGTTCACTGCCATCCTGCCAGAAGATGAAGCGGGTGGTGCAGCATACCAAGGGCTGCAAGCGCAAGACCAACGGGGGCTGTCCGGTCTGCAAGCAGCTTATTGCTCTGTGCTGCTACCATGCCAAGCACTGTCCAGAGAACAAGTGTCCTGTGCCATTTTGCTTAAACATAAAGCACAAGCTTCGGCAGCAGCAGATTCAACAGCGGCTGCATCAGGCCCAGATGATGAGGCGACGCATGGCGCTCATGCAGGGCCGCACCATGCAAAAACCCATGCCCTCACCTAATTCCGGAGCTCCCGGGACCCCAAACTCTCAGTCACAGCCACAGACGCCACAGCCATTACCAAACCAGCCCCAGGTGCCTACCCAAAACCTGGCTGTCATGCCCCAAGCCTTCACAAACAACGGGCACAGCAGTCAACCGCCCACACCAGGCAAACAAGGGCCTCAGTCCTCGCCCCTCCATCAGCAACAGTCTCCACTGCCCATGCCTCCGCAACAGCACCCTCAAGCACCGACACCACAACAGCAGCAATCGCTGGCTGCCCTGGCAGTGGCACGAAATATAGAGATGGCTGCCAAGGCAAAGCAGCAGCAAGAGCAGCAGTCAAACTTCCAGGTTAACATGAATGGCGTGCCCATGAACCAGCCTCGCATGATGGTGCCTATGCAGGTGATGGGGCCCCGAGGCCCACAGCCGATGCAAAGCATGCAGTCCGGGCCGTGGGGTCCTGGGATGCAAGGGGCCATGCAGAACCCACAGGCCCCTCAACCGCAGCAGGTGCCAATGCAGCAGGTCACTATGGTCTCTCAACAGCCTCAGGTAACGCAGCAGACTCAGCTGTTGCAACGACCCATGATGCAACCGCAACAAGCCCGGCCCATGCAGAGTGTCATGCCCCCGCAACCAGTGCCACCTCAAACACCACAGCAAATGGGCATTGCCCAGCGGGGGACAGGAAGCAGCATTGCGCCCGGTGCCCTCCAGGAGCTCCTTCGCACATTAAAGTCACCTAGTTCCCCTCAGCAACAGCAGCAAGTCTTAAATATTCTCAAGTCCAACCCCCACCTGATGGCTGCCTTCATCAAACAACGGACAGCAGCAAAGTACCAGGCTAGCCAGCCCCAGCAGGCCCCGCAGCAGCAACAGAACCCACAAGCCATGATGGCTGGCCAGCCAGGAATGCAGAATATAGCTGCCATGCAGGGTGGCCCAGTGATGAGACCTGGAATGCAACCTCAGCAGGCTGCTGCAGCACAGGGCTTGGGGGCTTTAGGGCCCCAGGGGCAACTAATGAATGCCGCTCACAACGGCAATCAGCAGCTTTATCGCCGGCAGCTCATGCAGCAGCAGCAGCAGCAACAGCAACAAGGAGCCATGGCTCCTGGACAGGGAAGGTTTCCCCGGCCTCAAGGCGCAGCTAGCTACTCTCAGATACGAATGCAGCAGCAGCAGCAAATGGCCACTGGACCCATAAACCAGATGTCAGGCATGGCCCAAATTGGCCAGGCTGGAATTAACATGGACCCTTCGCAGAACATTATGCAGCAACGCATGCTGCAGCAGCAACAACAACAACAACAACAGCAGCAGCTCCCACAGCAGATGTTAAAGCAGCAGCTGGGATCTCCACCGCAAGCCACCTTGATGAGCCCTCAGCCCCATATGCTGCCGGGACACCAGCAGGGCTCGCATTTACCTGGCCAGGCCATGGTTAATACATTAGGCAACCAAGTAAGGTCGCCTGCCCCAGTGCAATCGCCCCGTCCCCCTTCCCAGCAGCCCCCGCACTCTAGTCCCTCGCCGCGCATGCAGCCCCTGCCTTCTCCCCAGCATGCCTCACTGCACTCCAACTCCCCCCATCCCACTTTGGCTGGACCCATGTCAGGCTCCATGGACCAGGCACATCTGTGTACACCAGAGCAGAGCACCATGCTCCCTCAGCTTAACACACCAAACCGTAGAGGGCTGACCGATGACTTGGGTATGGTTGGGGACAGCACTGGAGACACATTAGAAGAGTTTGTGAAAAGATTGTAGCAAAGATGCTCAGATAGAAAGGTTTTCATTTTCACATCATTCTTTGTACTGATATTTCAAACAAAGAAAGTAAATGGTTTACACAAAACCAATGGACTAGATCCCCCCCCCCCCCCCCCCCCCCCCCCCGTTTATATGTGTATGTGGGTGAATCACAGAATCATTTTTCCTTTTGTGTCGGGCCAGCAAAACAATTCTGCCCTGCTTTTTGTTACGTTTGTTATTAAGGTTATTATTGTTATTATTTTTTAATTATTTTTTAGGTGGGACAGTGGGGAAAAAAGTGATTTAATATTGAAGATTTTCACATTCTATGTTAATTTTTTTTTTAGATGGGTTTTGTGTTCAAAGACTGTAAGATAAGTAGCGTGAGACATCCATAATGAGTCTTCATTCCTGTCAGATGTTTATTCACATGTACAAGGTTGGAAACTGACTCGCCCTTGGGAGCTCACCAATTCTGCCCAAGCTAAGGAGCCTGTATAGGAAATCCCTGTGTGCATTTGTAAAGTAAGGCGCTCACGTTTAAAAGAAGTGAGCGGAATGTGGTAATTGCTTTTTTTTTAAGGTGCCCAAATGCTTAATTTATTGGCTTGCATTCAGTATGTTTCAAAATGTAGAACAATGTTGCTTGGTTTCTTCTTTCATCTCTGGATGAAATTTCCTTGTAAGGGTCCGGGTATCTGTTTGCTGATTTTTATTTTTTTATTTTTTTCTTGCAAAATTGTTTAGGCAATCTTTTCCCCACCTCCTACATGAAACTTGAATTAAGCAAGGACGATTATTCAATGTAAATCATGCAGATTGATAAAATACTGTACATATAAGAAAAAAATTAAATCATTGTATAGACTGGTTAAAAGAATTCATTTCGTACTTCTGTACCATATTGTTAAATAAACTGTGTGCAACAGACCAAGTGGTGCTTTGTTAAATTAGTCTTTTACTACAAACAGTTCGTACATTCTGTCATGTCGGGAGACTTTAGCTTTACGGGAAGATATTTCTTTTTATTTGCTTTTAATTTAGTCACTTAGTCCTGCTCAGATCATTTGTATAAATTGTCATCAGTAAGTACAAACTACATAATCCGGTGTTTACTAAGTACCAAGGTTTTAGAGGGCAAACCAAATATCGACAACATGACTGTTGAGACCAAGCCAGATTCACTGTGCAGCGGCTAACCAGCCAAATCAATGGAACTAATGTTGTACTTACTTGATAGCAGGGTGCTTGGTGATCCACATTCTAAAGAAGAAGACCAGAGACGTAGCAGAGGGAAACAGATTACTCGCCAAACCTTCAGCTGCAAGAGAATGTTTCTGCTGAAAATGTTTCTATTACAATGTTCTCTTTAAGGAAACTTAATCTGGTCAGTGGTGGTATTATGAGGGCACCATTCGAGTACAGGTGTTGACAAAATGTTAAGAGCAACAGAAGGGTTCTAATCTGTAACTACGTACCAGATAGGTGTACCTAAAATTTATACCGACTATTTATTCTAAACTATCACTGTTATTCCTCCAGGAAAGAAACACTTTTTTAAGAAAACAAAAGTACAGGGTGGGCCATTTATATGGATACACCCAAATAAAATGGGAATGGTTGGTGATATTAACTTCCTGTTTGTGGCACATTAGTATATGGGAGGGGGGAAACTTTTCAAGATGGGTGGTGACCATGGCGGCCATTTTGAAGTCGGCCATTTTGGATCCAACTTTAGTTTTTTAAATGGGAAGAGGGTCATGTGACACATCAAACTTATTGAGAATTTCACAAGAAAAACAATGGTGTGCTTGGTTTTAACGTAACTTTATTCTTTCATGAGTTATTTACAAGTTTCTGACCACTTATAAAATGTGTTCAAAGTGCTGCCCATTGTGTTGGATTGTCAATGCAACCCTCTTCACACACTGATAGCAACACCGCAGAAGAAATGCTAGCACAGGCTTCCAGTATCCGTAGTTTCAGGTGCTGCACATCTCGTATCTTCACAGCATAGACAATTGCCTTCAGATGACCCCAAAGATAAAAGTCTAAGGGGGTCAGATCGGGAGACCTTGGGGGCCATTCAACTGGCCCACGACGACCAATCCAGTTTCCAGGAAACTGTTCATCTAGGAATGCTCGGACCTGACACCCATAATGTGGTGGTGCACCATCTTGCTGGAAAAACTCAGGGAACGTGCCAGCTTCAGTGCATAAAGAGGGAAACACATCATCATGTAGCAATTTCAAATATCCAGTGGCCTTGAGGTTTCCATTGATGAAGAATGGCCCCACTATCTTTGTACCCCATATACCACACCATACCATCAATTTTTGTGTTCCAACAGTCTTGGAGGGATCTATCCAATGTGGGTTAGTGTCAGACCAATAGCGGTGGTTTTGTTTGTTAACTTCACCATTCACATAAAAGTTTGCCTCATCACTGAACAAAATGTTCTGTGTAAACTGAGGGTCCTGTTCCAATTTTTGTTTTGCCCATTCTGCAAATTCAGTGCGCCGATCTGGGTCATCCTCGTTGAGATGCTGCAGCAGCTGGAGTTTGTAAGGGTGCCATTTGTGAGTAGCTAATATCCGCCGAAGGGATGTTCGACTGATGCCACTCTCCAGTGACATGCGGCGAGTGCTACACTGTGGGCTCTTGCTGAATGAAGCTAGGACAGCCACTGATGTTTCTTCATTAGTGACAGTTTTCATGCGTCCACATTTTGGCAAATCCAACACTGAACCAGTTTCACGAAACTTGACAAGCAGTTTGCTAACTGTAGCATGGGAGATGGGTAGTCTCGTAGGGTGTCTTGCATTGAAATCTGCTGCAATGACCCGGGTACTGCGTTCACCAGACATCAACACAATTTCTATCCGCTCCTCACGTGTTAACCTCTGCGACATGTCAATGGCTGTAAACAAAGAGAAGCTTGTAAATAACTCATGAAAGAATAAAGTTACGTTAAAACCAAGCACACCATTGTTTTTCTTGTGAAATTCTCAATAAGTTTGATGGATCCAAAATGGCCGACTTCAAAATGGCCGCCATGGTCACCACCCATCTTGAAAAGTTTTCCCCCTCCCATATACTAATGTGCCAAAAACAGGAAGTTAATATCACTAACCATCCCAATTTTATTTAGGTGTATCCATATAAATGGCCCACCCTGTATATTTCAAAATTATTCACATACAATGCCAAAATCAAAACACAATTTCAAAGTTTTCATAGCTTGGAAAAGGTTTCTACATAATACTCTACATCTTTGATAAAGTGACAAAAAAGAGGTTTACCATTTTTGGACCCTACACTTATGTATGTAGTACAAAATAAATTGATTACATTAAAAATATTTATTTTTTTGATCATTTTGGAAATTTGTAAACCCAAATAAAACATTTTAAAAATAAAGTACAAATCTATTTTGTTCAACGTCCAGAATGAAGCTACAGATATTTTGCCCTAGTCTTAAAGTAGCTTGTGGGTGTAATCCACCAAACTACCTTAAATTACTGGATACATCTGGTGAATACTCTTATAAGAGGGTGGCTCAGTGGGTAGCATTGTCGCCTAACAGCAAGAAGGTCCTGGGTTTGATTCCCAGGTGGAGCAGTCCAGGCCATTCTGTGTGTAGTTTGCATGTTCTCCCCATGTCCGTGTGGGTTTCGTCCAGGAGCTCCGGTTTCCTCCCACAATCCAAAGACGTGTAAGTGAGGTAAATTGGAGATACTAAATTGTCCATGACTGTGTTTGACAATGAAGACTTAAACTGATGAATCTTGTGTAAACAGTAATAATCTGTCCTGTCATGAATGTAACCAAAGTGTGTAAAAGATGACGTTAAAATTCTAATTAAATAAATAAATAAATATTATTTGACATAAAATAACTAGTTTGAGAGAATTGTGTTGGTGGATAAGAGACCAGACCTGAAGTACAGTGGCGTTATAACATTAACCTGGTGACACGACACGGTAAATAGCTTTGCTTAGGATTGGTTGTGCTTCCTCTCGGCTCTGATTGGACAATGTGAAACTTTTCTATTGGAATACATGAGTCTGATTTGCGGGTCTGGTTTAGGGGCGGGACTGAGCTTGGGTGCTATTAGACGAAGAGGAAATGTACTGTTAACTTGATCGTTAAAGCGGAGTGTTGTCGCATTTCATCTAAACACATCAGGTATGTATATTTGTGTGTGTGTGTGTGTGTGTGTGTGTGTGTGTGTGTGTGTGTGTGTGTGTGTGTGTGTGTGTGTGTGTGTGTGTGTGTGTGTGTGTGTGTGTGTGTGTGTGTGTGTGTGTGTGTGTGTGTGTGTGTGTGTGTGTGTGTGTGTGTGTGTGTGTGTGTGTGTGTGTGTGTGTGTGTGTGTGTGTGTGTGTGTGTGTGTGTGTGAGAGTGAGAGAGAAATGTTTGTGTTTTTCTGAGTGTGTGTGCAGTACAGTAGTAAATGTGAGGTTATGTAATAATGAGCTGTAATTCTAGATCCGTAATGGCTGCACAAGTTTCCACTTTTAATGGCAGTTAATGATGTGAACTCTGATGTAAAGTTGCGTTATATGCCAGGCAGCTAGACTCTTCTGTTATCTAAACCAAACAGTGCAGTTATCTTCTCTAAATGCCTGCAGCAACCTTATCTGAGAATTCATTCTAGCCATTACTGACTGTGGATCTTCAAATGCATCTGCTTTGAGTACAAAGCTAAATAAAATAAAAGTATGTTTGTTATTATATGTACATATGCACAAGTACAGTACAATAAACTTTCTTTCTTTGTAAATCCCAACTTGTAAGCTAGCCAGAAAGGCAAAGCAAACCCCCATAGGATAGCAAAGGACCTACAGCTTTCTACTGTGCATTATTGCTTACAATTTTATCAGTCTAGTCGTGTTCAATTTACCCTGAATGCGTCCTCTATACTGATTCGACCCTTCACCGCTGACTGAGGACGCCTCCCAACTGACATGCTCAACTCCGGCACGCATAGTCAGTACAGACTGCATTTTTCACCTGCACGGGTCGAGTTCATACACTTGACGGGCACTGTGCTCGGAGGGTCACACCCCCACCAGCGTTATTCCTCAGCCCTATGCAGGCGCCATCAGTCAGCCAGCAGGGGCCGCAGTTGCACCAGTTATGAGGACCTATGATCCAACTTTCTTTACCCTCTAACCCTGAACAACAGCCGATCGTTGTTCATGCGGCCGCCCAACCCAGTCGGAGAGGCAGAGCTGAGCTTCGATACGACGTATTACGAATGCCCAACTCTGGTGAGCTAGCGTACTTTACCACTGCGCCACTTGAGCGGCCTCATTATTGCTTACATTAACGTGATCAGCATGGACGAGTCATTAGAAAGAAACCTTACCTGCAACCTCCTCACAGATGTCAGTGTCTAGTATGCAAGTATGCAAAACAACATCTCGGTAAGCCAGAGGCATTTTGCAAACAAATGTTGTGAATTGATTAATAAGTAAGTATTTATATTTGATTAAAAGAACACATCAAGTGTTACGCATGAGGAGTGGTTATGCTTGTGTGGCAGCCAGTGGCACAGGAAACATTGCACAGTAGATTAAATAATAATTGTTACCTAATATTAGCAGATTCTTGAAGCAAAAGGAAGTCAGTCACGTAACACCAGGACAGTCATTTAAAACACTTTACATTTCACAATGAACTACTTTAAGAAATTCTACTTTAAGAATCTGTCAGTGGTTGTTGATTAAATCTAAAATATGCTGCAAATGCAAGATGGGCCAATAATATCTTAGCGGTTTCTTTTCACCCACCAGCAATGGATTACTACAGAGAGTTTTAAAGCATACAGACAATTATGCTATGCTCTTTGTATTTTGTATTGTACACTTTTGTCTGCATAATGTTTACATTGCTGTTGAATTACTATTGCCAGGGCCACTCATGCAGACAAGGTGGCAATTTAGAAAAGCAAATGCACCTTTAGCATCTTTAATAAAATGTTTCCTTGTACTAGGAAGTAAACACAAATATTGAAATAAAACTTAATTACAGGGCTTCAGCAGACTTGAAAATGTTGATTTTATGCCTGGTGCACGGGAAATAACTTCAAGCCAAATGGTTCAGTCACCACAAATCATTCTGTTCTCTCTGTCAGACATTAGAATGGCCACTGAGGGTAACCCAACAGAGGTGGTAAAGGTGCTTCATCTGCTGGTGATGGCATTCTGTTGGGGAATGCAGGTGTGGGTGTCATTTATAGCAGGTAACTCATTATTCACCTCATCTGCCACAACAACTCACAATAAACCAACCCCAATATAAATCTAAAAGAAGGTAAAGGTGTTTGCACGGCTTAGCAAATTTCCTGAAATTAATTATCTTAATGTTTATGTATGTAAATACATATACAGTGTATCACAAAAGTGAGTACACCCCTCACATTTCTGCAGATATTTAAGTATATCTTTTCATGGGACAACACTGACAAAATGACACTTTGACACAATGAAAAGTAGTCTGTGTGCAGCTTATATAACAGTGTAAATTTATTCTTCCCTCAAAATAACTCAATATACAGCCATTAATGTCTAAACCACCGGCAACAAAAGTGAGTACACCCCTTAGTGAAAGTTCCTGAAGTGTCAATATTTTGTGTGGCCACCATTATTTCTCAGAACTGCCTTAACTCTCCTGGGCATGGAGTTTACCAGAGCTTCACAGGTTGCCACTGGAATGCTTTTCCACTCCTCCATGACGACATCACAGAGCTGGCGGATATTCGAGACTTTGCGCTCCTCCACTTTCCGCTTGAGGATGCCCCAAAGATGTTCTATTGGGTTTAGGTCTGGAGACATGCTTGGCCAGTCCATCACCTTTACCCTCAGCCTCTTCAATAAAGCAGTGGTTGTCTTGGGGTCATTATCATGCTGGAACACTGCCCTGCGACCCAGTTTCTGGAGGGAGGGGATCATGCTCTGCTTCAGTATTTCACAGTACATATTGGAGTTCATGTGTCCCTCAATGAAATGTAACTCCCCAACACCTGCTGCACCCATGCAGCCCCAGACCATGGCATTCCCACCACCATGCTTGACTGTAGGCATGACACACTTATCTTTGTACTCCTCACCTGATTGCCGCCACACATGCTTGAGACCATCTGAACCAAACAAATTAATCTTGGTCTCATCAGACCATAGGACATGGTTCCAGTAATCCATGTCCTTTGTTGACATGTCTTCAGCAAACTGTTTGCGGGCTTTTTTGTGTAGAGACTTCAGAAGAGGCTTCCTTCTGGGGTGACAGCCATGCAGACCAATTTGATGTAGTGTGCGGCGTATGGTCTGAGCACTGACAGGCTGACCCCCCACCTTTTCAATCTCTGCAGCAATGCTGACAGCACTCCTGCGCCTATTTTTCAAAGACAGCAGTTGGATGTGACGCTGAGCACGTGCACTCAGCTTCTTTGGACGACCAACGCGAGGTCTGTTCTGAGTGGACCCTGCTCTTTTAAAACGCTGGATGATCTTGGCCACTGTGCTGCAGCTCAGTTTCAGGGTGTTGGCAATCTTCTTGTAGCCTTGGCCATCTTCATGTAGCGCAACAATGCGTCTTTTAAGATCCTCAGAGAGTTCTTTGCCATGAGGTGCCATGTTGGAACTTTCAGTGACCAGTATGAGAGAGTGTAAGAGCTGTACTACTAAATTGAACACACCTGCTCCCTATGCACACCTGAGACCTAGTAACACTAACAAATCACATGACATTTTGGAGGGAAAATGACAAGCAGTGCTCAATTTGGACATTTAGGGGTGTAGTCTCTTAGGGGTGTACTCACTTTTGTTGCCGGTGGTTTAGACATTAATGGCTGTATATTGAGTTATTTTGAGAGAAGAATAAATGTTCACTGTTATATAAGCTGCACACAGACTACTTTTCATTGTGTCAAAGTGTCATTTTGTCAGTGTTGTCCCATGAAAAGATATACTTCAATATCTGCAGAAATGTGAGGGGTGTACTCACTTTTGTGATACACTGTATAATGTATGCAATATGCTTTCTGCAGGGTTTGTCCTGGTCTCTCAGGTGAGCTTGCACACATTTGGCCTGGTTCAGAGCAAGCTTTTCCCTTATTATTTCTTCTGTGTGCTGGGCAGTAACACTGTTAGCCTGTCAATATATGCAGTGTACCATCCCAGAGAGCTGCTGGACTGGCATGAGACCATACAGGTAAGCTCAAACCTGATTTATTTTGTGTATAAGTGTATGCTGTGTAAAATAATATACATAATGTAGTCAAAAGTATATATAGAACTGTAACCCTTTTCAAAACTCGCCGTACCTTTGTGGCTGAAACAGCCGTTTCCGTTCTTTAGTAAGGGCTTTTCACAGGATTTTACAGTGTATCTGTGGGGATTTGTGCCCATTCAGTTAGACAAGCAATTTTAGGTCAGGTATAAGTCATGTTGGCAAACTAAGGAAATGACAGACTAAAATGGTTGAAATGTACTTTACAGAGAAATATAATCATCAGTTCAATTAAAACAATATTCATATATTTTGTTTGCTTGACAGATGACTTTGTTTTTCGTGGCTGTAATCATGGCGGGGCTGAATGCACAGTGGTTTGGGCCAGCCACCACCGAGCACATGCTGGTGATGAGAGAGATCGAGCAGGAGCACGGTCTTGGTGGAGAGGTGGGCTTTGGCACCAAGAGGGAACACTACGTTAAACTTCGTGAAAAGGATCCCAAATACAAGACCCACAGAAGCAGCTTTTACCGCTACCATGGCCTGTCCAACCTGTGCAACCTCATCGGTTTTGCCTGCACCAGCGTCAACCTGGTTTATCTGGCACTTCATTTGGCTTCATTGTGAAAACACTAAAACCCCTTTCACACTCAAAATGACCAGATTTTATTTAATTTGTTTGCAGGCTTTAGATAGTAGTTTGAGTCCCTTTTATGTAGTGATGTGTGAAATATTGCATAAAATATGGCATTATTTAGCGTTTTTGTCCATTGCAAAACTGGCCAACATCCATGTATTTCTGAATAAGTTAGTAGTTATTTTTCTTGATTGTCTTATTAAGTGATTTTAAGCTCATCCTGTTGTTGCTTCATATGCTTTTACTTATACCACATGCCTTAAACAAATCCTGTCCCTATCAGAAATCTATCAGCTTTTGTTTATCCCAGTCATTCCGTTAATTACCTGGGAAGTCTTGACATGGGATTTTGGTTCTGGAGTGTGTTTACACTAACAAATCACCTCGTAAGTAAGTATTACCTGTCATCTTAAAAAAGCAATCTCAGTGGAAATCTAATCTAGTATTAAATCTGACAGTGATGTGTTATTGATGACTCGTCTAGACGTGGTCGTGAGCGGCAGCCTCTCCAGTAGCTCTGTCAGTGTTGTACTTTTATAGCGTTTATTCTTTAGTTTGTGTAACTTTTTCTATCATGAATCTCAATAATTTCCCTCAGATAAATAAAGTATCTATCTACTGCATCATAAAACACAGGGGTCTATGTTTGCAAATGAGGTGCAAATAAATGCTTTTAAAATACTTCTTTGGTGCACACCAGTGCGAGCTCTAAATGGAAACACTATTTTTGCTTGTAATATGGATAAGACCCCTCCCATTTTGAACAGGAGTGGGGTTTTAGATAGACTTTAGATATTTTGTGGATGTAGCCTTTAGCCATGTTTATAACCATTTTCAAACACTGTCCATAAGCATGATTTTTTAACAGTGGTGCTGTACTTCTAATGGTGTGTTACCACTGACATTTTAGTTGTATCCAAGTTGAGTTTAAACCATGTCCAGGATCCTGTCTTTAAAATGAGTTTAATAGAATGTTAATTTTCATACATGTGAAAAATGTTTTTAGAGCCTGGGATTTGTATTCTTTTATAACCTATGAAAGAGTAGTTTTACTGTCAGAAGAAGCTGTAAGGAATAGTAAAATACTACTAGTAAATAAGTACTTCACTTGCTTTTTATGAATAGAAAATACATGGCATGGTGTCTTTGTTAGATTATGTACTGTTTAATGCAAACTGTACTAAACAAACAAATTCAGATATTCTTTGTGAATTAGTTAAACAAAATGATAAACCAAACCAGTTAAGTTATGGTTTAATTCGATGAATCAAGTTCTGCACCATTCTAATCAACAAAATAAGGAGATTTTTTTACCATAATTTTTACCAAAATTCCTACAAATGACATTATGGTAATTCATAATTTTTATTGTCATATTCACATGGATGCCTATACAATTGTCCCATAAGCACAGTAATTACAGGGTGTAGTGTCAAGTATTGTTAGGTTATTAAACAATATTATAATCATACTTGGGGGGTATAAAGGAAATGTTCTTTTTTACTATTAATGTCAAATCATACGCTATTTAAACATGGCTGCAATTATGATGGAACAGCAATGAAACAATAACATAATACAAATGTTTGTTTTGTTTTCAGTGTAAAACTTTTGCACTCAGTTATTTGTATTTTGTATTTGAGTGTTTTCTAATTGTGATTTTCATAATTGTGTAAGTGTGTATTATTATGAAAATTCTACTTAATAGTGAAATATTACAGAATGTACGTTGCGCGTGTGTTTGCCACTAGGGGGCGCTATCTACATAGATACAGTGCAGGGTTTGAAAACACTTCAACTTCAACTAGGTTTCAGCCATCATCAAGCAGCAGCTTGATTATTGACAACAGTATTATCTATGTACAATTTGTTCTAAAAGAGTGTTTTGAAGTAAAAAATAAAGATTTTGAAGTGTGTCTATTGGAATATGTGCCTCTTCAGTCAGAAGAGTATTTATGAGGTCAGGTACTGATGTTAAGGGGTCAGGTGTTGGTTGCCTACACAGCCAGCTTGCTTTGTGCACAGGGACATGATCATACTGGAACTTCCCTAAATTGTCACCACAAACTTTAAAGCATTTAGTTTATCTGATGTAATTAATTTTAGACACCTGTTAACAATGGATTTGGCTAAAACAAGTAAACTGTAATTGTCCACATTCTTAAGGCCACATGGTGCACATATTCTAATGCTTTAATAATATTTTTAAGAATATTGCAGGGCGGTAGTCATTGTGGTACAAATGAGGTTTTTTTCCCTCTTGTTTCTTATTAAAACACCAGGAAGTGTCTAAGATAAGCTCTTTTGGGAAGGAATGTAATGTGTTTCATTCCAGGAAATCTTGCCCCAGAAGCTTAATCTGCCATGAATCATAGGTAGTTTTCTATTTTTTCTTAATTAACGAGCAAAGTGTTGTACATTAGTCAAATCAGCAAGTGCATTAATACTTTTGTAGTTAGTTATCTGTACTTGCTTTCATTTGGGAACATGAAGACAAAACAAAAGCAAAATCAGGGTCAAATTACAAGAAAGAACGGAAAGAATTGGAATGAAGTCCCATTTTGTTTTTACTGCATTTTAGGTCACTTTAACCAGTAAACCTAAGCTTAAACAGTGCAGTGTTCCAGAACGACATTATTTTGTAATGAATTGTATCATTAGCTTTATTTTATATTTCATTTTTAAAAATCTGATTTTTAAAGCTATTCTTTATCTAACATATATGTTTGTATGAGTTGGTGATGAATGGAGTCTGTGTCTTTGTTTATTGTTTTGTGCATATCTGAAATTATATCACAATATAAATTATGATTACAGCCTTGACAAACAGATTCCATTCATTTTCAGGACACAGTACCTGTCTCTAGTAATCATACAACACACAACAGTTGTAAAATGAATTAATTCAGAATTGTACCTGTACTAAGAAACGTGGGATTTCAATTCGCTTTTTTCATATTTTAAAGATGTTTTTGTTTTGGGACTAAATGATTACATTTATAAATAAATAAAAGTATTTTACGGATAAAGTTAGTATAACTTTCTGTTTTGTGTGCTGTGTTAAATTTGTTTCCCCAGTTTTGAGCAAACCCTACTGATCAGAATAGACTTACTACTGTAGTTGTAGTCGGCTGTTACTTTAATGTTAATAGTGTCGTTAATAGTGTCTTGCTAGTGTGCTAGTGGTAAGAAGTGCAGGGTGTGGTTTGGGACAGATCCCACGCACTAGTAGTGTACATTGGGAGGGTCGGGCAGGATTGTGTAGTGCTGCTGTCCACACGATACAGATCCGGGAGCTTCATTACAGCACAAAAGTGACTTTACTCCTCAGTAATCCATCTTACTCCTGTAATACTGAACCTGTGAACATCTGGTAGCTCCGCCGCCACCGACAACAAGGAGTTTGTGTTTGTCAGGTTGGAAAGGTAAGTACAGTACTGCTGAACTTGCTTCTTTGTTTCCACCGTTTATTTATTTGATGGTTAAAGTTCAAAACAATTTCGAAATGCTTACTGAGTGAAATGTTAGTGTTCTGGTTCATGTTGCTTTCTAGCGTTTTCTGTAGGATGTTCACAACGGGGAGTGTTTAGGTGTGTGTTCAAGGTGTGTACTCCGGTCTACTGGTAACACCTAGCCTCAATTATAATAGACTAGTTATATAGAACCTGCCCGTTTTGAGGCACCTTGGTATAACCAGGTGAGGAGTTTGAAATGAGATGGAAACTTCAGCCTGTTGCAGTTTGCTTGCAAACCACTAAAATGTCAAGGGATGAAATGATTAATAAAATAAACATGTACGTTTACTGCCTGATTAAATGGCTTTTATGTTGTACAGAGTAAACAAACTTTAATATACCAGTGTGTTTGCTCTGCATCTACCTTGGACATTATTAACCTGTGCAACAGCACAACAGTCACCAGGAAAACTAACCTATATACACCTGAGGACATAAGTTTACTCTCACTGGCAACTTTATTAGGTACATTTAATTTGTGTCATCAGGAGGATCAAGAGCTTTCTGTTCACATTAAACTTCACGATAGGGTTAATGTGAATTTAGTGATTCTGATTGTGACATGGTTGTTGGTGCCAGATAGGCTGGTTCGAGTCAGTTGGAAACTGCTGATCTGGGATTTATATGTACAGCCCCAAAAAGAGGTGCGAAAATGGGTTGCAACCTACTCACAAAGAGTTTTATCCAGACAAGAACTTTAGGTTTTAAGAACTTTAATTTTTAATGAACATCCCAAGACTCCCTAGTTGCTCAAAAGCATTCAGGTTTTTTGGAATAATCCAGCAGACGTAGTTGGCCGTGTTTTAGGGAGGAAGGGTTGGATGGGGTTTCTTCTCGCTGTTGCTGCCATACACAATGTAGTCAATGAACTGAGGGGTGGGGTGGGATTGGGGCAGATTGAGCATAGCATGACACTATGAAGAAGTAAGAAAATAGGTTGCATTTATGGCAAATGCCATAAATCACATCTATGCACAACCACCACCAAGTCCGCTGTGCCTAAACTGATCTCAAATGGCTGAAAGACAGTGGAAACGTGTGCTAAGGTCAGATTAGTCCATGTTTTAGCTTGTTTTCATGTACAGTGTACATCAAGTGCTTTGTGACACACAAAAAGGACCACCCAGACTGTTATCAGTGAAAGGTGCAAAAGCCAACATCTGCCACCGGATGTGGGTACATCAGTTCCAGTAGGTTGGGAATGGGTGACTTTCGAATGTGTGACAGTTTTATTGATGCAGAGATGTATTTTGGGATTTTTGAGAGACATCTGCTGCTATCAGTGCAATGTTTTTTCCTAGGAAGTCTATGGTCATTTCATCAAAACAATGCCAGGCCTTATTCTATGCTACAACAGCAGGGTTATGTAGACACAGAGTGTGTGTGAATTACTGGCCTGCCTGCAGTCTAGATCTGTCTCCTATTGAAAATGACTCAAAAGCAGCAACCATGAGCAGCTGAAGTCTTGTGTTGGCAAAAAAATCCACTTCCACAAAGTGTAATTAATATGAAAGATGATGTAGCAAAGTGGTAAACATGCCTCTCTCCCAATTTGTTTTGAGTGAGGTGCAGGCAGCGAATTCTAAACTTGTTTGTATTCAAAAATAGAATTAAGCTGGTTTTAAAGAATTTGAAATATTTGTCAGGTAAATAAAGATTTAATAAAATTAACAAATTATAGATTCTTGTTTTTACTGTATTTTACAAACTGTTCCAACTTTTCCTGGAAATGAGGGTTGTATACCAAGTACAATCACCTCATTGTTTGTTAGGAAAATTTGTTTTCTCCATCCCACAACAGATAGAGATAACTATCACTCAGAGATAGCATACACCACTATCTATTGGTCAGCTAGTAGAGCACGTCAATAAAAGTAACCCTACATGATGACCTGCATTCGACCCCTTTTTAGCTGCCTAGTTTATGGTTTCAAAGTGGCCAGACATCTGCCAGGGCTTTAAATTGCACCATATGGGGAATTAAAGCAGCGACAGAAAATCATTCATTATTCATACTCATTGCTGAAAGTCTTCTTTATTGGGTGGAATGATAACTCTTGTTTTTGGGGTTTTGTTTGCCGTAGTACGTACTGTGATTTGTGCTTAGGACATGTGACTTGACCTTTTGGAGGCTGAAATTTTCTGCAATTATAATCACTACATATTAGAAGGCCACCAAATTAATAACAAGTTGCTATATGTGTCCTTTATCCAGCAGATATTCAGCAATTGTAAGTCATTTGTATTCCAATCATTTACTTACAAAAATGTACAGTTGCAGATATTTTTCAATTCCCAAAGACTGATAGAAAATACAGGTTCCATATAAGTGTATGTAGTCATCTAAAGCCTAGATGCTGCAACTGCCTTCACGACCGCAGTTTCTTGGCTTTTGTTTTAAAATGAACTGGCCATTGTGAGATGTAATGAAGGTACCTCTGATAAGATACTGTAAATCTGGACTGAGTAGTATATACATAGTGATTTTGAGCCGGGTTAAGAATAAATAGTAGTCATAAGGATAAGTCATAAATGTAGTATTTGTGTTTTTCACTTATCGTAAAAATAACATCAGTCTCAATAGTTTTATTATTATTTTAGGTTATGTTAAAAATGTGGTTATTGGGTAGGGTTAACATGCTAGTACACCACTGTGGAGTGTTTAAGCTTCCGACCTGTCTGGACATCCAGCAGACACAGTTGGCTATGTCTGAGGGAGGAAAGGTTGGATAAGGTTACTTCTCGCTGTTGCTGCCATATGCGATCTACACGATAAGTGGGGGCTGGTGGGATTGGGGCAGATTGAGCCTAGCATGACACTCCATACATGGTATAGCTCTGTGTGGGAACCCGCCGCAGACAGGTGATAAGAAGCTGTTAGCATCTTGCATGCGTGTCTGAGGTGGCCAGATTGGAGGAGGTGGACACAGCAATGGAAGTTTAATGGGGAACTGGGAATGACTAGAATGGTTGAAAAAGATTATCTTTTGTTTATACATAGTACTATATAGTACTATAAATACATACTTCTGTTTGTATATGCAAATGTGTTGTACAGTGTGGATTTAAACAAAGTCATAAAAATACAGTATAACAACAGTCAGACCAATGGTTAAAAATGATCGCTCTTGTTATTAGAGAGGACCTTCTTTTTGGTGTGTTTCATACCTCTGATACACCACAGTCCTCTTGCTTAAAAGTTGCGACACCTCCTGCAATATAACCCATGTGTAAATGTCTCTCATCACACAGTGTGAAGTTTAACTGTCAAACAGACAGCACATAAGGAAGTGGCTATGTCTTAACACCATTCTTTAATGCATGTGACATGTTTTAGAGCAACAGAGCTACTTATCTGAAACTCTGTACAATGTTTTCATTACAAATTATATAATCTCTGTAGTTTTTTTTTTTTACATGGGCTTGGTAGTACTTTGGAAAACTGTTGTTACATAACACAAACCACCCCTGTAGTGCTGCCAAAAATATAAAAGTGGTCCAAAACCATCTTGAAATACAGGGGTACCTTGATACTCATACATTTATATTCTCAGAAGTCTCACAGTAGGGGCCCAACTTGCTATGAATGCTCATGGTTTTGAATTGGGATGTCCAACAAATGATGGTGAAGTGTCCACATACTTTTGGCCATATACTGCATTTGCTTCAATATTGTAGCCTTAATAAGGTATATTACCATTATATACTCTTTAGGGGTCTTGTAGATCCCAGTTCAAAAACAGGGCTCTAGAGGTTCTGTAATTAAGGAGGTATTATGTAATGTGTGTAGATACTTATTTGCACTCCACTGCTGAGAATGTAGATGCTTATTGCACCTACCTTGCCTGACCCCCCACTAAACACACATGCACACAAGCGTGTGCTCGGACAGAGCTCTTCCTCCCATAGAACAGTGGCAGCTTGCCCAGTTCATTGTTATGTAATAATATCTGCACCTCTGGAGAGGAGTCGTGCCCGGAGCGCTTGGTTTGCTCTCTCTAATGGCTGTTCGTGTTTTGTTCGGGGCCCGTTGTCATGGTGACACACATCACCAGAGGCCACTGGAAGACCGTATGGCACTAAATGATGAGGCGGGGCGATAGAAGAGGAGGAGGGTACAGTGAGTGGGCTTCTATTTTTTTATTTCGAGCTCAGTGCTTAGTTGGGAGTTGGAGATGATCGACTCAGGGGGTTATGATGAAATGGTAATATAACCAGATTTATATGACTTTGTTAGGTAATGTGGTTCGAAATGGACTGTGGACAGAAATTCTCAGTAAACTTTGTGCTTTTAATTTAGTCAGAACGTAACAAATTTGATTCCATTTTGCCATTAAAATGAAATGTAGTCATGGTTTGTTTAACATCACCTGTCCTCTAGATGGCGTCGGCGAATGACTCGCGGCAGCAGCAGCACGTTCAGAAGGACGCAGCAGATCAGAACTTTGATTACATGTTCAAGCTTCTGATTATTGGCAACAGCAGTGTGGGCAAAACCAGCTTCTTGTTCCGCTACGCAGACGACTCCTTCACGTCGGCCTTCATCAGCACCGTTGGCATTGACTTCAAGGTCAAAACGGTCTATCGGAACAACAAGCGGATCAAGCTGCAGATATGGGTAAGCTTGTGCGGTTCTTTATACAGATATGGTACAGTTGTGTCTTTACATTATCTACAGTGTCAAAGTCAGAATTCTACATACACCCTTAAGGGAGATGTATGAAAATGCATTCTTGGCATTTTAGAGATCTCTGCTATATAAACACATTGATATTTGGTATGCAAAACAGGTCTGTGTCGTTGTACATACATTAATTTAAATGTTTTAGTTAAAGGGAGTTAAGTTAAAAAGCAGCTTTTCTCATTTGAACTTCAGAATATCTGAATGAGGACCGAATGAATAAAAAAAAAAAGATTGTTTGAAAGTTAGGGGTTTTCTGAAAATATTACAATTTGGACCCATGTTGTTGTCCAGCACCCACTCTACCAGCTGTGCCACCGTGCTGCCCAGCAACAGTGCAATGAATAATAATGTATACCCCTATGCCTACAAATTATGTTTTAGCCTTTTGGATAGTTGGAAATAGTTCAGGAACAAAACAGATCCACTCTTGGATTGCAGGTATTGGGCAATAGAGAATCAACTCTGAAGAATCAATTCATTAATGAAGAGTCAAGTCATTGAACTGATTTCTCTCTATCTACAATATTATATATAGTATAAGCATGAAGTTAAGAATTATTGATTGTTAAAAAAAACTGCATGCATAATGCCACTGGATGTCTCTTGACATTAAGCAGATGCTTCTCTGAGGATGCGTTTCCTCATGTACCTGGCACCAAATAATCTAACATTCACAGCAGGCAGATGAAGTAAATGGTTCGTCTTAATGTGTTCAGTGGCATCTTTCCAATGCTGAGAAAGTCTGATGTTATCCTGTGCTTTTTCCACCTGAAAGCCAACACTATGGCTGCACGAAGTGTTTTCTGGCAAAGCAACGTATTTGTACTTTTCTCTATTAAGCTAAGAAGCTTTGCTGGTGAAGGTATTTTATTTATTGTTATAAGCACAGCCTTTCAACCAGGGACAGATCGGCTTTCACCATGCTTCACTGACCAGTACATAGTAATTTGGAAGTCATGAAGTATTGATGTAATTCATTACACTCCCAGCAAGTATTTACTAACATAACTCATGTTGTATCACTGATTTTAAAATGTTCTTTTTTAAATCTTAAAAATAAGTCTTTAGTATAATAATAAAGCTTTTTTCACAACTAACTGTTTGTTATAAACTAGCTTAAGTTGATTGCTGGTAGAAATTAGTGGGATTTAGAATTAACACTACAACATCTAATGTTTAGGTGGCTTTAGCATATAGCTTACAGGCAGCTAGCACACAGGCTAACTAACTGCTAATTAAGCAGCTTGCTAGTTTGAGGGTCTCCTCATCCTGTAATAACTTGAATTGTGATGTTAGTATTTAGCCAAAATGTCATATTTTCTCAATTGTTTCACTGTATATACTTAAAATACCTTTTATTTATACATATGTTCTACTTGATAAACTAAATGTATTTTTTTTTTAAATGTTTCAGAACCAGCCATCCAGGACCAGTTTTTTTATTATGTATTAAACTATTATGTTTTGTGTTATTTTGTCCCAAAAACACAAAACAGAAAAGATTTCTTTTACTACAGGATTAAATATGTGCGATAATTTCATCTTCACATGTACTGTGTGCAGCAGGTTACACACCACAGTGTCGCACCAGTGTAAACAGGATATGACACGTTTCTAAAGGCCATAGTCACCATTGACTTTTCTGTTATCACGCTCCCTCATCTGGAGGGACGCCGGTGTGCTTTTCTTTTGTTTTCTCATTCATTGTTTATAGATTCCATCTGTTCTGTGGTGAACGGATAATGTAAAAGCACACTTCTACACATATATTATTTATGATTGGCAAAAGTTTACACTTAGGAAACATGGCCACGGTGTGGTCAAAAGTATCTGGACACCTGACCATGAGCTTGTTTGACATGTCAATCCAAAACCATTATTTTCTGAGTTAAACCTCTCTTAGCCTAATAGCTTTTACTCTTCTGGAAAGTTTGCGCGTGTCTCTGGACATTTTTGTTTTTGTAGTCAAAGAAGCATGTATGACGTTTGATACTAACGTTGAATGAAAAGGCCAGGCTTGCCAGCAACGTTTTAATTATTATAATTATGTGTTTAACAGTGTTTAGATCAGGACTTGTTTGTCTTCATTTGTGGGAAGGCTCTTTTATTTTTTCAACATGACTGTTTATAATTCCAAACATTTCTACACTGAACAAATGATTAAAAGTTTGTTGCTGGCAGCAGCTTCT
Organism: Trichomycterus rosablanca; assembly: GCF_030014385.1. Taxonomy (NCBI): domain Eukaryota; kingdom Metazoa; phylum Chordata; class Actinopteri; order Siluriformes; family Trichomycteridae; genus Trichomycterus; species Trichomycterus rosablanca. Next base: position 6,397,268 of record NC_086009.1, on the reverse strand, counting down.
GGATGAGCGTATACAGTATTTACAAAAAGTGGTTATGTAAAACAGTGAATATCTTGTCTTTGTTCTGGTAAGGTTTAAATACAGGTCAGCTTTGATTTACAAGTCGCTGCTGCTCGTTTTTATTTGCATTGAACATTTAAGTGTCCTAGCGTTAAAGAATTCCAAATTTACTAATGTCAATGAAAACCTGCATGCATATTTTCTTTTAGCTTTATGTTTAGCTAATTTCACTGCTGTTTATCATTAATTAAAACACACACATTCACATGGCTTCAATGGAAAATGCTGAGTGACACTGTTGCCTGGGAAACCTCTCCCATCCCTCTTACTTATGCAGATAAGAGGACCGACCAGTTTTCTGTAGTTGATTTATTATTATTATACATTTAACCTTGTTCATACTTTATTTATCTTAAATTTGGTTTAAGATTTGGTGGTTTTAAACCGTGTTTATGGCGATAGTAGCTCACCAGTTAAGGTACCTGGATTAATAATCGCAAGGTCACTGTTTCAAACCACTGCCAGGTCGCCTCTGGTGAGCCCCTGAGCAAAGCCCTCAACCTTCGGGATTCTTGGATTGTTTTCAGTCACAAATTTAAGTTACTTTGGATAAAAGCATCTGCTAAATGTCATAGATGTAAACAACTTCTTTGTGTGGGACAAAGGTGGCATAGCTGTGCTAGTGGTCATGTTCGATTATTAGTTGCTGTTTACTCTGTTATTAAAATAAAATAGCAAATATGTGTCACATGTGAGGGAAATGTATTGGATTTGGGCTAATTTTTCTCTGTAGTGTAAATATATATATTTTTATACACTATCTGGCCAAGACGTTTCCCTTTTTATTACAGTAATATTTTGTTGAATCATCTTTAGCTTTGATTATGGTGCATGTTTCCTGTGGTATTGTTTTGACCACCTTATGCAACACTTTTACTGTAACATCTTTTCCACAACCAAAAACTTTACTTCCAAAGTGATTCTTTAAGAAATAGGAAACTACTAACTGGATACATTTTAACTTTTGGATAAAAAAGTTAATTTATAGCCATATAAATTAAATCATGGCCCACTTTACTTTCAGTTTTGTATAGAATAGAATACTTGGTATACATTTAGAGATTCAGCTTGAGATTTAAACAAATAGTTTGTGTGTACACCCCTGGGGTCCTGGGTCAGTGAGGAGTCTGTCAGATTATCATTTTGTCTGTACTGGCACAGAGGTCTGATGTTCAGTTTGAGAGATGAGGAGGTTAAAGAGTGGTTAGACGATTTAATCAGTTTTGTGTATAAACTTTGTATAAACTCTTGGTTTTTATAGTTTATTGGACCATGGAGGCATGGAGGTGGAAGTATTTTACTATCTACAGTACATATTTCAACAATAAGACTGATCGCGACCACTACCAGATTGATGTAAAATACTGCCCTCTGCTGGTTATTAATAGTATCGACCCTGTATGACTTAAGCTCAAACGAAAAACACTCGGCAGCAGCACGTTTTCACATACATTTCAAATACTGAATAAAGTTATCAAGAACAAAGCACGTCCTTAAGTGTCCTTAACCCACTGGGAAATAAGAAATTAATAAATATAGTCTCATATTTTGGAAAAATTGAGTTAAAAAAGTGTTGTTTTTTTGCTTCACGAAATGTACATAAAAACAGCAATGAATTCCAAATCCTTTTTGGCCTGTAGTCAATTACAAACAGTACAGAGTCATGATGTTTCTGCTAATCAACATTCATGGTTTTGTATATATAATCTCATCCTATATTTGATGGCTGCAAAATGTTGCTAAAATCAGGGCAGGACCATGTTTACCACCAAAGATGGCAACATATGTTGCTCTGAGATGCGTGTGTAACCTTTCTCAGCATTGATTGTTTCCTCACAGATTATTACTAAGTAATTACAAATTACTTATGCCTTTGGCACCAACACAACCCATTATCATTGCATTGGATGAAACCTAAATGGTCCTTTACCTCTTTTGCATGGAGAACACAAAATCTTTCAGACCACTTGTCAGGATCGAAGTTCACAGGCATTCAATATTGCTTTTGCCAGTGCCCTTCATACACTTGAATGTATTTGGATTTTAATAATGTTATGGACTGTACATGGTAGAAGTATGATATTCCTTGCAAATGTGAATAAGACATATGTTTTTCACCTATTTGATCTGCTAATATATCTGTTTTTGCTTTTTGAAGTAAATACCTGTAAAACACAGTTTACAGATCACTGCTTTCTGTTTTAGTTGCATTTTGCCTACTGGCCGATCTATTTTAAAATAGGATTAGTGTTAGTTACATGGCTGTTGCATTGCACTGTATTTTATACTTAACCCTGGCCTTATATTTATTGCTGTTAGGACACTGCGGGACAAGAGCGCTATCGAACCATTACTACAGCTTATTACCGAGGAGCCATGGGCTTCCTGCTTATGTTTGACATTACCAACCAGGACTCCTTCAGTGCTGTTCAGGACTGGTAAGTAGCTCTTTAACCATGTTCACACTATGTACAATCTAGGTGTGTGTGCCATAAATCAAAAGTGGAATAAATAAAACTAAGAAGCTCTGCTCCTTCCTCTGTGTGATATTTTAAGGGCTACTCAGATTAAGACGTACTCATGGGACAATGCACAGGTGATTCTGGTGGGTAATAAATGTGATCTGGAGGACGACCGACTCATTCCAACAGAGGACAGCCAGAGATTAGCTGATGAACTAGGTAAGAATACACACACACACACACCCAACACAAACAGCAAACAGAGCACACCCTCTTTTATACACAAATGACTGTGCACATGTTCAAAATTCTGCTCAAAGCATTAGTTCTGATGTTTCAGACCCTAAACAAAGAGTATAAAGAGGTTAACTGGTAACATACAAATAAATCTGTTGTGTTACTGACTATCCATAGTATAGAGAATGGCTAATTATTCCCTGTTGTTTCACATATTATTTTTCCTCCCCTTTTTGCTTTGTCCCAATTTGGACATACTTAATGTCCCTGTGCTTTGTAACTACCTTTGTAGGTAGTACGGCAGCCTCAAAGTGATACCCCATCTCTTGAGACTTGGCAGTAATGAGCTAATATTAGACTGCAGCTCTATTTTTGGTCACTTCTGACCAGAAGCCTATTAAAGTTAATTGCACACTATTTATGGTGACAGCCCTTTATTTCTGAACATTCTGATTTTGGTTTTTCTTTTTTTCAGGATTTCAGTTCTTTGAGGCCAGTGCCAAAGACAACATCAACGTGAAGCAGGTGTTTGAGCGGCTGGTGGATATAATCTGTGAGAAAATGAATGAAACTATGGAGGGAGACGGTCCACTTAACAGCCATAAAGATCCCAACGTACTGGACTCTCCAGCAGATGAGCATAGAGGCTGTGCCTGCTAAAACACCAACACCACACCTTTTTACTTCTGTTCTGCTCTCCATACTGCATACTACTACCCTACTGCTGTATGTACACCTATCTTGGAGCAATATGGCAAGACTTAGACTTGTTGCTCTGGAGAAAGTCTGAGGTCTGATTTATCTTCTGCACTTTTTCACATTTCTTAGACTTAAAGTAAATCGTGTGCCAGTCTCTGCCAAAATGGTACAAACTGGTGTACTTTTAAGTGTTTGGCAAACATTATTTATTTGGCCAGTCGAGTTGTGAGTGCCATAATAATCTTACAGTCCTCATTAACTGTTGCAGATCATCATACCTCATGTGTTACAAACTTAAACCACTAAACAGCTGGTAAGGGTCTTTGTACTATCAGCGAACAGATAAACAGCTGTCCAACCACACCCATGCATTCCCTTACAGCCATGTTACCCACAGCCACCACTTTTCTAAATCGGGGGCCCCAGTTTGGTAGAATTTTAGGCTACACTAGATGTGTCCTGCCAATTAATGTTGTTTGTGTTTGTAATGGGTGCAGTTACTAGCCCATTTTATATGAGCACAGACAAGTCATTTCTTACATATATATGTTTCTTTATGCTTTTGTCAAATTCTTCACATTTATTTTCAGTATCCACTTTATTCTGGTCAGTGTGCCAGTATGTCACACATAAGCATAGCTTATTCCCGTATTTATATGAAGTGGTAATTTATTCCAAGTGGTAAGTTTACAGTAACCGACTAGCAAGTTTTTAGGAGATGGGGAAAAAACAGAATACCGGAAGTAAACCTATGCACATCTACCTGTATAACCATTGCCAATTCCCAATCATTAGCTGAGTCCTTCCAATCACACAACAGTTACAAACCTGGTCACTTCTTTATAAACTCTGTACAATTGAAAATGGACCTTTAATTGAAGATCCAAATCCTAAATATCCTAGTCTGCAGCACAACTGTGTCAAAAGGGTACTCAAAGCCATAATCTCTGTATAATAGGACCACTGTTTTTTCTTGTGTTTAGATTGGAGTTCCAGTTGACCAATTAATACTCCCCTATCTATCAAATTATTTTCTTATTTTGTTTAAATAAATATATGGCTAGGCAAACTCACAAACGAGTGTCAGGTATGTTGTTGGGCACTCAAACTCACCTGCTGAAACTTAGAGAGCTGGTTTGAGTGACACCGTCCAATGTCAATAAGATTTGTTGAGGATCAGATGGACAGAAAAAGCAGGAGCAAGGTCTTCTTTATGGCACAACAGCCTTAATCAACTGCTAGATTCTTGGCCAGTTTGTGTGACTGTAAACAATGTCATTCATATTCAAGCAGCTTCTAATTTATGGCAGCCTTGTTTTATGGTTGTTCTTGGATTACATTTGACCATCTAGACAAATTCCCTCTTAACAGAACAGGTGACAGTTTGGGTTTTCGTGGTATTGGGTATATGGATGTCAAGTATTAAGCTTTTGAGAATGCCTACTGTTTCAACATCCTGGTGCAACCTGGTCAGTATGATAACACATAAACTAAAGTACCTTCTATGGCACATTGTTTAATCTCCACCCCTTGCTTTTCTTTTTCGTAATTTACCACACATACAGTAAACTGCCGTTGTTATCTGTTGGCACCTCTGAGTAGATACACTCTGGTCTTTTTTTCTTTTGTCTTGTTTTAATTTAATGCCAGCCTGCTGAAAAAGTATCATGGATAAAGCAATTGTCGTTCCCTTATAAAGAGTACGAAACCTGGTCCACTTTTTATTAACACTAGCTATTTGTTTTCTGTAGCTCTGTTTGCTAACTGGGTTTATTCAGTGTCTGCTACTGTATTTAATCATCTGTGCAGTATTGAAGGCTTTTGTTCTACTGGACGGACATTATTAGCACACCTGACTAGCAGCTGGAGCAGCGCTAGCGATTAATACACACAAGCATTAATACACACTCTATTTTACTCAGTGGATTTTGTATATCTGCTCTGTTCTGTTTTGGGCCGGCAATGTTGAAAGAAGTAAAGAACTGAATGTATGGACTGTTTACAAAATAAAGCTTTTTATTTAACTTTTAGTGGCTTGGTGAATTATTACAATTTTACAAAAAACGTACCTGATTTTAGCATTCAGTTTTACATTTTCTAAACAAATACTAAGGCTGGAGGTGTGTTTTCTTTGACATGTTATATCTGCTTTTAGATTTAATTATTTAGTAATATTTTGTTAGTTTAATTTTTTTATGCTTATATACAGAATAATTAAACTACCATTTATTAGGCTGTAAAGTTGATATCTAGCTTACTGTTTGAGGTAACCACCACTGTTTACTAGCACCTGGCCTAATTATCAAGAAACTGGAAGCCTCTAAATCAGATTACAGCACATAGATGACAAATTAGGTAAATTATTTATATTTTATGCAGTTGCAGTCGGAAATATTCAACCCCCTCTTACTTGAAATGACACTCAGTTTTTGTGATGGCTCCTTAATTTCATCATGGTTGCAACACATCTATGGGTGGTGTTTATATAACACATCACAGCTGATGGATACCAGTATTACATTATTTTAGCTTAATTTTGGGTTTGTTGTAACAACAATTATTTTCTTTGCAAGCAAGATTACATTTTCTCCATTGCTTTACTTTACTGTGGGTATTGTGTTCCTGGAATCATACACAGAGCCCTCCTTTGCCCAAACATGAGTTGTTAAATAATGGTCACAAGGATTTAATTTGGCCTGATGGTTGTTCTCTCTGTTTATTTTTTAAGAGATGAGTTTTGAATGGGCTGTAGGAACAGAGATTAGTGTGGCGCAGTTCATTGCTTATATTTAATTGTGTCAAAGTTGTTCTTGCTGTTTTTAGGTTGTCTTGCAACTCTTTTAAGTGACTAGTAACTAAATACTATATAAAACAAAGACATAAAACACTGGGTGTAAATTTTAAGATAAATATAAGTTCTCACTGTTATATTTAAAATATGTTTGATGAAGTTTTAAAGCTTATAATTTATAGAAGCTTTTAAAGCAGTTATTTGACATAATGCTCAGATATTATCTGCAGTCAGTAGCAATGGGGTGAGGAGGGCATCTTGTAATATCTGATTTATGATCTGTGCTGTATTTTATCTAACTTTAAGTCATGCACTCGAAATTAGGCTTCCTGCAACACATTTTTTTGGTAGCCACCAGTAACCCACAATTTCCTGACATTCAGAAAAGCAAGAAAAAGTCCTGCATTGTTGTGTGCACACATTTACTATTCATGCATTATGAATGTGGATATTAGCTCAGACCATAACATTTATCGTTTTCAAGGCAGGACACGGAAATAGATTAGCATGTCTTTTCCTCTTAGGAGCATATGTTTATTTATTCATAAATAGTTACACACACTTGGGGGCAATTTAAAGTTGCTATTAAATCTCCAACTTTTTTGATAGGTGTGAGGAACTGTGGGGGGGTTGCAGGGCAATTGCAATTTTTGGAATGAGATGTCAAACAAGCATCTGGTCAAGTGTCAGCATACTTTTGGCCATAAAGTATTTACATATGTGTAATCCTTCCACCCTGGCCTGGCATAATTATGACATTTTGGCTGAAGATTAATTGTCAAACAAGAGTAATGCTTTTGATTTGTCTTTCCTGTTAAATGTATACACTGAACTCTATGTAAACAATGTAAATCTTTCTTGGCTTTGGAGAGTAACAGCTTTTCCAAAGCAGTGTTTTATGGCATCTTGATCATCCAAACAAACACATTTGGTCACAGTTGGCAAAGGGCATCCATGAAAAATGAGAAATTTGGTGCAGTCCAGAGCTAAAGAAATCTCTTGACTGAGATATTACATCCAATATCAAAACAAAATATGTTGCAAAACATTACATAAATATCATATATTCACAATATTTTGTAACTGGATCTTTTCCTTATTTAAAACTATTTGTATCAGCATAAACATTTTCTTTTTAAAATAATTTGTAAAGGCATAAACCAAAAGCGTACTGTCTGATTAAACATTAAATTAAATATTAATGTATAATTAATCTATAACTTATTTTAGAAAAAAAATGTAGGGGTTTTGACAAAAGTGTAAGGGGAGCAATCATTATGACCACTAGAATATACCATTTGCATGTTACAGATTTCTGTAATTGTACAAAAAGGAGCTGTAGTGAGAATTTGAACAATAAACTGGGCTCTACTAGTGTTGGGGTGGGATGTGCTGGCTACATGTCACTTTATCTGTACATTTGGAAGGCTGCAGAACACACTGATAACACTCTACGCTCAAAACAAGCCCGCGTGATGAATCCTGATAAGAAGGAGACCAGTTGGTTACTGTACTAGCAGTCCATTTTACTCTGTACCTTTCTCATTTCTGACAGTCTGAGACTCAGTTTGTACAGAGTTTAAGAAAAACAAGTACACAGTAGCTCACAAGTACACGGTGTTTCGAAAATGTTTTTTCGTCACAAAACAAGTCATACATTTTGGGGATCAAAAATAATTTTTGACCAAACAATTTGCACTAGGCATTTTTGTTTTGTTGGATAATGTCTAAGAATTGCAGTGACCCACACATTGCTCTGGCCTCAACCCAGGGCACATTATTGATTACTGATAAAATAAATTTTATAAGTCTATTGTAAACCAGACTTTCTCGTTTAATGGGATTGCCTGACCTCAAAAAATCACTTTTGACTTAATGGGTTCATATTTTCGCAGATACACTTTAAAATCTTATATTAATTTTCATGGTTTTGGAACTGGTTGTTTAACAACCTCTGGTGTTCACATTATTAGGGATTATAGGGATTATAGAGACAGTGGTAGCCTAGTGAGAAGAGCTTTGGTCTATTAATTAAAAGGTTGAGAGCTCTGCTATGCACTTACTGTTGGGCCCTTGAGCAAGGCCCTTAACCCTGTCTGCTCCAGGGGCGCCGTACAGTGGCTGACCCTGCGCTCTGACCCCAGCCTCCAAACAAGCTGGGATATGCGTAGAAAGAATGTCGTTGTACTGTACAACTGTATATGTACAGTATATATGGCAAATAAAGGCATACTATTCTGCTCTATTTTGGCCATATAGGGCGTGTGTTAGTTGAAGCTCCTCCCACATTGAGCTTGAGTAGTATAGTGAGACTGGAAGCTCCGCCCCCTGTACTGTAGTAAACAGTTGAGCCGCGCGCGATTTGGCGTTATCTTGTTCTGCACGCGCGTTATCTGAATGACAAGCTGCGCGCGACGTTACGCGAGGAGAAACGTGCCTAATTATGCTGAGGAACAGAAAACAACTGGACTTTTGTTCCACCAAAAGACCAAAAAATGACCAATGACTGGATAAACGTATTGGCATTGTGCGCTCTTTGCTTGGCTTTATTCGCAAACGCTGGACAAACTTTTGAAAGTAAAGGTAAGAGGAGTTAGCTTCATTTTAACTTCGGTCAGTCATTCAGTAACGTCCGCGTGGTTCCACTGACCTGTCACTGACATACTGACAAAGATGTACACATGTAACTTCCACAGCCTTAAACACCTGGACATTATTGTTATTATTATTATTATTATTGTTGTTGTTGTTGATGCAGCTGTTTCTTTAAGACTGATTGCTACACCTTCTTTAATTGCTACACCTGTGGTTCTTTAAGTGGCATCTGGATACCCCCACGAGTCTGTGCTTTTAAAAATGCCATATTTTCATGTATATAGTACTTTTTAATACTGATGTATGTATTATTTCTTTGTATTTTTTTATTATTTTATTTTATTTTATAATTTATTAAGTATGACACAAAATGTTTTCCAATATAACACATTCAGAAAAAAATTGTTCATTTACTTTGGAAAATATTTTCACTTATAAAAATCAACAAAATATTTTCACTTATAAAAATCAACAAAATATTTTCACTTATAAAAATCAACAAAATATTTTCACTTATAAAATCTCCCCTCTGAGGGGAGGGATGGCCGGAGCCTCACTCTATGTCCCATGCCAGCCTGTATATACAACACAAAATGTTTCTTAATTTGTTTGTGTATTTTTAACAGAAGATAACTGGTTTAATTTCTTGTTACATTTATTAGAGTTACAAGTTGGACAGTTTCATTTCATTTCAGTCAGCCACTTCATCCTGGTCAGGGTCGCCAGGGCTAGTTTCACCAGAGATAGCTGGACGCAAGGCAGGAGTATCCTGGACGCGTTCCAATCCACCGTGAGGCTCCGGCCATCCCTCCCCTCAGACATAGCCAATCATGGTTGTTGTTACGGATTATGTTTGACAACAATAAATAAGCACACCCTATAATTCAGTAACGTAATCTCCTATAAGTTTAGAAATTTTGGCCCAACATTGCTTTTATTCATTGGTGCTTGATGGCATTTGTTTAGGCACTACTTTCTTTAAACCCCATTACAGCATCTCAGTTTGGTTGTAATCTGGACTATGACTTGGCAATTTTCAATATCTTTCCATTTTTACTCCTTTCGCCATTTAAATGTCTTGCTTGTGTGCTTGAGATCATTGGCCTGCTGCATGTCCCAAAGTTGGCCTAGCTTAAGCTACTGGAGAGATATCCTCACATTTGTCTAAAGAAAATTCTGGTCTAAAGTGGAGTTCATCCCAAGCCTTAATCATCTCCTTAATGAGTGTAATTATTTTGTTATTTATTTATTTTTTAAAAAGAAGATAGAGAATGCTAGACAATTGTTTTGAGGTCCTAATAAAATATTTTTATTCAATAAGCACATAGGCATTTGATACACAGAGCGTAAGCTAGTCAACTTTTTTTTGCACAAATAATAATTTCATTTCTTCTGTTTAAGCTAAACATTAATGCATATGCAATCTCATTGTCCAATAGTTGCTCAGTTGTTATGGGATGAGCCAGAGAATATTAAATGCTTTTCTGAGCGGATGAGAGACTTGACCTGTTTCTGGGAGGAAGAGATGGGAAGCAATAACTTGCTTGATCAATACACGTTCACCTACATTTACCAATACCAGTGAGTAACTGTTTAAAAATGTGTCACTTTGTCAACTGACAAACATAAATTTATACTCTTCAGTTGATGGTGATTGAGAACATGAATCGTTCTAATTAGTCCTTCTCTTTTTTCAGGAATGAAAACAGCAGCGTGTGTGCTGTGTCTGAATTGCCTATGCAGGGGGCTGGTGGTAAGAGACTGTTCCTCTGCAGAATTCCCCAAATTCAGTTCTTTGAACCACTCCACCTGTGTGTGTTCCAGGGTGAAAGGAAACTATACAACCGCACTCTTTTAATCGACCAAGTCCGTAAGTCTACAGAGAATAAGCATGACATTCTGTCCACTAGAACAACAGTCATTTACTGTTGCGCCACCAATCGCCTTTGATCATCTTCATTAGAATTCTTCTCTTACATTACTTAGTCTGGTTTATTCGACATATATATAGTAATGTATGTTCTCTCTCTCTTCCTTAGTTTTTCTGGATCCCCCTACTAACCTTACTGTGGTGAGCACAGGAAAGCAAGGGGAACTGAATGTGAGCTGGTGGCCTCCTGCTGTCAAGTATATTGATGACAGTATGATGTATGAGACCAGATATGTGACAAAGGGGAGTCCCATGAGAAAGGTATACAGAAAGTGCTCACATTTTGAACATACCACATTTAAAAGCCATTATTAATTATTTCTTTTAGTTTAAAATACTAAAATAGTATAAACATAAACAGTAATTGAATATATATTGTGTGGATCAGTAATGTGCATACTATTGATTATACATTTTGTTTTCTGGATTTTAGGAAATAGTAAAGGCCAGCACGAAGCTCACCCTGCGTGGCCTTCAATCCAGCAGCAAATATAAAGTGTTTGTCCGTGTCAAACCTGACGGCATCACATATAATGGTTATTGGAGCACTTGGACTGAGCCAGAGTTTGGGACTACATCCCCAAGTGGTAAAGATATATTTTTTTCATTACATTTTCATCAACTGCTTTATCCTGGTCAGAGTCAATGCAAAGCAGGAATACCCTGGACAGGGTGCCAGTCAATCGCAGAGCTTCGGCTAATAAAAAATGAACCAGATTGTATTAGGTAGACCCACTGACAAGTCACCCTTTCTAATTACTGAGTTCAGGTGTTCATGTCAGTGATAACAGTTGTGTAAAACCAATTATGTAACATTACTTGCATGCTTTTAACTTTTGTGATGATAGTCCAACAAGCATAGTTGGGCGAATAGGCTTTGCAGTGTTGCTTTATATTATTCTGGACCCAGTGTAGTTTGGCATATTGGTGACCTTTTTTATATTCTTGTGTCTCTAACAGACATGGACCCCCTGATTGTTGTTCTGGTTCTCACCATCTCTCTGATCTTCATCCTGCTGTCACTAGCTGTGCTTTGGTCCCACCACAAGTCAGTTTAATACAGTATCTCATGCTACATGTGTAATCTGTTTAAGATACAGTATAAAACAAGTGTCTAATAGACTGTATAAATTACAGATTCATTTTAATGAAGTTGTGGCCTGACATTCCTTCACCTGAGCACAAGTTTCCAGGCCTGTTCACCATCTACAAAGGAGATTTCCAGGTACACGCATAACTGGGAAGACCCAGAAAGCTGAGTGGTAGTTGGTAATGCTTTAAAGTGCAAATGAGCTAAAAAAACAAACAAAAAAAACTATTCTAATTTTTCTTTACCCCAGGAGTGGTTGGGCCAGAGTAATGGCAGCAGGTGGCCAGTTCACATGTACACCGAGGAGCTTCCTTCCCCTCTGGAGGTGCTGTCTGAAGTCAGTGTGATGCCACGGATTTCAAGTCACACATCACACCTAAGGCTACCAGCAACCCCAAGGACAACTACTTTCCTTACGGAGGATCCACAGGTCATGGAAGAGGTGAAAGATCAGATAGAAAATAGGGGCGTGGATGCAGTTTTTATTGGACAATGGCAAGAACCTTCCCATACCCACTGGTTGAAGGAGCAGTTAAGGGCCTTTCAAGAGCATCCGGAGGTCCTTTCTAAGTTGTCGCTTCTTGAGTCTCAAGACACTTACGTCACCCTCAATCAAAACTCTCAAAATGCCCGGGAAGAAGTGCAAAGGGAGGGCAGCCTGGAGGAAACGTTACCCCTGCAGGTCCTCTTCGACAGCAAAGGGACCTCTTTGTCAGCAGCTTCGCATTCCGATATTGGCTCCCTCCAGCAAAGTTCCAGGTCTGGAAGACTTTCATCACAGTCAAGCTTTGAATATCCAAACCACATGTTTCCGCCAAAAGAACCAGGATATACATACATGGCTGTTGCAGACTCAGGAGTTTCCATGGACTACAGCCCAATGAGTGCCAGCAGAATATCAGACATAGGGAATGGCACAATCTATGCCAATGAGTACAAAAATGACATTCTCGGACACAGACGACCGCTCTTTGGTCAATGCGTACATTCTGGGTGATGGGCCAATAAATGTGTGGAACATCAAAATGACATCACACAAATCAGTGGTAAGAAGGATCACTAGGAACGCCAAATGCCCATGCCAAGAGAGAGAAAAGTCGTGTGAGGAAATGCATCCTTTATGACCACCCAGCGATGCATATAATGCCAAAATGCCCTTTTCAATGCAGCCTTACACTTGATAAATGAAGGACAAGGAACATACTTAATGCAAATAATACAAGATTCATTTTATGCATTTTGTGTTCCAAACTGTGTCAGGATGCAATACATAATGCAAATGCAAGCTGCATTCTGAACATTGCAGCCAGGGGCACTGTAGCAGCTGAGTCTTCTTCTTTGCTCATATGTCTGTTTTGGCAAAGCAGTTGAATGAAGATTTCACCAGAGTGGGTTTGGCAGTATAAGCACTCATGAAACTTCATAAGGTCTACATTCACTTTGCAACTGTGGACAACTGTGAACTAAAAGTGTAAACAGCTTTGGGACTGATTGTACTTATGGCTTAATGACTATTGATATTCAAAATATCCATTAGGTACAGAACGCACATTAGGTACGGACAACACACCTTATGTTGCCATTGGTACATACTCAAGTTTGTGCCTAGCCTAAGAATCTCACTCAAGGCCGGCAGGATAAAATAAGCTATTATTTTGTAGGTACTATATTTTTGTAAGTAATAACTCTGAAGATTATTGTATATTTTGGTACAGCACATCACATAATTTTTTTTTTTACATGCAAACATTTATGTAAATAGTAAAAGGGTTTACTTGATGTAAAACGTGTAAATACATTTTTACTGGTTCTGAGTTTTTAATACAGCAATATAGCCTTAGATTACATGCAGTATGTTTTCTTGTTGATTACTAAAAGCAAGGGTATATAATGATGTACGTGTTGAATGCATTTTATTGTCAAGCTATTTGCATCATGTTTAAAACATAGTGCTGGTTTTATTAAACTAGACTTCACTGTACATTAAAAAAAGAATTGTTAAACTGTTTACCAGTGCGGCCAAACTGTGCAAATCTGTTTAACACTATTTCCAAGTCTTTTGTAGACTAAATATAATACACATAAATATATATTTTGTAACATACTAAGCATTTCCTTGTTTTTATTTTGCTTAATTACTTTTGCATGTTTAATTCCAGCACAGAAATGTTAAATTAATCATTAAAACAATGTGAACCCACAGAATCTTTCTCCCACTGTACTAGTGACATGTTACATTTTACGTAGTTGTTCAGGTGGCACATAGCATAATAAATGAAAAAACATATAGTGCATTAATAGTAAATGTCATTATCATCTGCATTTTAACATTTTAGTTTTAGAAAAAAAGTCCATACTCTAGTAAATATGACTAAATAAAATTAAGAAAAACTCACTGCATATATAACGCTGTAGTAAACAATCACCTGTTCTTTAAAAACAGTCTAATAAAGTATAAATAATTATTTTAATAATGAAACTTTAGGTTTGGGGTTTTGTGTGACAAATCCATTTGAATTGTTCAGCTGCCTGAATTCTTTTTAAACTCGTATATGTATTGTGCAAAAGATTGTATTTTTTTTGTAACAATTACCATGTTTTCATGTTAAATAAATTACCACAGGTTTATGTTGTTTGTATAAACATTTCCGAAGTATTTCTTAAATGTTATTATTCTTTAAAAGGTCCATATGGTGAAATCTTGGCTTAAGTGGTTATTGGATTAACTACAGCAAAATATTTTTTGTTTAAACAGTTGTTATCGTATCTTTACCCTTCATTTGCAATAGTAAGATCAATAAAGTACTGACCAGTGCACCTTTAAATCTTATAATTACAAAGATACAATAAACCAGTAAATGTGTTTACATACAATTCTTACCAGGTTATTTAGTGGTTTTGAATCCACTGTTTCTGAATAGGCTCTGAACCCACAGCAACACTGATCCGGATGAAGGGGTAACTAACAATACATGAACAAATTAATTAAAGTGATTATAAATGCTGCAAAGTTTCAACACTCTTCAGTCAATGTGGTTCCTTTTTTTTTTTTTTACTTCCATAGTGTTTTGTTCTTGTGAGGTCTCTGCTTTGGGTGCAGTCTCAGGCCAGAACTCCAGTGCCCCATTAGGCTGCTGTGCCATGTGCCACCGCAATTCCAGATCCTTTTCTACATTCTCAACCCCATTTACTTGCAGTCTTGGACCAGAGAGATGCAGCAACCACTTGTTTTGCTGTTCTACAGTACTTGTCACCTTCTCAAATGTGCACTTCACCTGCAAGTACCGTTCCAGTACTGAAAGTGGAGGATCTGGGACTAACCCATCGCTCTCTCCTTGTCCTTTCCTCTCAGGCTGATAAGAGACCATGATCCTGCATGGCAACTGGTTTTCCTCTGCTCTGGTGTTCAGGTTCTGGGTGAGAAAAGTAGCTGTATCGTGCAGAAGGGCTACTGTGTGAGCTGCCATGCTTCGAGCATCCTGCTTGAGTCTGTCCTGAACACTCACATACTTCTCCAAACCATCTACAATAATCAGGCTTGGAAGTGGTGCAGGATCATTAACTAACTCGTGAAGGGATGCCACATCCTCCAGCAGCTCCTCCAAGGTCCTGGGATACACAAACTTGATTTTCTTTAAAAAACAAAGCAAAAACAAGAAAAGAACCTTGTAGTTAAATCTGTGGTCACCAGTAGTTGGTATCTAGCATTTAAACTACAAAGTGATGTTCTAGTAACACAAATGCTTGCATGGATGTTTTAAAATAGGCACAGGCTGTAAAAGCACACTGTTGTATGGTACACCACTAACTATAATACACCATAACCTGACATAACTGTGATACCAAAATTAGGGCAGCACAGCAACATGAAATTTGGCATCTTCTCCCTGTTTGCCTGGGTATCATCCAGTTTTCTTTCACCGCCCAAGAACATGCAGAATGTAGACAGAACACTGATTTCTCTTAGTGTACATGTGTGCGGCCCTATCCAGGCACAAAGTGTTACTCTGACCCACAGCGATCCCCACAACGATGATTTGATTAGTAAAAATGAATGAATGAATGAATACTATGTTGTTGTTTTTCAGATATTGACAGATTTTAGACTGTACCACCTTAAGACTTTCCGTTTTTAGAGGAGGGGAGCCAGGACACGTCTGAAGAATTACAGGAAGACTCTGAATTTGAGTTTGCGTGAAAAACAGCACTTTCATTTCCATTTCTGAGGCTGCAGTCACCGCTGACAAAAACAACAGCGACCTGGTGACTTTTTCATCACCAACCACCAAAGCGCTGCATTCCGATTCACAGGAGAGCTTCATATCACTGGAAACATGCAGCGCTGAAGCAAACCGCTTAAACACGACACCAATTATGTCAACCATGTCTAATACGACAAAAAAATCGGGTTTGTAATCAGTCGTTTAGTAGATAAATAAACTAACAAACTATCAAATTCGGTATCAAAACTCTGCAAGCGAAGCTCGAGCGCATAGTGTGGCTAACTGGCTAACTGTACAAGCTGTAACTTGCTTATCCCGCCGATACGGATAGCTCCACCCACCTTTACAACGATTGGGTGCCCAGATGTGTTCTTAATTTCGATTGGACAATCAATGTGTCAATTCTTTCCAATTGTTGCCAGGTCAGACGTTTCAACTCAGAGTCAGACCTGACCTCTCTCTAATAACGGTAGTTTTAGTACTCGAAGTACATGGGTCCCTGTCAGAAAAATAAATAAAAATAGGCTTTTCGAGGACATTTAAAGCATAAATGATGCAATATACCACCCTAGACAGAAAATGGCGTTCCCCTTTACGATACATTCGTAATATCCGTTGAAAACAGAACACCTCCCTTTAAGCAGAACCACAACAACCGAACAGCTGCTAGAAAAGAAATATGGCGGCTGCGTGCACTGAAAGCACGACTAAGCTGCATTTTAAACAACCCAGGGATCAAATGCATAGCTTATTGCGGCGCTGCAGGGGTCGACCCAGGCTGTCAGACTCGGACCGAGCTCGTCGAAGACTTGAATCGAGGAAGAAGTACGATGTGAGGCGGGTTTACCTCGGAGAATCCCATAAGATCTGGAGCGAACTGCGGGAGAGAAGCAGCATGAGCGACGCTGCACTGGCTGAGTATTTAATTCTGCTTAACTGCACCTACGGACACAAATACCAGCTGAAATACTGCAAGTACGAGCAATGATATACAAATACTGTACTGTATAATACACAACGTGCTCCTAATGTCATACTATCTTCATATACAGGGGTTGGACAATGAAACTGAAACACCTGTCATTTTAGTGTGGGAGGTTTCATGGCTAAATTGGACCAGTCTGGTGGCCAATCTTCATTAATTGCACATTGCACCAGTAAGAGCAGAGTGTGAAGGTTCAATTAGCAGGGTGAGAGCACAGTTTTGCTCAAAATATTGCAATGCACACAACATTATGGGTGACATACCAGAGTTCAAAAGAGGACAAATTGTTGGTGCACGTCTTGCTGGCGCATCTGTGACCAAGACAGCAAGTCTTTGTGATGTATCAAGAGCCACGGTATCCAGGGTAATGTCAGCATACCACCAAGAAGGACAAACCACATCCAACAGGATTAACTGTGGACGCAAGAGGAAGCTGTCTGAAAGCGATGTTCGGGTGCTAACCCGGATCGTATCCAAAAAACATAAAACCACGGCTGCCCAAATCACGGCAGAATTAAATGTGCACCTCAACTCTCCTGTTTCCACCAGAACTGTCCGTCGGGAGCTCCACAGGGTCAATATACACGGCCGGGCTGCTATAGCCAAACCTTTGGTCACTCGTGCCAATGCCAAACGTCGGTTTCAATGGTGCAAGGAGCGCAAATCTTGGGCTGTGGACAATGTGAAACATGTATTGTTCTCTGATGAGTCCACCTTTACTGTTCTCCCCACATCCGGGAGAGTTACGGTGTGGAGAAGCCCCAAAGAAGCGTACCACCCAGACTGTTGCATGCCCGGAGTGAAGCATGGGGGTGGATCAGTGATGGTTTGGGCTGCCATATCATGGCATTCCCTTGGCCCAATACTTGTGCTAGATGGGCGCGTCACTGCCAAGGACTACCGAACCATTCTGGAGGACCATGTGCATCCAATGGTTCAAACATTGTATCCTGAAGGCGGTGCCGTGTATCAGGATGACAATGCACCAATACACACAGCAAGACTGGTGAAAGATTGGTTTGATGAACATGAAAGTGAAGTTGAACATCTCCCATGGCCTGCATAGTCACCAGATCTAAATATTATTGAGCCACTTTGGGGTGTTTTGGAGAAGCGAGTCAGGAAACGTTTTCCTCCACCAGCATCACGTAGTGACCTGGCCACTATCCTGCAAGAAGAATGGCTTAAAATCCCTCTGACCACTGTGCAGGACCAAGACGAATTGATGCTGTATTGGCCGCAAAAGGAGGCCCTACACCTTACTAATACATTATTGTGGTCTAAAACCAGGTGTTTCAGTTTCATTGTCCAACCCCTGTACATCAGTGTTATAACCTGTTATTATAATATACCTACTCTTGTTTGTGCATAGTTTTGTGTAGAAAGGAAATATCTGCCTTTTGTTTTGCTTGACAGGAAGAAGAACATGGCGGAACTGTGCAGAACTCAGAAAAAGGGTGAGTTGAAGTTCAGCTGTGTTGAATGCCTCTGCAAACTCCTATGGAGAATGGAGTAAAGTCACACATCAGTTTATCAGGTTGAGAGTTCAATTCCTGGGTAAAAACTTTGATGGTTTACTGATATGAGTGTTTGAAACATTACCACAGTAAAAAGACTGCAGAAAGAACTTTAAAACTCACTTTTTAAATAGTCTGTTTTCCCCAGACATATTAGTCTTGCAAGTGCTTAAACAGCAAAGGATCTCCACACCATCACATTACCACCACTAGGTTTCGTAATAAATGTTCCTAAATGTTGTTATTGTGGAACGCACTTAGCATTTTTTATGTGAGATATAACAGGACCATATCTTCCAAAAGACGTTCCTTGTATTTTTAGCAAATGTAAGGCATTATGCTGCTGCAAGTCCATGCTGGCCAATTGTGTCTGTAGAGTGCCCACCAAGGCCAGATGTCCTAACCCAGGTCTCAGGGCTGGTGGGGTTAAAGTAATGGAATACAGTGGAACAGTGGAGTGTTATTTTCTTTCTTATCTCTACCTAGTGCACTGTACTAAATAGTATGTTAGGTGTATCTACCTACATGGTGCAAAGTCAGACATTAGCTACAGATAAGGTACACTGTGTATTTTAAAATAACTCGGCCTCCTTTTTCTATTTTCTTTTCATTCAGGTACGAAGGTGCCTTCTACCAGCTTGCAGAGCTTGTTAAGCTGGTACCAGGAGCACAGCCGAATGTGCCCCCATGAGCCCGAGCTGCATGCTGTGGAGCCATCACTGGGTCTGTCCATCTCTGTGCTTTGGCAGTGCAGCACTAAACATTCGTTTGTACAACAATTCTCGTGGCCTGCTGGAGGTGACAGTGAATCTGAGGAGGATGACAATGACAGTGCTGAGCAGGAGGAGGATGGCAGAGCTGACAGGATCACTGCAGCAGCTGTCAACACAAACACCCAGGCTAGTGAAAGAATGCTCAACCAAACACATGTGTCAGGTGGGCTTGTAGGACTAATTATAAAATTAGTTCAGCATAAAACCTTGTCTTTAATTTGTGCACAGATTAAGTGTGTTACCTTTATAATTAGGACAAATGTGGCAACTAGGACAATACTGGCTATAGTCAGTATATGTTCTCCCACAAAGTTCATCTGTATGGTATGTGTAGCTTACATCATAATGACTAATAGTAATTGAATGCACCTACCAGATAGGTGTCGAATAAAGTAAGCCCTTACTGTTCTGTCAATGCTGGAACAACAAATACCTCTTGTTTGTCCTAATTTAGCAGATGAGGGTGACAGTACTACACCACAGGTGTCTGAAGTGGCTGATCAGATGTCCACCACAGTTTTCAGTCATCTCCCAGAAACCTTTGCCATGCAAAGCCACCCTATCGCTTCCTCACCTTCATTAGAAAACCAAGACATGTGGGAGTCAGGGACAGAACGAGAAGAAGAAACGATTATGCCCGAGTATGAAAATAAATTGGGAGATGGTTTTCCAAGGAAAGATATAAGCAACTTAAAGACTGTTACTGTGGAAAGAGATCAAGATGAAATAGAAGATTTTAAGTGTGTGGTGATCAACGTAGCTTTGATGGACAGCTTGGTAAGGGAGGATGGGGCGAGTCATGTTACTGAAGATGTGGAGGAGAACAGGGCACAACCGATGTCTCAAGGTTTGGCTCACATACCCTCAGCAGTGACTCCGGTTCAAGCAGACATGTACGAAACCTCAACACAACAGAGTGTTGTGGAAAGCTGTGAGCTGCCAGATAAGCATATCACAGTGCAGGGATCCCAGGTAGGTCAGTTTGAGATATTTTAGAACTTCCAAACACAATACTGGCTGAATATAAAATGAATTAAAATTAAAATGATTGTATATTTAAAATAAAAGAATCTAGGTAACAATACCATGTATTGTTACAAAACATAAACTAACAATTGCTATACTTATAAATAATAAATAATGCATTGCAAAAAGGGTGTAAAAAGTTTAAATACTAATTATATTTATGTTTCCCTTTTTTGTTGCTTCTGCTCTGTATGAAACCCCCTGCTCTTGGTAGCTGATCATAATCACAGATGCGGATTACGAAGCCATGATGTCCGAAGGTGTTCCAGTCAACACGGGTGGCGAAGACGTGGAGGAGGTCACATGCACAGTGAAGCATGGCATGTCATACAACCAATCAGAAACAGTCCTCCAGAACAGCATCCCAGAAACAGACGTCACTGGTATTCGTGCCACCATAAAATACATAGGAAATGTTTACATTTATTTTGACAGCCCTAGGAGCAATTTGTTTTAATCAACTGCATTAACGGTTAGGAAATAATATGAAATTTGATATTGGCTAATGTGTTGATTTAAGCAGTAATGTAATCATGTTGTTATTTCCAGGTCTGAATAAGAAAAAGCTGTTAAAGCCCAGTGAGGAATCACACCATCAAAGAGAGGTGCAGCGCTGTTTAAACAGGTCTGTGTTTGTCAAGGGAGTGAGATTAAAACACAATACTGTAACATTCACAACTGTAATTCACTGTCGTCATCTTCATAAATCTTTCCTTTTTTCCTTGACATTAAGATTGATATTACATTGTTACTGTTATAACACCATGTTTAGAGTTTCTGGTATTTTCTTTTTTCGAATGTAAATGTAAACTGAAAAGGGTCTCCTTTTAAAAAATGTGCACCTGCCTGTGTACTTTAGGACAAAGAGGAGTCGTCGGGGTCCTGTTATTGAGGCTGACGGCATGCTAAAAATGTTCCACTGTCCATATGAGGGCTGCAGCCAGGTGTACGTGGCCATCAGCAGCTTTCAAGTAAGTGATCAGCAGCTACTTAAATGCTGCACCCACAAATAAACCCACAATAGACTTTTTTAAATATGCTGCAAGTGTGATACATTGAGTGTGCTTACTACACTAATCATCTGATTAATATACGATTAAGAAAGTTGTCTAGTTGTTTATGTATGTATGTAAACTCCTGGATACTTTAAAAAGTTTACACTGACAGTAGCATTGTTGAAGGGTCGTAGCAGGGATGCAAGAATTAAATGTACTTTGTAAAGGAAGGAAAAGTTCAGTTGTGGTGGTGTCTTTCGCAGAATCATGTGAACCTGGTACACAGAAAAGGTAGGACAAAGGTGTGTCCACACCCAGGCTGTGGGAAGAAGTTCTACCTTTCTAACCATCTTCATCGACATATGATTATTCATTCAGGTACACACAGACTTCATGCTTACATGCTCAGTCACATTTCAAATCATTCTGTAAAGATGCACATAATTGTTTCCAAATATGCAGATATAATACACCTGTTATGTATTATGCTGCATCTTTACACCAACCATTCACAAAGTATTCACAGCGTATAATTATTATTGCATTTTTAAGTATTAAACATAGCCAACTGTGATGGTTTCTCTCTTTGGCACTATCTTGCAGTTATTCCATTATTCTGTCCAACCTTACAAATATTTCCTGCTTTGCAATATTTGAATAAAAAACTTTTTTTATGTATGTGTCAGCACAAAGCAACAACAAGCATTTTGTTAGTTTTGCTTGGTGGAAGTTCTCTCACACCAAACTTGTCAAACCATGTCTTTATGGTCCTTTCTTTGTCCACAATTGTACTGTTATGATAGATTTGGATACGTTTTTTATATACAACAGATTGTATGCATCCATTAGCATGGTTGTTTAATAATTACAAGGGCTGTCCACATATTTTTGACCATATAGTGTAGCTTTTAGCTGAAATGTTAGCGAAGCACTTCCCATTTGGTTGGCCAGTAAAAATCTTGTCAGATCGCAATAAGTAGACTTTGTGGTAACATTGTTGGGCTGTGGATGTAGTGCAAAAGAGAGCGAGTGTGTAAATAAATACAAAACAGTGTTCTAGGCTTTAGGAAATAAACCGCACTCCACTGCCCAGGAATTCCCCTACTTGCTTATATTCCACCTTGTTTTGCTCCATTTTATCAAAGAGCAACAATATTCTGTAACGTAAGCAGTCGCATCGAATAAATGTGTTTTTAAGCCTCAAAAATTATTGAGATCATTTATTCTTCACACATTTTATGCAGCATTTTTGTGTTTTTAAATCTTTTATTATGAATTACTTATTGAGCCGTTGATCTTTTTAGGAGTGCGAGACTTTATCTGCGAGACTTGTGGAAAGTCCTTCAAACGCAAGAATCATTTAGAGGTCCACAGACGCACTCACACAGGAGAGACACCCTTACAGTAGGTTAAACTTCCTTTTACACAACAACATTATTAGTGTGATTTATTTACTACACAATTGTCTGATCCTGGCATGTCTGGTCAAAGTAATACCATCAGTAATTTGAATTTTAAGTCTTATAAATTGGGTCAGATATGATCTCCCATTGTTACTGTAAATAAATAATTGCATATATAATTGCTTAAGCAAACTAGCATGTGCATATTTATACATTTTATCAGTAATTTGGCTTTTTGTATTTTAATCAGTATTAAATTTGTATAAAAATGTGGCTCTTTTTTCTTTCAGGTGTGAGATCTGTGGCTATCAGTGTCGACAGCGGGCATCCCTCAACTGGCACATGAAGAAGCACACGTCCGAGGCTCACTTCAGCTACACCTGCGAGCACTGTGGCAAACGCTTTGAAAAGCTTGATAGTGTAAAGTTCCACAAGCTCAAAAGCCACCCAGATAAAGAACCTGCCTGAGAGAGACAGAGATGGTACAAGAGGAGGCAAGTAGTATGTAAAAAGCATAAGTGCTTTTGTCAGTTTTAGTTTCATCTTGTGCTCATTGCTGATTAAATTCACAAGGAGAGGAAAAAAAGGACCAGCAAATCGGGATGAAATGAGACTCAAGACGAATGTTGTAGACAGACTTTTAAAGTGCTGTGCTGGACACAGCCTTCATTGTTAAACTGTGGCTGACAATCAGCTTCTGCTGTCAGGTGTTTTTTATTTGTCTGTATAAAATATTAACATCATGATTTGTATTTTTAAGCTCCAGTTTGAATCCTGCCAAATCCAGAGATGGCGCACTGGTAAAGAAACATAAAATTAAAAGAGACAGTACAACTCAGCAAGGAGTCTCTACCTTCAATAAAAATATCCATTTTTAATCAGCTATGATGACAATAAAACATAGAAGACAATCACAATTTTGAATGATATATTGGATCAAATGTACAAGAAGAGGAAGAAGAAAATTATGATGTAGCCAAGCACAATCGGTCCTGCTCTCTTGAGTGTAAGAGCTGTGTTTTTTTTCCTTTCACTAATGATCGAAGTGACCTCATCCTCACAACACAGGGAGTGTGTTGACATGCAGTAATAATCTGATCATGAATTTGCTGTTGACGTCATAGGTTTAGTTGTGGTCCCTGAATTACATCTGACGATGCAGATCCACAACCTTGGCAACCATTGTTTCATGTAGTTTGTAGTATGTAGTAATTTTCTAATTATATGGGCAGTGAGAAGTCATTAGCTGTAGTCAATAGTAATCATTAAAACAATTGAATGAATCATCTAAAGAAATCTTATTGGAACCAAGTTAATAATTAGTGTATTTATATGTATATATGAGATATACAGTAGATATAAATATTCAGACATATACAGACACAGGAGAGTTGATTTATTATAAATAAATATTTCCACTTGTAAATCCCACTGCAAGAAAAGCACAGCAAAAAGGATTGTATAATAAACCATGTACGCTAAGGAAATTAAACTCTTAATTCACTACTCGGTCAATACAATAGTTTATGTTATTACATGGTCATTACTTTACAATCACTTTAACAAGTGTTGGTACTATCATTAAATGGAAAATGTAATTAAACAACAGCTTTATTACATATTAGATTCATCTCTGGAGGATAAATCACAAATTTTGTAGACTCATGGTTTTTCTTGATTAAATCTTTTTTGACCTTCAGAATGAATATAACTGATAAATAATGAACAGAGAACAATAAATATGCCAGTGTGGTTGATTTTGTGGGGAACAAAATATGAATTTTTACATTATTTATATATTGTAAATTATTAATTGTTTTTACATTTTACATTGAATTTACATAACCATGATCGTAAGTCATTTCTTTATGTTATATTTCTATATGATCTATCTACGTTTAGCAAACAATTGACTGTTTTGTTTTATATTTAATCTAGCTCAGTCATGAAAATATGACTTATTGATCTAGAATGGTTAATATATTTTTTAGTGTTTGTAAATAAAGAATTTTGCTAAATGGCATTTGTGTGGTACAGAAAATTATTAAATATTACTGGTAAAGGTAATAGTATTAATTAGGTAATTTTTGGTATGGTGAAAATGTTTTAGGCTTTAAATGGCCACAGGCATCTGAATCTGAATGCTATAATGCCATTGGCGTAACTCCCTTCTGTGGGTCATTTTCAAAACAATTGGCTATTTTTAGTCTCTTCAGTGATAAATGAAGGACTGCAGGTGCAGATAGTTTTTCTTTGTGTTTTAAACATTGTAACTGGTGGTCTCGGCTAAGTGCTGACACATTTGCATACAATGGTTAAACAGTACTGTAATTGTTCATCTAACCAAAAAACAAAAAGCACTGAAATTCACATGACTACTACATTCACCTGATTTTTAAAAATAGCACGTCATTGTTAATTTTACAAGGAAGTGACTGGATTACAGTAAGCAGGTGCTCAGGGAAACCAGTGTTCCTATATTACATTTCTTCTTTTTGTGTTACAAGCATTTTGGCATTTACCTTTTACCTCATGTTTTTGTTCTACTTGCGAGGAAAAGCTCAAATTTGTAAGACCTCATAAGATCATTCAGAACAAAATGTGTATTATTTCATCATGGATGTATTTTATAATAAATAGGACATTTAAAAAAACAATTGCACAATTACAAGAAATAAACAGTTAAACAGTTGAAATTTGTAAGACATGTATATAAGATATTTTGTGTGAGATTTGTAGTTCATTTGTTTATACTGGTAATTAATTTACTGTACAAAGAACATAGAACGGAGTTCATGGCCTTTATATGTCCTCTAATTGACCATAAATGCCCCACCTAGCAACTTACATGGCATAAAAGGATCTGCTGCTATCATCTAGGTGCAGGATACCACATAACCTCATCAAAGGTCTAGTCCATGCCTCAACAGGTCAGAGTTGATTTGCCTGCATTAGGTAGATCTGCTCAATATTAAGCAGGTGGTAATGATATGCTGACCGGTGTAGTCGACTATGTTTACCTAAACATATCAGTTCCCTGTTGTGAAAACACTAGATCACTTTGGTCTGTTTATCGTTTTGTAGAGTCTGTACTTCAGAAACAAATGTTTTAGTCTGTCACTCCTACAACCCTAAATAATAAGGTTTTGTTGTTAGAATCGAATATGCTAACAAAGAATGGTTTGGCCGTCCCATTTACCTTTGACATATTTACATCAGTATTTGTTTTTTTAAATCCTCATTGTTGGGGGAGACTAAACCTGATTTTCCAGTTGTGTTAGTGGCCGCAACAACACATTAAAAAATGGTCTGTGTATTAAAACACTATATTATAAAAGGTTTAGGTTTAAATATATCTGTATTAAGTCAGGAATCTAATAGTTTAACCACTATTTACTCACAATTATGTTAATGTGAGCAGAAATCCAGACAGCACAGGAGTTCTTATATGTTGGTAGTGTTCAGTTTTCTTCTTCGGTAGAGCTCCGTACCAACATAAACATGCTTTTTTCACACTTCAAAATACAAGAACAAACCCCTGCACTGTTCCCAAACCTCATCACACTCTGCTTTGCATACAGGCAAATAAAAAATGGAACAAAAGCAAAAAGCAAGCAAATGCAGTGTTCTATAGAACATTATACCAGTAGTCAAACCTGATGGTGATGGTGTAATGCTGTGAAGTTCTCTGCTGTGTAAAGACCTTGACACCTTGCTGTTCATTAAAAAAAAGACAAAAATTCACTCCTTATTGAAAAAATTAATTTGTCTATTAGTTATAGATGCGATTATGGCTTAAACAGCTTAATTACATTTTGTTTGTTTTCCTACTCAAGTTCCCTTTATGTAGGACATTTAAGCACAAAATAATCTGTAATAATTTAGTGGGAAAAATATGCAGTAGCAATCAGAAATACAATTGTGTTTAGTCCAGTACACATTTAAAAGGTCTGTTTTCATAATAATTACTTAAACATTTTTTGAGATTACCTGTGGTTGTATGCATACGTTTACAAGCTTTACATGCACTATTTGGCCAAAAGAATATGGACACGTGACTATGCGCTTGTTGGATGTCTCTTTTTTTTTTCATTCGTTCCTATTATGTCAAAAGAACATATGTAAGATGTGTCAAACGATCAGTGTGAGATTATTTTATTAACTATAAAAACACTTCTTAGAACTACCAAGGGTGCCAGTAATTCCTGGAGCTGACTTTAACTCTGGACGCTTGCCAGACTATTAAATCTAGGAATAAAATTTTTCTGAGCACATGTATTTCCTTGTGCATCTTAGAATGTCTTTTAAATGTGTTGTGTTGATGTCCTGTTTGTTTATAAATTTTCATCCTTTACCAGTAAATGAGTTGTGTGTGTGATGGTGCATCCATCTGTGTCCATCACCATGGCTACCAGACGCGCTGCGCCCCCTCCCTCTCAGTTGGGAGTTTCTGCACAGAGGACAGAGCTTCGTCACTCCCACTTAATTCTTTTATCCTTTCTCCCCCTTCTCTCTTTGGTTAGACAAAACCTGCAGTGGAACAAAGTGAGAATAGCAGAAGACATTAAACACTATTCAGTGCTTTTTCCCAGAGCTTGTGTGTTGCCTTCTGTGATCCTACACTCTTCTCTTCAGGTGTTCAGTCAAGGTAAGAAGCTCAGCCTTGCTCTCTTTTAAATCAGGTAAACGAGAATCAGTCATGTTTGTGTTAAACTATCCCTTAGGAGTTGAACCAGAAAGATGGTCCGAGTTAATGAGTTTATAAGGTAGTACTTTAAAGCGTATGTGGGTATTTGTGCCCATTAAATCAAAAAGTTTAAAGCATCAAAGGTACTTTATATTGGTGATTTGATACACCTGTTAGTAATGGGTGTGGCATAAACACCTGAACCTAGTAATTACCAGAGGTTTACACATATACAATTCACACAGCATTTTTTCCCACAGAACTGCCACTTACTGATTTTATTTTCACATCAGTCTATGTGAACTCTTTGTTTGAGAGTTTTTTGAGAGATTCCCAGAAGACCAGAAGTTCTCAATACAGTTTTTAACGTTCATGTTAATATTCAGTTTAAGGTAAAATTCTCGATTCGTGTCTATATAGATTTATGCATTATACTGCTGCAGTGTTTCTTAGTGAAAATGTGTCTTGCGACCCTGACCAGGATGAAGTTGTTAAAATGAAATGAAAAATAATTTTGAAACGCTTATCAAAAATTTATTGTTTCTTACAAAGCATACATATTCTGGCCAGTAATGTGTATGCAAAACCATTGGCATAATTGACAACCACGGTGCCATGGTGACTGAGTTCAAGTCACACAGCCGTGTACGAATGTAATCAAATTCCATTTCTGAAGCAGGCTAATTTATGCCCCTGATTTTTTGAGTAGTTTCATATTCAGGTTGTTTTCAAGAATTAACTCAACTAACTATCCAGCTCGTCAAGCATGATTGAGTACTAAGTATCTAGGCATGAGTTTCTGCTTATGCACACGGACATGCACATGCTTCATTAGGGAAACAACACTTGTGTAGCAAAAGCTCCTGAGGTTCAATTGTTGCCCTGAATAACAACACTGGATAAACATTGACATAAGCTACTAAATGTCCTCTTATTTTGGAAAGGAAAATTCAAATTAGATTATCATCCTGCATCTGAAGTCTAACAATCATCAAACCACATTTAAATATGTTCAGAGCCTTTTTAAAAAGCTCACTGGGCTGAACAGGTGACTGGTGTCAGTCCTGGCAGCAATAATAGGTGGCATTACAAATTCTTACACTGTATAGACAATGTCTGGAATATTCTGTAGAAATAACAAAGGAGTAAAAGCTCTCTTCACAGTTCAACTGCAATCTTTGCTTTTGTAATGAGATTGTCTTGTCTGTTAATCAGCAAACTCTAATTTTATAGCTGTGGCATAAGGCCTCCTTGGGAGTAAAAAGCATGCAAATTACTTTGTGTTGCTATGACTTAAAAACCTAATTAAGAGACCTTAAGGGTCATCCCTGGGATGAGTGGGTGAGTGCTGGTTTGTTGTTCACCAAGTGAACAGCACAGGGGTTAATGTTTAATTCCTATAATAAGCTGGTGTAGTGGCTTAGGTATCATGTTGGAGAAATGTGGTTGACTTCATTTAAGAGCAATTTACCCTAAAAGGAAGGAATCACAGCAGGAAAAGATCAAAGCCAGTCAGTAAGTTATTCTGACTGATCCCGTTTAATATTCTGTATCATTTCTATCATAATAATTAATTCCAGGAAGCATTTACAGGGCACAACACCATATGCTTTTAAAAGTATAAAAAATGATTATGTAAATCATATGCTATGACATTGAACCAGTGTTTCCCATGCCATTATTAAAACACAGACGGAATATATCTGTTGGAGGTACGGTGTTCTGTTTCTTTGACAGTTTCAGAATCATTAAAATAGCTTGTTATAAGCTGACTTGTCCAAACATATGAAAGCTTTTATTTTTAATACGCAGATACATTTTGCATGTTTGTGAATATGGTTTCCATTGGCAGGTATTTAAATATGGGTTTTCACAGCAGGAAGGTTTTAACCACCTTGTTGCATGGAGTGATAGAAAGAGTCAGGATATAAGTTCTTTAGGATGGAGTGTTAGAGTTGTTGTTAAGAATTTAATCATTTGGGGTTCAATTGTTCTTTAGTGGATGGGAAATTGCATTAACCTACTGGAGAGAGGCATGTAAAAATAGACATCTGGGGAGTTGTCAATGTCAATTTAGTCATTCATTTTCACCAATCACTGCATCCTGGTTAAGGATAGGACCGATAGGACCAAAATGTCCTAGGGCCCTATAATGTTTTAGGCACACATACATTTTTAAAATGCTTTTCCAGAAATATTAAAAAAATAATTCATATAGTTAGGAAGTAATAAGTATTTCAGGTGTTTCAACAGAACTTATTGCTGACACGTATAAATTAAGTTATATAAAATATATTAAATGCAACAGTTTGCTTACAAGTGTATGTAACTTTGACTTCAGCTGTAATATGTAATAATTAGAATGTTGCCTTGTTAAATATTGCCTTTGTGGGTAATGTATGTTGGACAGAAAAAGAATAGAAAACAGGCATGGAGTCAATGAAGCGCTGAGAGAAGTGACTCATCACAGTAAACCATGATGGTTGCTTACTGCTTCAGAATTGTTTAGTAGAGAACCCATGTTCCTAAATGAAATGCCAGTGTGTGTTCTAGTTTCCTAGAGTTTATGGGAATGCCCCATTAAAAATTCTTAGTAGTTTATGACCCAGGTCATGGCTGAAGCCAGTGGCACTGCCAGTGCTGAGGTTTTTATGTTCTTATTAATTGATTCCTTGTGTGGATCTGTTTTAGGTACAGCAAGCTTTCAAGATGGGCTGCTTTGGATTTTTGAAAATAATGATGTTTCTTTTTAATGGCATCATTTTTGTAAGTACAATGGATTTAAAATAAATCTCTACACAGTGTTATATAGAATAAACTCAGTTTTGTATGTTAGATTTATTGAGTTACTTTAACTTAAAGGGGTAATATGTAGACTACCTGGTAAGTGGTGTATTCTTGGAAACCAAGACAATCTTTATTGAATTTAGAACGTGGCAATATGAAAAAGAGGAACTAAAACTTTTATTAAAAATAATCATGTCAGTTGTTGATACTGTCAATACACTCAGTATGACATTCTATCACCTGCACCCTTAAGGTTATATTAAATTAAAACTTTCATACAGCTCCAAGCTACCTTAAAATCACCTTAATTTAAAAAAAAAAAAAAAAAAAAAAAAACTTTATTTTTACTTACTTAAAACCTCCTGGATGGAAAATTCTGGTGTTAGTGTTGTTGAGTCAGATTACTATCCACAATACAAAAAGTCACATTTATTTAAAACAGAAAGAATCTGAATATCTAATAAAAAATCTAATTTGGGTGGCAGGGGGTTGACATTGCATCAGATTTCACATTCAAGGAGATGACACTATAAGCTACACTAAGCAAAAGCCTAAGCTAATTGGCTAGCAATTCGCTGATGAAACTGCATTTGAAACTACTGGCTTTTATTAAATAAATATTCTGTAATTTTCTGAATGCAAATTGTGACAATCTAAATAAGACTAATATCTCATTTTAAGTCAACTTTATTTGGACTTATGCAAGTTTATTAGCAATTAGCTTGTCAGCAGTCACTGACCTGCTTTCAGGGAGCCTGGCTGCTACACACGGCCCGTAGTTAGCCAGTCTGCTTTAGAAAGGAGTCTCAGGTTACAATAATAAACATGTAAGCTGTTTGTTTAGTACTAGACAAAAAATTCTGTGTTTAACAGGCTTGATTGCCTGCTGGCTGTGTGCTAAATAAAACATATGATAATATCACAGTTATTATGGAATATTTAAATGTTTGTCTACTTATAAATTCTGACCACATAATAATGTAAATAAAGACTCCTATGCTAAAACTTCTTAGCTGAGGTTCATTCCTACAAGGGGTAATTAGTGACTATTTGTGGCCAATTTGCTGATCTACATACAGTGGTGGTTATAACTTGTTGTAGGTGTGGGAAACCCACCTAAAAATCAGATTTTGTTGTATGGTGACAGTTTAGATGATCATAGAAAGTGACCTCAACTAGTTTCATGTCTTCATGCATATCTGTTTTTGTCCAGCTTGCAGGAGCAGGTATTCTGGCAGTAGGAATCTGGGTGAAGGTAGACAGTGGTTCCATCTTGGGGCTTTTGCAGAATTTGAATAATGGACCTCCTGAGCTGAAGCAGGTGTTGAATGTTGGCTATCTGCTGATTGCTGTTGGAGCTGTGCTGCTGCTGCTCGGCTTCCTGGGCTGCTGTGGTGCTGTGCGAGAAAGCAAGTGCATGCTGCTGATGGTAGGTCTGCGTCACTGCAACAACACATAACACTAAACAGTAACTACAGCTAAAGTCAAAATACACTTATAAGGAACATGTACAGTCAGTGATGCTTAAAAGTTTGTGAACCCTTTATATTTTTCCATACTGCCTAAACTAGCATCAGATTTTCTGAAGTACTAATTAAAATAGATTTTAAAGAGAAAAATATTATAGTTGCTCATTTATTTATTAAGGAAAGTGATCCAATATTACATATCTGTGACTAAATGATATGAACATTTAAGGCATTATGGCAACTGGTCGACTCTAAATCTTTAGGTCGAGAGAAAACGATTCACCTTGTGCAGATATGGCAAGCAAAATGATTTTACTAGCTGAGCAATTTAGTTAACAAGCCAAGCTGACTGATCAACTGAAGAATTCAACAAATTATGACCTTCTTTCAACCGTTATGACTGATGATTTTTAAGTACCTGCAGTCAGCTACCCAAAGGCCAACTAAAATACAATTTATTTACATGCTGGTGAAGAGGCTTTTCTCTTTTAATATCATTTTAAGATCTTCCTGTGTGTGTCACATTACTGTTAACAGACCTGCAGAGTAGTGTTACAATGTAGAACTGTTACTTTTACAAAATTTCTGTCTGTTTTTTCCCTCCCTAGTTCTTCGTCATCATCCTGATAGTCTTCATTGTTGAGGTTGCTGGAGCCATTGTGATTTTGGTTTTTAAGGGAGTGGTACGTAAGCACAGTTAATCCCTAAATGAGCACAGATATTTTTTGCTCGCATTGTACATTGTTTAATAATATGCATCCGTTCCTCAGATACAAACCACGATAAGCCAAGTGGGAGTCACAATTGTGGACAGCATTCGAAAGGACTATGGAAAAAATGCTGATGTTACTGGTCTGTGGAACACGACCATGACCGTGGTTAGCGAAGTGTTATTAATTTAAGACATATTTATATATGAATGTACTCTTTACTTACGTAAACTATATGGCCAAATGTAGGAGGACACCTAACCATAAGCTTGTTGGACATTCTATTTTAAAACTACTAAACTGGTTTGCAATGAACAGTCTATATTATTCTAAAAGTATTTAATGGGATTGTGATCAGGGCTCTGTGCATGGTCATGCTGGAAAAGTAATGTGCCTTCATTTACTTCATATATGTGATTTTACACACCTGTTAGCAATGGTTGTGGTTGATACACCAGAAATGAATAGTAAGCAGGGGTGCCCACATACACATGGCCATATAGTGTATTTCTGTAGTGGTTCACAAAGATTAAAGATACATATTTGATGTTAGCTTATATTCATTCTGAAGTGTAGTCATTTCAAGGTTTCATTATCTTTTTTCTGTTTTTGTTATCTTGTAGCTAACCTGCTGTGGATTTAACAACTACACAGATTTTACAGGATCCCCTTTTGTCCAAAACACCTCACTCTATCCACAGCAGTGCTGTAAAACTGGGCCCTGTAGAGAGTACAACGCTACAGTTTCGGTAATGCTAACAGATTTTACATAACATCTACACATATTCACATTTAAATCAAACACTCTTAATAAAAGTATATATATAAATTTGGACTTGTCTTGAACACATCTGCAAACCATAATTTGTGACATTTTGTTAAATGCAGTATAAACATTTTAAATGAACCAAAAGACTGTTAGCAGTGAAAGATGAAAGGCCAGCATCTGTCATGGTATGGGATGCATTAGTGCCTACGATATGGGTGACTTGCATATGTGTGAAGGTACAGTTGACATGGAAATGTATATTGGGATTTCATAGAGACATTTGCTGCCATCAAGGTTACATCTTTTCCTGGAAAGCCCATGGAAATTTCAGTAAGATGATGCTAGGCCTCTATATCTTCTGTACACGCTACAACATTGTGGCTTTGTAGACAGAGAATAGGTGTCTGTATTCCATTAGAAGTGTATGATGCATCATGAGGAAAGATTTCTGACTGTGGTGACTATGGACTGTTAAACAGTCTAGTATTAATCAAAAATGACAGAATAACAGATTAGTTATTAAATAACGTTAATTGTAATAAATTAATATTCTTACAACACAGGTGATAGTGTTTTATTCACTAACGGAACCTCTCATTTATTCCCCAAACCCTGCAGATACAGCCAACTTTAAATCTAACTTCATGTTAATAAAATCTGAAAATGTCTTTGAATAATCGAACTATGTATATTTCTTTTTCTTTACAGAACATCAGTGGATGTTACCCAGCACTGATTAAAGTATTTGAAGCAAATTCGATTGTCATCATAGCTGTGGCCTTGGGTATTGCAGCTCTTGAGGTAATTTAACCACTTTTCTGTCTTTAAATGATATTAAAGGATCCACAAATGTGGTCAACCTGGCCTTAGAGTTGCAATTTGTTACAGGTTTGTAATTTGTAAGAATTTTTTTTATAAATACTTATAAAATGGTGGTTGGACCATTATTAAGTTGTTAAGTCATTATTAAGTCAAATCTTACAGAATTCATCATTCTTTCTTGTGTTTCCTTTTCTGCTTGTAGCTTATTTCCATGATTGTCTCCATGACACTGTATTGTAAAATAAAGGCCAAAGACTCCTGAAACCTGAAGAAAAGATGAGCCAGACAGTCATTTTCAGTACAGACCACTTATTTTTTAGACCATTTGTGTTTAGATTTTTGAAGATGAAATTACATTTTTATGTACTGTATGTGATGTGCACATTAAGAGATTAATTTTCTATACATTCATTATTATGTTTGATATTTAAAGTTTTAATTATTGATTTAATGCTGGTGATGTGATTTTTAAATCAATTACTTCAGTAGTACAACTTTAAAAAAAAAAAATTTTTATTGAGAAGTCAAAATACAGCAAGTTATATATATACATATATACAAACGAAATAAATCCAGCAATAAAGAGCAAACAGCTCTGAGACTTCCTCAGTTTTTCTTTTTCAGTTTTATGCTAACACAAACTCCAAAAAACACATGCATACACACTCATACACTAACAAAACAACAAAACTGTAAATAAAAATATACAGTAGTAGTACAACTTTTATTGTTTTTACTATATTAATATTTAAAAGAAATGTGTTTAAGTTAAAGTTGAAGATAAAATGCCAAATAATAAATGTTAAATATAGTCAACCTAAAACATGTTGACTATATATTTTTTAACATTTTTGTGTAAACAGACAATGATATAAATATTCTCAATATATTGTCTTTTTTGTACATCAATATTAAATGTACATTTCAATAGTAATAATAAAAAATGTCTTGCTGATAATATCCATATGACATATTTCAGTATGTTACACACTCACCCCCACCATTTTTCATTCAATTTGTGTAGAAATAAAGATCACTAGGTGTGTATTTAATTGAATGAGTTAATGGTTAAATTAGTCAGAATTGTACTTCAACTTTATCATTATATAAATATAGATTAAAATATGTAAGCAACTGTATGAACTAATAAATACAACTAGCAGCTTTTTGCAGTGTTGTTTTTCATTTTAGTTAATTTTGTGTGTAATCAAGGGCGGCACCTAACGCACGTGACGTAATTTACGTAAAGTACGTATATATCAAGTTGCGTATTCTCTGCAGATTGCGTAACGTACGTTTCAAGTGACTTACATGAGATAAATACCTAAACACATCATTTACATATGAAATAACACTTATAAGTAAAGAATAAACATTGAAAAATAAATGTATTGAATAGTAATAAATAAATAAATGCACCGAATGTATCAGAAAATCTGATCTGTGTCCTAGTTCATTAAGATTCATTTCAGTTAATATTGTAAAACACTAAACAAACACAAACTACTTGCACAACGTGCGCGAGACGCAAATTTATACGACAATTCATTGCATCTAACGCAATGTACACAAATTCAGCAACTTTTTAGACTGCTTCTGTATTTTTAGGGGTTATTTTAATACGCATAACCTGAATTGGCACAGTTTATCCCGAATGCCCTTTCTTATGTCATGAGACGTTTCTGTATGCTAACAAAAAAAATTCAATACTACAAAATCAAGCATTTTAACAGGAGAATGTCCACAGCCAATGTCTGCAGCACACAATATGCAATTTATTTTCATGTTACTCTTCCTAATTTACACAAATACGCAATAAATCACTAATAACAGCAGAAGAAAAAACTACTGACCAGTTTTCTGCGTTTATTAATCTGATCTCCTGAAAGCAACTAAGATTTTGAGGTAAATGTCCACTAGAGGGCGCTGCTGTACTAGATCTATATATAACGTCATTGTGCGCGTGTGTGTGCGCGCGCGTGGTGTGAGGTAATTCATACATAAACAAAATGAACGTGACGGTTGATTCTGGTGACAGCAGATGCAGTTTGATGCTTATTTTTGTTAATAGAACTTCACACTTCTAAATAATAAGTAGGTATTGTCATTATTTTCTAG
Source organism: Trichomycterus rosablanca (assembly GCF_030014385.1). Taxonomy (NCBI): domain Eukaryota; kingdom Metazoa; phylum Chordata; class Actinopteri; order Siluriformes; family Trichomycteridae; genus Trichomycterus; species Trichomycterus rosablanca. The sequence continues at coordinate 6,361,120 of NC_086009.1, read as the reverse complement.
TTCAGGAAAATGCTTTTGTAAAACAGAATATGAATAATAGTGTGAAAAAACTACTTTGGACGGTTAGCAAGCTAACTACCTTTACCTACCTACACTAGTGTTATCTAGTTAAGAACTAATGGATGGGTAGATGGAAATTAAGATACGCCTGCACAGTTAATAGTTTATCTGGTTTTACTATTTATACATATATAAATTCATTCAAGTAAAATGAACATTTTTGTTTTATTTTATAAAATGCAGACAACAGTTATTTTCAAATTCCAAATAAAAATGACATTTACAGGCATTAGCTACTTGACCTTACTAATCTGAACCACGGTCTTTGAAATTTTAAGGATGGAGGCAAACTACATCGCACTATATCCCACTGTAAGCCAAAATTGAGCCCTTCTTTTTTTAGGGTGGCTCAGTGGGTAGCACTGTCGCCACACAGAAAAATGGGCCTGGGTTCAATTCCCAAGTGGAGCAGTCCGGGTCGTTTCTGTGTGGAGTTTACACGTTCTGCCCGTGTCTGCGTGGGTTTCCTCTGGGAGCTCCGGTTTCCTCCCACAGTCCAAAGACGTGCTAGTGAGGTGAATTGGAGATACAAAATTTTCCATGACTTGTGTTTGCCATTAAAAACTTGAACTGATGAATCTTGTGTAACCAGTAACTACCTGAATGTAACAAAGTGTGTACAACACGACATTAAAATCTTAATAAATAAGAACACTTAATTTTCTCCTTTCCTTTTCTAGTTTTTTACACTGTCAATTGTTATTTTTTAATTCCAGTTAATTTTGAGGTACTAATAATTTGTTTTTCCTACCCAGTTAGTCCAGTTGGAAGAGGATAGTGAAGACTGAGAGCAAGGCAGGAAAAAAGTAAGCTGAAATCATCACCTCCACCTCCATTCTTGACAGTTTGAATGAGTTGTTTGTGGTGTTTGGCTCTGTGCTTGATGACCATGTCATTGTGTGTTGTCTTGCCACCTGGCGCCCTGTCCAGAATGTATTCCTCTTCAGCAACAAAAACTGTACATTTTAGTGTTCCCAATATTGAGAGTGTATGATCTGCATGTCTTTATATTCTAAATGCTTTTTTTTTTTTTTTTTCTTTAGTAAGACTAAGTTGATGACACTAAATTCAGTTACTGGAACAATGGCGAGATCTCCAAGCAAGCGCTATATGTGGATAAGAGGCTTAATGATATTCTTTTGTACATTGATGGCTGTAAGTATTGATTGACTCTTGGTTGTAAAATAAATTAGCCTTATTTTCTATATAATAATTTCCTGATTAATGTGTTTTATATTGTAAGCTATACTATGGATTCAGAAAGTATTCAGGCAGTTTTTAACACTCATAGTTATGAAGTTTTTGTTTAGGAGCTTTTATGCCATATTACCTTAAACATTACAGACATGATTATGGTGGGCTTTTACAAAATATGTGTGCTGTACCTGTGTTGTAGTGTCAGAATACACCACATGCATCCACAGTGTAAAGGTTATCAGTGAGTGTTGCACACAAAGTGTCTGCAGTCCTCAGTGAAAGATGCAAGTAAAGGAAATAAGAATTAATCAAAAGGTCTTGTTTCCTTTTTCTGTCTTTTTCTGCTAGTTTAGCGGCATTCTGCTTCTTGGAGTCGGGGTATGGCTTGTGTGTGGAGCCACCATCTTTGTTACTGTCCTGGGCACTTACTCGGCACAGCTCAACATCAGCTACATCTGCATTGGCATGGGTGCTGTGCTTACTCTCACCAGCTTTATAGGAACCTCTGGGGCGTGGAAAGAAAATCGCTGCTTTCTCATGCTGGTGCAGAATTGTCTTCTACTAGCTACAGATATATCTTTATTTATTTTTCCTATGAGCAGTTCTGTGGAAAGGTTAACTTTACTTAGTCTTAAAGTCAAAAGTTTACTTACAGCAGTCAACATAGCAGTCTTGGAATTTCTGTAAAAGATTGGGGAAGCTTAAAGGATATAAATAGATTGTACATTATGGAGTGCTCCTAAATTTCTTGCTTAGTATTTTCCTATTCTACAAAGCATTATTAGAGAAGAACAAAAGATATTCAATGCAGAGCTAATTGTAATGTGTTTGTAATTTGCTTCAGTATGATCAGTTAATTCATACCTTTAACAATGGAAATGCTTATATTTAAATTATCATTTTGTACACTTCTAAAGTTCTAGTATTTTGTCAATTTCATAATCTAATTTAGTTAATGCAAAAGTAAGCAATTTATCTCTCATATTTTATACTCTTATTTTACAGTTTTTCTTTATTGTGACTGCACTGTTTGTTGGAGATTTTGTGAGCTTCATTTTGTTCCTGGTGTACAGAGAACTGGTAAAGTCTTCTTCATGTATACTTTTTATCTGTGCTAATATGTATATAATGTGTGTGTGCATGTGCTCCTGTTTATACAGTGTGTTATATTGCCAGTGTAATGTCCTAACATGTACACAAATCCCAAATTATGAACATGTAATGTTTTAAGTGTTTTTTGTTCATTCATGTTTGAAGGTAAGTGTGATGGTGCTACAGGCAAGTAGGAAGTCGCTGAAGGAGATGTATATGGGTCCAGCTGCTGCAGACCCAATCTCTACTGCATGGAACACTGTGATGATCAAAGTAAGATTATTTTACAACACACTGAGCAATCAGAGATAACAAGCATTATTCAGTCTTACCTGAATGCAATCCTTCTTTAGGTAACAATGCTCTTAAACTGTTGGATTTTTAACATTATAGTTTTGTGAGTGGTGAGCATCTCTTCTGGATGATACATTTATACCAAAACATGATTGCATCACCTGTGTAATATTTTTCTGCAAAGACAGAAACACCCTGGACAAGGCGCCACTCTATTGCAGGGCTTTGGTAGGTGTTCAATAATTTGTTTAGCAGTAGTCCTGTTTAAATGTTCTGTCTTGTTTCTTATTTTAGTTTAAATGTTGCGGCGTTGAGAACTCTACACAGGATTTCAGAGACTCTGTGTTTCACAAGACAACTGGACTGAACTATCCCATAACCTGCTGTGTTGACAAAACATTGCCAGCCTGCGATGGCATGAAAATCGAACCTAATCTCATTCAACCAGTGGTAGGTCACATGATCCCTGCATTTGTGTTTTGTTACTGGTTCTTCACAGGGAACACATGTATGTATGGAGTTAAGTGCCTAATCTGGCAAAAGGCCAGGGTGGTCAGGGTTGCTTCAGGTTCGGTTTCACTGGGAAACACTGGGTGCAAGCCAGGAATACCATGGACAGGGTGCCAATTAATCGCAGGGCTTAACCCCACCCTCCCTGATACATAGCCAGTCATGTCTGTGTAGACACTTGCATAATAGACCCCTGCACCCCTACTGGATTTCCTTCAAACCAAACTTATCATACCGTGTTTTTTTCTATTTCATATAATTGATTTTATATATCTGTTAGCAATGAGTGTGGCTGAAACACCTGAACTTAGCAATTAGGAACTGTGTCAATATGTTAAGCCATATCGTGCATAGATCTTGGATACAAGTGAAAAAAGACCACTGACAGTGTTTGATAATTTGCTGTTCAGTAAGTTGTATGTGTTGTGTGTCTGCAGAGCTGCTATTCGAAATTGGTAGCAGTTATCAAAGAGCACAGTGCTGTTCTGGGAGCCGCAGTGGGCATCATATGTTTAACTGAGGTTGGCTTGATTTTGAATTATCTGCAAGTGTATTTATGTCTGTGGATTTACACTCACTCACTCACTCACTTTCTTAACCGCTTATCCAATTGGGGTCGATGGGGGAGGGGGGTGCTGGAGCCTATCCCAGCTTTTCAATAGGCGCAATGAACACAGTAACACCCTGGACGGGGCGCCAGTCCATCGCAGGGCAATCACACACACACACACACACACACACACCCACACACACACACACACCCATTTACCTATAGGGCAATTTAGTGTCTGTGGATTTACAGTGGGATAAAATTATCAATGGCCACTTTTTAATTATCATGTTTCTTAAACCCAATAAACATGTGATGGCAGGACCAATAGGCTGAAGGATCATGTATTGTTTAATGATCTGAAATCAGCTGGCTTGACAAATACTTAATTATCACGAGTGATTACTTTACAGCACTGTAAAACAGCATTACTTAGCCATCTGTTGGTACATATAACTGTTGATTTGTGCAAGCTTTTGAAAGGTCTGTGTGTATGTGTGTATGTTTCAGCTAGCTGTCATGAGCCTCACCATAGTTCTGTTTTTGAAGCTGGACATGATGCAGCAAGATATTGAAGACTATTAAGAATATTGAACTCCCCAGTCCTTCAACAAGAAAATACAGTGCAATTTACATGCAGATATTGGCTTCTTATTCTAATGTTTTTCGGACGTGTTAATGTCAGTTTAAAAAGAGGTCAAGCAGCTGCTTTGAAACAGACTCAATCTCAATCAAAAACTCTCAGCAGCTACAAGATTTAGACATGTAAAACTCTACTATTTTAATAGATTTTAAATATATGTTTACTTACAGATTAATGTATAAAGTTTAAACGTAAAACAGACAAGATTAACTATCATAATTGTGAATTTGTAAATAATGATTTGTTACAAAAGGGCATTTTCATTCATTGCAGGTTTTATTTTTCCCCAGAACAATTTCTTTTCAGTTTTATGTAGTTGCCTTGGGAGCAGCTAGCTATCCATATATCAGTGTACCTGAACTGTGTGTCACCCTGTCCGGAGTTGACCATTTATAGTACCACTAGACACTTGAGAGGTGTAGGGCTGTCAGTGCATGTTCTTTTATTCTTACATTATTGATTACTGTAATTTACTGTTTTTTGGATTGCCAAAAAGTCATTAATATGCAGCTGTCCAGGTTTGAACAAGCACACACATGAGGACATGTGACACTTTTTTGTTTTCTGCTTTCGTGGCAACATTGCTTTGGCTCTTATTCTATTGTAAAATGGATTTTAAGGTGCTGCTAATATTTTTAAAGCACTGAATGGATTATAACTGGCATATGTTATAGGTTGTTTAACATTTTAAATCATTCTCTAAGATCTAGAACTGTAGTCAGTCAGGCTTACTGTACCCAAAATACAGGTGATAAAGGACTGGGAAATGGAACATATGTTTACTTTTGGGGATGTTCATTCTTTCAGCTCTCTTACCTCTCCAGTATTTAACACACTAAGGCTTGGCCAAATTAGAATGGGCAGAGATTAGGACTGGAAGAAAAATGAGGCAATAGCGGGGCGGCTAAGCACAGCCAATTCACCATCAGCATTTTTTAGGAGGTGGAAGTAAACTGTGCCCAGAGGAAATCCATGCTTGCACTGATAACACATCAAACATGCAAGACTCAGTGACCAGAGGCATGGATTAAACCATGGTTGCAGTGTGGTACCTGCTTAACCAAGCAGAATACACCAGACAGGGCACCAATTAACTGTAAGGCAACACACAATTATCTGTAAGGCATCACCACCTGCATATATTAGCAGGTTAGAAGAAACAAAATTTTAAACTTAAAAAACTTGAATGCAGATCTGAATCCATAACATGTGGTATTCACATTAATTTCAATGGCTTCTCCAGTCACCAGATCTGAATTAAATAGAGCACCTATTAAATGTGGTACAACAGCATGAATGTACCACTGCTGCAGCAATTGCATGATATAATCAAATCACTATTTTAGAGGAATACTTCCTACATCATGTAGTAATGGCCTCTCCAGTCACCAGATCTGAATCGAATAGAGCACTTTTCAAACGTGGTGGTATTGGAGATTCGTGGCATTAAATTCCCATGAAAGTTCCGTGGTGTGTGGTATTCACGTCAACATTGACTAAAATTTCAAAGAAATGCTTTCAAAATTCAATTTCAGTGGCTTCTCCAGTCATCAAATCTGAATTGAATAGAGCACCTATTACATGTGGTACAACTAGAGATTCACAGCATGAATGTACCACTGCTGCAGCAATTACATGAAATCAAATCACTACTGACCAGAATTTACCAGAGAAAAACTTCCTACATCCTGTACTTCAATGGCCTCTCCAGTCATCAGATCTGAATCCAAAAAAGCACTTTTTAAATGTGGTGGTATTGGAGATCCGTGGCATGAAGGGAAAATGTCACTAACACATTTGTAGCCATTACATGAGAGGAATATTAACCACACTTTAGGCTTCAATGGCCTTTAAAATCTCCAGATTGGAATCGAACCTTGTGGGTGTGGTAGAAATGGTTGACTGACAAATTCACCAATGATTCACCAACATCGACCAAAACCTTGAAGAAATGTGAAAGGAATAAAGAATGTTTTAAAAGCATTGGACTCCCATTCAGTATCAGTATGTGGGTTCGACAGTCCTGCTGCTTTCTAGCTTTGTGTGCTAGTTTAACAGACGCGGTTTGGTTGTGCAGGACAGAATGAAATAGTGAAATTGCGCGACTAGGTCGTTTAAAATAGCTCGCACTAGGTGGATATGTTATAATCATTCATGCTGTCGACATGATCAGCAGTTATTGCAGTGGTGGCTGAAAGCCTAACCGGCGTTACTGAGGAGGAGCTAAGAAGCGTTTTTGTTCCATGACTGAGTTCACACACACACACACACACAGGAGAAACGACCATCCCTCCAGTCCCGCACTCAGGATTCCTGAACTCAATGCGACTCATTGCTTCTCCTCAAAACTGGTCGGGTTCGGATACGAAGCGGGTCCGGAGCGCTTTCTGAAGGATATTTATTAGCGTTCAACAGACTGGCAGGAGAAAATCATGCCCAACAACGGGAAAGATGCACCTGTTAGCGCAAAGTAAGTAGCAACAGCTGCTTTCACAAAGGCGTTGGAAATCCGTCTGGCATTTTTTATCACATTCATTTCCAAATGACCTTAAAATGTGTGAATATACAGCGTAAACTTGTTAAGGTGAAATTGTAAGTAACGTAAAGATTGGAATAACGTAGCATTCTGACGTCATAATGTCCAAACAGATGTAATTAACAGTATAGGTCCCTTTATTGCAGAGTGCAGAATACAATTGGCTGATTCAGTTTGTCTGTGGTGTGGTTTGCATTTTTCTGTATTTTTTCTCTTTTGGGTTTTAGTTTACACCCCTCCCTCCTTCCTCTAGTCTCTTCCTTCCTCATCATTGTTTTTTTTTTACCAACAGTTTTTGTCAATTTGCCCATTTAAATGTACAAAAAATATTAAATGTGCCATAAGTTTCTGCCCATGTACAATATATTCTGTTTTATTTTGATCCATTATAATCAGCAAATAATGTTCAGAGGTTCTTGAAAAAATGCCTTCCTAACTTTCACTTGACTTTGACCAGCAGTCAAACTTTTGCATTTGATTGTTGAGTCTAAGCAACACCATACAATATTCATTTTGTTCCACCTTACTGCAGTATTCCAGTCCATGATGGGATTTTAGGGAAGGTCTTTAGGCCTAGTTACTCTGTAAACATAATAATGTGCTTGTGCTTGTTGTTTAATTGTAAGAGACATGTATGGCGTAGTATTCTTGGGATTAACGACTTAATGATTGGAACTCATTCTTCTGTAAATCAAATAAGGGAAAACTCTTTCACAAGTGTGCTCAACCAGGCACTGCTAAGACTTGCAGCTTTAGTGGAGCAGAAACTGACTTGGAAAGGTTGCAAACTTTAATGCACAAGTGTAGGAATTTACTGAGCTCTTTAGGAAGTTAGTCAATAAAGGTGCATGTCTGTATACCTATTTAATGCAATTGTTAGGAATAAGTGTGGGTTAAATAACCAAACCCAGTAGTTTGAAAGCATATTACACAGTCTCTTGCAAATTCTATGATACATTAACAGAATATAAAGCTAAATATGGCCTTTTCTTCAAGTTTTAGTCAATTTCAATTCACTTGCTACATTCAACATGATCTTAAAGTCTGCTATAACTTAAAAACGTATGAGCACCAAACAATACTGTGTCTGAGCTGTAGGCTACTTACTCAGGGAAAACATGCAAACATTAGACACTCTAGAGGTGCGTATGTGATGTAAGTATCTACCTGCTGGGTGGTTGCTCAGTGTCATAGGTCTACATTCGACTGAATTTCTGTGTATTCCTGTCACAGAAATGGCAAAAAAACAAACACATAATGGCCATTTCACTGTATACCTACATTTCTTTTAATTTGCTCCCAATTATGGACAACCCATTAATGTAAATGAAGGTGGCCAAAATGTGAAAACAAACCCCCTGATCTGAAGATCTTCTTTGGTACCTGACCTTTAAATTATTTTTATTAGTCAACTTTTGAAATACATTTTTAATTAGGAGGTTTAAGACAGAGGGCATTGGAGAAAGCTGACCTGTCTGCCAACCATTGCAAAGTGATAAAGCCGTAGTGACATTGTGTTGGCTGGATTTTTTATTGTTTTACAGTCAAAGTGGTAAGTGGCCATATATTTTTGTCTAGTCCTTTTTATTTGTAGTGTATCATAAATAATGGTTCCGCACTAACTGGCCAAACTGGCTTCTTTAAAAAGCAATAAATGTTTAAAAACAATAAATCTTCTGGTTGTGTGTTTGGAGCAAAACTTTATTATTCAATAACAGTTTAACATTTTAAATTCAACTTAGCCCTGCCCCCCTTTATTTACTTTTTATTGCTTTTGCGACAGGCAAGACAACATACGTATGTCCTGCCTCCTCAGACACTGCTTCTTTTTCACCAGCCAGCAACAAATTTCTAAAAAGAGCTTATAAAATGCACACAGGAACATTCTATGCTCCTGGTATTCCTCCACCACTCCTGCTGCCACCCCGACAACACCGTAGAAGTAACTTTTTAGCTGGCCCATCCTCCCTCAGACACAGCCAATTCTGAAAGTAGAGTACCACACAAATTTCTTGCATTCTTTATTTAAGTGTCGCGTTTGACTGTTTTCCTCTAACAAAAGAGACACAGCTTGGAAATTATTGTTCACCAACACCACACCCCCAGTTTTTAACAATATGATACATTTACAATTTTGTTACTTTATGTGTATTCTATTGTTTTATTCATACTTTTCAAGTAGGACCTATTATTAAAAGCAAAAGAAAAATAATAGAACAAAATTAGTGTTTTTTTGTGCTTGTGAGCCCTGATGCAAAGTAGTAATATATTGGTGGGCCTTGACTTAGTGTAGACTGAATAATAGTTCAAATGTGCTGACAGGAAAATCTCAGCTAGATCCTCTTCTCCCTATTCCTAAAATTCTTTTTTTCTTTATCATCATTAGGAATCTCTCACACAGTTGATTAGACTAAGTTGTCGTTCTGCTGATACGCTTAATGTTCTTGCTTTTTATAGCATCAGGTATACTGTGTCATAAGGCATCATTCATAATTAATAAAGGTCATGTTCAAAGCGAAAGATGATGCTTATAAATTGTTGATTGCTTACTTGCACTGGATTGTTTCTCTCAGGTAACCTTCTTTAATATGATCAATAAAGTAATTAGGAGAGGAAAATGTAATATCTCTTGCATGTTTTTTGTTAACTCATGTTAACTCAGCTCCACCCAGACATCCTTACAAACATGTCTCGAAGAGTGTATGGAGGCCCTGGACCTATTCCTGAACAACCATTTCAGCGAGAGTCTGGACAAACTGCAACCACGGTGAGAGAAAGTAGCTCATCCTGTCTGTTCTCTTGTTCTCTTTTGTTCACATACATAATAAGACACATTATATCCAGGAACAAGCATGTTTCATTTGATATCTGCAAGGCCTGGCATTATTTTAGATTCAAGGTTTTTATCCTAAGAACCATGATCTCCTAGTGGTGGTACTACAGGGGCTTACAACTTATTTGTACTGCAGTAACTCCTAATGTATTTAATAAAGGAATTTTAAAACGTTGCAGCAGCTTTCTGCACTTTGGTTTGAATTTAAATGGGATTTAAAATGTTTGTCTGTATTGGAGAAAAAGCATAAACAAGAACGATAAAAACAAGAATGGCTGCCTTGTGGAGCTCCTCTACAAACCTTACAATTAGAGATGCAAATTACTTTTATCTGATAACCGACTGCCATTAGTCGACGATTAAGCAATCAAGCCAATAGGCTTATAGCATCCCATGAGAATGAGAGAGTTTGATATGAACTACATACTTGGTTTAATAAAAACTCTCTTAACAGAGCAAACATGGCAGTCAGATGAACATAAAACAGTGAGTAGAATTAGTTCATCATTTCCAACAAAGCCTGTAGAAAATGGTTACAAGTGATTATTAACATGCAGTCAGACCCTATTGACCCAAACAGCTTCTGTTCATGTATGGTTTAGCCATCTTGAGGTCTGCTCTCGCTTTAAATCAAACATCAAGACTTTTTTAACCGACAGCATTAAATAGTGACTGATTGGTTAATCAGTTAATTATTAACATCCCTGCGTACTGTACAATGTTTGGTATCAATGGATCACGAGATTTGTGATGTCATAACATATCTCTGACTCAAGACCAAATATAAGAATAAGCTTAATGTTTTGGCCCATACATCCAGCATCCAGGTGTTCTTACTGCCCAGCAAAAACTGTGGCAAAAATGTCTGCATGTGGATGCCCCTCCGGCTGATAGCACTCCTGGGGATTTGTACCCTGGGCTAACATAATTTAACACTACGCCACCTGAGTGCAACATTGTAAGATTTGAGATGTTATTGTGTACAGTTTGCTGAATTTGATAGATAGATAGATAGATAGATAGATAGATAGATAGATAGATAGATAGATAGATAGATAGATAGATAGATAGATAGATAGATAGATAGATAGATAGATAGATAGATAGATAGATAGATAGATTGTGCTCTTACACTCTAATTCTAAACATTCTAGTTTAGATGTGAGAAAGTAATTGTGAGAAATACATTGTGAGAAAGATATTGTGTCATTGTGACAATCCTAATCTGGATACAGGAATCCTGTGCAGTCATGTGATCAGTGAGGGCTAGTTTGGGAGTGGACAGAGTGTTTACTAAAAGTGTGGATTGGGGAGTGCTGCCCTTTAAATAGTAAAATGGTTTCTGTGGAGATTAGTCTGCTTATGTGTCTATATGATCATGTGCGTAACTCCTTTGACCAGGATGTGAGGTGTTTACCCAAATCCACACCCAAAGATACACACGCATGCATACTATTAATATTAAATAGTGTGAGAGGTGAATTATTCAGGTAATAAAAAGAAAATCAGAAACCTGAAAGTAGTCCTGAATTAAAACATATAATCTTAGAATATTTTGCTTTTCTTTAATGGCTAAGTCTGATTATAAAGGAGATTTTTGTTCAGGTTTGATACTTCTGTCCATTTAAAAATGTGCTTAAAAGGTTTACTGATGTATTTGATATATTTGCAAGTGGAAGTTTTGTCTGTTCTGGCTTGATACAAGACGGCTGCTCAATAGTTTGGTCATTATTGTCATTAATGTATTTTCCTCTTCATGATGCACCAGACATTTTCAATAGAAGACAGACCTGAATTCAGGCATTCCATTTATTTCAGTCTGTGTCTAAGAAGCCATGCTATTGTAGTGGGTGCAGAAAGAGGCCTGGCATTGTCTCGCTGAAATAACCCATGACTTCCCAGACAAAGATGCAACCTTGAAAGATGCACACTGAATGGTTTGATGAGTAAGATGATCTGCACTGTATGAGAAAAAAATATATTACTAAGAGCTTCTTGGGCAACACATTTTAAAACAATAAGCATTAATAGAATAGAATGCCTTTATTTGTCATATATACATATACAGGTGTACAGTACAACAACATTCTTTTTTTCGTAGGTCGGGGTCAGAGCGCAGGGTCAGCCATTGTACAGTGCCCTTGGAGTCGAGAGGGTTAAGGGCCTTGCTCAAAGGCCCAACAGTGGCAGCATGGCAGACGGATTTGAACTCTCAACCTTTTGATTGATAGCCCAAAGCTCTACCCATTAGGCTACCATTGTCCCATATATATTGTTGGCCACACCTTTGTGGTTATAACAGCCTTTATTTTTCTGGAACGGGTTTTACTTTTAAAACTTTTGGGATCTAAGAATCTATGCCTGTTCAGTCAAAAGTGCATTTGTAAGCTTGTGCCTCACTGGATCTCCCATGGTAGTTTTTGGACCAACGTTTCAGACAGCACTCTTCACTATTATCATTAAAACAGCAGTAAAGGAAATGTTTTAAAAGATTTGTGTTCAGTCTTTCCAACTTACTGTAAAGCTGTTCTGTTGGTTTCTAGTGGCCAACACCTTACTAGGACACCTCATGTTGGTTTTTGTTCAACGTAAGCCAGTGGTATGTTTACATTTACTGCATCTCGCAATGCGTTTGTCTAAAGTAACTTAGAAATGTGACTGAATACAATCCAAGCACATAAGCACTATGGGTCCTAAAGAAAAGCCCAGCAGTGGCAACTTTGAGGCTGGGGGGGCTTAAACCTGGTACCTTCAGATCAATAAAAACACTAAGTTGCCACTGCCCAGTGTCCTTGCTTTTACAACACATTGTACATTGTGCTGTTGCTTCTAATCTGTTACAGCCATATTGTGTGTGTGTTGTATTACATTTTGGGTCAAAAACAATGGTAAATGTCAATCTTAGTGGGTGTGTGCTGGGATTAAGATTTCACCTCAGGGTTTATAACAGACTATACTGACTTTGTAAAGGAAAAGAGAAGAGAAATGACAGAAATTGTTTTTTAATTTTCTACAAATCACCCTTCAGTGCATGATAAAGCTAAATGTGGGATTGGTTGGATCCGTTTGTGTATACATTCTTTTAATGAAGGGTTGTGTCATGTTGCAGGTGTAAAGATAGTATGTATCATGCTCTGATCTACGCGACAGTGTTAGAGATGCAGGCCATGATGACCTTCCAACATGACGACATCGTCAATGCTGGAAACACAATGAAGAGCGCTCAGGAGGTGTGCCAGAGGTACAGAGGCACGCATATATGTTTACATTTGTGTTATTTAGCAAGCGTTTTTATTCAAGGCGGCTTACGATTATGACTGAATACAGATCGAGCAATTGGTGCCTTTTACATTTACTGCCTTTTGTCTTAAGCAACCTAGAGGAACAGACAGAATACAATCCAAGCAATTAATCACATAATTTACTGCTGAGACATCCAATTGCCACTGAGAGGCATTATGTAATATTTAATATATTTAAAAAGGTAAGTACATGTCTTCCAAAAAGATACAATTTTTTTTAAACAAGCCATGTGTCACAGTTTGACACCCTTTGAAAAAATGTCACTAAAGCTTACTTTTATTTGTATGTATGTAGTTTTTAAGTGTAGATGTGAAGTGATAAGAGGGCTAAAAGATCCACATTGAGAAGATGTGAGAATTCAAATGATGAAAGAATACATAGAGAATAACGCGTTCCTCAGTATGTGTTAGGTCTCTCAAAGAATCTGCTGTGCCATGATGAGGTGCTAGCATTTGGTCTTCTTTAGTCTACGAGTGTATCATGCATAAACAGAGGTTGCCAGATTATGCAATTAAATAGATTATATAAAATAAAAATAATAATAATTGCTCCCCTCCTTTTTTATATTGGTTAGTTTGTTGGCAGTCTGCTTTGCCTGTCTATATTGTTGTTAGGATGTGCGTGCGCTAATACACTACCTCAATGCACATGCAGCTGTAATCATGCTGTTCTGACCTTTAGGTCAATAAGGCCAATTTGATGATCTGGAACAGCAGCACTTCAAGGTAATTAGTCTGTGTTTGCATAGAGCTGAGACACTGGCCAATCTCAATAGCATTAAATAGTCGACAGTGGATCACGTCCAATAACAGCCTGCTGCTTTTTACCCAGGGGAGAAAAAGTGACAGAGAGAGAGTCGAGTCTGTGCAGTATTTCCGTGGCCCTGTGTGCTGCAAGCTACTGGGTTGTGCTGTGTTATTGCAATTACTAGTGTTTACCATGACATATATCTTCAAGTTTTACTGCTATGGCTTGGTGCCCTGTGTACATACAACAGTTAACTGCTGTTTAAATGCAAACTGTTTTATACATGCCCATCTTCACCAGAGGTACCAGATCTTGAAGAATGTGTGTGTGCTGTGTTTGCTGGCAGGTTTCGTAAGAAGTCTGGTAGTCTGGCGAGCCGAGCAGCAGGAGTTGACCTCTCTGAAGGTAACAATGCTGAACACACCAACAATACGGAGAAAGCATGAGAGAACGCCATCCACATTATTCACCATAATGAGGAATCCCATTGCCCATCCTTTCACACAAACACAGCCGGTCATGTCTGTGTAGGCACCCAGCTGGTCGATAGCACAGCTAAGATTCAAACAGTACGCCATCCACATTATTCACCATAATAAGGAATGCCTTTGCTTGTCCCTCCACACAGACACAGCCAATCATGTCTGTGTAGGTGCCCAGCCAGGCGATAGCACAGCTGAGATTCAAACTTGAATACAGCGCATTAGACCACCGCACCACAGTTTTATGACTTTACGTACAATTTTCCAGTTTCCATTTTTGAAAAATGATATTTTTGAGTTTATGTGACTACTTGAACACAGCATACACTGAGCCTTATGGGAATTTATGTGCTCATCCTTTTTTAATTGAGCTTAGCCTAAACATAACAAGGGTGAATTAAATGCTAATATGATTTTTAATGATTTTTTCATGTAATAATTGTATACACCACAACTTTGTATATAAATGATCGTACCTTTCTTATCTTTAGTGTATGTATAAAAAACCTGCATGTCTTCTTAAGTTTTCATCACACTTCATGTTTTGTCTCATTTGTTTTTTGTTCCTTTTGTGTGTGTGTGTTACAGAGGAACTTCATGCTGAGGTGTGTTACGCTGAGTGTCTGCTACAAAGAGCTGCTCTTACATTTTTACAGGTTGGAAAAATATTTCAAGTAGCCTTTCTATGCACCTAAACAACCACTACTTTTTTCTAAACTGTACACCCACAAGCACGCGCCATCATTCAAACACCCACACACATTCACCCACACACCACTGCGCCTTATTATAATTCATAATAAACATAACTGAACATACTCAGCTCTCAGATTCCATTGCTTTCTGTAACATGAGAGATTTTGTTATTCACTGCCTAAGTTACTGCATAAAACCTACTAATAACACACCAGTGCCGAGATTCTGAGCTCCCGGGCTTCAATTCACATTTAAATATTATTAGGGTTTTTTATGCATTTTCCCCCTTTTCTTCCAATTTAGCGTAGCCAATCCACTGCTGGGGACCCTGATGGCGTCCAAGGAGGGTGTATATTTGCCTGACACACACTCTTTGATGTGTGCACAGGCCACCAATACCTTCTTATTCTCCCATACTTTGGTGGATTTGTGCATAAGGGCAACCAGAGTCCCTACACAGCATTAATAACCCCACTCATTAGTCCTGTCTTTCCTACCCAGCAGACTGGAGGTAAACTTTGTCTGCTGCATGCATTAGCCTAGGGCGCCCAGCCAGCTGGTAGCAGAGCCGAGATTCGAACCCAGGAGTTCAGAATCTCTGTGCTGGTGTGTCATTAGTAGGTTTTTTGCAGTGACTTATTATAACTATCTAATCTAATCTACTCTTGCCTGATTTTTGAATTTACAGGATGAGAACATGGTGAGTTTCATCAAAGGAGGAATGAAAGTGCGCAACAGCTACCTCATATACAAGTAAGTGTCAAGGAGGCATACTATAAGCAAACGACTATATTCTTTAAGCAAACGGCTTATTCTTTAAGAGTGTAGTGCATGGATAGATTACAACGTGACAAAACTGTAGACGAGTTAATCTTGTCAATTAACCCTGCATGAAAAAAATTGCACTGGCCCATAAGGGACAAACACACAGAGACTTCTGCTTTATTATTTCTGCTGTATTATTTTAGTTTATTTAAGTTTAGTTTCTGATGGGTTATTTTACTCAGAACTGCATTGTGTTAGTGGTGTAAACACTCACTTCTACGGTAGCAACAAATCTCTTTTATTTGTAGAAAGAACAAACACTCAAGTCTTTTTTCCAACTTAATGAATCTCATTATAAAATGTGTGTTTCTGATGATGTCAACACTGAACTGTGCTGTAAATAACCTGCCTCGTATTTAATACAGAGAGCTTCATTCCTTTATTGAGTCTCACGGCTCCTTTAAAGGGCCAAACCACCAGCACCTGGAGGGAGGGGTGGCGTTTGGAATCGGCGCTTTTAACTTGGTATGTTTGCAAAAGCATCTTTAAGCTATTCAGTGCTACTCATGTTATCATTTAATTACAACTGACTGCTTGTTGGTTTGTCTTTCGTTATCTTGCAGACACTGTCTTTGTTTCCTGCACGGATACTCAAGGTCCTGGAGTTTGCAGGATTTTCAGGAGATAAAGTAACTATGTGTTTTTATAAATAAATGACATGCATGACATTTGGGTCAGTAGTTTCTAATAGTTAATAGCAAACTGTGATAACCGAGGACATTTTGCACTGTGTGTGTGTGTGTGTGTGTGTGTGTGCGCGTGTGCGTGTGTGAGTGTGTAGGAATATGGGCTTTCTCAGCTGTTCGAAGGGGCCACTTCCCATAACCTGCGCTCCATGCTGTGTGCCCTGCTGCTACTTTGCTACTACACCTTTCTCTCCTTTATTTTAGGTGACAGCTACATATGTCTTTATAAAGCTTTTTTGATCTTTAGTAGCTAATGTTTATTAAAAAATAATCATAATATCAAAATAAAAAATTATTATGGTCTACAAAAGTGCTTAAACTATAATACACATACTGCATGGATTTATACTGCACTGTATACATGTTCTGTTTCTAATATTGTGCTAACATTTGCTACAAGCCAGTGCATTCTATTGTAACTAAAGTTACTAGAGGCACAGTCATTGTAACTCAGTGTTTACTTTGGTTTTCAGTGTAAAAGAGGCTTTAAACACATTTAGGCCATTGATAAAAAAAAACCAAAACATTATTATATATGTTCACAACAACACAAAATAATTGTTATTCTATAACCTTATAAGTTATGCTGGTTCATTCTATGCAGGGACGGGTGAGGCAGAAGTAGCAGATGCTGAGAGGCTGCTAAAGCCATTTCGGATACGATACCCACGTGTAAGACTTCACACATACACTCACTGGCTCTTTTATTAGGAGCACTATCTGCTCTCATTTACATTTATGGCATTTGGCTGGAAAGGCTATTAAAGCACAATGAACTGAACTGAATTTTATGTTTATTGAACCATCATCTACCATCTGCATGTCTCAGTCAAGATCGAGACCCGTCAGACACAGCATCAGTGAGCCTGTGCCCACTGTAGCCTCGGGTTCCTGTTTTTGGCTGACGGAAGAGAAACCTGGTACAGTCTTACACTGTTGTAGCCCGTCCTCCTCAAAGTTTGCCATGTGTGTTTTGAGATGCTTTACTGCTCACCCTGGTTGTTAAGAGTAGTCATTTGCGTTACCATGTATTCCTGCCAGTTTGTAACAGTCTGGCTGTTTTTCTAAGGTGCTGCCATGTGCAAAATTGCTGCTCATTGGATGTTTTTTTCCACATAATTATGTTTTTAGACTGTTGTGTCCAATAAGATCAGAAGTTTTTTTTACATACTTAAACCAGCCAGTCTGGTACAAACAACCATAGTCAACGTCACTTAGATTAAATGAACTGAAGCTCTGTATCTGTCTCTATATGATTTGCATGAGTAAGCATGTGGAGTGTCTTTAATGATGTGGCACTTGCACATTGACAAAAAGGCTTTTTTTGGTTTTTGAGTAGGACACTTCTAACATTGTTTTGCCAGCATTTTCCTCATCATTTTCCATTTGCTATCTTCTCCAGGGGGCAATTTTCCTTTTCTTTGCTGGCAGAGTGGAGGAGATAAAAGGCAACATTAATGAGGTGAGTGGACAGACAGTAGCTGCAGGTATTCCACTAGCACACCAGCGCCGAGGTTCGAAACTCCTCGGTTCGAAACTTGGCGTTGCCACAGGTCAGCTGGGCACCATCTAGAGGGCCTAATTGGCAGTGCCTGCAGCAGCCACGTTTCTGCTAGGGCGGGATGACCAGACTATGTGGGTGGGGTCAAGCGCTGTGTAAGGACCCTGATTAGCAGATAGAGTGCAGAATGCATGGGTGAAAAAGGGTTCTGCTAAGGGCTGCGCGCAGGTCGGAGGAGGCATGAGCAGCAAGATACCCACCTTGACTGCAATCAGGGATCCCCCAGCAGCGGAAGACAAATTGACTACGCTAAATTGAGAAAAAATAAATTAAAAAAAATAATTAGCCAATGAGCATCTGTATAGTATAGTGACAATGGCACCATATACATTCATCTTATTATAATATATACTTGTAAATAAAGTTGTGTAAAATTTGTAAAGAAACTATGGATACAGTTAACTTTTCTTAGCAAAACTAGTCAATCAGTCCCACCCTGCACCCAGTGTTTTTGGTTATGGGTGTTGGACCCACTGGTTATTTGATCACTCTGTCTCTCTGTCTCTCTCTCTCTTCAGGCAGTGGCCCTGTTTGAGGAGGGCTGTAAGGCTCAGCAGGCCTGGAAGCAGTTCCACCACATGTGCTACTGGGAGCTGATGTGGTGCTTTACCTACAAGCGGATCTGGAAGATGGCCTATTTCTATGCTGATCTGCTCAGCCAGGAGAGCCGCTGGTCCAAGGTCAGCCAAGTCTGCTGTCTGAGATTATAGTTAAATATTATGGAAAGTGTGTGTATAAGAAATGTTGCCAGCAGAACAGACTTGTGCAATAAATATACAAATATCAATGTTCACACAAAGTTGGAAGTGTACGATCATCCAAAATGTTTTGGTATGCTGAGGAATTATAATTTCTCTTTACTGAAATTAAGAGGCCTAGGCCAACCTCTGAGAAACGACCCCATAGCATTATCTCTCCTCCACCAAACTTTACAGTTGGCATCGCCTTCTTCTCGGGAGCATAGGATAATGTAAAATGCGTCTGTGTAGAGAGCTTTAAGGTTTTTGGACAGACCCATAGATTGTTTAATGAAGTGCTGAATGAAGTGCTGATATAAAGTGCTTTACATCTCTTTGTCTCCTGCTCCTTCTGTCAGGCCATGTATGTGTATATGAAGGCTGCTTATCTCAGTATGCTGCCGGAAGGAGAGGCTCGGCCATTTGGGGAAAACGAGGTGGAGCTCTTCAGGTAAGCAAACACATGGGCCTCATTGTCAGCCACCCCGTATTTATCAAACCTTCCATATAATTTAAATGAGGTACATTAATTTGGGAGCAAAATAATAATTTAATTATTTGAACAATTTTTAAGCTGTAAAGTTTAAGAACTTAATTATCAATACGGATTTAGTAGCTTTTATGACTGAAAACAATTTAAGCAATTAAGGGTTGCCTTACTCAGGAGCCCAACAGTGGCAACTTGGCAGCAGTAGGGCTTGAACCTTCTGTTTGCTAGCCACAGTCAGTTTGGTAAATTCAGCAAATTAACAGTAATTGTGTTTGGAAATGCCAGAAAAGGAGGTGTGTAATCATTTCACTTAGCTAGTCAACAAAACATGCAATATGAAATATGACTATTGGTGTCCAGGCTTCGAAGTTTGGTGTGCTCATCTGATGTTGTGCCTCGTTTCTTTACTCTTTCCTATTTTCTTTCTCTCTCAGGCAGGTGCCAACCTTCAAACAGAAGATAGCAGGAAAGTCTCCCCCCACAGAGAAGTTTGCCATTCGCAAAGCCCGACGTTACAAAGCTAGCAACCCTGTGCCCCTTCCTGTCCCTGTGCTCGTAAGACACATTAAAACTCTAAACCAGCATATAAAATGCTCCTTATAAATTCATGTCAGTATTAACAAACAAAATCAACAAGTCAACAAAATCCAGCTGTGTTGTGTGTTTTAGGAGATGATGTACATGTGGAATGGCTTCTCCATGATTTGTAAGCAACTGGAGCTCACCGAGGGCATTTTGGAAACCCTGCTTGAGGCTGAGCGCACTCTGCATGCTACTGCAGGTACTACACACCACTCTACATGAGAAAAAACAGTTCCCACTGATATCCCATACTCCAGATGCAAATTATGAAAGTGTTCACAGATAAGAGACCTGACTGAGGTAGGTCATGTTTTCTGGTCAAGACAATGACCTTTATTTATTACAGTTTAAGTTGCCAGCAGCAATAGCAGGTGTTGGACTTTGAGTTTTTAGATGTGTGCCCTTACCAAACTATTAATTCATAAAGAAGTGAGTAATTACAGTAAACACATGTAGCTGATCACAATTTTAAGTGCCATTGCACAGGGTCTGAATACTTTTTTGAGTAAGTATTTTTATTTTTATTAATTTTTATTAATTTTTTATTTTAAATAAGTTTTCACTTGGTCATTATGGAGATTAAGTGAAGATGACACAGATGTGAGATCTTGCCAGATTGTTCTCTGGTGTGTGTATGTGTAGACATGGCAAGATCAGCCCTAAAAATTGTCACTGACTATCTACAGAATCTAAAATGATGTATACATACTTACAGAAACAGTAGAACTAATGTGTTAAGTAATTGTGTGTGTGTGTGTGTGACCTATAGAGAATGAGTACAGGGTGGATGACAGCTGCCTGATTCTGCTGCTAAAGGGACTGTGTCTAAAGAACCAAAATCAGCTTCATACTGCGGAAGAGTGCTTCAGCAAAGTTTACAGCAGGTCAGTGAAACCTCCTACACATTCATTTTTTCATCACATTCACATTACCATCAGTAAACCGTCCCTGTAGTACAACGCTGTCTTTTGTGATTGTTGTTGATAGCTTTTCTGTGTTTGTTCTTTGAAGCATGGACTTGCAATGATACTGAAAATGTAGAACAAATCTCAACAGCCATGGGCTTTTTCAAAGCAGCTGCCTGAACATTTTGAAATGATTGGGAAACCAATAAGAACACATCCAAACCCTTCCAACTTGTAATTTACACTGTAAGAAGTGGCATTTGAGAAGATCTGTAGAGGTCAAGGCAAGATCTTTGATAGAACTGCTTATATGCTGGCCACAATGGCAAGGCAAATCCAGACATGACAACAAAGGACATGCAGGAAGATTTAAATGACACAGGAATGGTAATGCACTATAGAACTGTGCCGCACTGCTTACACAAACTTGATTTGCTAGGAAAATAAAATAATAAAAGTTTTAAATAAAATTGTAATCATTTCCCCCCAAAATTGCATTATTTGACCATAGTTTTTTGTGGATATACAGGTCCTGAAAGTGTATAAAATTAACAAAAGTGGTATAAGTATTGTAGCTTTAAATATTTTCACATTCAAATGATGTGTTTTACCTCAGGTAAAACTTAATTGATGATTGTCTGGTGTGTTTTTGTGTCACAGAGAAAAGAAACTGAAGTATGACCACTACCTAATTCCTAACGCCCTGCTGGAACTGGGTTTGCTCTATGCTGATACAGGCAGGAGAGAGCAAGGCATCAAACTCCTGCAGAAAGCCAAGTGAGTACAAGTTTTACAGCTTCCGGTCAGGTAATCTGTAAATATATAGATATTGTTCAAGCTGTTAAACGTCAGTGTAAAGTCAAGATACTGGAAATGAAGGATTTATTACATCTATTGTCAAACCTTTTTCTTTCAGGAATAACTACAAAGAATACTCGATGGAATCACGCACTCAGTTTAGAATCCACGCAGCTCTTTCCAAACTGAAGGCTGACACGAGTGACCAGGACGAGATTACGGCACTGTAAATGGGTCTAAGACTGACTTACAGTTTACTGGGATACCAAAGAGACACTCAATAGCTTTCATTACAGCTCTTGGTAAAAAGCAGAATGTATCAGTGAAGAACAACTCAGACTGCTGTGTGGGGCATCACAGGGGTTGACTGCATATGGACCAAAAAAAACAGAACACTGCATTTGTAGCTGATCGACATACGACATGTACAGTATATTTTAGTGGAAACAGATCAGAGTAATAGTTTAACTTCACATAAGATTTTATTAATTATTATATAATAGTGATTGGTTTGGAAAAGAAATACTTTACATGACATTCTGGGTTATTGAAGCTAGTTCAACTGAAACACATGGGTAAGTAGTCTTTTTCACTGGGGAGTTATTGCCCCTCAAAAGCACAAGATCCATAGATAGTAAATTATTTAAAAATAAATATAACTTCTAATGACTATGAAAATTGGTAAACAATTGTCTTTATTTTAACCATGCCACTCCATATAGTTTAGAATGGCACAGAGGAACATGGGACGTGGAACCCCAAGTGCCATTTAGGCCCTGACCACACAAATATAAATGTTAAGCATTTTGGCTTTACATTTATATCATGAACTTTTCTGAAAACACAGTCCAGGGTGAATATATCTGAACCTACGTTTCCCTTGTTCTCATTTAGACAGGTAAAATGCACCGATTTTGAAAATGCTAATATCATTACGTCAGATTATGTGCCCGTAATGATGTTAAGTCATTGTACATCAAATTTGATGACTTTTTTTAGCACCGGTTTGGTTGGCATGCTAATACTCTTTTGGTGCAACAGGGATTCCCTTCACAAACTGAGGCAAACCATCCATGTTAATATAAACAGCAACTCTAAACAAATGAAAGGAAGCCCTTACACAAACTAAGAGTTATAATTGCCCTTAAGATTTCTATCTAAAAACTTAATCTTAATAGGCAGTCTGGATAGTGCTTGAAATTTTTAATGAAGCTGTGTGTGACAGCAGAGTTGGGAAGTTCATTGCACATTTTCTTTAAGATGAAGGAAGATAAGCTACGTAATTACAGGAGACAGGCAACTCCGAATGATTAATAATTCATAAGTCAAATTGAGGATTAATAAAGACATGGATATTTTCTGCTCTGCATGGAAGTGCAGGTTAATATATATGCTGTGGTTTCTAAACTCGGGTTTGACCTATTTCTTTTCTCAGGACAGTGGTGATTATACTGACTGATTTTCTCTCTCTGGGTGTGTGTTTATTTATTATTATTATTTTTTTCCTTATACAACAATAAGAGTTAGGGGATGTCGGAGGGTAACGTTATAAATGCTATGCTGTGATGGAGAGCCCTTTGGAAAGGGTTTCCCCTCCACAACTATGGACCATCAGTAGTTCGCCTAAGGGTCATTTTGCAAAGACCCCTTCATTGGAAGAAAGTTATGTAAGAGATTTTGTTACTGTTTATAGTTACCACAAGGTCAGTTACTTTTTTCACAGGGAATATACTTGCATAAAATTGATTTATTTTTTAAGCCATGATGACAAAATTAAACAATTATAATGGGTCGTGGAGATATAAAATTTGTCTCCTTTAATGTCAATGGTGTAGTAAATCCAGTCAAACGAGCTAAAATATTATCTAAGATGAAAAAAGAAAATGCCCAAATTGTATACTTACAAGAAACACATCTATCTGATAGTGAGCATAAAAAGTTAAGTAGAATGGGATTTGATCAGGTTTATTTCTCTTCATACCATTCGGGACATAGACGAGGAGTAGCAATCCTGATTTCTCATAAGATTGTTTTTGAAAAAATACACACATGCGAAGACAAAGAAGGAAGGTTTGTTCTAATAAGGGGAAAGATAAATGATACTTTGGTTACTCTGCTTAATATATATGCCCCTCCGGGGAGTGAGATTAGTTTTTTCCAGATTATATTTGATATTATTTTGTCAGAAACACAGGGGGTACTGATATGTGGGGGGGATCTTAATGTACATCTGCAACCTAAACTCGACTTATCAAATAAGAAAACACCCTACCCAAAATCTCTTGTTCAGAAAATTAATCTACTTATGAAGGACATTGGGCTCATTGATGTATGGAGAGATCTTTTCCCCAACACAAAGGACTATACATATTTTTCAGCGCGACATTCAGTATATAGTAGGATAGATTATTTTATAATGTTTAGCAGAGACAGAACAAGGGTGAATGCCTGTGATATAGGCGTAACTGATCTTAGTGACCACTCTCCAATATATTTAACAGTGGATTTGGGGTGTAAACCTAAAAACACAACATGGACATTTAATTCAAGCTTACTTAATGATCCATCTTTTGTAACACAAATTAAGGAGGAAATTCAACAGTATTTGAAAGACAATGACAATGGGGAGGTGCCTCCTCATGTGGTCTGGGATGCCGCTAAAGCAGTTTTAAGAGGCAAAATAATTTCTTTGGCCTCATTTAAGAAGAAAATGAGAACACAAAAATTAAATGAACTACAAAATGAGTTAAAACAACTAGAGAAAAAGCATAAAAACAACCAAAGCCAGGTTATTTTAGAACAAAGTAGAAAAATACGAAATGAAATTAATAGGATATATGCCCAGGAAATTCAGAAGAAGATGATGTTTACTAAACAGAGATATTATGAAAGTGGCCCCAAATCAATGAAGTTATTATCTAGACAATTAAGAAAGCAACAGACCAATAGTTCAATTCATAAAATTAAGGATCCTGAAAATAATGTTACACAAAATAAACAAGAAAATATTCAAAAAGCATTCGAAAAATTTTACTATAAATTATACTCCAAGCAGTGTGGGGGGAGGGAATCAGACATTGATACATTTTTGGACACAGTGGACCTACCTGCCTTGACTGAAGGCCAAAACAATGCACTGATTTCGGAAATAGCTATGGAAGAGATTAGGATTGCTATTGGTAGGTTGAAGGGAAATAAGTCTCCAGGCACTGATGGATTCACAACAGAGTTTTATAAAGTTTTTCAAAAGGAATTAATCCCTATTTTGCTATCCACTTTTAATTGGACACTAAACAAGGCTGAGACCCCCCCCTCCTGGAGAGAAGCTATAATATCAGTCATACCGAAGGAGGGTAAGGATAGATTAGAATGTGGATCGTATAGACCTATATCAGTATTGAATGTGGATTACCGCCTTTATACATCAATAATAGCTAGAAGATTGGACAAATTCCTACCGAATCTAATTCATAATGATCAAACAGGATTTATACCTCAACGACAAACACAGGACAATATCCGGCGTACATTACATGTCATGCATAATATTCAGCAGAACAAAGTAGAGGCAATTATTTTAAGTTTGGATGCTGAAAAGGCATTTGATTGTGTGAGATGGGCCTATTTATATAAGGTTTTGGAAAAATTTAATTTTCATGAAACGATAATTAAAAGTATACAGGCACTTTATTATAATCCAACAGCAAGAATTAAAATTAATGGACATTTAACAGAATCTTTTACTTTGGGGAGGGGTACTAGACAAAGTTGTGCCTGGTCTCCTTCACTTTTTGCACTGTATTTGGAGCCTCTAGTCCAAAGTGTTAGACAGAATAAAAATATACAAGGTATTACTATAAACCAAGTGGAACACAAGATTGCTTGTTATGCAGATGATGTTTTGGTTTATTTGACTAACCCCACTAACTGTTTACCTGAACTTATGAATCGGTTTCAGGAGTTTGGGCCCTTATCTGGGTATAAGATAAATATAAGTAAAACAGAAATCCTTGCGTATAATTATAAACCAACCACATGTATTACTGATAAATATCCCTTAAAATGGAACACAAAATCAATTAAATATTTGGGGGTTAATTTGACAAAGAACATTTCCAAACTATGGGAAAAGAATTATGGACCATTTCAGACAAAGATTCGGGAGGATTTAAAAAGGTGGAGTCTCATCCCTTTTCTTGGGCTCAGCTCAAGAATGAACTCAATCAAAATGAATGTATTACCAAGATTTCTGTACTTGTTTCAAACACTTCCGATTGAAATTGACAAGAAATTTTTCACGGAATGGGATAGAATGCTTTCACGATTTATTTGGCAGGGGAAAAAACCTAGAGTACGTTTTAAAACATTACAGCTATTAAAGGAGGAGGGGGGTTGGGCTCTACCATCACTGAGAAATTATTATCAAGCAGCACAAATTCGAGCAATAGTGTGCTGGTGTAATCCAAATTATCAGGCACAGTGGAAATCAATAGAGAACTTTACTGTACATGATACTCCTCTACAAGCAATAATGACAGATAAAGAGATACAAAAATATATAGATGAAATCAATAACCCGTGGGTAAAATCCACACTGAAAGTGTGGAAAAACGTTATTAGAGAATATGGTTTGGAAGATTGTGTTAAAATCCTCACATGGGGAGCATATGATTCGGAATTCCCACCAAATAGATTGGATAATAGATTTAGAACTTGGGTGACGAAAGGAATAACAGCCATGTGTACTATAGTTGAGGGGGGAGAAATCATGAGCTTCCAAAAACTAAAAGAACATTTCCAATTAGAGAACCAGGATTTTTACAGGTATCTTCAAATAAGAAATTACTTTGATCAGAAAGTGAAGAAGGGATGTAGGGTTAAACATAATGGTATAGTAGAACTACTAATTAAAGCATATGCATCCAAAGATGAAACTTGTTATAGAACAATCTCTAAGATTTATAAAGCCCTTTTAAGCATGAATATACATTCAACGGATTATGTCAAACAAAAATGGGAAAAGGAAGGAGTAATGATAATTACAGAAGAGGAATGGACAAGTATATGGAGATTTCAATGGAAAAGTACCAGATCTTTGAAATGGAAGGAATTTTGCTGGAAAAATATTATTAGGTACTTTATTACACCACAGCAGACAGCTCACATGAATGCTACTGCCCCAGTGTGTTGGAGGAAATGTGGATGCCAAGAGGCAAATCATTATCACATTTTTTGGGAATGTCCAAATATTAGAAAGTTTTGGGAAGACATAAGGGAAGCGCTGCAGCATATATTTAGAAAAGTTGTGCCCATGTGTAGTAAGGTATTATATTTGGGATATATTCACCCTGATATGGGACAAATAGATGAATATTTAATGGCAGTGCTTTTAGCAGCCAGTAAAAAGGCATTGACCAGGAAATGGTTACAATTAGAGGGACCAACTATAGATGACTGGATTGAATTAACTAAAGAAATATATGCAATGGAGAGGATCACTTTTTCAATAAATATTAAAATGGATGTATTTAAAAATCATTGGAATAGGTGGATGCAGTACTTAGCAGAGATGAGGCCAGATGTGATGGAAACAATGTGTTTAGACAATGACAGTTGAATGGATTATAGTTTGTGGCTCACAATGGACCTTAAAGGCATAACAGTTTATTTTAGACTCTACTTATTTATTTTAGACTGTATTTATTTATCTATTTTTTATTTTTTTTTGTATTGTTGAGAATGCAAGATATTCCCTGAATGTACATAGTTATATGTTTATTTTAAAAAATAAAATGAAAAAGCTAAAGGCATTGTTAGAAAATGTTAAGAAAATCTTTGATGTGACTTGCTTGTAATGTCTTCAAAAAAAATAAAATTATAAAAATAAAAAAAAATAAAAAGATGAAGGAAGATGCTGTAAAACGTTTACAAGCACAATAGATTCCAAAGATTTATTTGGATTTAGATTTACTAACGAGCTATTTTTATGTCCTTAATGATCAAAATATATTTCTCAATGACTTAAATATCCAAACGTTACTTGTTTTTTATGGAAATCACTCACATTTAGCCGTTTGGAGTTTCTCCATAAGAGGGCATCCTAGTTACTTTTTGAGCTTCACTTACATCACTGTGTCCCCTTTCTTATTTAAAAACGTTTGCACATCATGCTTTTAGATTTATCAGTCAGAAATGTTCACATGACTACTCGGTGACTCAAAATAAATAAATATTTATAAGTATTTGCCCTATAAGTCCTCAGGTATTTCACCTTTATTTGTATCTCTTGACCTTAAGCTTGGAACCAATAGGCCCTTCTCTTTGGGTGGGTGAGATGACATTTTAATATTCTCTGTCAGAACATATGTGGCTGCCGCTCAGGTGGCACAGCGGTAAAAACACGCGCTGCAACCAGAGCTGGATTTCGAAAGTGCGTAGTTTCGAATCCAGCTCTGCCTTCAGCCAGTCGAAGGCTGGGCGGCTATATGAACAACGATTGGCCTGTTGTTCAGGTGGGGGGTGGGATCGGAGACCGGAGGGGGTGGGTCTCTCTCTGTCAGAATGCGATTACGATCTCTGCTGGCTGATTAAGAGGCGCCTACACAAGAGATGAAGGAGGGTGCCCTTAGGGTGTGTCTCTCCGCATGCAACGCTAGGTGGCGCCAAACTCATCAATGTGTGGGTGGCAAAAAATGCATCCGGCTGCTGACAGTGTTTCGGAGGGGATGTTGGTTAGCTTCGATCTCCTCTGTCAGGGCAGGGTTCGGCATAGACAGAGAGGAAGCACGATGCAAAATTGGACAATTGGATGCGCTAAAGGGGGAGAAAAAGGGGGAAAATAAAAAAAATAAATAAAAAAAACCAGAACATATGTGGCAGATATCAGGCAGAACCAGCACCTGACTACATCGGTTACAGCTTGTAATTATGTGTTTGTCTGGCTTCTGAAGAAGCCCATTACCCCTTTGCCCTCCGGTATAGTGGTTGTGGTGTAATTAAAATTTCATAGGTGAGTTTTTCAATTAAAAGTAAATATAAATAATTGTTGCACACCTGGAATTAAAATGTAATCTAGATATTTTGTTGATTTTAGCACAAACTTGGATACAATAGTAAGTTATCTTGTAATTTATGTATTCAGTAAATAAATGTATTTTTTTGTCTTGATTGGGATATGTGTGATCATGAATGTTTTCTAGTCATGTGGGAAACTGTCTACAACATACCAGTAAATCCAGCCTTAGCTTTTTCCTTAGTCTTAAAACAAACGACAGCAAAAAACGTTCAGTCCAAGAATTGTAGACAAAATTTAATTTAATGAAATGAAAGAGAATTGGTGGGTCTTGCAGAAAACATTACAATTGCATGTTTTAATGTCACTATGTACAACAGTCCCTCAGTCAGCATCTTTATGAGGATCCAGCAGCTGGAGCAGTAGCACTCGAGCCCTGTTCCTCCTCTTTCTTCTGTCGTTTCAAAAGCTTTCTCTTCTTCTTCTCCTCCTTTTCAATGTCAGCCAACATCTCCTGGAACTTGGGGCTGCGTGGGTCCAGGGCGTAGCCGAAGCGCTCCCGAGCCTCAGCCAGCAGCCGCTCCTTTTTAGCTTTGTCCTCCTTGAGCTTCGTCTTTGCTTCCCGCTTCTCCTTCCTCCAGTCTGCTATCATCTTGGGCATTTTAGCCATGTTGGCAGCTATCAGCTTCTCTCTGTGGGTAAGATTAAAGCCATGAGTGTGCTGTTTCTCACATGCAGGTCAGAATTAGGCAGCTGGCCAAAATATATTTTATGTCATCATCTGTTCAGCAGGTGCATTTTCAAATACAGCTGTTATCTGTTGCCAAATGAGTTTTACATCACTGTGGGTAAAGAGGCTGCCGTGCAAGACTAAAGCCCTTGTTTCTGCTTTTTCTTTATGTGTAAAGCAACAAATTTAAGTTGAACATTATTGTGCCAATCTTAAGGAGGCCTCTTCTTTAAGAAGGGTCTGCGTTTTTGTTTAGCAGCTTGTAGATTGTTTAGATTTTTTTTATTGTATCTGACTATGCAGATTGCTTCCCAAGATATGATGACAATTTAAGCTTCTGTTTTATCTTGCCAAGATATTAATGCTTCTGTATACCCTTTATTAGAAGATGTTAAACTAGCCCTATTCATATGTAGTTAAAAGTCAAACAAATGAAAGGGCCATAGCACAAATGTTATATACGTAGAGTGGGCGTTCTTAACATTAATGCCGAAGGATGACATCTGAATATCCAGCAACTTCCTGCCAAGGTAAGGAAGAAAACCCAAAACCAAGACTTTGTCATATATACAGATTATTTATTTATTTACATTTAAACGTCATGTGTTGGTTACATTTATGACATAAATGGTAGTTACTCGTTACACAAGATTCATCAGTTTACAAGTTTAATGTCAATCATGGACAATTTAGTATCTCCAATTCACCTCACTTGTGTGTCTTTGGACTGTGGGAGGAAACCCATGCAGACATGGGGAGAACATGCAAACCACACAGAAAGGACCCGGACCGCCCCACCTGGGGATCAAACCCAGGACCTTCTTGCTGTGAGGCGACAGTGCTACCCACTGAGCCACTGTGCCATCCTTACATATACCGATGTGCAGTACTTGTTTGGAAGCTGTGGTCAGAGTTTAGGGTCAGCCATTGTACGGCATCCCTGGAGCAGAGACAGTGGCTGCATGGCAGAGCTGGGATTCGAACTCTCAACTTTTCAGTTCCCACTAGGCTACCCAGTGCTGAAACTAGGAGCTCATGGGCCCCAGTGCACCTGCCCCCTTCCTCCCCCCTGTAGTTATGCCACTGAGGCTACCACTGTCCCTTTATGCTTTATGCCAATAGGCATTGGTAGCTCAGTAGTTAAGGTAATTGGTTGCCCATGTTGGGTTGCTTAACTCTCAATTGTTTGGAGGTCCACCACCCTGCAGGTTCAAGCTTTAACTCTTCTCTACACCTGATCCAGCCGATGGAGGGCTGGATAATTAACTCACAATCAAAGCCTGGAGTGTTAAGAAAACAAGGGGAAGGTTTACATCTGTGCAGGTCATTAATTGCCCCAAACCTTCTAGTAAACAGGTCCAGTATGTTTGTGCTGGTGATTTCAGGACAATAAAACATTATTATGCCAGAAACCTGCTGTTAGATGAGCTGAACCTGAATGTGGAGGTCATGGTAAGTCAGTCATTACCTCGCCAGTCGTTTGTCGTTTCTTTCCTTCTCCTTGGCAGCTATATTTTTCAGCATTTCCTCGAGAGGTGGGTACCATTCTCTCTCCTCCTGTATTAACTCCTGGAGCTGAGCAGAACTGGGCCACAGTTTCATCGGATTTACTCCAGACGCAGAACCGTAACGAGCAAACAGTTTCCGCTCATACCGCTCCGTCTTCTGCCACTCCGGGGTCTTCTCACTGTCCCTGTCCGGGATGTACATCTCTTTTAAATTCAGCTTTAAAGCTCTTGGATTATAACCCGCGATCTGCTGTAACGCATGACTTCCTGAAATGATCGGAATAAACGATTTTAAACTCGAAACGCTTAGAAGCGCGACTGTCCTCCTGCTCAGCATGGAGGCGGCCATGTCTGATTACGTCCTTCAGAATGCGCTAACTACGTATCTCTACGCATACTGCGCATACTAGCACACTAAGTAGTATGTCAATTGTAGTATTCTATGTCTTAAGGCTTGTCTACGTACTCTTTAGTACGCTAGTATGCTGTTTTGAGCATATTTAGTGCCCTCTGTCGGCCAATGTGTGGTAATGCTGCCGTCTATATATATCTATATACTGTATCTACAGTATATAAATATATCTATATATATATATATCTATAATAGTTTAAACATAGTAGAAAATAGTTTAAACATAAACAGTCTATATACAATATATATAGTTAAAATACAAAATCAATCGGTAACTAAATTATATATATATATATAGCCTAAAATGAATAAAGCAAGTTTACTTATTGTTTATGTTTAAACTGTACCATTTATACTGTATATAAAATAAGATCACTTCTGAATAGAGTTCAGACTGAACCTGTAAAAAGTCATGGTCTGGTTTCTTAGTCGCTTCTCACAGAATGCATTTATATTTTTAGCTTTTAGCAGACGCTTTTATCCAACAGTACCGTGACAGTATAATGTCTAAGCAATTGATGGTTAGACAATTGATGGGCTTTGCTCAAGCTTTGATTACTAGTCCTTAACCGCTAGGCCACAACTACCCTACTTTTGCTGTCTACTTTCTTTATTCATTTTTTTAATATTAACATGTTGCTTTCTGTGGGCAGTGAGTTGTACCACAAGCATCAAACACAGGAGACCCTCTGACACCTTTAAATATTCAGAATGCTTTGTAGAAAAATTAACTCACAGAGGGGAAAAAATAGGCCCTTTGTTTTAACTTCTTTATCCCTTCCTTTAAGCACCCCTCCCTCCTTCCGCCTCTCTTCTTTTATATTTGATTTCTTTTCAAGAGGGAGAGGATGGGACAAATGTGCAGCTTTTGAAGTGTGGCTCTCATATAGACAGATGTCAGAGCTTTTCTAACTTGACATAAAAAATGTAATGTTTCCATGGCAGAGTAGAGGAAAGGAAGCAAGGGTGGGCATGACACCAGAGATCCCAAGCCAACTGAGAAGCATTAAAGTAATGTGCTTTCAATGCTCTTTGGGTATGATTACTGACATTGGGTCAGGAATGCAAAATAACATGGCCTGGTGTGTGATGCTCTGCTGTAGACTGACATGCACTCGGACCCTGATCAGAATGAAGTAGTTAGTAAGGTCAATAAAGTGTTGAATTGACTGTTGGAATGTAGTATGTTTTAAACTTGCAAAAATTTTTAGATACATCTGCAACAGACTGTACCAATTTGACACCCAAGTTAATTTGCCCATCAAGCCACCAAAACACCTACCAGATTTTACTCTGGAATAAAAGGGTTAAAAATGGATTGGCAACCTTTTCAGGATGTATTTCTGCTTTGCAATGTTTCTGGGTGGCGCCAGACCCAGTGGAAGATCATAACTGGTTATAACTAATTCTTTTGAGGCATAATAGTTGCTTTGGATCTTTGTGGAGAAGGATTTAACTGCACATAACAAAGACATTTTAATAATGAGCTTTGCAACAACTGCTTAAAGATCAAAGATGATCATGGACTGCTGACCAGGTCAGGTGACTGTAGAGGAAGGTGACCATGACTAACAAAAATCAAATATTTATGGGCTCACCTGAAGACCAAGAAAACCAAGGATTCAGTAACATCCTGCATGGAATATCATGCTGGTATAACACAGATTATCAAATATTGCACACGGATGTCTGTGCCAGCTTGAATGCATGCTGACAAAGAGCAAAACCTATAATTCATGTAAAAATGTAAAGAATTAACCTGTTCCAGCTATGCTGATTATATAATGTGTGAATTAAATGTATGAAGTTTAAGTAAAAATACAACTGGTCTTGGACTCTTACCCCCCACTGTACATGGTCTGGAAATAGAATAGGGTGAGCTGCATTATTTCTCCCACCTTCATGGATCAGTGCAGCTAGAAAGGCATAAAATGTTGAGACAGATTTGTCAAACATTGTTAATGACTCTGGGGTTTAAGGAGAAAAGGGAAAGGAACGGGCTCTGAGTGCGAACTTTGTTCTCCGTTATTTACCACTGCCCTCACACTGTCATCACATGAATTACTTGGTTCTTACTTACCCCGAAGGAGGACGTGTCAAAGCCATTGGCCAAAAATATTGTAAATTTGCGCTATGCCAACAATCAGTCATGCTTTGCAATAGTTCAGCTATTTACTTTATCATCAGTGTTCCCCGGAGCCATCGATTTTGAATACCTATGGCTTTATGGAGCTCTTACTCACACAGTCTCCACGAGTATGGCCTGAAAGTTCCCCTTGAGCATGGAGAACCTCAGAAAGTCCTGCCTCAACTCCTTAATGAGATGATGAATAGAGACAGTGCAAGTGAAGGAGGCCCTTGGCTTCAAGGGTGGCTAATTTAAGCAGAGATTTATCAAAATGCTGGGCCTAGTGAGGACTGATCTGAAAGAAAGTGCCCACCAGTCTCTATTAAGATGGATGGTGTAATTACAGCCAATGTGCCTCTCTTTCTCTCTTGAATGGCCATTTTGTACTATGTGGCATTCTTTGTGCTTCAGATTGCATATGAAAAGGTGTAATGGGCCGTACGGTAAGAATTTAAAACATTTTTACCTCCAAACAAGTCCTATTTATGTAAATTAGATACAAAGACAGCAATTTTCCATTTCGAATAATGTGTTGATCATAATTTTGGTAGATTTGCTTTTTTGTCCTCCTCTGAGAGCAAATTGTGTCCCATGTCCCGTGCGTGTCCACATTAATGAGTGGTTTGACATTTTGCTAACTTGCCTCCTGCATTCTGTCTGCTTCGCCCTTCATCACTTGCGCCTCCAACTGCTGGGAATTTGGCAGGCTCTGTCGGCCAGTCAGATGCGCCGGAGCTTGTAGAGAAAAAAAACTGCATTGCCAAAGGCATTTAATAGTGTTAATGGTCAATTCAAATGTCATCATTGTCTGGATCTCTGCCCTCTGGAGATCTTGAATAATCCTATGAAATACTATCATTGTCATTTTGAACGTTCTCTTTAATACACAAGCATATTATCTCCAGAATAATTTCACCTCTCTAATATGCATCAAAACACGTTGTCATTTTGTTTCTCATCTTCTGTTTAAAAAATATAGAAACAGAAAATGAATCTAGAGATTCTTGTTTCTTTGAGCTGAGTCATCCACACAAACAAGCCATGGTTAATATGGCCCACACCATCAGCTCCACTGTGAAGAGCGTTATGTAGATAGGGACTGGCAGAGGGGTGCAGGTGGCACCAGACTGGCACAGACACTATCACGCCGCTACTCATGCCTGTGCCATAGCCATCTGTCATTGAGCCGAACATCTGCAAACCCAAGGTGCCCTTGTTGCCCACAGTTATGGGAACCACTTGGAAGGCCGTTTGGGCGTAGGCTTAACCAGTGAAATCTCTGGTCCTCTACATCTCAATAAAGCAAGTTCACCACATAGCTTAGGGCTAATCCATATACTCCGGTGGCACATGAAGTCTCAGGGGTGACTCCATTGGCACAAGCTGTCTTTTGTGTTGATTGAAACCCCGATTCTTTTCATAGGTTTATTATGTAGGATGTGGGCTGCTGTATAACGGGCTTCCAATGTATTTTCTTTACACAGAATTGTCTTTTTGGTCGAAGGGGATGAGAAGCAGGTTCTTAGCCTCCAGCAAATCCACATTTCCTGAAACAAAGTGGCAGTCACAAGCTTTAGGTCTTCTCTAGGGTTGCTATGGTTCTAGTGCTGTTTCCAATTTTTTTGTTACCCCTCTCCCACGTCTTTTTACAGACAGATGGCCACCCCCTCCTTCGCCAATTCACTTTGAGTCATTTTGAATTAAGCAAATTACTGAATATGGTGAGAACAAAATGTTCAGGTAGTGTTTGTGATTGTGAAGGCATCATAGTTGCATCACAATGTACATTTACCAAAAAGTATTTAGAGCCAAAATATGTTTAAATATACACTGTAGCTTAATAGGGTTTTGATTTTTTAGATTAGAATCTGTACAAGCATTAGTTAACATCAGTTTAATGCTATGTGAAAGGAAAATTTTGGCATTCATTGTTTCTGAAGAAATTTATTCAATGTATTGATTGTTTTGTAGCTTTTAAACTTGTGTACTTTTTTGTACTGATTTACTAATTGTTAGATGGGAAAATATGATAAAAAATTATTTTACGATACTGCAAATATGTAAATTATATAGAAATAAACTAGTCGCAGCAGATCGTGACAGCCTGGCCACATTATATTAAATATGTTCCTGCTTTAATGCAATCAGTGCAATCAGTTTATATTGCATTAGAGCAGGGATCATGCCTAATCGAATGTGTGCGAGGCTCTCAAGGTCTGCTGCACCATGTGTGTGTAATAACTTTAACACAAAGCATTCTTTGTCTTCTGCTGTACTTTAGGATGTTTTATTAACAGCAATATCACGAGAACCTTAGAATATTAATGTTTCAAAGACGAGCGTTTTTGCTTATTAAACAACTACTGGATTTATACTATTACTAATATATTTTATTTGTTATTTTGATTTTGGGCATCAAAATAGGTACATGTAGCACTGTTTTCTCATTTTACATACTTGGCATGAGTTTGGTTAGGCAGTAGCATATGTAACAACACTGATATTTTAACCATTTTTGCCATTTTCCATTTTCTCTCATTTATATACTTCACATTTTATAACACCAAATGGTTGCTATTATTCTGAGAAAGAATAAGTAAATTTCTAAAATACACCATTTTAAATGCCGCCTAAAGGTAGACAAGCTATGCCAGCACGGCCTGGCGCAAAGTTTGTCTTTTAAAAGAACACCTGCAAAGTACTCGTTTCCTTAGTGTTATTGTAAAAAACCCTGCTGGTCAATGCTGATTTGGCTGCTGTTCCACTGGTCTATGCCAAGAGGTCCAAATTACGTCCTGGAGTCCACAGTTGCTTCTGAAATCAAGTGTAATAAGCTAATTAGCATTGTTAGAACATGCTATTTTCCTGGCTTGGTGTAGAACTTCAGATGTAGTAGACGGTCACAGCTTATCAACCGTATTAAAATAAAATCAAAATAACATGTTAGTGATTTTATCACTTACTAAAATTCCTTGTAGTATATTTGTACTAGTGAAAGCATTAGTAGTTGACTAATTTAGAAATTACATTCATTCTCCTTTTAGGTAACTGCACTGTTCAGAAATAAATAATTATTCATTAATTACTTTTATTATAAATAATTAATTATTCACAGTCATTATTCTCCAGGCCACAAGGAGGATGGGTCAGTGCTGAGTCTGGTTCCTCTCAAGGTTTCCTCCTGTAATTTTAAGGGAGTTTTTCCTTTCCACTGTCGTAATTGGCTTGTTTAACAGGGCTTTTTGGTCTGTCAGTCCTGGATTTTGTAAATTTGCTTTGAGACAAGGTCTATTGTAAAAAGTGCTATACGAAAAATTTGACTTGACTTGTTGGGGTTGTACTCTCAATGGTGGTAATTCTGTACCGCTGTATTAGTGTGTATTATTTTACTGTGCAACAGTGATTTTTAATGTGCGGTTACATACTGTCAAACTTTAACAGTACACTACATTCACTTTCCCAGAACAAAGTTTTTTTTTTCTATTTTTATTTGACAGTTGACGCCAAATGAACACACTTGCTATTTAAAAAAAAATAAAAAATATGCCAAGACTGAGAAGCTTCCCACAGCTCTCAGTGAGACTGTTTGGCAGGTGAAAAGAAGCGGCCTGTGCACGTGTATTAGTCTGCTGCTTTCCTCAGTCTTGGTGGGGGTGTGCAGCGACAAAGGAAGTTACATCTGGGAAGTGGACATGACTAGGCTGGGAGGAAAAAGGGGGAACATGCAAAGAAAAGAAGAAAATGTGTTACGTATTATCAAGCACAGTGTGCCACAATGTGCAGCTGAAGTTATATCAACCAAGAATGGAAAAATTTCACTTTGACCTCATCAGCAATTGATGTCCGCAATTTCTAAAACATTATTAAAAGCAAAGATGATGTAAGACAGTGGAAACATGGCCTTGTCCCAACTTGAACAAAAAGAAATAAAAAGGCTGACTAATTACAATTAATGTTAGAAACATTACACATTTTGTTCTATTTTTAATTAAATTCAATTAAACAAATCAAATAATTGTTCCTACCCTCATCATTTTTGTGGAATTATGTTTGTAGAAGACTCTCTTATTCCTCTCAACCTTCCTGTTTGCTTTTTCCTTGCCTGTGTGCTGAACTCACCTTTGGTGTGAATGAGCTCATTAAGCAACAGCATGGTTCTGCTAAACAAGAGCCTCAGGCCGCCATAATGAGAGCTAATAAAGGCAGGCACCGCGAGCGAAACGAGGCCCGTCACCTCACGTTAACACGTTAAGTTTGCACGTAACACCAGTTCGTGTTTGAAAGCTTTCCTGGAAAAAGATTATTTTAATAAAAAATATTTTCAGTTCGAGTTGTGTGTTGAACTCATGATTTAAAAATGCATAGCTCAGGCTGAAATACCCATGGAAAAATAGCGTAAGCTTTTCCCCCCTTTTCTTCTGAGCATGGCAGTATTGTGTTTAGATTTGATCGATGCTGCTTTACCCAGCGGGAAGTGTGGGCAAGTCTGAAAGCACAAAAAATGAAACAGAAAGTTGGAACCTTGTTGGGTTTTTCCTGTGTTTGGACTGCTATCCTGAGGCTCGGCGTAGAGCACTGGCTGCAACACGGGCCATATAACTTCCATAGGTGATTTATGGAGCTGCTTTTCCCTCCACTGGGAGGCAGCTTTTCGTTCATTCCAGGGCAGCAGTAGCAGATTCACTAAGCAACTTTTTGCTATTTTATAAAGCTGTTACCTCTTATTTGTTTAATATGAATCCTTACCATAGACAATCACTGGCTAACATTGTCTATCTTGCAAAAAGAATGAAAAACTCTGGGCATAATATTTATAAAATGGATTCATGTCTAAATACAGAAATGCTTAAAAAGAGCACAACATCGTAATTGTAAGCGGTTGGTTGGTTTTTTAAAGCTGGTGACTTCTCTGTGTTCATATAAATAGAACTAGTTTGACTGCACTCATTGACAGTTTACGTTGCATTGACATTTTCAAAATATTTCTACATTAATACAATAATTATATGTTCAGTGTTTCCAATAATATCCCATATGATTTGTTTGAAGATTACCCAGAAACAAAGCTGGGCATTATATTTATAAAACGTATTCATGGTAAATACAGAAATGCTTAAAAAGAGGGAGATCAAATACGTTTAAAATACATATTAAAAAAGGCATATATGTGCGCAGGTGGCGCAGCGGGATATTCCGCTAGCACACCAGCGCTGAGATTCTGAACACCTCGGTTCGAAACTCTGCGTTGCCACTGGTCAGCACTGGTGGCACCATCTAGCGGGCATAATTGACAGTGCCTGCAGCAGACACTAATTGGCCACTGTGTCTGCTAGGGCGGGATGACACTGTGCAAGGACCCTGATTAGCAGATAGAGAAGCCTGTGCAGAGTGCATGGGCGAAAAGAAGGGGTCCGCTAGGGCTGTGCACGGGTCGGAGGAGGCGTGAGCAGAAAGTATACCCTCCTTGAATGCAATCGGAGATCCCCATCAGCGGAAGACAAACTGACTATGCTAAATTGGGAGATATATTTGAGACAATGCATAATTAAATGAAAAAAGGCATATATTGGGCATTCAGTTGGAGCAGCAGTCAGGTATTCCAAGTTTGTGTTGGTATTTTTGCAATTTAAGGGCAGTGGTCTTTAACGTTGTTATAAATTGCTACTGCTTTGTTTCCTCACTGAATGAAGAAGGTATTGAGACTACGGAATTAAAGGCAGAAAATGTTAAAATCATAAAAGAACGATATGATTCCCTCTTATTTTTTCCCTTTTCTTTACTTTTAATTTGCTTAACATGCGTCAGATTCACAGCTCATCCACATCAGTATGTTTTGAGACCGTGCTTTATTTTCCCTGTTTCAATATACTGGCAAATTTGTGCATTCTCGTGTCATGTAGTCCATAACACCGCACAATGCTGTGTTTTTCTACTTCCTTTCACTTCCTTTTCTTTTGTACCTCTGTCCAAACTGAGCCAGGTGCATTTACGCAAAAAGCTTGGCCTGCACCCTGATTGGTGGAAAGCGAACAGGAGAGCAGACGTTATTGGCTGCGGTGGTACTAATAGTGTTTACAGGCCTATGTGCGCCCGAGGAGGGGGTTGAAACTCAAAGCAGATGGTTCTGCTGGCACCTGTCTTGCTCCAAAATCTGTTTGGAGCTGTTTTCCACATGTATAAAATGACCGCAATGTTCTCGTGCCAGGACGAGGAAAAAAATTCAGGTTCAACTCACCAAAACCCCATATTTCTCCGACTCGTTCTACAACAATCACAAAACAGATTTGTTACAGCCAACATGCGGTGGTTTTATTTTCAGAGACCTCTGTGCCATGTTGAGGACAACATGGTAATTTATATAAAAGAAAATGCACTGTTAAATTAAAATAATTTATTTCTTTTAGGTTTTTATTGGATGTTTATTTTGGTTTTCTCTCAATTTAGACATTGCCCATTCCCACCCACTTTTTGAGTGTCCCCTGTCATACAACAGGCACTAAGCTAGCAGGATAAGGGCTAGTATGTCTTGCCCACTTTCATTCTTATGAGGTTTTCAGATGCCTTGGCGTTCCATCCTCCTTGGTCTCCCCTGCAGCGTTGCTGTGCCAGTGTGTTTTGCTTTCTAGTCTGTCCGTTCCCATGTCTTGTTCCTTTCAATATAGTTTGCACCTGTTCCTTGTTCAGTCTTGATTAGTTTGTGTAAATATACCTTCTGTTTTCCACTCATTCCGTGCCGACTATGATCTTGTTTACACACATTTCAAAGTGTTTTTGTTTCCTTGTTACTTGTTCAGAATTTATATTTTTCCAAGGTTTTAACATTTACCCAGTCTTGAATTATGTACATGAATTTGCTTTTAATTACCGTCTGTCTGTAGTCTGACCTACGACCTCTGATTCCTGGAGCATAAATTTAATGTTATGCACCTCCGTCTTGCCTCAACTTGCCACTGATTAAGCTGGTATTGTCTGGCATGATTAAAAAGGGTAAAGAAATGCTGTTCTCTCATTCAGACAGTGCGGCCAATCAGCTTCCAGCTTCTAAAAAGCTTGTGGAGTTGTGCAGTCTAACAACAGGGTGATCATTTTTCTGCTGCACTATTTGACCCTTTTGTGTTTTTAAGATGTATTTTAAATTAGCCAGCATGACATCCTAATTCCCTGTAAGTGATTGATTGGTTGGTGGATCGATTTGTTATAGCTGGTGACTTCTCTGTGTTTATATAAAAAGAACTAGCTTGAGTGCTTGCATTGAAAGTTTACATTGCATTGACATCTTTAGGAATTGTTCTACATTTCATAAACTAATCTTATGTTCAGTGTTTTTAATAATATCCCATATGAACAGTTCACTATTTGAACAATATTTTCTATTTAACAGCTTTTTGTATTTACATTTATTTATTTTCTTTACAATGGTGCAGACGATAGTGTTGGTGGAGCACTGTGCAAATACATAGATGGTAGTAGGTACAAAAATGGTCTGGTGTAACTGTGCATAAGTCAAAACCTCTTTCCAAAGACACTATTTTGTCATGCTGGCTCAGAAAGCAGTGATGTGGTGTCCTGGGTTTGGACCTAAGCTTCTGTTACTGTTTATCTGGAGTACAGCATGTATTCAGTAGGAATTTTTTGTACTCTTGTAGACCAACCAACACATCATTATGGCCAAAAGACTTTAACGTCTGTCTAAATAAATGCTTTAACTTTAGCAGTAAATGTCATTAAAGCTTTAAGGAGCCAATTTTGAGACATAGGCTTTTTTTACACCATAAAAATAAAGAATTTGGAATCTGAGATTATTGGTGCTATTTATCAGCAATTAAGTGTGCAGAACTAAATGGTGTTGACCCCCATTAATCGTTTTTCTCTAGAAAAGCTATTGATTGTTATTAAATGTATAACATTTAAAGTTTAGAAAATATTAATGAGATGAAGTCATGTAAAAAGTAAGAACTACAAGTAAAAAGCATTTAGAATTCCTGTATCAGTTGACTAAGACTTAAAGCAAAAATATTGCATCATGTTTTTGTACAAGTCAAGTACATTTAGTCAGTCAGCATTTCTGATTTTTAGTGTTGGTAAACATCATAAACGCTGACTAAATGTACTATCACTGTTGAATGTGTGAAGGCTGTTAAAGCAAGTGTCAAGAAAATAAACTTTGGTCATCTATCTATACAGACAGAGCTTCAGAAGTTCAGTTCTGTTACTGAATTGTTAGAAAATCAAGTAATCTTTTTGTACTTCCCATTAATCCTCTGAGAATCTGATGCAGTAATTTTAGTGCTTCCTGTAACACCACTTGACATAATTCATAAGCCTAATAACTAAAGCTAATAGTTCTGAAGTCAGATGCAAACTAGAAAGCACCTCAGTCAGAGAAATGCAAAGCAAATCCTCCAAAC
Organism: Trichomycterus rosablanca; assembly: GCF_030014385.1. Taxonomy (NCBI): domain Eukaryota; kingdom Metazoa; phylum Chordata; class Actinopteri; order Siluriformes; family Trichomycteridae; genus Trichomycterus; species Trichomycterus rosablanca. Next base: position 6,319,395 of record NC_086009.1, on the reverse strand, counting down.
CACACTGAGGGATTTCTGTGTTTTCATACCAGTACCACACGCCTCTCATGTCATAGTCCACGATATGTGATTATGTAAATAGTAGTTTGAAGGCTTGTTTAAACAGTTGATGTACTGTTTAGTATGACGTGCTAAAACACAGACGGTTTCTGTTTAGTTTTTTTTAGGTGGGTCAAATATTGTCTGTACACTGTTCAAATGTAGGGACTATGATGAAGTGCTGCATTTGTCTTTCTTGAGTGAAAGGATGATGAGTATACAGTGTATATTTAGAAGTAAAATGTAAAACTGAACCCTAAGTATTATGGTCAGATCTATGGTTATGTTCTGTCATTGGGTCAATATTTACATTTTGATGCCCAAATTCATTGTCATTTAAAATGATTTAATATATACATTACTTTGTGTAAATGCATTTTAGGTATGTTTATTTTCCACCCCTTCACTCCCACTTCCCAAAAAAGAGAGCGCAGTTGTCTAACTATAAGGGGAAAATGGGCCATAACATAAAATAATGGCAAGTTATTTAATTTAAAATTTAATATGACAATCAACAGCACCATTCAAACATTCTCACTTTTAAAGTTTAAAAATTTTACTTTTAAAGCAGTTTTATAATTTGTTTTTGTATGTAACACAATAGACAGATTATTAGATATTAAAACCGAACCTTAAATATTTTAGTGGCACAGTGATGTTCAGTGATGCTTTCACAAATATATAAAAAAACTGTATATTGATTCGTTGTGCTGCTTCACTTGTACTGTAGGGTTTCAATCTTGGCCTTATGTATGATTTTTAATTTTAAAATAGATGTACAATATCTTATGTAGTGTTGGCATTCCACATTATTATTCTCACTTTTTCTTCCTGCTTATTATTTTTAACAATCTTATGTACCTCCATTAAACTGCTATGAGAGAAAATCAAGCCAAACATACTGTACGTAGATGTGGAGACCGTGGCTTTTACTGCACATTGACAGCCAGCAGAGGGCGATGGAGTACACGAGTCCTGTACTATACGTTTGTTTGTTTTTTAGTACTTTATGGACAGTTTTTACACTTTGGTTACATTCATGACAGGATAGGCAGTTCAAGTTTAATATCAATTACCGTCAGAGGCAATTTTGTATCTCCAATTTACCTAACTTGAAACTGTAGCTCCCAGAGGAAACCCACACAGACATGGGGAGAACATTCATACAGAAAGACCCGGACTGCTCCATGACTATGAATACTGGTCAGTTTATCACACAAATTTACCTTCACCCCCTTTGACCTTCCTGTTTTGTTCCTATTATTATATATTTACTAATACAGCATGTCAGTTCTTTGGCAAATGGGGGGGTTAATGGTCTATAATAATAATAAAGGAAATATGTATTTATATCTGTTGGCCAGTATCTGCATTTAAAATAAAATATTAGAAACTAGAAGTAATAAAATTGGCCTTTGCTTCAGAATGACAATAAAATTAGAAAGGCTTTACTTTATTCCTTAAGAACAGCCAATAAATCTTAACCTCATTTTGTTGTTTTTCTTTCTGCTTTTCCAGGAATCTCGTGTAGCTTTAAAAAGCAGCGTTGGCTGTTTTGGAATGTTGGACATTTGTTTTCTAATTCATGTGCTTGTGTTTTTGGCCTAAGTACAAACTCCAGTTATTTAATGATAATCTTGGTCAGGGTCACAACAGGTCCAGTTTTGCCAGGTAACACTGGGCGCAAGGCAGGCATACGCTACACAGGCCGCCAATCTATTGCATTGCTTTGGCCATCCAAAATATATATTAGTATAAATACAAATGTATTCATTTAAATAATTTTAAATAATTTTCAACACATGTTATTTCATAAATACAGGAATTACACATATATTTAAAGGTATCAAGTTTTTAACTTAACACCAGATAAATTGTGTAAATACCAGTTTGTACTGATTTTACAGATTTTACAGAATATGTTTCCCTTATTGGTTTAATAGGCACAGCTACACAGATAATCAAACAGACGGTGTATAAAACAGTACATAAAAAACCCTTCATTACAAGCATGGCTGCACAGGTGAGGTATTTCCAGCCAATTGTCATTTACCAGCATGTATCAGCTATTAAGGAGATTTGACAAATTGTATTTGGGATTTCAAATGGTGGATGTCTAAACTACTGATATAATGTAATGCTTGTCGGGGAATCGTATAAAAAGGCAGCATCTGTTTTACATGGAAAACCACCATCAGAAAAAAGGTTTGCAATGGTTGTAAGTCTGAGAGGGGATTGGCAGCAATTTACATTGTAGTTGGCAAATTTGCTAATTAAATTTAGCACTGATTGTTGTGTCTGTACATTTGTTGTTGAGACTGGATCATAAATATGAAACCCGGATTTCATACCAGGGCACAAAGATTTATAAGTTGGTGTAAGGAGCACAGAACTTGGACCCCTGAACAATGGAAACAGTGATGCAATCTAGCAAACTTTGTTTAATCTTTTTTCACATTGGAAAGGACTTTTATATTAAGGAAAAGAGAGAAAATGTCATTTCAACCCAGAGTGTCTGCTTAATACTGGGAAAATCATTTGATCCACTGGTTGTTTTGGATAGTCATATCAAATCCAGTGAATATAAGCCAGTTTTACAGCACTAGGTGTACCCTGTGGTACACATTTGTCCATGTTTTTTTCACATTTCCATATTTCAGGATAATAATGCCCAATATTAAAATATTTTTCATTTAACAGTGGTTTTATGAACATCAGGATAAAGTCATGTGTCTTCTATGGTCTCCCCAATCACTCGATGATGTGACAAGCATGAACTCATGAAATTTACTAAATAGATTACCTTTTATTTGTCAGTGTGAACGAGTGTATTGAAATTGCACAGTCCTGTCAATAAACACATGTGATTGCTTAGCTATTAACAATATCGCCGCTAAGAGGGAAGCCAGTGACATTTTCGGAGAAGACCAACAGACAACAGCTTGGCAGGCCAATAGACAGGCAGATGAAAAATTTGGTTGGAAAAGAAAGAGTGAGAAGTGTGAGGTAGTGTCTGTGAAAACCAAGCTGGCATTAGCGTGTGGCCTTTAGTATTTAGAGGATGCTGGCATGGTATTTGGGCATTTAATGTGGCACTCACACACCCAACCACCCCCAGCAATGATTTCCTTTATGAGGTGCCCACGATGTCATGGTAACCTTCTCGTCCTGCCTAGGCAAAAAAAAAAAAAAACAAGCAGCATTGTGCCAAGAAAATGCCTGGCAACTTTTTTTTGGATTAACCATGTTGCCCAGGAACCTTTGAAACTTAATAGCAGTGGGTACAGCAGAAGGGCCGGGATAGAGCATGTGAGGCTGAGAGAGAAAGAGAACAAAGTTGGGAATTGTAGTGTGTCATGTTTCGTTGCGCATATTTAGCTTTTAAGGGACAAAAACAGTGAAATGGAAAAATTGACCAGGCCTTGTGTGTGTGGCGGCTAGTTTGGTGACGTCCTACTTCTTCTTGACTTCTTAAATAATAAGATTTTTAAATATTTACACAAGACTATGAACGTTATTCAGTTTGAAGGCTTTACAATAGCATGTTTAACAGTGCATAATGAAGATTCATGAATAGGCAGTACTTACGGAATAGACATAGATTGACCACTGGGCTAGGTCCAGCCGCTTTAAGGTGTGCCAACTTTGTGCCAGCTAAAAATGTGTCCGAGCATATTTAAGATGGGTTTATTTGGTATGCTCTTTTCAATTTTTTATATAGAGCACACTGCCACGGTCTTCATGCTTTATTTTTCCACAAATAACAGGTCTTCAAAGGCTTGCACACACTCATACTCAAAATTTCAATACAAATATACAAACCTTAATTTCAGAAAGGTCAGGACAGTGTATAAAATGCTTATTAAAGCAAATTATTGTTTTAAAAATGATCTTCAACCTAGAAATATAAAAAAAAAAACAATATTTGATGTTTACCCGTTTACTGAGTATTAAAAGCACATTTTCCCATTATGCTAGTCTTCAGCTGTGCAACCATGCTTCAGAACTTGAAAAAAGGCCTAAAATGCAGGCAGTCCAGTCTAGCATCTGCGTTCTCTGATCAGCCAAACATGCTGTTGCATTGGCATCAGCATTTTAAAATGAGACATGAGCATATGAAAGTGCCCATAGGGAAGAAAATGTTCCAACATGTGTTCATATCTTGTTAAAAAGTTATTTATATATTATTTAAATTAAAGGTGCCCTAGAAGTAAACAGTAACCTTTAATGAAACCCTGGCTTTAAGATTTTATTCTTGTAAATGAGATATTTAACAAGTATGCTGGCATTGTTGGGTAGTATTCGTACTTCACAGCTCCTAAGCTTGTCCTAAGTTTGATCCTGTGATGGAAAAAAAAACACCTAATGAATTACCTCAGAAACTGAATTATGAGTAGAAAAGAGTTTTATTCTTGTCTACAGAGAAGGATTACACTGACAGGCTTACATACAAACTCGATGAATGTGATATATATGTGAAAATAATCACCTGTTATACTCCCATCACTGACCTTGAATTTTTTTTTATTAATTATTATTGCATAATTATGTGTTAATAACCAATAAAAATGAAATAATGAGAAAACTAAAAAACAAATTTAGAAATTGCATGTTTGGCAATTTTCAATTTTTGTTGTACTAAAACAACATCAAAATGAGCCCAGTTTAAAACTGACAGATTTGGCCAGTTATTGAAACAGTAATTATAGTTGACAACTTCTGGCCATTTGCCTCTTTTTTAATTTAGCACTTTACTTGAGTTTCTAATAATTAAAAAAATTAATTTTGAAATAGAAAATGCCAGTTTTATAACGAGGTCTGTGGTAGCTGGTGAACGTGCCCCGGGTTCCCAGCGAAACAGACGTTACAGAGCTCAGCAAACAAAGGGTTCTTATACCAGACCTCCCAATTAGTGCTGATCACCCACAGCTGTGGGGCTGGCTATTTAAGCCAGCTCTACACAGCAGTGGGTGTCGCACCTTTGTTTGTTTTGTGGTCTCTTGTGGCAGCTCGTCCACACTGTTGTTTAGCTATAGGTGGTAGCCCTGGTGGCGCTAGGCCATTAGGGTAAGTAAAACCGCAAGGTTTGAGGTATGAGGGTTTTCTTTCGTCCTCTTAGAAATAGTGTGGTGCGACGCCGCGCAGTCCTCGAACTGCTGTTTGTTTCAGCGCTAGCTTTAGCTTAGCGGTCTCACTCAGTGCTCTAGTAGCGCTGGTTATATCCTAGGCATCAGTGCCTTCAGTCAAACAGAACATTGGATTCTCCAACCGCTGGGTGGCGACTCCGGAAAGTACTCGGTAGTCACGCCAACATCCCCGGTTCGAATCCACACTCTCTACAGCTGCCCAGCTCTCGTGCAGTTGCTGGGCAGACTCCTTATCGCTGTCTCTTTAAAACGCTAACATTAGCATTAGCGGCTTTCACTCCGCGCTGTTTTAGCGTTGGTGGTAATTTCGGCATCAGTGCCTTTAGTTAAACGGAACATTGGATTCTGTAACCGCTGGGTGGCAACTCCGGAAAGTAATCGGCAGTCACGCCAGCATCCCCGGTTCGAATCCACGCCTTACCGTTGTGTAACCTTTCTCTTTTGTTTTTCTCCTTTTCAGATCGGTGTTTGTCAGCTTCCGTCGGAGTTTCCGATTGGGTTTTGTTTTATTTTATGTTAGCTGTTTACCTTTTCTGTTGTCCTTATTAATTAAATAAAATATCTTTTTATAATTTTACTTCTGCATTTGTGTCCCTTTCTTCCCACGTGACAGAAAGGTGCGACCATACCATGGACGCAGCAGAAGTTCCACCCCTTACGGACGTTCTACGTCATCAAGGGGTAGCGTTAGGCAGGCACGAGGTGGCCCTAAACGAGTTGGCGCAGCGGGTAGCTGCGCTCACCCTGCAGTCGCCAATTCTTAGGTCCGGTCCTGAACCCCCTGCCCACTCTCCTACCCACTCCGGAGGGTGCGGAAACCGCGACACCCCTATTTCGCCTCCCGAAAGGTATTCGGGAGAGGCTAAGAGGTGCCGTGGCTTCCTCCTCCAGTGTGCCCTTGCGTTTGAGCTGCAACCCTCTCGCTACCCTACGGAGCGATCGAAGGTTGCATACATAATTTCCCTGCTGACTGGCCGAGCTTTAGAATGGGCTACTGCCCTCTGGGAGCAAAATGCTCCAGAATGCTCTTCGGAAAGCTCCTTTAAGGAAGCTATAAAGGAGACCTTTTTTCACCCTTCGGGTGGCCGTGAGGTAGGCCCTCGTCTACTCGAGCTTACCCAAGGTGCTCGGTCAGTAGCCGATTATGTAATCGAGTTTCGAACGCTCGCGGCTGAGTGTGGTTGGGACGAGGGGGCCCTTACTGCCATATTCCATCGTGGTTTGTCTGGTAAGGTGAAGGACGAGCTAGCCACCAGGGACCCTCCTACCACTCTTAAGGACTTCTATGTCCTGGCCAACGCCATAGACACCCGCCTTCGCCAGCGAGCCCGGGAACGGGGCACCTGTTCCCCGTTCACCCGCTCGCAGGTCTCTCCCAATTCTCCTCCGCCTGTCCTGGATCCTGAGCCCATGCAGTTGGGGTCAGCTCGCGCTGGTGCCCCAACGGCTTCGGGTCCGTCTGCCAGACCCCGGCAGCCGTTAAACTAGCAGGCCGCTCTCGAGCTAGGGACTCGGGAGTGAGCCGAACTACCATCCCTGCCCAAGGACTATTTCTGCAGGCCCGGTTGCTTTGGGGTCTGGGAGACACAGACCTTCGGGTCTGTGTGGATTCAGGCGCGGTGGAGAGTTTCATAGACATCAACCTGGTACACAGGCTGGGGATTGAGGTCCAACCGCTAACAACTCCAGTGTCGGTCCATGCTGTGGATGGCCGACCTGTAGCGGGCAGCCCGATAACCCACCAGACGCGACCTCTCACGTTGCGCCTGGAAAACCACGAGGAACGGATCACCTTTCTTGTGACTCACGTTCCTCACCTCCAGGTGGTTTTGGGGTATTCGTGGCTGCAAAGACACAACCCCCAGATCGACTGGGCCACCGGATCGATCTTTATCTGGGGAACGCAGTGTCGGGACTCGTGCCTACTGCAAGGCGGCGCGAGCCCCGAGCCGTCCGAACCCAAGATGGCGATTCCGGATTTGGCAGCTGTTCCTCCTGTGTACCATGATTTACGGGAGGTTTTTAGCAAGTCCCGGGCGCAGGACTTGCCCCCCCACAGACCGTTCGATTGCGCCATCAACCTTTTGCCCGGCACTACTCCTCCTAGGGGGCGCCTTTTTTCGCTCTCCGGCCTAGAAAAGGTTGCTATGGAGGAGTATGTGCGTGAGGCGCTTAAACAGGGGTTCATCCGTCCTTCTTCCTCCCCAGCTGGGGCAGGGTTCTTTTTTGTGAACAAGAAGGACGGCACCCTGCGCCCCTGTATCGATTATCGCGGTCTGAATGCCATTACGATCAAGGATCGGTACCCGCTGCCGCTGATGGCCACGGCTTTCGAAGCCCTTCAGCGAGCATCGGTTTTTTCAAAGCTCGATCTTCGCAGCGCGTACAATTTGATCCGGATCAGGCAGGGGGATGAGTGGAAGACTGCGTTCATTACGCCCACTGGCCACTATGAGTACTCGGTGATGCCATTTGGGTTAATGAATGCCCCCGCAGTCTTCCAGAGATTTATCAATGAGGTCTTGCGGGAGACTCTTGGTAAATTCGTCTATGTTTACTTAGACGATATTCTTATCTTTAGTCAGTCCATCGACGAGCATATAGGGCATGTCCGACGAGTTCTCCAGCTCTTGCTCGACAACCATCTGTTTGTCAAGCTGGAGAAGTCGGTCTTTCACTCCCCCACGGTCTCGTTTCTGGGGTTTGTAGTGTCCAAGGGCACCCTGCGCATGGACTCGGCTAAAGTATCTGCGGTGGAGAAGTGGCCAACTCCAAGTTCTTTACGCCAACTGCAAAGGTTTTTGGGCTTTGCAAACTTTTTTCGGCGTTTCATTAAGAACTTTAGCTCAGTCGCCGCCCCGTTAACGGACCTCACAGGCAAAGGTCCGTTCCAATGGACGGTGCAGGCCCAGCAAGCTTTCGACAAGCTAAAAACACTCTTGACGACTGCTCCCGTCTTGCAGTTGCCCGACCCAGAGGAACCCTTCGTTGTCGAAGTGGATGCTTCCGAGGTCGGGGCTGGGGCAGTTTTGTCCCAAAGAGTGGGGCCGGGGAAGAAGCTACATCCATGTGCCTTCTTCTCGCACCGCCTGACTCCAGCCGAGCGGAACTACCCGGTTGGAGACAGGGAACTCTTGGCCATTAAGTTGGCGTTAGAGGAGTGGCGACACTGGCTCGAGGGGGCCAAACATCCTTTTCTTGTCTGGACGGATCACAAAAATCTGTCATTCATCCAGCAAGTCAAGAGGATGAACTCCCGTCAGGCCCGGTGGTCCTTATTTTTTGGAAGGTTCAATTTCACACTGTCTTATAGACCGGGGTCCGAAAACGTCAAACCGGACGCTCTGTCTAGACAGTGGGAACCGACCAGGCCGGAGACCGGACCTGATCCCGTGATCCCCTCGACCCAGATAGCGGCCCCAATCACATGGGGCATATCGAAGGTCATTCGGGATGCCCAACGGGCTGAACCCGACCCCGGTGGGGGACCTCCTGACAGACTGTACGTACCTTCATCCGTACGGCGTCAGGTCTTCGAGTGGGCTCATGCTTCCCCATTTGCGGCGCACCCAGGCGTGACTAAGTCCCTGGTCTTGCTGCGCCGAAGATTTTGGTGGCCGGGGATGGAGAATGAGGTACGTGACTTTGTCCGTGCCTGCTCGGTGTGTGCTCTTAACAAGAGTCCCAGAGAGCGCCCCAGGGGCCTTCTTCACCCGTTGCCAATACCGGCTAGACCGTGGTCCCACATTGCCCTGGACTTTGTGACAGGCTTGCCTAAGTCCAGAGGGTTCACGGCGGTATTGGTAATTGTCGACCGGTTTACCAAATCTTGCCTCTTTATCCCACTGCCCAAGCTACCATCCGCCATGGGCACTGCGCAGATCATTCTGAATCATGTGGTGAGAGCACATGGGGTCCCCTCAGACATTGTGTCAGATCGGGGCCCACAGTTTGTGAGCCAGTGCTGGCGGGCCTTTTGCCAAATTATTGGCGCGAAGGCCAGCTTATCCTCCGGTTACCACCCGGAGTCGAATGGGCAGTCGGAGAGGCTTATCCAGGATCTGAGCAAGATGCTCAGGTGCCTGACGGCAGGGAATCCGACCACGTGGTCGGATAAGCTGATGTGGGCAGAGTTTGCTCACAACACCCTGCATCATTCGGCGATCGGCATGTCACCGTTTGAAGCTCAGTTCGGGTACCCTCCTCCGCTCTTTCCTGAGCAAGAGCAGCAGGTAGCGGTCCCGTCTGTACAGCTTCAGGTCCGCCGCTGCCGCGCCGCCTGGCGCAAAGCTAGGCAGGCACTTGTGGCCACCCAGCGCTCTGTGAAGCGCAAAGCTGACCGCAGGCGGCAGCCGGCTCTTACCTTCCGGCCAGGCCAACGAGTACTTGTTTCAACGAGGGATCTCCCCGTTCGAGGTGTTCCACATAAGTTGGCACCCAAGTACATTGGCCCGTTCAAGGTGGTAAGGCGGATTAACCCGGTGACGTATAGGTTGGAGCTTCCTCCCCGCATGAAAGTGCATCCAACCTTCCATGTCTCCCATCTCCGACCATTTATGTGCGGGGGAGTTTTACCCTCTCCCCAACCTCCCGCCCCTCGTATCATCCAGGGTGCCCCTGCCTTCACGGTTCGCCGGTTACTTGACAGCAGGAAGGTTCAGGGTAGTACCCAATACTTGGTGGATTGGGAAGGTTACGGCCCTGAGGAACGTTCATGGGTACCGGCTCGTCAGATCCTGGACCCTGAACTGATCCGCGAGTTCCGACGGAACCGTGCTGCGGGTCTTGGGACCTCAGGAGCTGTCCCTAGAGGAGGGGGTTCTATAACGAGGTCTGTGGTAGCTGGTGAACGTGCCCCGGGTTCCCAGCGAAACAGACGTTACAGAGCTCAGCAAACAAAGGGTTCTTATACCAGACCTCCCAATTAGTGCTGATCACCCACAGCTGTGGGGCTGGCTATTTAAGCCAGCTCTACACAGCAGTGGGTGTCGCACCTTTGTTTGTTTTGTGGTCTCTTGTGGCAGCTCGTCCACACTGTTGTTTAGCTATAGGTGGTAGCCCTGGTGGCGCTAGGCCATTAGGGTAAGTAAAACCGCAAGGTTTGAGGTATGAGGGTTTTCTTTCGTCCTCTTAGAAATAGTGTGGTGCGACGCCGCGCAGTCCTCGAACTGCTGTTTGTTTCAGCGCTAGCTTTAGCTTAGCGGTCTCACTCAGTGCTCTAGTAGCGCTGGTTATATCCTAGGCATCAGTGCCTTCAGTCAAACAGAACATTGGATTCTCCAACCGCTGGGTGGCGACTCCGGAAAGTACTCGGTAGTCACGCCAACATCCCCGGTTCGAATCCACACTCTCTACAGCTGCCCAGCTCTCGTGCAGTTGCTGGGCAGACTCCTTATCGCTGTCTCTTTAAAACGCTAACATTAGCATTAGCGGCTTTCACTCCGCGCTGTTTTAGCGTTGGTGGTAATTTCGGCATCAGTGCCTTTAGTTAAACGGAACATTGGATTCTGTAACCGCTGGGTGGCAACTCCGGAAAGTAATCGGCAGTCACGCCAGCATCCCCGGTTCGAATCCACGCCTTACCGTTGTGTAACCTTTCTCTTTTGTTTTTCTCCTTTTCAGATCGGTGTTTGTCAGCTTCCGTCGGAGTTTCCGATTGGGTTTTGTTTTATTTTATGTTAGCTGTTTACCTTTTCTGTTGTCCTTATTAATTAAATAAAATATCTTTTTATAATTTTACTTCTGCATTTGTGTCCCTTTCTTCCCACGTGACAAGTTTGGCCCCATTTGCATTTATTTGTTGTCACTGTATCTAAATGAATGTAACTACCAAATGAAATGTAAAATATTCTAGTGTGTTTCATATGTTTATTAAAATAAATAAAATAATAATAATACTCGGCCATAGCCGTGTGTCTGTAAATGAGTTAAAATTAGAATTAAGGTAAGTTTTTACATACTAAAGGACCGAGCTGAAGTTTATAAGATAAGGGTTCATATAAATTGCAGCTTTAAGAGACAGTTAGGAAAGGCCTCGCTACTTCAGTGTCCAAACTTTAGTTGCAAATGACCATAATAGCAGTTTCCACTCAACAGGAGCTTGTCTCTTGTGCTCAAATACACATGTATATATCAGCATATCAGTCATATTTGATTCTGAACTGTAAACACGGTCGTCAGAGTAAATATTTTGAGGTCGGTAGGCAGACGTCCCATCACACCCAGAGCTCTGCGTTGGTTGGCTGCAGGCTGCTGGTATGTCTGTAAGCCTGAACATGGTAGACTACTTGGAGTGGCTCTGTGTGGCTGCAGCTGCTTGGATTGCACATCTTGGCATTTTTCTGTGTCAATGTCCCTTTTCCCTCGTTCTCTCAGCCACACAGATCATACACGTTATGCTAACACGGCCATGCTTGCTGTCTGCATGCTACTAGTTTCTTACTTCTGATTCTGATCGTTTTTTCTATCTAATTTTTATTTTATTTGTTTTTTTAGTCATTGAAGAGAGAAAATTCTTGTTCTTGTTGGTTGTTTTTGACGAGAAAGTACAAGAATGGCATCGGACGGACCGACTGACCCAGGGCTCAGGTGGCAGCTGTGCTACAACCTCTCTGCCAGGTCATGGCTGATGGTAAGTGCACTCTTTCATTTTGTCTTTATATTGTTTCTAACTACAGGTCAAAGTAGGTTAATAAATCAGTGTTTTTTATTATTAATATTTATTTATTTATTTATTTATTGCATTTTACACACTCTAGCAGCTTTTACAGAAATTGAGGTGTGTACATATACGTTTTAAAAAACCAAATAGACCTTAGTCATTTGTTGTACCACATGATATTTAAGAACATGATTCTGCAGCTTTAAAAGGACTAAGAACAGAAACCCATGTTAAAATGTTTCATTTGTCTCTTTCATGTATCTGCATATGGTCAGATGGTGGCACTAACTTATATGTGGAAATACGTGGACACCTGATTATAAGCTTTAATATCGGGTTGCCCCACTTTTTTGGTAAGACTTTTTACAAGATGTTGTAGTGTTTATGTGGGAAGTTGTGTGGATTTTAGAAAAAAACATATAACATAAAATTAAGTGCTGCTAGACACGTGGGCTTGGCTTGCAAATGACATTCCAATTCATCTGTTGCCACAAAACTGGAAACCATCATTTATACATTTGATTTTATATACCTGTTGGCAATGAGTAGTGGACATTAGTAGGGATGTCCACATAATTTTGGCCAAGTATATTAACACATGATTTTTGTTTTTGATTTTGCTGCATTTAAGATGTTTACATCAAGGGGTAATGATAGAAAAATAAGGTACATGTGTTTACAGTAAAACAATGGGACCTATGTGTTTTGACATTTAAGCACCTCTGGCTAAATTATGTTTGTAAAAATAAGTAAACACTGCAAACCATGTAAATACTGTATGTATTTAACTGTAATGTACAGTTTGATTTATATCTACTGATCGTGGCACATGTAAAAGTTCGGAAACCCTACTGAGTACTTAGTTACACCTTCTTTGGCAGATATCACAGCTTGCAAACACTTTTATAGCTACCTAAGAATATGTCTTTATTTTATTTATTTTTTAGTAGTTTCCATACAGTTTTCTTTTCACAATGCTTGTAATTTTGAGGTTTTTCATGCTCAACATGTCTGAGATCCTCCCACAAACTTTCAGTGATGTTTAATGACTGGGTTGTGAGCAAGGGCCATTCCAAAATTCTTCAAAACTATTCTAAAATTGTTTTGGATCTTTGTCCTTCTGTAGGACACAGTCAGGAAACTGAAGCTGATTTGCTTTCAGAATTTGCTGGGGTAGGAGGATTCCATCAAATATCAGCAATGTTTCTGAAGTATAAAAGTATAACAGCAGCCCTAAAGTATAATAAATCCACCTAGCTTAACATTTCTTTTTCATTCTATGCTGCTCATTTTTATCCAAACATATCTTTGGAAATTGTGGCCAACCGGTTCTGTTTTTAATTAATGTAATATATGTATTTTGGCACTGTTTTGACTTATTTCTGATTAATTAGGAGAAGACATACATGGGGCTTAAATTATGTCAGATCCGCTGATAAAACTCTGCATACGTAGCTTGCTCTCAGATCTTCCCATCTGAGGGCTAACTGGGTTTAGAAGCTGTCCCATGGGCTCCTAGTTATATAGGGCAGCACAGATCCAGGCACTCTGTTTTTTCTGTGTGGCATTTCCAACATATATAAACATTTTACTGTGCGTGTTTTAATATTAAATTCAATATAATGAAATGTATATGAATATAGATTTTATGAAACTTAAGCAAATATACTGTGGAATTACTGTAATTGACCAGACATATTGAATGATAGTTAGCTTACTAGCTGCAAGCTAATTCACTTAAAAAATATTGCTGCTTTTACCTTGCTAATAGAAAATGTAGTGTGCTTGTGAGGATGCTGCTAAAGAACTGATTTTTACTCTGTTACCCTATGTAAACAATGACTTCAATCTATCTACCCACTTTCCTTGTTCAATATAGTTTTAAATAGCTTGTTAGCTTCTGTACCTGCTTAGAATGTGAAAGTTTATTTGCATACATCACTTGTCACATGAAGTGACGTACCAGCCCCAAATTTATTTTTTAAAGTAATGACTAATTATATCATGTCCTGTCCAGCATTAGTTTTATGTGCCACTCCAGCACCACTACAGTATTTATTTAAGAATTAAACATTAATGTTCATGTCAGTTTGATTGTCATGGTTACTTTGTGCTAAGTGATGGTACACATGGCTATGCTTATGTTGGCTGATTCATTTATTTTCATTAAATATATCAAATCAGAACTAACAGGGCATGATGGCTGACTTTTTTTGCTTCTTAAAACAAAGGGAATGCCCTCTGATATCTTAGTATATCTTGACAGCTGTTAGTATAAGATCTTGTGATTATTTACACTATTTGATGCTTTTTTTGGCTCTGGTGTATTTTCTCCTTTTTACCCAATCCAGTCATGTCTTACTGGAGTTTACTGCTCTGTCATTGCTGCCACTACCCCAACCCCTAATTAAGGAGGGCTGAGGCAGCCACTAATTGCTTCTTTTCACCTGCTAGAGGTGGGGTCTCACGAAGCACAGTGCCTCAACCAGTCTGCAGAGGTTGTAATTGCCCCTGCGATGAGAAACCCAGTTTCAGTCATTGTCCCACTCCTACAGACACACGATTGGCCTTGCCGGCTGATAGCACAGCTGAGATTTGAACTAGAGAGCATGAGATCTCAGCACTGGTGGGCTAGCATGTTTTACACAAACAAATGGTTTTAAAATAGAGTGACCTCTGTCTGATCTTATCAGCTATTAGAGCCGCTCTTCTGAGAAGGATTCTCCAAGACTTTAAAGTATGTCTGTGGGAAGTTGTGCTAATTCTGTCAAAGAAACATTTGTATGGCTAGACACTAATGTTGGTCAAGAAATCCTTAGTTGGTGTTCCAGTTCAGTTTAAAGCTGTTGAATGGGGCTGAGGTCAGGGATCTGTGCAGGCCACTGGAACCAAGCTTTTCTTTATGCCTTTATACTGCTTTGTGCACAGGGGCACCGTAATGCTAGAATGAGCCTTCCCTAAACTGTTGCTGCAAAGTTGGAAGCATAGAAATGTCTATATAATTGATTTATTACACTTGTTTGCAACTGTTGTGGCTGAAACATTAAATGAATACAATTATTAGGACACCTCTTCTAATTAAATTCATGTGTGTACATATACATATATATTTTTATATGGAAAACCTTTCATGCTCTGTTCATCTATCTATCCATCTGTCAGTTTCTCTTCACAGTTGCCCACACCACTGACTATCTATCTGTCTCTCACACTCTCTCTGTGCACAGATGCCTGGCTTGGCCCGCAACAGCTGTCCTGCCATGTGCTGCTACCAAGTGTTGCAGTGGCATTAACAAAGGGGAGGGGGTGGCCTATGAATATTCATGTTCATTTGGACCTATTCTACCAAACAGAGCCTAAAAGTGCCAAGCAAGTCTCTCCTCCTATCAGGGTGTGGAGAGAGAATGAGAGAGAGAGGTAGAGACAGAAAGCGAGGGAGGGAAAGAATGGAGCAAGCAGGCCTGTTTCCACCAAACAAGACTCCTGAGGTGTGAAAAAACACAGGGAACTGCTAGGGAGCGAGAGAGTGGAAAAGTTGAAAAAAATGAGAATGATGGTCCCATAAAACGTCCTGATTACTTTGGAGCCAAAGGTATTTGGAAGATCCTCACAGAATCCGACCTAAAATCCTCATTCATTAAGATGGTCATCAAAATTTTTCATTTTATCGTCCTCATAATGCTGGCATAATATGGTCTGTCAACGAGCAGCACTCGAGGCTCATATTAGATGCTGGAAAGATAAGTGCCCAGTCACATAAATACAAATCCAGCCATTTACACCCTCTGTCCTGTTCTGGTGGTCATTATAGTTTTGCAGTGGTTGTAAAAAGGCATCAGAGAAAAAGCATCATAGCCTGAGTTTATTACTGTGGCTGAGGATGGTGTGGCAGTTAAAAACCTCCAGGGTTTGCAGTGGTGAATAAGATTCAGCGAGAGATGCTGCAGATGCTGGACTTTACTGAGATGGTTAACATGTCTCTTCTTTAGAAGGGTGCATGAAACTTGGGATAAAACTTGCGTTCCCAATTTTAAAAGACAAACCAAAGTGTATATCCAGTTAAAGTTTGCTTCCAAAATCTGTCAGGTACACTAATGTGACACAGCATTCGAACATGCTAGTCTATCAGCTTAGCCAGCTGCTTCTCAGAAACAACTAGCCATGTCAGAAGAAGGAATGGGCACTATATCTCTGAAAGAATCCACCTCTGGTCCAGGTAAGGAAGCAGGCAGTGCACAAAGAAGTTCCTGAACTGGCTGTGGAACAGTGGACTGGCTCTGTAATGCTAATCAAAGCAGTTGTAAAAAGAGAAAAGTACACCAATCCAGAGCTACTGATCAGCATGAATTAGGCAGAATAGGACATGGATGGATGGATGGATGAGGACAGAGGGACATAAAGAGTCTAAGAGAAACCAGATGATGACTGGAGGTGGGGGAGTACTGGACCTGACAGGGCCAGTCTCTGGTGTGTCCTCTTCTCTTTCATGGGTATCCAGGAAATCAGATTACAGCAGGCCTACTCTCCCCATCTCTCCAGGGGAGGACAATCCCTCTCCCCAAACCTTTAAAGTCCCACATCTTCTCGGCGGTTAGCTGGATTATACCCAGACTCGCCACTACACACAGACAAACGCATATACAGCGTAATTAATATGGACATCAAAATCAAAGTGTTTTACTGTTATTAACTCAGTCGTATATGGTATCATTGAAATAATAGCCTTACCATTGGTTAAAATCTAATTAAGGACACTTTATTATATTTTGTGGTATATGGAACTCAACCACTCTGGTGTATTTATGGTGCGTTTTGTTAAATTTGTTGGTTACTACGAAATACATTTCATTTCATGCAGAAGTTTTAATTTTATTAGACCACATGACCATGAACACAGTAAGCTAGGTTAATAGGGCATTAGCGATTTAGCCAACCAACATTTTTTCACCAGCGCAGAAACCATGCAGGCACCAAGTGTACCTGAAGCGGACTCTATGAGTAGGGCAAGAAATGGTGCAGACCAAGATTGCGACTCGCCCTCAGCAAACTCCTACTTTTACGAGTACCCTTGTGAAAATGGAAAATGTGTATGTGTACAGCACAAAAGTTATGTTTTTTTTTGTGTGTGTGTGTGTGTGTGTACTACAGGGTACTAAACTGCTGTGCCCTCTTCAAGTCTTTATAAAAAGTATGTAAAATTTGATAGCTACTTTTTTTGTGATGGGTAGCTTTTTGCATAGACATTCGACTTCGAGTGATTCAAGTAAAACACAAAAGACAAATGTTTGCACAGCCTGCATGTTAATTCAGGTCTGTGTTTTGTCAGGTTCAGTCAGGTTTATTTAGCACCTAAGGCACCTCAGTTTGCATATATATTTAGACATGCAGAAAGTAAACACATGTGCATGATATTACTGCCCTAAACCATTCATGTGTTTTTTTTAAACAAATCACACACACAGGCCTTGTTGGTGGGAGATAAGCGCAGTGCTTGCAGGCGTTTCCTCACGGCACCAGCTCTCCTGCAGCGGGACTGTGCACGAGCCAGATAAAGCAGGAGCACCGATCTCTGCTCTGATCCTGATGAGCCATGTAGTAAATGACCAATCAAAGTGCAGCTTCTAAGCGCATCAGTTAAATAAGTCTCGCTCAGTGATGTTTAAATACTACAGACTGAGTGCCAAATGTTTGTTTTCTTTGTTCCTTTCGGGTCATACAAAGATCAAGGATAAAATGTAGTTCATTACATTTAAAGATGTCAATCCATGTTAACACTGTGTTTAATTCCTAAATACAGTCCTACCAGGATATTGGCTGTTACACAAGGAGTGCTGGACTGGGCCATACAGGGGCATCAACCCAGTAGCAGAACCAGTTTCTGCTCTTTTTTGCAAGAAGAAACAAGAGGAGCACTGAGAGAGCACTATAAAATGACCTCCAGCATGTTACTGGTGTGCATGTTTCTTACTTAACTGTCCGAAACAGACTTTGAAGGTCACATGAGGGCCCAGCATCCTGTTGTAGTACCTGTGCTCACAGCCTGCAACATCATCCCAGCCCAGCACCATATAGTTTAATTGGCTTTTGCCAGAGAACACCAGAATAAGCAGGTCCACCATTGCTCCCTGTTCTGATAAGACTTAAAAGAGTCTGGCAATACCATAATGTCATCCTTCCTGTAACATTATCCAGTATGACCGGTTTGGCGGTGGGTCAGTAATGGTCTGAGACACCATAACCACAAACCTCCACATGATTGCTATAAGTATCCTGACTGCTGTTGTAATATGATAATCTAGGGCAGGTTGAATGCCTTTGTTTTGTTCTTCTTTGGGAGCTGGGGTCAGAGCACAGGGTTAGCCATTGTATGACGTCCATGAAGCCTCTTAATATTCATCCATGGTTAGGGTCACTTTGGCTTTCCCAGAATCACTAGGTGCTATGCAGTAACACACCCCGAACAGGACGGCATTCCACTGAGAGGACTTGACCATCCCAACTTTAGTAGCCAATCATGTCTGTATGTAGATGCCCCACCAACCGATAGCACCACTGCAGATTTTAACCCTGGATTCCAGCGGTAGTGGGCTATCATAGTTTGCTGCTGAACCACCCAAGTGGCTTATCAGTATTATTTATTGAACTATTTATCCTAATGCTACATTTAAAGCCAGTTTAACTGTTTTGTAAATTAGCTGGGTAATTTAATGAAAAATCATTTGCTACCTTTCACCTGAAATAAATTGATAAATCACGCCAGAGCTTTGGAGTTTGTTGTATGTGTTTTAATAATCGTCACATTCATTATTTATTCTGACCTGACATCTTTCTGCTGTTGTTGCAGTAAAAAAACACATACTGGCTAATAATTCTTACAGCACAAATTTGTTCCAAGCTCAGAAAGAAAAAGCACTGGTTTTGTTGGCCAACTGGACATTCCTGACCGCCTGGTTGCTTAGCTGAATCCCCTTTTTCTTGGTTTCTCTTTTCAGCCTGGCCTGGTTGGAGTAACGACAGACAGAACAGAGGTGAAACTCCAGCCAAAAAACTCAGGAGGCCCATAGCTAATTTACCATGAACTGCACAAACAAGGCCCTCTCTAGCCAGACTGTTTCTCCTCATAGAAACGGTGCAATTCTCAGAAAACAAACAAAAAAACTAACATTATAAATACAGTTGCATATAAAAATTTAGATCGTAACCACTTAAAAAATCAGTAAGGTTCTGTTTTGAGTGTGTGTATATGTTGTGTTTCTTTAAACAAAGGTAGCAAGTGCATGGTTTCTAAATAGGGGAGTCTGTCATGTTTTCATTTGTAGGCAGTAAAGATTATAGTGGAGTGAAAGACTCCTGATGTTTTAAATGTGACTAGCAGGGGAAAAGTAAACAAGTCAGGCAGCCAGCTTTGTGTTTTCTCCAGTTTCTGTTTTATCTTGTACTTGTAGATATTTCCACCTTGTTTGTGATAAAAAGTAAAAAGTAAAAAGAACTTGATATTCACGTTTGCCCCTTTAATTAAAAATGTGTTGGTTTCTCTAATAAATGTTGTCACTGTGGAAGTTTACTTTGTGAGGAAAAAGAATATTTATTTAGAGCTCTATTTGTTTTTTATGTTATTTTTCTACACTTAAATATATAACTTTAAACATACCTATTTGAAATGTGTAGATGTGCACCAGGTTGATTTTTTTCCATTGTGGTTTTACGTTGGTGGAAAGGTGAATTGATACTTAGAAGTTAGGTAGTATAACAATAAAATTATGGTAACATTTCTGTTGTTATGTCAAGCCTATTTTTATTTTACTTTAATATTGCTTTGTTCCTTTGTTTAGTCGATAATGAATTTGTTCCTTATTTCCTTTTCGTCCTTGATCATTTTCACGTAAATAAAAGAATTCACATCAACACATTTGTGGGTTTGTTTACTTCTTACTTGGACCATTTGAATTAAATGTAGGTAAGTGTAGGATGCAACTTGCCGGGTTCAACATGAGCAGAATTCTCACCGTCTGTATTAAAAAGGCAAATACGTGGATCTAGAATTCAATTTACAAGTATACTGTTTTAGACTCCTTTGATAACGTGATACAGTGTTTTTGAAACAACAACGCAAAAAGACGTTTTAATTTTAACATTTTATAGATTTTATGTTATAAAATACTACATACAGCTTATATAAGTTATGAAAGGCTATGCTACATGCATGCACTGTTTATTTACATTTAACTATATTTATTTATTTACGTATTTGCCTTTTGAATTTTTTTTCTTTTTTTAAGAAAAAGTTTTGATGCCAGTTAATTTGTTCTGAGGCACTAGGCCTTATTTTTGGAAGTTTTTTTTCACAAAAATTGTATTGTTAAATAATTCATGAAAATACTTATACATCCAACAACAATAACAACATTACTAATACCAGTACTTACAGTATATTACAACTTATATGATGATGGTGGTGATGATGATGATGATAATGATAATGATAATGATAATGATAATTATAATAATAATAATAATAATAATAATAATAACAATAATAATAACGATAACAATAACAATAATAATAATAATAATAATAACAATAATAATAATACAATAATAATAATTATAATAACAACAATAATAATAATAACAATAATAATAATAACAATAATAATAATAACAAAAATAATGATAATAATAATGAGGATTATTATTATTATATAGTTAATGATATTTAAATTAATAAAGACCAACAAACTTTCGTTTATCTTGAGAAATACAACTAGAACGAATCTCTCCAATTGCCGGCATCAAGTTTTTACACAAAATTTACATCACAAAATCACAGGTGTTGAATAAGATATAACCACGAATACAAAAATAAATTGTTTCTAAAAAGCTTTTTAGGTTATAGCGAATTTCTGTTTGAATATATACTATTTATTACACGTTATAATTTAAATTATATGCTGCAAAGCAACACCGTAATTCTTTTTTTTTTTTGCAGCCACACAACGCGCCTAAAAGCTAATAATGTTTACCTTAATATTGTATTTAAACTGCAGTGTATTTTTTCGTTTGCTCTAAACTAGACACGTTAATTTTAATATATATTTAAATTTTAAATTCAGCCTGCTAGTACCGTATAATTTTAAAAATACAATTCTTACTGTCACTGCCAATATACCACCTGCCAACGTACCATTAAAAAAAAAATAATAATAATAACAAAATATTGAAGTAAAATGTATTAGTGAAAATGCTACTTAATTTAAAATATTTCATTTTCAAACGTTTAACCTCCAACAGGTTAAAACAGAGAGGAGGTAGTGTTTATTTACCATGTTATTATGAATTAAAGTAAAATATAATTTGCCTTATTTTAAAAGTAAGATATGCTTTTGATATTTTGCTGTTCTTAAAATGACTTGCTAAAATTATACCTTTTTAAAGTTCCCAAAATTTAATTTAAGATAGTATTATGTATGTATTATTTTTATAATGGCATTACATCGAATTGTATTGTTTATTTGTATATGGTAATCGAATAAACATTATTACAACAGTTGATGAGTAGCAAATAATATGGTTTGTTTGTTTGTTTGTTAACAGAAACTTTAGTTTGTTGCGATTAATCGATTATTTAATAATTTCGTTGTAATGAAGGTAGAAGTTTTTGGACTGTGGTGTTTTATTACAGTGTGTTCATGTTTTACAGTGTTGATGTTTTACTTCAGCTGGATTAAATGCGCATGTTTGCGCCCTGTGGCTTTAGGTGATGTTTTCTTAAAAAGCAGGCAAGATCATTATTAGAAGTAAAATTTGATAGAAAGTTTGTAAAAGTGTGTAAAATAGCTTCACCCTATTTATTAGCCTGCTTAATGAATTATTTAATTTAATTGGAATTGTTTTATTTTACTTGCTTTAGCTAAACTTCAGTTGGTGCCACTGAGTATAATGAACATTTTGCACTTGGCGTTGCTTTTTTACGTCAGTTTTTATTTTCACATTATTTGGCACAGTAATATCTAAATAAATAAAATGTTAAATTGTAGTACAAAACGATTTAAATGTCATTTGCCATTATTAAGTAGTTTTATTAAGTACTGGGTGATTCCTTGGTGGTTTACCACTAAATGCTCAGAATACGTTTTATTCTCAAATGTTTGTGGCAGAAAATTTATGAATATTTTAGCTATGGTAATCAACAAGCTTTTTCAACAAATCAACAAGCCAATTAAAAATCAAGTCATTGAATTATTTTATTTATTATATTTATTTAGAAATAAACACCACAGATCAGTTGATAAAATTCGTTTTTCTGCACATTCCACAGTAAGTAGCACCAATGACACCCAAATATATTTTAACAACCTGATTTTAATACAACCATAAAGTGACATATTAATAAATAATAATTCGTGTTTGACAAATTATTTGTTTATTAAAGCCAGAAAGGTGAGGGACCCTTTTACCTTTATAGACAGAGAATGACCCTGCTCTAATAAGAAGTAACAAGTTAAAAGTAGTAATAAGAACACAAACAGTTCTGCAAATCTGTCATCTAAACATTTCTTAATTACAATAAGAATTAATTAAAAAAATAAATAATAAAAAGTCATGCACCAACTGTCATTTGCAAACTTTATTGATAAACTTTTTTAAATTATTTTTGATATAATAATGAATGTTATTAATGCTGTATAATTGTGTGTTTCGTTGTGATTCGTTGTTATGATCGTTGTTCATATTGTTGTTTTTATTATTAAGATCATATCACAGCTTTATTATTATTGTTGTTGTTGGCAGTATAATAATAATAATATTTATTATTATTATTATTGTTGTTATTATTATTATTATTATTATTATTATTATTACTGAAGTTGTTTTTATTTCTTTTATGAAAAGTGTTATTGCTATCAGCTTTAATATCAGCTTTTCAGTAGTAGTATTTTTACCAGCAATATTATTATAATAGTTTGAGGTATTATGAATGCAATTTTATTATTATTGTTGTTGTTCTTATCATTTGTATCAGAATTTTTATTATTATTATTATTATTATTATTATTATTATTGAAGTTGTTTTATTTCTATTATCGAAATCATTATTATTGCTATCAGATTTCATATCTTTATTTTTAGTAGTAGTATTTTATCAGCAATATTATTAGAATTATTTGAATTATGAATGCAATTTTATTATTGTTATTATTATTATCATCATTATTATCAGAATTATGATCATTATTATTGTTAAAAATATGTAGGTCTGAAGGGCACACTGATGGGCACCATGGTGATGATGTGATCTTTCTTTGAGGTTCCCAGATGACTAGAACTGGCCCTATATTCACTGATCATGCCATGTCATTATAACGTGCATATGAATCCACCTCTAAATGACTGCTGCCTTTACCCTTTAATATAGTAATCATAAACGCTATTCTAAACCACCATAAGCTACAGACATCTTTTTGGCCTCTCTCTTGCTCTCTTTCACTCTCCTCACCCTCCCTCTCTCAGTCGGTGTGCTATGCCATAGCCGGTGAATGGTAATCCGCTGGCCTGCGTGCTTCACTCCGAGCCGCTATTTAATTCCTCTAAACCCTGCAGCTGTCGGTCGGCTCACGAGCGGAACGCGACAGACTGCGAAGCCGCTTTCGGTTATTAATAATTCACAGTCACTCTGAGTCCCAGGCCTTCATCAGCGCCATCACACTCGCATTGAAGATCACGCTATAATTATGTGGACACTGCATGCACTTAATACGAGCGTTCCATTGAATAGGCTTACTGAATAGATCTGAGCGCGGATCGGCGGCGGCAGCGCACCATCCTACCATCAGAGTGCGTCTTTACCATCAGAGCGCGTCTTTACCATCAGAGCGCGTCTTTTGCGCGTTGCGCACTGTGATTAGAAATTCACCTCCTCTATCATCGGGGAAATCTTCGGGAAGCGAAGAGTGGTGCTCGGCTGACAGGACAGGGATCGATCCCCAATAACGACCGAGCAGAGCATAAGGGCTTAAACATAAAGTTATTCGGATCCAGGCTTCCTCTCTCCGCCTCGCCGGTGCTCTTTCTCCCGGTTTCTAGCAGCAGACAGAAGCGCCACGGAAAGTCCAGCTCGGAAAATTCCAGCAAATCCGACGACCATAAAGTGTAAAAATGATCTTTCCTCAGACTGTCCTGAAATAAGCTTCTTTCTGTTCCGGTATCAGAGGAGGAAATCGAGCTGTAGTCCCTCTCCCACTTATTTTTGGAAACTTTTGGTCTGAAAGAAGAAAATGGGTCTTTGAGGCTGTTGGCAATATTCCCCGCTCCACAATGGTAGGTTACGTGCTGTGTTTAAATAACCCTTTGTTGTCTTTAATGCTTTTATTGCTTATTTATCAAATACTGTGTATAAAAGCTCTATAGGTATTTAATGTGCGTTTGGATGTTAATAATACTGCATTAGACAGTCAGAAAGAATGGAAATGTACTTACAGTCTTCTGCAAAAGTTTGGAAACCATTGGTCATATTCCTTGTCTTTATTTCTAACTAAGTTATAGCAAACATTCTCCAGAAAATAAACTTAAATAAAAATATAGATAATATTCAGCAAATGTTGTAATATAAACGTTAATGCACCATTAGTATTAAAAGAGTTAAAGCTTAAATATTAAATGTCCTATGATTTTAGTAATGATTTGTTACAATAAGCAATTAAAATGTTACTGTGCAATAAAACGTGTAAAAGTTGGATGTCTTATTTTCACTTGGTGTCCAAACTTATGCAGGACTGCATGTCAGTGTAAACTACAATATGCAGTACGATTCGGTTACCACATTAGTTTATTTATACACTGATTAGTTGGTTTCTTCTCAGAAGAAATGTATTCTGGCTTCAGCTTTAGTGGTCAAGCCTGCAGTGTTGTTGTGTGTCGTGTGTGACTCATGTGAATGTTTGGAGGGTGGCTGGCAGTTCAAAAAGCGCGCTGTCAGTGGTTTGGCGTGTCTGGGATTAGTAAGAATAAGTTTCTTCTCAAAGTAAACTACATAACACCCCAAACTGTTCTACACATGTTTTAGAAGCACCAGGAAAGAACAGATTACAGCTTCTTTGATTATGGTGGTTGGTTTGTTTGTTTGGGTTGATAGTTACATTTCCATGATTCTATTGTTTATATTAAAGAATAGACAGTCATCCATTAAATAAAATCTAACTGGTGGATTCTTATGACAAAATATATACTAATAGATCAATGAAACAATTACTTTTTTTTTTAAATTTAACAATAGTTACAGAGTCTGCAGTTTTCATATTTGCTGGAATACTATCATAGATCTGAGAGGTAATATAAAGTATCTACACTGGGTAAAAATAAGCTTAAGGTTTATCAGAAGTCCTGAATTAGCTAAACAAAGTTGGGTGGGCTAAATTGCTTTAGGATATCAGCAAGATCTCCACCAGGTAAAATAAAACATATTTTTTGCCTAAGTAAAATAATAAATATATATAAAAAAATATATACAACATGTCCTCTATTACTGTTGTTTATTTTTTTAACACTGGTCACTATTTAGTATTACAAACAACCCACTGAATGCTTCTTTTATATAAAGTAAGTTGTAGAGCAACAGCTTCAGCTGAAGTTGTGGATTTTAATGTTTACTGCACCCCTTTTTCCTCTAATAGTAAAAACCCCTTTTGTCCAAAATACTTGCAAGATTCTTTCATACGTTTGTTGTAGGTTTTATTTTCATTATTATTTAAAAAAAAAAACATTCCTGCAACTTAATTACTGTATTCATTTACTGGTTCTGTGTTCATGTCACATACTCTATGGATTAGGCATTTTTTTGTTAGTTATAATTGACTACACCTGGTGACTTCTCTGTGCCTCTATAAATAGGGCTAATTTGAATGCATCTAATAAAAAGTACATAGAACAGTGGGCTTCTTGCCAAGGTCTGGAAGAAAAACCCAAATTGTCACCTTTATGAGAGAATTTGTACAGATGTTTAGATAGTAATCCAAGAATCACAAAAACAGGTTTGTCATGAATTTATTATAAAGTATTATAAACGTCTGCAACACGAGTAATGCTGTTCACAGTCAAGCAGGCTTTATTTCACTATGGGGCTAAGGGTTGCTCTTCAAGAAAGAAGCTCCTATTTTAAAATTGGCACAATAACATTGAAATGAAGTGTTAACCACATTGATAAAGCAAGTTTTGGAGAGGCCATTTTAAACTTGCTCAGGTGTGGACAAGATATACTGGACAGTTTCATTAATTGAGGTCCTTGTTGTCCCTGTCTTTGAAGGCTTTTGGTATCCGCCTTACCCCGTCTATACAACACCTTTAGTCAAAATTTACAATAATACTGCAGCAAATTGTTTATTGCCCCTTCCTTAAGGCTTTCCCCTTTTTTACTTTTCTCAAAGGTCAGCTTTGTTAAACTTACTGCGCCTTAGCCTGTCTTATTATCCCTACATAAATATCAATTATTTATGTTTACGTATTTGTTTGCTTGCTTTTTATTTATTTTACTATGAAACCAATCATACCTGAACTTAATACAGCATTTCTGCATTTTGGCTTCTATTTTGTTGCACTGCTCATTATTACAGTGGTTATGGTAGCTCTGGTAGCCACTAAACTCTGGACACCAATAGCCACACACAGGTTTTACTTCTTAATCAATCTATGCAAAACAGTCTGCAGATTTTTCTTGGTGCATCTTAAAGCTCGATTCTCGAGCCCTTTACAATAAACATCACATTTTTTATGCATTTTGTTTGCAACATACACAGATCAGCCATAACATTCCTGAATTCTTCAATTAATCCCAAAGATGCTGACTGTGGTTGAAGTCAGTTGAGTTCCTCCACACCAAACTAGTCACACTATATACTTATGAACTTTGCCCAGTCATGCCTAAACAGGACACGCCTTTGCCAATGTTGGGAGAATATCATTTGTTGTAAATAATTGACTTTATACACCAGTTAGCTGTGGATCTGGCTGTAACACTCTCAATAAGTTTCATTTTTAGCATAAGCAGAACTTTTTTAATATCATCAATGACTGCATTTTTTTCTAAAGAAAAAATCATATATGAAAAACATTTGGATAAAAGTTTACACTGCACAGCATGGTATCACAACAGGCAGTGTTTATGCTGCACAGCTCTAGTGTTCATTTCTCGACCTCGTTACCTTGTTACTGTTCTTGCCATGTGCATTTTCTATGGGTATTTTAGGTTACATCCACTTACGGCCACTGTGAATTGACTGTGCTACATTACTAAGTCTTTGATGGACTGCATTGTACGTACATTTGCCTTGTCCACTGTGTATTCCTGTCTTGAGCTCAGTGTTTCCTGAGACTTACTGTGAGACCAGAACAAAGCATTTACTAAAGATAAATAATAGAATATTTACTGATGTGTTAACAATAACCAAGGACAAATAAAGACAGTTGTGTGCTGTTGATGTTTGTTGATGCAAATTTGGAAGTTTGGAGATCACCCATGTTCCTGTCTTTGAGAACCTTGTATCTAACACTGTTTATTACCATAATCTAAATCTGAAAGATAAATGCACATGCTTCAGGTTCTTTAAGTTATGATGACTTTGAACTGACTATGTATAATTTGGCTTCTGTTTTGTCTGGAGCTGTGTGGAGTGATTAGATCGCCCACATTTGACTGGGTTTACTGATGAGATATA
The DNA here is from genome assembly GCF_030014385.1 of Trichomycterus rosablanca. Classification (NCBI taxonomy): domain Eukaryota; kingdom Metazoa; phylum Chordata; class Actinopteri; order Siluriformes; family Trichomycteridae; genus Trichomycterus; species Trichomycterus rosablanca. Next base: position 6,291,841 of record NC_086009.1, on the reverse strand, counting down.
ACCTTGAAGCTGCAGAAGACCTCCAGATGGGCCAGTATATCGGCACATTAATATGGATAATTAATTGTTTACTTGCTTTTATAAATGGCACCAGGCCAAATAGGACACTCTTAAAGGAAGTGAGGGAATATATTCAGTGCCTGGCACCCATTGGGATTATCATCCTTTTAAAACCGAGGACTGAGCTACTTTTAATTACTTGTTTCCAAAGAACAATCAAAGCATTAGCTGAGACTATCGTAGTGTTGGATGCATGTCAGGATGAGCTTAAAATTGGCAAACCATTATATACTTTCATCATACTGTCTCACACTCAATTAATCTTATTTAAATGTCTCGGAACTTAATACAGTTAATTTAATATTCAAATGAAATATTTGGGTGCCATAGAAACATTTGTTTGTATACAAGTCTGGTAGTTAAAAATACTTTTAATTTTACATTTGACCAAGTAACAGTGTTTGTGGATGATAGAAAAGTTGAATTGAAAGAAATATGAAAACCAGAGTAATTAACAATTCCCAATTTAGGCTTTGCAGAAAGAAACATTATAAAACAAAGACAAATTCTATACCTACTATCAAGCTTTGTGATAGTGGTAGTATAGTTTGATGCAGGGCTAAGATGCACAGAATATTTAAGCCTCAACCTTTTTGAATCTTGGACACAGTTGAGTGTTCCAGCAGGACAGTCACCCAACACACGTCAAAATTGCTTTTAAAAGTGCAAAAATCAGGCTAAAATCAATCATTAAAAAGTTCTGAACTTAATCCTATTGAAAAAAAATGCACTGCAAAGTCAAGTACAGTATATGGAACAATTCTTGTCAGTATGGCAAATGAGAGTAGACAGATGCAACCAGAGTTGCCAGGACGTATAGCCAAATATTATTTCTCTAAGACTGCAAGGGAAGCTCAGCTTCCCCTAAAATGTCCAAAATTAAATGGTCAAATATGTACAGTTGTGTTAACATTTCATTGACTACAAATGCGTTAGAACACGTTCATCTCGAAGACTCGAAGATTCGTTCAGAATCAGCTAATTATCACAAATCGACTCGATTTTCTTAACTTAACTCATACATTCCCGTAGCGTCAATGCATTTGCCCGCAGACTCAGCGTCTGGATAAATGCCTCGATTTTGTCCCGCCCCCGGACGCTGAGCGTCTCTGGGGGTGAATGTGGCTGTGGGCGGGTCTGGACGCTGAGCTTCTGCAAGATGATTGGAGGATCAGTGGAAAGGCTGAATCCCGTTTTGATTGACAGCTAGTTTGAGCGCTACACCGTCACTTCTCAAACTCAAACTCAAAAGAAGCTTTATTGGCATGACAAATAGGGACATTCATATTGCCAAAGCAATACACTTCATTAGTCACTTAATCACTAGGAGCTTCAGTCCCATCGCGGATTTTGCGAGTGAAGTCGAAAGACAAACTGCAACCCATTTCAGGCCATTTTCTTGTAAAAGGAACAGAGGGCAGAATTTATGTGTAAATAAATTGACAAATTTTATGATGTAACCCGACAATGAGCTTCCCCTCTTTGAAAGACCAGCAGCCGCCACTGGTGTATACATTTAAACCAAGAGGTGTAGGTATTAGGACCTGACCTAAAGGTCAAATAATAAGTCGACAGCAAAAGTCAAAAATAGGTGTGCGTACCACATGGATGACCATGATAATCATACTTTATCTTCTACTTTTCTGACTTAGCCAAATGACACACAGTACTATTAAACTGTTTGCATATCCTGTGCAATTTTTGTTTGTTGTGTGTAATACCCCATGACAGAAAATTACTGCTACAATGCTTACATAGATGGCAATTGTAACAGCATCCCCTGCTTCAACAGCCTTGCCAAAAAACAATAAGCACCCCCCACCTACACCCCCCTCTCTTTTGCTATTATATTCCCCTCTTCACTCATTTTCTGCTTGCCCTCTCCTCCAGAGATGCAGGTATGAAATATCACATTTTTCCAGTCTTTTTCCCTGAAGTGGCCCTGGCAAACGTTCACACAGCATATGCTTCTCTTTTCATATACCCCCTAACTCTACCATTTTTAATAAACAAGTCCGCCTGCCCTCCCCGCATCTTTGATGTTTTTGCCATATTACCCAAATATGGGGAGAGTCAATGTTTATGTAGGTACGCAGAGAATTCCCAGTTAACCGCTCCAAATGTGCAAAAAGCACAAGAGAACAACCACAAACGACTGATTGTTTTTGTTTTGTTGGTGATGTTGAGGTTGATGGCGATGTGGGAAAAAAAACAATTCAAGCAAAAACCAACAATTGCTGTCAGTGGGTCAGTACTGGTTGACTAATGAGCCAAAAGTAAACATTTGGAGGTCATGGATCCCATTTCATGTGGCAGAAAGCTGACACAGCATCCCACAATAAGTACATTATACAGACAGTCAAGATGCTTTACTGTTTAAGAGCCTGTGTGGCTTGCCATAAATGACAAAACCATACTGCTCTCTACCAGAAAATCCTAAAGGACAGTGTCCAGTTAATAGTCCAGTTAAGAGTCCACTTCTGAATGACTCTTCTGAATGAAATAGGAGAGAGAAACTGTTCCATGTTTAAACTTAAAATTAAAAAAATGTATTGTATTGTGAAAATCTTTACAAGTTTTGTCTATGTAGCTGAACAACAGAAGTATGACAGCTTTTCAGCCCATGTATCAACATAACTGCATCCCTGAGCACACAGCGAGGTCCATAAAGATGTAGTTTAATTAAGAATTGGTGTGGAGGAATTCCACTGGTATGCACAGAGCCCTGACCCTAACCAGACTGCACAGTATTGGGATCAATTGGATGTCAATTCTGAGCAAGGCCTTGTTGTCCAACATCAGTGCCAGACCTTACAATTACTCTTTTGATTGAATGGGCACAAATACATATTTCTATTGCTGTTATGGCTGTAAAACAGGAGGACTCCATATTAATGGTAAAGTTTTTGGAACGGAATGTCCAACCAGTTCATGGTCAGGTGTCCAAATATTTATGACCATATACTATATATCAGTAATCCTAAAATAAATTAGTTTGTAGGTTTAATCATAAGCCTAGATCAGCATTGCTATTCTGTGTCTGCTTCGTCACTTGAAAGATACAATTGGCTGTATCTGAGAGAGGGATGGTCTGATGTGGAACGACATTTTTGCCACTGCTACTGCCTGTTGTCTGGTGAAGGCACCTGGTGTAGAAATACATTGGGCAAAGCGAAATCCTTTAAACATACTAGAGTTCTGTTTAAGAATCCGACACTGGATTGTTTAGAAAAGCATTTGACAGCTTTACACATTCAGAAGGAGTTCTGTATTAGACTGTGGCCATCTTGGCCAGCAAGGATGCCATGCAAGTGACATGGGGCATTAGAGTGTAGGGGAATTGAATATACCTAAAAAGGTGGGAAATGCCTATATAATTCAATAAAGGTGGTAATTATATACGTCTAACACAGTGGACTGTTATTGCAAGGAACGCCTTTTGAATAAATCAGCAAATAATGTTGTAATATGCTGTTGTGTAGTTAAGAACGTCTTGATTGTGCCAGAGAAATTTATTTATTTTAACCTTTTAGACACAGTTTTAAAGATTCTAAGGTCTGTAGATGTTGGAGAGACTGAAAAGAAAAGCAACTGTAACTGCTCATTGCTGTGGATATGAATAGCTTGTACTGCAGACACAGCTTGGTTAGCCAGTCTGGGACTTATTATAGCAATGTGTGTACGTGTGTGTTATTTTAATGCTGTCTATTTCATGCAAGTGTGTATGTGTGTGTCAACAGTCTAAGCCTGTCTTAATGTGTGTACATGCTCAACTTTGATGCACACCTACCTGGTTAGGTTCAAAGTGTTTTTATGGCATTTTGTTTGGTCAGAGAGTCTTATAATGAAACACACCAAGTGGTCAAAGGTACATGGACACTTAACCATAAGCTTGTATGATATTCTGTTCTCAAACCAGAGTTTGTCTGTGAGATTTTGTAGGCATTTAGTTAAAAGAGCATTAGTTAGGCTTATAGCATTGCTGAATGAGAAGGTCAGGCTTACAACCAATGGTCCAATTCATTCCAAAGATCTTTGAACAGGGTTGAGGTCAAGGATTTGTGCAGGCCACTGGAGTTTCTTCAAACCAAACTTTTCAAAACTGTCTTTATGGACTCTGCTTTGTACACAAGGGCACAGTAGCTGAAACAGTGAAGAACCTTTTCCAAACTGTTACCGCAAGCCTGTAAGGAAATGATGTGGCTGAAAAACCAGAACCAAAAAATAGAAGAGGTGTGCACATACTTTTGACCATGTAGTGCAAGTATGTGTGCTTATATTCAATCAGTGTGCTTACAAAATTTGTACTTGAGTAAAACTGCTATACACACTGATTCTATGACTTTACCCTATGTCTCAAACCCAAGATGCACTTTTGCTTAAAAACACACATACGTCCTGGTCAGGAGCATAACTTCTTGCTCCTCTAAGTTATTTAGCATGATTCCATTAACAGCCGTAATGAGAACACGAATTCATCAGCCCCTCTGTCCCAGCCAGGTTCTTCCACAGCATACAAATGAACTGGCATGAATAGGGCCGACACTTGGGAAAACAAACCACCCTGGCAGGCGACTGGGGAGAAAGGGCCTGCTGTGTGTGGACTGAGGTGCCCAATAAGTCACAGCTATACTGGAAAGTCAGCAGGTGCAGTCCAGGACCAGTCAGGATCTCTGGTCTGTAAGTGCACGGCTGACAGTATTATTGAGGAGCTTATGGGAAACCCACTGAGACGGATCACAGGCCCACACAGAAGCTCAAACAGCACCTGGGCTATAAAGTACAAAGCTTGCTGACATAGTATTGTCATGCCAGCTTGGTGGTTCTATTCAGACTTGCTGTGCAGAGAAAATAGAAAAGAAAAATACAAGATAATAATAATAATCATATTTGCATTTGTTGAGCAATTGTGAAGTACCATCATTCTAAACACATTTGGATTTTTTCACTCAGTTTTGGGTTGGTTCTAGTTCAAAGGGGGGCTTGTATTCCTGTTACAACTACCATGAACCTGTCTGTGGCCTTTTGGCATGATAAATCCAGAGGTAAAAGGTAACGATGTACTTTTTTAATGTATCTTTTTTGATACTTAAGTACTTGGTACTTGAGTATTTCGTTAAGTTGTTACTGAAAAAAACATCTTATTTAACAAGATTTGGTATCAGACATCATCATGGTACATAATCAAGCATCTAAATAAAATTAGCTCTCCAGTGTAGGTGATTCCAGACACTGAGAATTGAATTACCTCTAAACCTTTGGTGTTCACAGACTTGAATTCTCACTAACACTGCTCACTATATTTATTTCTTTTGGCTGCTCATGTTTTCAGGGGTTGCCACAGATGATCTGTTCAGTTTTTACAACAGATGCCATTCCTGATGAAACACTACTATTTTTATCCGGGTTTGGGACTGGCACTGAGAGCACACTGACAAGTGCACCTCCCAACAGCTAGGCTGTTTCAGCCAAAAGACCAAAGATTAACTTTAACAAAGATTAAAAGCAGTAGTTTAGAAGTACAGGTTGGGGAAGTAGTCTGAGGTTGGGGAATAGAGTTGCTTGTCGTATTTTCTTCCACTTACATGCTTAAAAACATCACTCAGTTATTTACGCATCAACATGTGCACTAATGGCTGAGTAAAGTTTTTTTTTTCATTTTTTTTTCATCAACTGCTTTATTCTCGCCAAGGTCTCATTGGGTCTGGTTTCATCGGGAAACACTTGGCAAAAGGCAGCATGAATACCCTGGACAGGGCACCAATCTATCGCAGGGCTTTGGCCAATCATGTCTGTGTAGATGCCTGGCTGGCTGATAGCGGTGGTGGTGGGCTAGTAACTTAAGAGCAAGTTATGATAGAGTGTTTGTAGACTGAATTTTTTAATATATATGCTGACACTGAAAGTCATTTCACATTGCACTTTGACTAAAAAATAAAGTTAAATTTTTTAAATACATATTCTGAATTTTTATATTTCATTACTGCCCAATTCTTAGGATTTAGGGTATTGGTTTTTTGAATATGAGGTAAAAACCACTGTAATTTTCAGCATATTAATGATCTGCAAAACTGGTGCGTGTGTGTAACTTCTTTTTAAAATTGCTTTTCAGGCTACTGAAACTTATATGGTGAACGAAGACCCTCCCAGAGGTCCTGGGATGCCAGAATGCTTCGTCGTGTCTGATTCCTACAGGGTATGCCTAATTTGACTATTTTGCTTGTTAGTGCCATTCTTATTATCCTTATTGTTGTTATTATTGATTTGTTATTTGAGACAGCTGTAATTATAGTGAAGGATAGTGCACTTTTATGCTCCTGATAATTGCACCACAATCATAATGTCATTCACAGCTCTCCTCAGCTGCAAGCCATTAGCGTCATTATTTCCACACTCACTTTTGGAAAAAAAGGCCTTACAACTCTGCTGAAGCTCTGCTCTTGCATGGGAATGAAAATTATAACGATAATGTGTAGCGCACTTGTATAAAATGAGAAGACCACAGTGAGAGTGAGAGAGAGAGGAAAAACGAGAGGCGAGGGGGGTTTAAAAAGTACTACGTACAGCTGAAAATAAAATCAGCGCCCAGCTTTTAAAATTTAGCTCTGCAAGCTCATTTGGCTTTACAGCAATGACTGTAAAATAATATGGCCATTAAAATAGGATAGGATGAAGAGGAATCCCAGCAATAGTGCTTGGAGTGTGTGTATTATTATTAATGAGCCAAGAGCTTTGATTTTCTCAGGGTGAGATGCAGGGATGTATGAGGCAGGGTTTTTAAAAGGCAATATTGGATTTCAAGGATCCACAGGTTTGATGACATCTAGGCGTATTAATTGTAGCCTAGCCATCATCTTAAACTTTACAACCATATCTGCTTAGAAAATGATCTTCCTGCTACAAGTTCTATCTACCCTAAATAAACAAGGGTTAAATTGTCCCAATTTGGGTATATCGATTCCCTCTTTTTCTGGTGCTCCCCTGCTGGCCAGTACTTCCTCTGACTTTTCCTTTGTATACTTCAGTTGCTCGTGTATACACTGTTGCTGTAGTGCACCCGACCAGCTGCGCCACTTTTATTGTTTATTCAAGTAGATTTTTTAATGAGCTGTTCGGCTACACTCGTTTTAGATGTTTTTTCTTCGTCACACACAAACAACCCACCCCTTGAGAAACGCTGCTCTAGATTATTCCTATGTTGTTGCAGTTTGATGAGCTACTTTTAATGCATTGTGGAAGACCTTTTGGGTAAATATGTGCCTAGAAACTTTTTTTTAGTAGTTATTGTATTAGGACTGAGATTGTGGACCATTTCCAGATTGTGCAACTGTAATTCAGATGCCAACCGTAATAAGCATGCAACTGCTGAGCTATTACAATTTAATATACCACAATCTTGTGCGTTTTTGCTCCGTACGAATAATAGCTGCTCGTTCCTAATCGAACCCTAGCATATGGTTCAGCCATGTGTTAGTAAATGAGTGCTTTATTCACTCATTGGTATGAGTATAAGAGTATGTAAGTGCTGGGCAAAATGTAGAAAAATGGCCTTCCTTAATATTCCTCAGCCTGGCTTGGTCTTTTGCCACCAAAATGGTTGGCCATTTAGAAGTCACAAAGAAAGTAAGATTCTCCCATGGTCGCTAATGTGTGCAGAACATTTTAGTGCTTTAATGTTTTCCCCACATAATGACACATGGTCTGTTTAAAGGCACTTGTATGTGCTCTTAAGGGTCAACCATGGACACTCTTGCTGCCAGTGTTCATGCGCCAGTACCAGCTCTCAATCAATTACACTATCTGTAAATGATGTGGTTTGACCTAGGCCATGGCAAACACACACACCCTCTCAGTCTGTCGTTTGCCACTGACCAACTGCTCCCTCCTCCGTTCCCTTTCTCTTTTGGCTGTGTGGGGTAATTGGCCACACAGTGTTGGCTGTGCTCGTTGTTTCCCCAGCAGTGGCTTGCGGTGTTGCTGTGCAGGCTGCAGGCCTCATAAATCCCCAAGCCTCGGCTGTCCGTTCCAAACTTCAGCTCTGCTTCCCCACAATGACTTCACCCCCACTAAGCCTTCCCACCCAAGCACTGATTCCACATCTTTACTTACAATTTTTTTGTTCAGAATCAGAATCGGGCTTTATTAACCAAGTATGTTCGCACATAAAAGGTATTTTAAATTAAAAGATGCATTCAGTAATTAAAGTTTTTAGAATTAACATCTATGATACCATACATACATGTTTGTTTCCTCTGTTTATGTTTTCGACAGCATTTAGCAGACACTTTTATTTAAAGCGACTTGCATATGGGACTAAAAACAAGCTGAGTAATTGAGGGTTGCTTTGCTCAGGGGGCCCAACAGTGACAACTTGGCAGTGATGGCGCATAAACCAGCATCTTTATGATTACTAATCCAGTGGCTATATATTTACCAATCATTACCTTCTCTTCTTTTTGATGAATCCTCGCACCCACCTCCTCAAATGCTGGCTAGAAAGGCAAAACTAAAAACCCTAGGACCACAAATGACCTGCAGGAAGGTGTCACACTTAGCTGTCACAGGAGTGGAAGTGTGCTGTTTAGTGCGAAAGTTGCTTATATCAACAAGATCTTCATGGAAGTCATTAAAAAGAAACCTTACCTGTGCCATCACTACTGATGTCTAAAGCATATTGTGTATGTAAACATCTAGATTTTAATGACGGGTAAATGTAACTCTTTGGACACAATGACCAAATATAGGGGGAAAATCTAGAAGTGAAAAGCATGGGGATTGGAACTATTGTGCTTTAGTGTTGACACTGGCATATGAAATATTTATACAGATAGTTGGACAATAGATTCCACTAAATATCAGCACTAAATGTGGCACATATTTAAGAAACTGAAGCTGAAAGAGGTGGCAGGGTGGTGCGGTGGGTAGCACTGTCGCCCTACTACACCTACTAGGTGTGAATGTGTGTGTGTCTGAACTGTGATGGACTGGTGACCTGCCTGGGTTGTTTCCTGCCTTTCGCCCAATGAATCAGATCCGCTGCATCCCTAAATAGAATATAACCGGCAATTAATGAATGACTGAAGCTAAAACAGTTCAATGATCCAAATCTTAACTCCAATTAATAATAATAAACTTTCACAGTCTCGAAGTCGCTTTACAGGAGGGAGGGAACAAAAATACTTTTTGAAAAGATAAGTCTTCAGTAGGGACTTAAAAGAAAAGATCGAAGAGCAATCTCGCAGGGATTGAGGCAGAGAGTTCCAGAGCTTAGAAGCAACAGCACTGGAAGATCTGCCACCCATTGAGGACTGTTTAGTCAGAGGCGTAGAGAGAAACCTACCACCGGAGGACCTTAGGGAGCGAGAGGGAATGTAAGGGTTTTGTCATTTTTAATTTAATGCGTGATGTGATTGGAAGCCAGTGCTGTTCATTTAGAATGAGGCGATGTGGCCCGATTTTTTGCTCTGGGTGAGAACTCTCACCGCCAAGGTTTGAATTAATTACATTTACATTTTCGGCATCTAGCAGACGCCTAGTATACAGTATACAGTCTGAGCAATTTAGGGTTAAGGGACTTGCTCAAGGGCCCAACAGTGGCAACCTGGCAGTGGTGGGGCTTGAACCGGCAACCTTTCGGTTACTAGTCCAGTACCTTAACCGCTAGGCTACAACTGCCCTTGCAGCTTGTCCACTATAAAATACATGAAACGTAGAATTGGACTCCAAAATCTCTCAGAACTAGAGTCATTCTGCATGGTAGAGTGGGTGTAAATTCCTAAATCAGAAAGAAACCGAAAGAATTTTTAGCAATTTGTGTTTGCCAGCTGTGCTGTAACATCTGTACAGAGGTGTTACTAGCTTACCTACTAGCTTCCTAAAGGTGTCCAGACTTTGGCACATGCCACATTAACTAGGAACCTAATAAAGTGGTCAGTAAGGATGTGTGACCTTGTTGGTGTTGTGTTGTTTAATAATAAGAGAAACCACCGATCCAGCCTGAGGGAAAGATCGGGGATAGAAAGGCAGAGGAAGTGAACAGTGAGAGGAGGGAGTGAGGAAGAGGCGGGAGAGGAAAAGTTCTCTCTCTGAAAAACTTTAGTGTGTGTGTGTGTGTGTGTGTGTGTGCTGTGTGTGTGTGTGCTGTGTGCGTGTGTACACGCCTTGTGTGTGTGTGTGTACAGTGTGTGTAGCTTTCAGTTTGACTAGGCTAGGCGGGGTTTCTAGCAGTGCGGCGTGCAGGGAGCGAACAGCGCGGCGAACTTGCAATGCAGCCACCGCGACCGACTGCTTTCCAACCCCAGTAAGCTCTGCGACGTGTGTTTCTCCAGCTATCATGTACTCCCCGTACTGCCTTACACAGGTAAACAATGACTTTCTGCTTTTTAGGCTTGTGCTAATTAGTCAAACGTCTCACCTTTTTATTACCGAACTGCTTTTCAGTGTCTCCGCCACTTTCCTGTACTTTTTTATTATTTATTTATTTATTTATTTAACGTCGTTTTTTCAAGGGTTGGGGAAAAATGGCGCTCCGGTTGTTAGGAAGTTATTAAATACAGTATACAGAAAGAGCTGGCTGGTGTGGGGGGTGGGGTGTTAAAGAAGCGCGCGCCGGATACTTAAAGTTATACTTAAATATTTAAAGTTACAGATCAGACTTTTCTCTTTTAACTTATTTTAACTGTCGAGCAAAAACAAATCAAGTTTAAGTTTAAGAAAATATGGTTCATACGAGTTTGAATGTGACCTGAATGCTGGCTCGTCTGTCTCACAGATTACCAATTGCTGATTTTTTGGACATGCCAAAGGTCAATGTCACTGTCGCACCAAATAAAACCCCTGATAAACTGCCAAATTACATTTTAACATTTGGTTTTGGTGTGATTCGAAAGTTCTGCACATATAGCATGGAGATCGACATGCACTGAATGTTATGCATTCTATTTTTGCGTTTTTCATGCATGCACAAAAAAATCTGTAAATTGAACATGGACTGGTGCAAGATCTTAATCTTGCACCAAATGCATTGCTAGGCATATCATGCTTTTATATTATTATGCATATTATTATTAGTGAGTTATTTCTCACTTGTGACTTTTGGAGAGGTTTAGTTGCATCACATTAGATACATGCTTTTAAATATGCATATTATTATTATTATTATTTCATTCTTATTTTTAATTTCCTTCAATTGGAAAGCTTTTTGCTTGCATAGACTCACGCGTGACTCACGCACATAAGTTATTTCTCACTTCTGACTTTAGGAGAGGTTTAGTTGCATGCATGCACAAAGATCTGTGAATTAAACATGGACTGGTGCAAGACCTTGAGCCTGTCTGGCTACAAGTGTTTTTTTTGCAACACATTAGATACATTTGTATGCCTATCATGCTTTTATATATGCATAATATTATTATTTTTAGTTTTAATTGAAATTTTCTGCCTACATAGACTTACACTTGAGTTGTTTCTCACTTGTGACTTTGCATGCACCAATATTTCATTTTAGTTGGGAAAACCTGGGTGCTATTAAAATCCACCCATTCATTATACAGTAGATATCTGGTCTGTGCCCTGTGCTTTTAATGCTGCCTCAGACGATACTGCGCAGAATGTATTTTCATTTTGATTATAAGTTTTATGAATTCAGTAGACTACACATTCTGTACTCTTTTACGGCATATATGTAGATCAAATACAGACTGGTGCAAGTCTTTGGGATGGCCCCCCTACCTAGTATTTGTCTTATGTCTTGCATAATAAGTTGTGAGACTAATTATTATAAAGGAACAGAAATAATCAATTAAAAATTAACAAACCTATTGCATACATAACAAGGCCATCTGTTTGGTTTCTAGGATTGTATTATTAGTTCTACACAGATGTTTCATTTTACTACTATTTTGTTATTCATGTTTTTGTGGGATTTGATAGTATAGCGTATATAGAGTACGCTGCTATTTTGGGTCTGGAAAAGATTTAGCTGCATGCACGCTCCAAAAAAGGTTTGATTTGGAAAAAATGTGGCTGCTCTTAGAATCCAAGGGTTCATTATAGATATCTGGTATGTGCACTTGCATCTAATTTTATAGACGCTCTGATCCTGTGCCAAATGTGTGCCAATTTTGTTTACATGATCTGTTAATGCAGTTTATATTTTGTGCAGATTCTTTTTTTTGATATATGAGGATCAAAAATGGACTGGTGCGGGTCTTTGTGCTTGCGTGGCTGAAGCGTTGTATTTCTTGCATTACTGTTGATGATGATGAGATATATTATTACCTATAAAGAATATAATTGATTAATCATTTTAAAGAAATATTTATATACTATATTGTTTGATTTGTTACATTTTCTATAAAGTTTGTACTATTTACATATATACAAGATTAACATACTGATCATACTGATACTGCGCCTGATTTATGTCAATACTTGACATGACTTGACTTGTCATGACTTATTTTTTTGCTATATATCTGGATCAAATATGGCCTGGTGCAGTCAATGAGCTGACCTAGTTGCATAGTGTTTTATTTCTTGATGACAGACAGATTGTATGTATATTATTTTTAATAAATCAGCTATGTGCATTAAAGGCTTTTTAGTCATATAGGATGTCCTGTTATGAGCACTACTTTTATTTATTATTATTACATATTATCTAAAGACACCACCAAAATGGTCTATAATAGCATTTAATGTACAAAATGTGCCGAACTACCTTCTAAAAAAAGGACGCTGAGGCTGTAATCAGGATTTGTCTTCAATTTACATAGGAAATCTGTGTGTGGGGAGAACATCGAGCAGAGGTTTACATGCAGACATAACCACAAACTGTCTGTTTGACTAGGAAATGCCACAGTTATTCAAATACCCCCTCATACATCTTCTGTCGAACAGATTGCAAATTTCCTCTTAATCATCATTTTGAAATTCACACTTTTGTACACTGTATTTGGGTTTTACCAGAAATTACAGAGTGGATTTGTTTGTGTTGCTTCTGCCTGACTCCACTGGTTATGCTGAGGTAACTGTTCGGCTTGCATTTTTTGAGGCAGCAGCATGTGGGACAAATAGTAGCAGCCTTTCTGCGGACAACTGTTTCATAATGTTACCCACACATTCTGGCAGTTTTTTTAGTGATGCTGGAGTTGTTTAATCCTGGCCAACAGCAGACAATTGAGTGGGAGTCTGCACAATGTGTAATTTATTCCTGATTTTACAGTGGTTTTATTAAGATAGTTTGCTGAAGTCTAACATACATCTGTTGCCGCTCTGCAGAAGTGGAGTGTGTGTTCCTCGGGCTTTGCAGCGGTCTGTTTTCCATTTCAAGCACTTGAACATAAGTTACCAGTTGGGTGTATTTAACAAAAAAGGGTTGCATTTTTGATTAGGCCGTGAAATGCCTTGCAATAATTGCGTTTTAATACCCGTTTCTAGTCGTTACTTTTGTTCGGCTCATGAATTATAAAATACAAACCATATTGACTATAAAAGTCCAAATTCAAAAATAATAAAAGATTCATATGTCAGTGGTGGAATAATATAAAAAAAACAGCTAAAGTAACAGTTACTGCAGTACTGCATTTTTATTCTAGCTGGAGAACACGGGTATCGTACATGTGCAAAAATACAGACGCCAAAATGTATTAAGTAGAGGTATCAGGTTATTTATATTTGTTGTTGCTGCTTTTTTGCTCCGTTCTTAAAACACTTTCTGAAGTTGTCACAAGGAATTCATGCGTTTTATTACATGATAATAATGAACCTTTTTTCTGGCACCCTTTATTTTAGAAAAAATTTGTTATTTATTTCTTATTTTGATCCCAAAGTTGCATTGCTGTAAGGGTTTTAGGTCAATTTACACCAGAAACTTATCAGCTTATCTTGCACTGAACCTTTACGTACCCATGTTCCAGATTAAATAGCATTTGTGAGTAAAATGTAGCTGAATAACAAAATATACAGTATTAAAATTTTATCAAATGGCCCCTGGCTTCATTTGGCTTGCACCAAAGTTAAATGATGTTGGAAAACTGCTGTGCATGCAAGTTTAAAAAGAATCGTTATTCCCTTTGCTCATTTAACATTTTATAGCCTTGGGGTTTTCTTAGTACAATATAGAAGGTCGATATGTAAGAGCTCTGGAATTCATAAGTGTTTATCATTACAGTCTATGCAGCAGTAAAACCCTTTCCATTAAATTTATCAGCTAATGAATACCAGGTGTGACGCAGATCGTGCTGTACATGTGCATATACACGGTTACTGATGTTTGTATTTTTAGCAGAATGAAATAGTGCAGTGAGGAACTTTTGAATGGGAATGTGCGCATTGTGCTTGCGCTGCTGAAGCGCGTTCCCGGAGCGCCTCTTTAGTGTCGCGTTTTGCGCGTTCACATTTCCACCGCTGTTTGCGCGATCGCGCTTTACTCAATAAAAAGTGATCGGCCGAATAAAGTCAGCAATAACAAACGAGAAAAAGCAAACAGAAAAACTAGTACCTTGTTTTGTGGAATAAAGTGCAGTCATGATTGCAGAAGATCAGCAAATAATGGAGCATAAAAAAAGCGAGATTTCAATCGACGCGCTCAGAGAATGGAGATAAATTTCTGTCTGTACTGACTGAATCTATCTAAATAAATAAAATATTTGTTGTCCCTAACATGTCTTACAGTCCTTTTTTGTCCAGTGTTTATAGCAAGCCTATTTGTCAGACTTTTTACATTCTACACACGTGTACAGTAAATGGGTTATACTAATTGTAGCAAATATGTTTAATAAATAAAAAACAATGTGTCCACACATGAATGCACTTTTGTATCTTTTTTGTATTTATTTTTAATGGTATAAATTCATTTTTACAGACTTCTGTCAACTGACAGGTGGTGCAACCATGCAATATTATTATTAATAATTATTATAATAATATGAAGCACTGGTCATGAATCATTTTTGTGATTTTGTGAGATTACAGATTAAGATTTGTTATTGCCTATTTATGAACACTTGCACGTCGTCATGCTAAACAAGAAGAAAACATTGAAAACTTGATGCAGCTTTTCCCATCTAAGTTCTTATTTCAACTGATCATAGCTAATAAAATGATACCGCCGCACTGTGCAGCAAAAATCTCTACTTTACATTGACTTCAGCTAAAATCCCAACCAATTTCTCAGTGTACTAATATCATAAATAGCCAAATAAAGCGTAATTGTTTACATTAATATCAGTAGAACCTTGTATAGGTCATAGCTGCAGTATAGAATATGATGCTTGGTCTAAATCTTCTCTTTTACACTAATGTAGCGTTAATTTATAAGCTTAATAATAGGCATAGTTTTGCAGTTTTTGATATGTGTATTTGACACCAAAAGTAGGAGTGGAGATTTTTAAATCCTATTTGTTCCAAATTGGAATTATTAGCAACCTTGGTCATGATGGGTAAATGATGGTCATAAAATCAGAGTTGCAGTGAAGTGACTGGGTTTGTCATGACAAAAATGGAATGATTGACTTGAGGAAATTGGTAATTGTTTAACTTCATTTGTTTGTTTAATATATTATCCAGGTTTAGGCTTTGGAGTCACAATTATTTCACACCCTTTTTCTTCTAATCAGCTTTACCTTAAGTGCCAGCGTGTAGGCTGAAAATATATCAGTTAACTTTCATGTGTTACCACTGTATTATCTTGATCAGGGTGGTGGTCTGGCTAGTAACAAACCCAAGTCAGGACGCCATTCTGTCACTGGACCATGACCAGTAGACATAACCAATCATGTTTTATGTAGACGTCTCACTGGCCGATAGCACCGCTGAACATTTTAACCATGAATCCCAGTGATAGTGGGCTAGTGTAATTCACTGCTGCGCCACCGGAGCACCTCAGTGCAGATATGACCCGTTAAACTAGTGCAGATTTCTTACCACTCATCTCACAATTCAGTTTTATTAAATTTTTCAGGAAATATGAACTTATATGTAATAATTCAGTCAGTACAGACAGTAGTGGATGTTCAGTCTATCACCAACATCGATGATCATACTCTCATACACTTCTTAGGCCTGGAGAATCGGTTAGACCAGCTGTTTAGAGAGTTTAGGACAGAACCACAGTCTGAATAAACTAAACTGTTGGACATTTTCAAATGAAAAACACATGCACACATCAAGCACAACTCATTTGCAAATATACAAATATGGCTACGTCTCATATTGAGTCTGACTTATTAGGTCTGTTTTTTGTTTCTTACACGTTTATTCACTTTCACTGAGCAATGATTATGCATAAAATGTCAAGCAGCAGTCCAGAGTTTTAACGCAGATTAGACCCATGTGGAATTATTATTATTGCTGAATTATTCTTTACAGCTCAGTAGCAGTTGGAACAATTAGTGAAGGATAAAAAATGTTTTGTTCTTGTTCCATGTTGAGGAAAGGCAATATATAGACAATGGATTACGGTAATATTTGCAGTACAAAATTCTAAATATTGCTTATAATGCTAAGTTACAGAAGGTTGCTGGTTCTGTCCCTACCCCTGGGTTCCTGAGCAAAGCCTTTAAACCTCAGTTGCGTGTGTGGCATTTATTCACAGGTCGTTTTAAATAAAAGCGTCTGCTTTGTGTCGTTAATGTCTAATGTAATGTAATGCTCCTGTTCACCTTGTCTGAATTGTCAACCATTACAAAAGTCTGTAAACATGGAGTTGATCTCTGTTGTCTCTGTGACGAGCTTAGATTTCCTATCACTTATTCCCGTCAAGTGTCACTTAATTACTTTTTAAAACGAGGTGAGTTATAAGAGCTTTTTAACAATCTAAATCAAACAGCTCATGATTCTGTGTCAACGCACAAAGCAAACTTTACAGAGCGATGTGCAGAGTATGTTTCGTGTACATATCGGGCCATAAATCCCAGCAAGCTTTTGTTTTGCTATCGGTTTATTAGCTGGTGGTGGAAACAAAGGTGGCCTGAATTGTGTGCCTGATGGCAGAGCTCTGAATCAAATACTATTTAGTGTTTTTATCTGAATCCGTATGCAGAGAGGCCTGAATTGATCGTTCCTCATTCACTATCTGCACAGCTGTCTCAGTATCCGTGGAGAATGAATTCCTGCTGCTATTGCCATGGGAGTCTCCAGCCAAGAAGAATAGGAGGATATCCAGTGTGTGTGTGTGTGTGTGTGTGTGTGTGTGTGTGTGTGTGTGTGAGTGAGAGTGTGTGTGTGTATGCATGTGTGTCCTCCTCCCTTCCCCTCGCTCATGTCACTCCTGGCACGGATTAGGCCTTGGCAAGGCCCTGGCAGTGCCCGTAGCTCCACTGCGGCTCTGCGGTTGCTGATATGTTGTGCTGTTGCCATGGTTATAGAACACACACTCGAACACAAGCGCAAATTACATAATTGAGCCTGCATATACATAAGCCACAAAACGTATTTTTCCCCTCTTTTTTTGGACAGAAGGCAAGTAAACGATCAGAGCCGATCAGAACCGAGATCTGTGGGAAAACAGAGGAGGCCTGTTGAAAAAGCGCAGACCAAATGGCGTCTCGTGCATCTGTTTGATAAATGGTAATCTGTTTGATAAACGCTAAAGCCGGACAAAGCCTGGTACCATGTATTGAATCTGATTAGCCGTCGTTAGCTCTGAGGCCTTTTGGTTTGTTTCTGTCGATTTCTCACAGTTGGGTCAGTGTATTTTGTAGCTTGCTGAGGCAAGTACGGGTGTGGGCATCTTTAGCGGATTGCTGTGCCAGGCTTGCCGTTGGTTTGGTGAAGCATCACCGTGTTGCTAGGCAGTTTCTCCTGCTTTGGCATCATGCTCCATTGGTTCTGGCTTTGTGTACAGAGATTGGTTTGCTCTTTGTTTTAGATGAGTACACTTCACTGGCCAAAACTACACACTTGATACGTTTTGTGAATGAATTAAAGGCGTCTAAAATAAAAACGAAACCTGGTTTTGAGGGTTATCAACTTTAAGTCTTGTATTGTATGTAATGATTATATGTTAAGTTTGGTCATTTGGTCACGTTCAGCTTTCCATGCATTTGTGTTTCATTTATTCTCTAAACTCTTGGCATGAGATCGCCATTAATAAGCTTCTTGTGTGAATCCCACCTGGTTCCCATTGATTGGGAAGATTACTCACAATGAGTAGAAATCATGGTGAATGTGAAGAAGCTAAAGAAGTTTTCATGAACAAAATTCATAAATTCAACAATGCTTCAACGGAAAGCAACAGAGCCAAAGCAAACACGCCTGCCAGTACAATTTCTTTTAAAAAAAATCCACAAAGGAAAGGTCATGGATCAACTAATTGTCGCCGGGCAGTTGCGTGTTCTTAGATTAATTATACAGAAGGAAAAAGAAAAGCCAAACGTCACTCAGGGGACAAAAAAGTTGCCGGATGAATCAAAGACAGCAGGAACAACATCTAACTAAAGTTTAAAAATATATTTTTATAACCCACACAAAGCTGCTGTGCTAAAAAAAAAGTATTCCATCAAAGCAGATCAATGGTCAAATGAACCAAAATAATAATAAAGTTGGTGCCCGGGTGATGCAGTGCCTGGATTGGCGCCTTGTCCAGGATATTATTGCCTTGCACCCAGTGTCTCTTAGTTTGCCATGTTTGGAGAAGGATTGATTGCGCAACACCAAGACAACAGCCCCAAACATAAAGTATAGCTCAAGACAGCTAGTAATTGTATGACCTAGTCTACCATTATATATAAATCCTACTTTTCATTCATTTCAATGTCAAAAAATGTAAATATATGTATGCACTGAAAAATTATATATGGTTGCTAATATTTGTGGCACCAACATTAAAGTGCAGCACTTTTGCACTTAGCCACTCATGTTGTTCATGATTGCGCAACACAGATCAGCTGATTGTAAAAATGTAAACCTGCCGATTGCAGAAAATCTGGCCAGGTTTCTTAACAGGTTTTAATTGTGTCCCCACATTGTGTTTAGACTGCGTCCAGTCTCATTTTGGACACTACCCTAATGTACATTCTTTTAGATAAATTGAACTGGATACATTTCTTGTCTGTGACAGAGGTGTGCATAAACGCCTGATCTATATCTGACATGAACCAATTCCGATTCAGCTTCTCTGTCCCGGTCAGAGTGAAACCCGAGAACGCTCTGTCTATCTGTTCATCTCTGTTTTTCTTTCTCGCTCCTTCTCTCGGCGTCGTTTAAAGACTTATTTAGAAGCGTCCACCCTCATGCATTATGCATTTGCGCACACACTGGCACCCACTGCTAGCTCTCACACCTGCACGCACTTAAGCACATGGGACGCAGGTGTGCATTCTTGACTCATCTGTGTCAATCTGGTGTGATTGGAGGCTTCACACTTAGCACCGACCAAGCATTATGTGTGTGGATAGATGTGTGTGAGAGAATCTTAGTGAAAGAGAATGCAGCATTGCCCATGCCACGTGGGCATGGAACTTATCTGACTCTTACACCCTTAAACGGCTCAATCTAGTCCTTGCAGATAACTTTACCATCCAAACGGCTTATATTAGCACTTTGTTTCTAACTGCGTCTCACCAGCATTGGAAATAATTGGTTGTAGCTGGTTATGGGCTCAAAACTAATTTTTTGTAAAAGGCTTCTTATTAAATCTTTGTTTACTTATGATGCAGGTGTAACATTTTCTATGTATTTAGCATGTTGTCAGCAGTAAATTATGGCAGCCAATTATGTTGTACGACTTGGAGGAGGTGGCACTGATTAAAAAAAAGACAGGTGAGGGAGCTAGAGGTGGCAGAGATGTTGCTGAGATTCATTGGCAGTGATGAGGATGGACAAGATTAGGAATGAGGCTATTAGAGGGACAGTGCATGTAGGATTTAATGGAGAGAAGTTGAGATTCAGATGGTTTTAGATTCTGTGCATGTGTAGAGAAAGGATGAGAGTTATGTCGAGAGAAGGGTGCTAAGGATGGAGTTGCCAGGCAGGAGGAGGTGAGGAAGGCCAAACAGGTTTATGGATGTTGCGAAAGAGCACATGTAGGTGGTTGATCGGCTGTGGTGACCCCTAACGAGAGCATCAGAAAGATGAAACTTTAATTATAACACATTTTGGACTGTATAATAATGATTCTAAATTCAAAACTATTATATTCCGGAACATATTTGAAACATTTATATTCACAGACTCACAGTACATTTTACTATAATGTTCGTATATCTGTACATTAATAGCTTAACCTGTATATATTAAGCAGATTGGTGCTAGTGTATGTAAGTAAATGTGTGTTTTGTATTTAATGTGTATTACAACTACGAGGGACTATGCACACAAGATTTTCCCTTATCTTTCACACCTGTGTTAATGTGACATGACAATAAAAGTGATTTGATTTGAAATCTTTGGTTATAAAGGCATGGCTCTGGAATACCTTGACAAACTATTGTCAATGAAAATGTTTGTTTTTGCATCACAAATGCTATAAAAGACTGCATTATATAGCATTATATAGCAATGATATAGAATATTATTAATGATTTTTAATGTCAAACCTGGAAAAGATGTCACAGGAATACCTTCATGCCCCACTAATTGGTGAACCAAATGCATCAGGTTTTTTTTCCGGAATCCATCTCATGTACATAAATTACTACAAAAAATAAATCAGTAAACGCACATTATCTTTTACTTTTAATAAAAGTACTGCAATATTTTATGACCTAATGCGTCGAAATATGTGGATATATTGCTTAGGCCTCGCTACAAGATATAATGATTGTTAAGGACTCCCTTAAGCTGATCTCAGTTCACATTATTAAGCCAGAAAAACATGGAAGGAAGTCGTATATTTCTATTTTACACTTGTAAGTGTTTATCCAGATTTCCACAGATACCCTGGGGGGGAGAGAGAGAGAGAGAGAGAGAAAGCACTGACATTGCAGGCTTATAGGTAGGTCTTGAGCTGTACACATGTACAGGCAGCTTTTTAGGCCAGAAAACTGTTTTATCGGTTTAATTAAAATCAACTAACGATATAGTCAGTAAATGAGAGTTCTTTCTGGTGATTTCTTAGTTTTTGGTGCTGTTGAACCACTTGTTATGCAATTAAAAACGCTGCCCATCATTGGCAGGAACAAACCACAGCTACTCACGCTTTTCCTCTGTTCAGGCAGGAAGTTGTTCCAGGGTCAGTGGTGGAAATCTATACACCGTTGCATAATATAGCAGCATATCTTTACCTCGCGTGAACCCAGCCGAGGCTCGGCAGCTGTGAGCAAACAGACAGGGAGAGAAGAGAAGAAAGTGTGTGTGTGTGTGTGTGTGTGTGTGTGTGTGCGTGCATGTGTGTGTGTGAGGGAGATTCCTGTGAGCGTTTGCTGGCTATGGTTTCAGGCCACAGGCTGTAGGCCTTTTTCAGACATGCCTAGTGTAGTGTGACACATTGCAGCGCTGGGATCAGTTTCTGTCTCTGACTGTTCCACAATCAAAACTGCAGCAGCTGCACGAAACTTTCAGAGTTTCAGCAACTTTTAGATACTTTTATAAATACAACGGCAATACTTCAATAGATTTAGGTCCATATTTAATAGCCCTGATTTACTGAGAGTTCTTCTGTGTAAAAGTACATACAGATGTGGCAACACCAGCCAAAAGCATGTAGGAAAGTTCTAGAATATCTGTTATATCTAATTTTGAGAGTACCAATTGTATGCTTAATATTAAATAATAATCTGATGCACAGTTTGCACACTGAATTGAGTTTTGTGAAAATTCAAATTCTTTCTCTTGTGGCTGCTCTTGTATTTAGAGGTTCTTTCTATTTTTTATCCAGGCTTGGGACCAGCACTGAGAGTGCACTGACAAGTGCACCTCCCAATGACTAGGCTGTTTTAGCAACGCCCCTAGGTCTTAGCCAATTATGTCCGTGCAGACACTCAACTGGCTGAAAGCACTGCTGAGATTAGAACCCAGGATTCCAGGATCGCAGTGGTAGTGGGCTGGCATACTTTAAACCACTGCGCTACTCAAGCACCCTACGTCAATTCAAATATAAAGAATAATACAGTATAGTGGATAAATACTGTGTGACGTATCCCATCTCCCGCCTGAACGGAAGTGCTTTCTGTCCATTCATCAATCTAAAATGTAGTTTATACAAATGTCAGTATTGGCTTTTAGCTACTTATTTTTCACTTGTGAACACTAACAGAGAAGGAATTTAATCATCAATTTAATGTCATTTTAAGCCAAACCACGTCCAAGCACAGCTCAGGCACACCTGTTACAGTTTTGAAACATTAATGAATTGTAATTTATTCTACACATAAACATTAGCCATTAATTATAATAATTAAGGCACCCAGGTGGCGCAGTGGGATATTCCGCTAGCAAACCAGCGCCAAGATTCTGAACTCCTCGGTTTGTAACTGGGCGTTGCCACCGGTCGGCTGGGCGCCATCTAGCGGGCATAATTGCCAGTGCCTGCAGCAGACACGGTTCTGCTAGGGCGGGATGGCCGGACTATGTGGGTGGGGTCTTCAAACGCTGTGTAAGGACCCTGATTGGCAGATAGAGGTGAAAGTGGGTTCCGCTAAGGGCTGCATGCAGGTCGGAGACAATGGGAGAAAACGCATAAATGAAATAGAAAAAAAATTATAATAATTAAAATAAATTACATAAAGAAATCAGAGATTATAAAAAAAAAAATCTTGTCCAGCTATAAACTAAATTTTAAACTTTTTAAAAGATATTGCTGTTTTTTTGTGGGTTAATTTATCACATTTATACCCTGCTTTAACCCAAACTAGTATTATTATAGCAGGCTTTGACAGAGATTTTAAATCATCGTAAGTTTAAGACTGATCCTGTTTCTTTAATCCCTGTTTAGCCATTTAACCACCTATAAGCCACCAAACCGTGCTTTTTTCTCATTCTGGAACCATCTCCTTCTCTTGTCATTATTTTAGAACATTTTAAATAAATAACCAGTAAGTAAAGCTTATTTCTGGCACCACTCGCTTTGTTTTTCGTAAGGAAAGGTGGAAGGATTAAAAGGAAAAAGTTGTAACTTCTTCCTGGCTTATTGCAGTATTCTCTGCAGGCTTGGAATGCTTTAAGAATAGCATAACGGAGCCCAAACACACAGCAGCGTAATGCGCTCTGACATTTACCATGTGCATAAAACGTCCAAACAATGAACGGGCTATGCAAAGCGAAACGGGCTGGAATACGTCTGTGCTTATATTCTCTCCTTTTTGTTTTTCTGTCAGCATGAGTTTTCATTTCCTATCCTTTTTTTTTACTAAACAAGAACCCCACCAGCAGTGCTTTATTTGTCGAGAAATGTAAGCATGTGTGGTTTAGTTCTGATATGCAAAAAAGAGTCCAAAACATGAAGCATGTCGAATTAATGTGAAACGGTTTCATTACAGTGTTTTAATTTGTTTGGATTTTTAAATTATTTTTACTTTTCATTTGATTCTCAAGACTTTGTGTATTCAAGTATTCATTTCTGTTAGTAATTTCAGTTCTGGTAAAAAATTTGGCTTTTGAATAAATGCATGCACAAAGATTGTAATGTATTTTAATTAACAGTAGGACACAAGTGACCAAAACCTCAACATGACCCTGTTTCACAAGGCTTGCATTTTTGCTGCTGTGTGAAATTACTAGTCAGTGAAGCATCCATGTCTGTAATTTATTAACAAATAATTACAAAACATCAGCATCCATTTTTGGCAAATCGGACTTTGCAAAATCGGGTCTGCAAATTAAGTCTAAAACATCTTTCTGACTTGACCTCCGCTTAAAAAATGATTATGCTTATTAGAGCTTGAAAGTCGAGCAGCTTTATCTGCATTATTTAGGGTCCCCCCCCCCTTTTTCTCCCACTTTAGCGCATCCAATTTCTACCTGTCAATCATCCTCTCACTAATGCTGGTCCCTGCTCCTGATTAGAGAGGATGAGGCTGCTCCACGCCCCCACCGTCACGTGCACAGCAATCAAACATCTTATCATCTACACTTGACGAGTGCAATGCAGTACAGCGCTGTGTACGGAGAGCCACACCCTCTACCGCACTCCTTTCCCATCTCCGTGCAGGCGCCACCAACCAGCACGCAGAGGTCGTAATCGCACTAGTCTGAGAGAGAGTCCCCATCCGGCTTAATCCCGCCCCTATCTGAACAACAGGCCAACCGTTGTTCATGTAGCCGCTGAGCCTCAGCTGGCAGGCAGAGCCAAGATTTGATACGATGTATTCGAGATCTCAGATCTGGTGAACAGCGTGTGTTTTTACCGCTGCGCCACCTTTTATTAAGCATATGTTTTTAATTCAGGTATTTGAATATACACTGATCAGCCATAACATTAAAAGACATAACATTAAAACCATCCACTTATCCACTTATCCACTCATACAGCACAACACACACTAACACACCACCACCATGTCAGTGTCACTGCAGTGCTGAGAATGATCCACCACCTAAATAATACCTGCTCTGTGGTGGTCCTGTGGGGGTCCTGACCATTGAAGAACTGGGTTAAAGCAGGCTAAAAAAGTATGTAGAGAAACAGATGGACTACAGTCAGTAATTGTAGAACTACAAGTGCTTCTATATGGTAAGTGGAGCTGATAAAATGGACAGTGAGTGTAGAAACAAGGAGGTGGTCATAATGTTATGGCTAATCAGTGTATGTAATATAATTTCAGTTCAGTAAAATGTGTGTAGTTTGAACTTTACTACAATAGCCGTAGTGCTTTTTAAAGTTCCTATTCAATTCCACAAGTGACTGGAGTTTTGTGGATTCGTGCATTTCAGTGAAGCACAAAGAGAGAATCAGGTGGATTGCGAGAGCAGCTGGGTGTGTTTTTATGCTTACATGCCAGGACAGTAATGCTAATTTAAGATTCCTTGAGGCTCCCCTTTCTGGTGTTGACAGCAGATTTTGGGACAGAGTGGATTTCTTTACAGCTCGCTGAGCAGATGAGAACGCAGCCTCTGGTTATTAAATAGGGTGACTGGAATTGTTTATGCTGATTGGTATTAGTTGGATCGTACAACGTTCTTTTTTCCATACAGTCGCCTTTGTTTTAGGATTTGGTCAAAGTCGTTTTAAATCTTTCTTGGCTTTTTTTCTGCTCTGGCTACTCAGTTCTCCACTTCTTCGTCCTGCTGCGTAAGGCCTGACAGGCCAGATGAATACGTCTGGAATAGGAGCCATATGTGAGCTGAGAAAAGCCATAGCACAAAAACAAACGGGCTTTCATAGAGCCACGTTTAAAAGCTCAGCCAGGAGAGCAAGTGCAGCGCTGACTGTTAGCTGTAAAATCTCCACTTCTGCTTCATATTCTGAACTAATTTTAACATTTAACAACAACTAGACATTATTGGTAGGTGCTTGGATGTGGGTTGTTGCCTTAGAGTGGATTCCAAAACGCGTAGAAAGAAAACGCCTGAAGAAAACAGGAACATCATGTACTGTGAGGCAAACCTGTAGTCATGCATTGCTTCTTCATCCTACCAAATGTACCTGGGTGTGAGGGGATTAGGGTTTCCTGCAATTCTGAAACATTCATGCCATCAAGAACTGATGTGAACACTGACAGAGCTAACATTATGCAAAGCTGATGAGTGGAATATTTTATAAATCATTTATACAACAGTATGTTGTGATTACCGCCTTGCTTGGAAGGAAAGTATTGAACTTCTTTTGATTAGTTTATTAAATATACCTCTATAAATGGTTTTGTACTTAGAAATATGAACAAAAAGTGAGTATTTGCTATTAAAAACAAAGATATGTTTAAAAATAAGCTACACAGTACTTGTTGACTATTTCTCTTCCCTTATGGCTTCACAATCACATATTTTACTCAGTGGCCTTAACTGCTGGAACAGCTTGTTTGTTTACAGTTCTAATGCCTTTTGAATTCTATAAGTTAGCGCATGTAATTGGTTTAGAATTCTTTTGGTTTTGTTTTTACAATAATTGGTAATTGATTCCAAAGTGTCATGGTCTGCATGGTCATAATCTTAAAGTTTAACTTGTTTGTCAGATATATACACTCACTGAGCACTTTATTACAAACGGCAACTCTGGAAAAGTTGGAACAGCAATGAAAACATCTACTGAATGTTTATTTAACTGACGAAGTTATAAAGACAAAAATTCCAGTGTTTTCACTGACCAACTTGTTTTCAAAGATTTTTCTTTACAATTATCCATCTTGTATTGGATTTTTAAGTTCCTTTTTAACATACACTGTATAACCAAAAGTATATGGACATTTTATTTCAAAACCACAGAGCTCCCCCCCCCCCCCCAAAAAAGCGTATTATATTTCCCCAGGACTGTAAAGAATGTGACTATATTATAATCATATTACTATCTTGCTGTGCCAAAATTGGGAAAACATTGATACCAAAGATCAAGCTATCAGGATTGTTGGCCTCCCCTCTTCTCTCTGCTCTGTAGTTGAAACAGTAGCTATGTCCCGTAAAAAGAGATGCCTGCTTAATATACGTTTGTTGTGAGTGAGGCACGTCGCTAGTGGGACTTTGGCTGGTACAATCCCTCCACTGTTAAAACAATGATGCGGTTGTGCTCCATAACCCAATTACGCTTTTCCAGAGGGGGGGAACGAGAGACCGAGAGGGACTCAGCTTGCAAATCCCGTAGTTATGAAGCTTGATCTGTGAGTATAAAATAAACCGGTCTTCTCTAACACAGCTTTATAGCACAGACCCGGTCAATAACTGGCTGCATGATAATATTAATGCTCAGATGTTCTGGAAATCTAGAGCCACCCGATTGGATTTGCAGGTTGAAGTACGAGGAGTGGCATGTCGGTGCCATTTGGAGCTGTAATTCCATGTGCTTTTCCATTTATTAACTTTTCTTGTAAAATTAAATCCCTCTCTGGTGCAGTTGGGAGCCAGCGAGTGCCAACTTGGGCCATGCTGAAAACTGGGCGTGTCTGTGCGGATTCTTCCAGCCAATAAAGTCTCAGGATTCGAAGGCATTTCATTAGCATGCTGTGTCCCCACTGGTGTCTAAAGTATTGCCATGGGGACAGCTCAGCCCATGGATTGGCTGTTGCTGTGTTTTGTTTATCCCTCCTGCCACTGACTGTCGTCAGTGCTCTGCTTTCCTGGAGCTGCGAGGTCGCTGCATCTTTATTAACTGGACATGAAGCTTGCTCAGAAAGAGGGAGAGGGGATGTGGGCAGTCATGTTTACCGGTAGGTTGTGTCACTCAGTGTTCAGCGGTTGTGTTTACATTTATCCTGGGTAAATAAAAAGTCAAAATGAGACGCATCATAAGAAAATATCGGACACTAATTTGTGTCTATGTTAAATGTACACTTATCAAGCACTTCATTAGGTGCACCAACGTGCATCCATTGCTTATACAGTGGTACCTTGAAACTCAACGTCAATTATTTCTTTTTTTTACGATAAACGTTTTAGATTCTCTCGGAAAAGCTGATTCTCACATTTTCTCAGCACCTCGAGCTATAACACAAGTTTAAAAGTGAAACAGGAGTTCAATCCAGCTAAACACAGATATATGTGGACTCTTTCAGAGTTATTCAACAGTTATTCGTCTCATATTGGCACTTTGATGACGTTTTACCGCACCGCTCAAGCCAAGAGCTGAACAAAACGGCGGTCGCACACATGTTGAGTTTAAAAGAAACGTCAAGTTTAAGGCTTTCAAAGATTTCGAGTTTAGGGGACGTCCATTTACAAGGTACCACTGTATTAAAAGCTACACCTACTACGCAGATGACCTTCATGGATATACAGTTACTGACTGTAGCTGATCGGTTGCTCTATACACACTAGGTCTGTCTGAAATCCTAGTCAGCTGCCTTTCTGCCCACTGCCTACCTGGGCAGCTGCCTAAGTAGAGAGGATTCTAACTGACGTGGAACTTTTTAAGGCAGATTATTTGGACGCACAACTTAGACAGTGATTACGTCATCGGCTGTCCCCGCCTACTGCCGCATTGTTTGCTTACTTATTTATTTATTTACTCTTACTTACTTTATTTACTTATTGTATACTTATCTAATTATTTACCTATTTACCATTACTAAGCTAACAGAGTTAGCCTCAGGGCATTCAAAGCAATGAACTGAGCATGCCAGCTAACATCTCCCTTTGTGTACCGAAAACTGTTACATTGTCACTGACAAACCCAAAATTGCTAATAGATTACACTCGTGAAACACTAGAGCTCACTAGGTTTGCAAACAGACCCACTGACACCCCAACGTACCCAGTTTTATCAATCGAAAGGACCCTCATAGGACCCGCACTGACCAAGAGTTATTTTGGTGCTGGACCCTTGCACTGTCACTGGTGTGGTAATGACATGGTAGTTTGTTGTACTGGTAGAGGTGCAGCAGTGTTGTTTAACCACCTTGAGGTCAGCGCTGGTAGGGAATGGCAAGAAAGTGATATTTAGTTGTCCAGCTTTCTTTTTTTATTAGAAATCTAGTACCTTAAGTAATTTCTTCTTATGTGGGCATGCTATGTATGTGAATGCGGGCTGACAGCTGTAGTTTTTCCCACTTAAGGTATCCCCCATTTTTTGTACATGACTTGGTTTGTCCGTTTATTTCTGCTGTATGTTTTGTAGAATCGGGGGTTTTTAGGAGGTCATCACGTTGTGTAAGAAAATGCAAGAGAGCGTGCAGAGATAAAACAGTGTTCATCAGGCATGGCAGAGGTGGGGTCAGCAAGATTTAGAGATAGTGATGAGGAGTGACAATAAAAAGAAAGCATAAGAGAGGACAAGACAGCAAAGATTGTGAGTTTCGGGTCCGACGCTAAAGGATTTGCATAAAGGGCAGGGCGTAGTGCCCAGCAGTGGAAAAGTTTGGCACTGCGCCGCACAGACTGGCAGAGGGGCTGAACGAAGAGAGAAAAATAGTAGAGCGGGAGAAAGACAGAGAGGCGAGGGGGAGGATTTAGTCAATAGTGCATCCCTTGTTCTGTAGGAGGAGGACCCGGCTGCGTTGGCAGTGCTGACGGGGAAATCTCTTGTTTGTGTGCTAGATTGGTCCTTTATTGCTTTGATTGCAGAGATTTTACCAATCAGCAGTGGGTTTGAACTGGCATGGCCTTCAGTTTAGGAGTTTAGTGCTTCAACACTGTCTTGCAATACAGGTTGAGGTTTTTCTTTGTTTTATCTTTACTCTAAACAAAGCGCAAAAAATCCAATGGACAAGTCTGTCCTCCTGTTGTCTTCTTGTTTCTGTAGAAATATTTAGCCAGGTAAAGTAGGCTCAACAGTTTTAGCTTACAACATTGCGCAATAACAACATTATATGGTTGCTGGTTCAAGCCTTACCACTGCTAGGTTGCGGCTGTTGGGTCCTTGAGCAAGGCCCTTAACCCTCAGTTGCTCAGACTGTATACTGTAACTGTAATGTAAGTCGCTTTGGATAAAAGGCGTCTGCTAAATGCTGAAAATGTAAATATGGACAATAAATGGTGGAAGTGTGGCTTCAGGAAGCAGCCGACTTGCAACAAGGGGTCACTATTTTAATACCATTTGTTTTTGCAGTTGGACATCTAACAAGCTCATGGTCAGGTGTTAGGGCTGACGGCTCGCTCGCCTTGTGTACTGAGCAGCAGCCAGTCAGAGGACTCATAGGATCCGGGTTCATTGAGATTTCGGACTCGTGATTCCTGATTCAGTACAAAGATTCGAATCATTAACCCGGTTGATTCAGGAACCGCCCAGCTCTAGTATTGAACAGTCTAATCTGCAGCATTTCTCTCCCATTGATACAAATTCGGAACAAAGCGCGTCCCGTATCAGTTCAATACGAAACGCGACATTTAGTTTTCAAATACGGAACGATTCCATATTTTACGGGACGGTTGGCAACCCTAGCGCTAACATGTCAATATAACATCTCGATTCGTGTACAGAAAACGGTTACATTTGCTGACAAGCCCAAACTTGCTAATAAAAACACTCATCAATAATAAAATCAATAATTGTTTATTTATGTTTGAAAATAACTTTGTCCGCTCCGTCAGCCATGTTTATTTTTCTGTGAGGGAAGAGATATTGAAGCTTTCTTAGTTTAATGCTCAGTTTCAACCAAGTACAAAAATGTAGCTTGTCATAATCTTTTATATCCCTTGTAGGCACCACCCTTTTTCACAGATGAGCCCCTTATTTAGAGTAAGATACATGCATTATTAATATTATTAATAATGTGGTGAAAATTCCTGCATTTTTTTTATATCGCAATATACAGTGTATCACAAAAGTGAGTACACCCCTCACATTTCTGCAGATATTTAAGTATATCTTTTCATGGGACAACACTGACAAAATGACACTTTGACACAATGAAAAGTAGTCTGTGTGCAGCTTATATAACAGTGTAAATTTATTCTTCCCTCAAAATAACTCAATATACAGCCATTAATGTCTAAACCACCGGCAACAAAAGTGAGTACACCCCTTAGTGAAAGTTCCTGAAGTGTCAATATTTTGTGTGGCCACCATTATTTCCCAGAACTGCCTTAACTCTCCTGGGCATGGAGTTTACCAGAGCTTCACAGGTTGCCACTGGAATGCTTTTCCACTCCTCCATGACGACATCACGGAGCTGGCGGATATTCGAGACTTTGCGCTCCTCCACCTTCCGCTTGAGGATGCCCCAAAGATGTTCTATTGGGTTTAGGTCTGGAGACATGCTTGGCCAGTCCATCACCTTTACCCTCAGCCTCTTCAATAAAGCAGTGGTCGTCTTAGAGGTGTGTTTGGGGTCATTATCATGCTGGAACACTGCCCTGCGACCCAGTTTCCGGAGGGAGGGGATCATGCTCTGCTTCAGTATTTCACAGTACATATTGGAGTTCATGTGTCCCTCAATGAAATGTTACTCCCCAACACCTGCTGCACTCATGCAGCCCCAGACCATGGCATTCCCACCACCATGCTTGACTGTAGGCATGACACACTTATCTTTGTACTCCTCACCTGATTGCCGCCACACATGCTTGAGACCATCTGAACCAAACAAATTAATCTTGGTCTCATCAGACCATAGGACATGGTTCCAGTAATCCATGTCCTTTGTTGACATGTCTTCAGCAAACTGTTTGCGGGCTTTCTTGTGTAGAGACTTCAGAAGAGGCTTCCTTCTGGGGTGACAGCCATGCAGACCAATTTGATGTAGTGTGCGGCGTATGGTCTGAGCACTGACAGGCTGACCCCCCACCTTTTCAATCTCTGCAGCAATGCTGACAGCACTCCTGCGCCTATCTTTCAAAGACAGCAGTTGGATGTGACGCTGAGCACGTGCACTCAGCTTCTTTGGACGACCAACGCGAGGTCTGTTCTGAGTGGACCCTGCTCTTTTAAAACGCTGGATGATCTTGGCCACTGTGCTGCAGCTCAGTTTCAGGGTGTTGGCAATCTTCTTGTAGCCTTGGCCATCTTCATGTAGCGCAACAATTCGTCTTTTAAGATCCTCAGAGAGTTCTTTGCCATGAGGTGCCATGTTTGAACTTTCAGTGACCAGTATGAGAGAGTGTGAGAGCTGTACTACTAAATTGAACACACCTGCTCCCTATGCACACCTGAGACCTAGTAACACTAACAAATCACATGACATTTTGGAGGGAAAATGACAAGCAGTGCTCAATTTGGACATTTAGGGGTGTAGTCTCTTAGGGGTGTACTCACTTTTGTTGCCGGTGGTTTAGACATTAATGGCTGTATATTGAGTTATTTTGAGGGAAGAATAAATTTACACTGTTATATAAGCTGCACACAGACTACTTTTCATTGTGTCAAAGTGTCATTTTGTCAGTGTTGTCCCATGAAAAGATATACTTAAATATCTGCAGAAATGTGAGGGGTGTACTCACTTTTGTGATACACTGTATATCGCAGGGGGAAAAAAAAATCGCAATGTCAGTTTTTTCCAATATCGTGCAGCCCTATCAGGTGTCCAATTACTTTTGGCCATGTAGTGTATATTCCACCATGTATGTATGCATATAGACCCAATTTATTTTCACAAAACCCTGTTTAACTGGTTCTAAATAGCAGAAGTGGTCAAAAGTCTTTAACTAAAAGGTTATTATGACAAATATATCTGTGATTTTTAGTTGTTGGCCAACTTGCAACAATTGAGAGGAACGTAAATTCAGAAAATTCTGAAAGAACACATCTGGTCATCAGTCAGTGATCTAAGGTTTCAGGACAATTCTTATACAACATAACACGTCCATTTCTTCATTTTGTTTGTTTTTGTTTTTTAAGCCAAAAAGTTTAAGATTATAGCATGGCTTGAAAGTCCAGACCTTGCCTATCATTAGAATTAGAATAGATAATTTTTTGCATTTTCCCCAATTTTCCTCCCAATCTAGTCATATCCAATCACCCTATTGCATTATGCTTCCTCTCTACTGATGCTGATCTTCACCCTGGTTGAGGAGAGCCGTGAGTAACACACGCCCCCTCTGACACGTGTGCAGTAGCCGACTGCATCTTTTCACCTGCACGAGGCGAGTTCATATGCGGATCAGCTTTGTGTACGGAGAGACACACCCTGTCCACATTATTCTTTGAATCTGTGCAGGCGCCATCGATCAGCCAGCAGAGGTCATAATTGCATCAGTTATGATGCAACAACAGCCAACTGTTATTTGTGTAGGCGCACAGCCTGTTGGATTGCAGAGCTGAGTTTTAAACCGACAAGTTTAAAATGTCAGCTCTGGTGCGCTAGCGTGTTGTACTGCTGCGCCACCAGAGCACCCGACCTTGCCTATAATAATGCTGTAGAAGGTCCTTAAACTAACAATTAATGCTTCAACAACCACAAGTCAGAACTAAAGCTAATTTAAAAAAAAAGAGTGGGTCTCCACGGTGATCACAAGTTACTGGAACTGTTTGGTGGTAGTTCCAATAAATGCTTGAGGGCAGTTAATCACATGAGTGATTTCAGTGTTGCATAACTTTTATATACTGTGTATGAATGCCCATGGTTTTAAAATGAGCAAATTACTCAGGTGTCCACATACTTTTGGCCTTATAATCTACCTTTAACTTTAAAAAGTTGGAGGTGGAGGTGTAAATCAATCATGGAAAAAAACACTTTGGGTTTTGTAAAGTTTATACTTAATGTTGGACGCGCTCTGTCCCCTCAAAGCTTTAGCGCTGTAATAGCATGATGATGTCATAGCTCAGCCTGTGGTCAGTGTGGTACGATCCTGCTCTATTTGCTCGATCTGGCACTTTGTTTTTCTTCTTAACTAGCACAACTGCTCCATTTTTGGACCTTATTTAGATCTAGCATCCCTAACAAAGAGGCTTTTGTATGCGTTCAAGTGTTGCGTTTTTAGCATATTTTTCCAAGCATGTCAAAGTAGCATGTTCACGCCTGAATAAAAACCCGCCGATCATGCCGACATGCTGCGCTAATTGCGTTTTTAAAGGTCCACTTTCCCCACCGACGCTCTCCATAGGCCTGACAATGCTAAGCCTCGGCTTGAATCTCAATGAACACAGAAATCAGAGCGGTGCCAGCCGTGTGCATCAGCCCGTGCAGATAACTTTGTGGTATGTCGAAATCAGACCCAAGTTAAGTAGGCTCCAGATTTACGATAATGCTAGAATAACAATGTGATCGGGACATCAAGGCATTTTGACCAGAAGAAAAATAATACACAGGCAGTAAATTGGACCACGGAAGTGTTTTTTAATCGTGTTCTTGATGGTTTAACTGGGATTGTGATGGTTTAACTGTAATCTGTAACACATCATGGTATAAAAGATTTTACCAAAGCCAGCTAAAGTCACACTTTAGTAATACATTAAGTAAGAAATTTTACATATACCAATAAACCAATAAAATAAAACTTACTTTGTTTTTAAGCGTGTAAATCTGGTCATTTCTGCAGTTCAATCCAATCAATCATTCATGTTACCGTAACACAATGTGTGAAATCATACAGACTTGAGCCAAGAGCTTTAGTTATTCTAAACATCTAACATCAAAATGTGAGTGACAGACGGCACATTGACTCGGTGGGTAGCACTGTCACCTCACAGCAAGAAGGTCCTGGGTTTGATTCCCAGGTGGAGCAGTAATGTCTTTAAGGTGAAAGTCTCTAAATTATTGGACATACAGTACAGTCAAAGGTTTACATACACTCTTGAGTGAGATGTAACACATGGCAGACTTGGACCTGAAACGTGTGCAACTGCTCTTTGTTTAAAGTGCAGACCAAACGTCTGTTGCTCCATGGTTTAGTTCCGATGCTCACAGGCCATCGTAGGCACTTTCAGTGGTGGACAGGGGGTCAGTGAAGGCACCTTGACTGCTCTGTTGCTATGGCATCCCATATACAGAAAGTTGTGATGGATTGTGTGTTCTGACCCCTTTTTATGATAAACAGCATTATGTTTACGTTCTTCTGTGGGATAGGACCAGACGGGCTGACCTTTGAGTCTTGGGTACCCATAACCCTGACAGCAGCTCACTGAAGCAGCTCCTTCCTTGGACCAAGTTTGGAAGTTACTAATGACAGCATGCTGGAAAGACCCCAGAAGACTTGAAAATGGTCGGATCCAGTTGTCTTGCCCTTAAAGTTGCACAGATCCTTACGCTTGCCAGTCTTTCCGGCTTCCAATACTGTTTACTTGTTGTTTAAAATGACAGACCTGTTTTTGAAGGTTCTTTTATTACGTCTTACTATTCAGTAAGATCTTCAGTACAGATTTTCCTGACTGCATAAGTTAGTAGTTTAAGTTTTTTCCTGAATTTTATTTGCTAACAAGTGTATATAAACTTTTGACTCCAGCTGTATGCTACAAATGTGTTAGACAGTGATTGGGTTGAAAAAAAATACCCAGTGTATTATGTTCTCAATCAGGCTTTGGCGCTGTTACTGGCCGTTCTACGTAATTAATACATTCTGGATTGGAGAAACTCAGGAGCTGATTTGATGTCCGGGGAGTATAAATGCTATCCTTGATAATGTGGCGGCGGCAGCGGTATCGAAATGTGCCGTACGTGCCCTTCGGGACGCAGCACGGTGCCGCGCTGTGCCTTCATTTCCTCCATGGCCACAAATTGCTTGCAGATATTTCACACATAGTAACGCGCTGATTTGTAAAGTGGGATAATTACAAACCACGCCAAGCACTGCTTCAAAGATCCTTCTGCATCACTGGCCTGGCCATGATCAGTATGCATGTGTGTGTTTCTGGGTGGGAAAGTTTTTGGTGTACTTTATTGTTCCTGGTGTGGGATTTAATGATGAGCTGGTGTAAGGGTAGCGATTAGTGTGATTACTAAAGGGACATTTACAAGTATTTTTAGGCAGCTGCTTTAGCAGAGAAGCTGGAAAGCAGTGTGAAGGGAGAAAGAGAAGTGAAAAAAGCTTTTTGGGAGAAATAGATTGTGAAATAGATGTGAGAAATGGTTTTCACTTGATATCTAGATTCCCCCGCGCCCACTGACACTTTGGTATTTGGAGTTGAATTGATACTTGGACGGATTGTTTGCTCACAAAGGAAGAGACTGTGCTGCGATATTCGAGCTGATAAAATGGAAAGTAAGACTATAATGTTTGTGCAGGTGCAAATAGAGAGAGATCCCACTGCACCAGATTCCACACTGGAGCATTAGGTTGAGGGTTGAACAGTATATATGTATATACAAGTTATTTAGCCAAAAGTATGTGGCCGCTCGTCCTTACCTTTGAGCGACCAGGTGTATAGAATCAATTGAAAAAGTAATTTACATGCTTACAATTTTGTGGAACCAGTTTGGAGAAGTCAAAAGAAGTCAAAAGTTCTTGTTCCAGCATGACTGTTCCTGTATGAACAAAGCCAGTCAAGTCAGATTTATTTGTATAGCGCTTTTTATAATGGACATTAGGCAACTAAACAGATTCCAGGACCGACAGACCAAAAATCCCTGTTGAGCAAGCCGAGGGCGACAGTGGCAAGGAGAAACTCCCTTAAAATTACAGGTTGAGAGGAACCAGACAAAGCACGGTCTGTAACGACATAATCTGGCTTAATAATATGAACTAATATTTACATTAAGGGAGTTCTAGCAATGATTACATAAACAAAATTACATGTTGCAATTATTTTTACAGATATGACTAAAAAACTCATATCTCGATATGCTTTAGAGAAATGGTGATATACAATATGATACGATATAATGTAAACTTAAAGTACAATGGCAGGCCACTGCCCGTATTTTAGCCTATTTGGCTAAGTTATCTTAAAAACACAAAACATTGTTGTTCTGATAAATTCTGACTGATTACTGTGTTTATATTTTGTATTATTACAGGCTGTATTTGTATTAATATTGACAATATTTATATCAAACAAACCAGCAGAATCTCGCAATCACAATTATGCTCCATTTTACTTAATATATGAGCATCAAAAATATCCCGAAAAAGTTCAGTATTTGATAATGCTTTGCTATCATTGCAAAGTGAAAGCGCACGTTAAACAACAACACCGCGTCCAAGATCAACCACACAGCAGCATAAAATCATAACTGCTGCTTACCTTCTTGTTTCCAGAATATCTCCAGAATATACAGTATATATATATATATATATCCATTTCCAACTGTGTTTGTCCACCATGCCTTTACAACCAATCAAGAGAGAGATTGAAATTCTGTTCAAAATCTGAATTCGGATGCTCTGATTGGTTTATTTAAGGCTTGAACCATGAATTAATCTCTTTCACAAATGAACTGATTCATTTGAGTGAGTAAATCTTTATCATAGATAAGAACACAGCTCCCTGACTCGATTCCAATGAATAATTCGTTTGAAAAGAGTCGTTTCGGACAGTGATTCAGTTTGCATGTGTGTGCGTGCACGCGCCCACCTGTTCATGCAGCGTGCTGAACAGCGCTTTTGTTCTCTGTTTTAAATGTTCTCAAATGGTAACCTGTGTATCCTAGACATACTCGATATATCGAATATGGCCATTTTTAACATTGTGTAAAAAGTAATATGGAATATATCGATATTCCGATATACCGCCCAGCCCTAGTGTCAGTTGCGAAGCTCCTCAGTCAGCAGTGGATGGTCGTATTGGTGAGGTGAAGCGTAACACAATCTACCCTGATTGGATACGACTAGATTATGGAGAAAAATAAAATAGATGTTGGTTATACAGAAAATAACCTAATTTTTACTATTCCAGTAAGTATGATAAAAAAAATCTTGCATGTTTTGGGGCTATTGTTGTCACAAAGATGAAAAGCTTGTTTGGTCATGATTGGATCCAATTAAATCCATAGAAATAGTTTGATGAAAACAGACTTAAGATTAGGCCTGAACCCTTTTAAAAAGCATGTGGATGAGCCTCAACAAGCATAGGAGAAGACTCAGTGCTTGTACTGAATACATGGGTGTTATATTTTATTGTGAAAAATCCATTTTCTTAAAATAAATGCACTTCATAGAGACATTTTTCATAAACCTTTTTACAGTCTTTAACAAGGTGGTCATGAATCTTGGAGCCGACTGTAACTGTAAAATTAATCACATTATCACAATATCAATATCATACAGTCATCTAACCCACCTCTCACAGCTCATAGATGTGTGTGAAAGATGCATGATTTGGCAACCGTTTCATACCCGCACTGAGCTTAATGACTCATCTTAGTTGCGTCTTTGAGAACTCGAAACAGAACCTCAGCAGAGTGTTAGAGAGAGGACATGCAGACATGCCTGCTGTGTGTTACCTGTGCCAGCACACACACATTCACACACCTGCTCGGTACCCAACACTTCCTCAAAAGTGTAATCACACACACTATCCGAGTGTGAAAGGATGGGTGTGGACAGATGCATTTTCCACTCAAAGTCTCCGACACAGAGGAGATGACCATGCATGATTTGGGTCGGCTGTCTGTTTGTAGTGAAGTGTTCTCTGCGCCGACAAGCTGGCACGCCTGGGCTGGCACCCCATGCCACTATGAGCTGGCTCACGACTCTTGCTCTCACAGTCTGCTCTATGTCTGCTATCTCAGTAATTCTCACTTATGCACGGTCTCTTGCTCTCACTGGAAGCACGACTTTCTTGTCTGCAATACCTTTCATTCATTCACTGCTTTCTCACCCACTCACCCTCTTTTCACTATCTGGCGGATTGCGATTACGGGGACAGAGGGCAGAGGCAGAATCTCCTCTTCCCGGAGGAGGTCAGGGTCACAGTCAGGGACGCACAGCAGGCCACGTTGAGCCCAAATCTCTCTAATTAAGACCACCATCACAAGCACTGCTACAGGAAACCTTCAGCAGGTTAAAGATGAATCCATGCTGCTTGTTATAAACATTTCGAATGTCTTTGAAGTTCAAGGTTGTCATGGGTGTATAATGTTTTGTGCATTTGAAGAGGTTACCACAGTACACTTCTAAAAATAAAAAAAGTTGCATAATATTTCAACGAACAGTAAAATACAGATTTATATTTACATT
The DNA here is from genome assembly GCF_030014385.1 of Trichomycterus rosablanca. NCBI lineage: Eukaryota > Metazoa > Chordata > Actinopteri > Siluriformes > Trichomycteridae > Trichomycterus > Trichomycterus rosablanca. Next base: position 6,253,267 of record NC_086009.1, on the reverse strand, counting down.
ATTGGCATTAAGCAGATGCTCTTATCCGGAGCGACTTACAGAAGTGCTTCCACAGTAAACATTTGCCTACAGTAGTTTAAGTAGACAACAGTCCAAAAATAATATAGAAAATACAGAAGTATAGAAAATATAGAATATACAATACAGTATAAAGAATATATTATATAGAAAATACAGAAATGTTATAGTGTCAAATATTATAGCATGACAGTTCTACCTATATTTCCATGAGGGATCTTCAAAAAGTTCTTGCACTTTTATATTTTGGTTGGAAATGGTGAGGGCGGGAGGAGTAGTGATTGGTCGTGTCTAAGAGACTGCGAGACGCTTATAGTCTGGATTTAGAACCATCTGATTTCCACCTTTTTGGACGCTCAGAAGAAGCTTTAAGGGGAAGAAGAGTTTCATGTGATGATGATGTGAAAGCATCTATGCAACAGTGGCTACGAGCTCAACCAAAAACATTTTTGCTGATGGCATTGAAATAGTATGACTCTGGGAAAAATGCATCGCAAAAGGAGGGTGACTATTTAGAAAAGTGATCTAATTTGTTTTGAAATTCTTAATAAATAGAGTTTAAAAAATGTGGAAACTTTTTGAAGAACCATGGTACATGGCACCAGTAGCAAATGACAGATATCAAGAGAAAACGTTTTTTTTTGTTTTTTTTTTGGTCAGGGTTGCACTGGGTCTGGTTCTATCCACAATAACTGGGTACAGGGCATAAACACACTTTTGTTAGGGCCCCAATACATCGCAGAGCTTAGGCCATCTAGACATAGCCAATCATGTTTGTATAGACACCCAGCTGGCTGATAAGTTAGCGTTATAGACGGCTACACTTCTAAAGGACATGTAATTAATGGCAGTTTTTGCCATTACAATTATTTAGGCTACTTTAGCATTATACTAGGTTAAATATACCTACATACAGATTATAAATTGGTGAGGTAAAACGTTTTATAATCTCACTGCCTAATTTCTTGCTACTGAGCCTAATTAATGACTTTTGACTTATCAAGTACAGTAAATACAGTACATAAATCAGCTGCTTAAACATGGACATTGCTTACAGTCAAGTGAGCTTTACATCATAATGAGCTTAGACACTAACACAAAAGACAAAAGCCACATCCCTGACTTTGTGGTTTTTTGTCATACCTATAAAAAGATGGATACTTTGGGTTGAGAGTAACTGTTGCTATTTCAGCTCGTCTGTACATAATACAAAATAAATACCTGCATATCATCCTCACTTATGTATTAATGTATTTTTACTATAAAGGTGCATAAGTCTCGGTTTAGAAAACAAAGGCTTTGCTGGTCCTGCTTATTGTTCTCTTTTCTACACTGCTGCATTTTATTTTCTCTTTCTGCTGGAACGCTGTAACTTCATCAGTCCACCCTAATAAATTTACAAGCTGCACAGCTTCTGTGTTGCCGTTTTTAATGATGTGCTTCATAAATACGTCTGCAGTCTGTCTCCCAAGCCAGTAAGTTTCAGTTGTGCCAGTATTGTGTCGTAGTCGCTGCACGTTTTCCAGCAGGACAGTTTTCAGTTTGCATCAGCAGCTTTTTTATTAAAGGGGAACAGTCAGTTTTGGATATTTTCTAAATGCAGAAAAGGCTGTGTAATGCTTATGATGTTGAAGCAAAATAATGAGTTTTTTTTAAAGCTCTGGCATGACACAGCATTTTTATTTAAATACCTCAGGTTGTTTCACAAAAAATAAACCATATGCTTCTGATGTTTTTTTTTTTTTTAATTATTATTTCTTAATTTTGCAGGATGTGACTGTCTTTTAAATGTTTTTGGAAAAATATACAACAACTTTTTAAAAAAATTTAATGGTTTTTACTAGTAAGTTTATAATGAATTTAAAATAACCAACAAGAACTTACTGGAAATCTAAGCTTGCCAACAATATGCCAGTTAAGTCTCCACCAATCAGATGTACGTAAATAGCACATTGAAAGTGGGAAATACAAGCAAAATGCTCTATGGCAAGGTCAAGAAATCTTGAGAGGAAATATTTAACATAATGTGGTCACAGTGTAGATCACACATTAACTTGCTTCTTGAATACATGCTTATAGAATAGACTTTACTAATAACTGGGGGGGGGGGGGGGGGGGTGTCAGAACATGTAGGATGTTTATGTACAATTAACTTAAATGCATGGCTATATTTAAGACTATAATTAATCTTTAATTTCCTTTGGGATCAATAAAGTATCTATCTATCTGTCTGTCTGTCTGTCTGTCTGTCTGTCTGCCTGTCTGTCTGTCTGTCTGTCTGTCTGTCTGTCTATCTATCTATCTATCTATCTATCTATCTATCTATCTATCTAAGATGCAATTCTGCAGCATGAAAAATACATTTTATAGACCATCTATGCAATATAAATGGCAAATTCCAAAATAAAATGAATAAATGTTTTTTTTTTTCTGTTTGGTCAATTAACAAGCATTGCAGATTAAATCCCTGAAACCCTGACTAAATTATTTTTGTTACTCTTGTTTATTCAGTTACAGGTGGCAGACGTGTTTAATGGGTTTAAATAGCCAAACATGACTTGTCTCACTGTTTTAGCCAAAGAAAACTTTTGGGTGGTGCACCGATCTGTATTAAATTAGGCTATAGGCGCTCAAGTGGTCTTTTGTACAGGTTTGGACATTTTTGGACAATTTCCATGTTTTGTTGATTTTCTGAAAGAAAAAGAAATGAACACATGCTCTACATGGATCAATCCTAGGCACAATTAAATGCTTAATTACTTGTAAAGAAATATAGACCTACAACATCAGATGTTGCATTTACAAAATGTAGTTTAATATTTTATTTAGCAAATAAATATACATTGCACTTCGATTTGGAAAATAAAATGACAGGTTTCTTTCCTTTACTTCAATCAGGGGTTCAAACTTGAAGGGAAGACTAGAAGTTAGGATCAGAGTCTGTAAAGCAGAGCTTAAAGTGTGCTTTATTTTAACCTTATATGTTGGACATTACTTTACATTTGATTAAAACACACTAAATAAATGCAATATAGTTTAACTGATGTGGACGTACCTAAAGTAAACTGTAGAAATGTATACAGCATTTATACAGGATCTTTTTCCCCATTTCGTGGGTTGTTTGTCTGCAGACTAATGGGAACCAGTCCTGGTTCAGGTTCTCCACACGCTGCTTGGTTTTGTTGCCAGAAGAAAATAGAAGTTTGTCACTGAGCTGTACATCTTTATGATAAATGATCTTCATGATATTAATGCGATGCGCGTCCCAGTCAAGCGCTATTGAAATATTAAATCCTTCAAGAGGATCCAGCGCCAAGCAGTCTTTCCAAATCCAGAGGTTTTCCCCCTCAGAGACAGATGTGTTTCACTGTGAGTAACTGCAGCTAATTCTCCATTCAGTAAGTTAAAGCCACATCATTGATCCTGATGAATTAATAGTCGAGTGGACGTCAAGACGCACAATGACTCCCAACTCCCGACCGTCAACAATGCTTATCCCTCAATAAATCAATAAATCATGTAGATAAGCAGAGACACACCGGGCTGTTCATGTAGTCTGGAAACTATTAATATTAAATACTGAGTTCTGAATGTAACTTATACCAATTAAACATTGTGTTATATTGCATTAACGAGTTTGCCTAAAGTAAAAAATACACTGAGATAAGTATGAGGCTTATGCAAATATTCTACTTTTTATAGGTCAAATTAATGTGCAAATCTTCTGCTAATAACAGGATACATGTAAGTATTTATTATATAAAAAGGACAGATTTACTGTAGTGTAATAAGTTTGAATAGTTAAACATCACAGCCCTACAGATTAGACTGTTTTAAACTCACGTGTTTATGTCATAGTTTTATATTAATATTTATTAAATTCGATGTTGATTTATGTAACGTTGAACTTTCCTGCGAAAAAAGCGCACATGTGATAATAGTTACAATTATTCAATTATAGAAAATCACTTTAAATTCGCTTGTTTTACACATTTTGTTAAATTGACTCTTGAATTTTTTTACACTTTATATGTTATACATTTTACATACTTGTGATCATATGTAAACACGTGCGATTGAAAAATGTGCAAAACAGCGTTAACGTGATTGCATTTTCTTTTTAGCAATATTTTTAACATTATCGTGTTTTTAAGGAAGCAAAAAAAAATGTTGTCAAATAATATTTTTTAAAAAGTGTTATGACGTAGAACTGGCATGGATTTATTTAATATGAACTGTGATGATAAAACGAAACTGTTGCTGTTGGTGCTAGAATTTTTTTTTAACATCAAGTTTTATATTAGGTAAAAAGCATGCTAGTTAAATAATGCAAGAAGCTATATCGTCTTGCCTTTGTTTTCCAAAATAATCAGCTACATGTGATTAATAAATATTAAATAATAATAATGTTAACTATAAAACATCATGGCCATGTTGTAAATCAATGAAAAATCGTACTTGGTTTTTTTTTTGCCCAAGACAACAAACTAAAACGTTTTTTTTTATGAAAAAGACTTAGTTAAGATCTAGAATGAATAGAATATATTTTTTTAAATGAAAAAAATATGTTTTACTTTGTAAATGAGGTTAAATTAGCCTATAGACGTGTTACAACCTAATGTCAAGGTGATCCGTTTATTAAGTAGGGGTGATGGTGTTCCATGCCTTTAGATCTAAAGCAAATGAATGTTACAACGAAGTGTTCATGGTTCTGATTGCTCCTCAAAACAAAGACAGTTTTATTCTAATAAAAACGTAAATTTAAAAAATGAACTTGGACTTAGATGGGATGTACAGAACATTGAAACCTACTTTAAAATATAATCATTGCTAAGAGTAGGCCTATATAAACTAAATCACACTGTCATCTGAGTTTTATATTAATTATTTCAGGTCAGTGAAATAAATACTGTTAAAGTGTTTTTATTTTATTTTTTTTAGAATAATATGAACCAGTTTTACACTCGTTTATATGAAAATTGCTCTTGTATGGAAGTTAATGAAACATATGCTGTATGGAATAGTGTCATCCCATGTACTAAACATCATAACCTCACTAAATGGTATTAGTACTAAATGCTATTTTATTCTGTGTCAGATTTGATGTAGATGAGATTTTAGATTTAGTCTTTAGTCCCTGTATTTTAATAGACATGTGCATGGACCGTTCAGGCCGGGTGCGCGCGTTCAGTGTGAGCGGAACTGAGTGCACGATAAGCTTTTACTATAAAATGAGTTTAAACAGAAAAAGCCTCTCAGAGTTCGCTTAAAGTGCTAATTTGATTGTTGGCTGTGTGTGCTGAACTGTATTTGTATTTGGGTCTCCGCACCGACACAAAGCAGCAGAACAAAGCTCTCAGAAAAGAGCACAGCTCCTCATTAGAAACGTGAACGCGCATTACCGTCAGTTGTGCGTTATAAGCGGTATTATATAAAAGATTGAGGTGAATTGTGTACTTTAGCAGCTTTAGATTTACACTAAAAAGTGAAAGTAACGAATGAAATGTAGGCCTACTTATTTCATGGGTCTAAAACGTTTAGTGCATTGTTCACCGGTACAATCTTTAAGATGAAGTAAACATGACATCCCTGCAAAAATAACAATCAGCTACTGAACAGTTAAGTGGCAGTAAAAACAGAATACACGTGGTTTAATTTTTTATTATTATTTTAGCTTGTTTATGTCTACTGTTGCTACATATTTACCTGAATTCAGGATGGAGTTTAAAGCCAGTGTTAGGCTAGTACATAATTTTAAGTGAACATACAGTAAGGCAAATGTTCAGTTCTCTAAGTACACGTTGTGTTTATTTTGCTGGGCATGAGCCGAGTCTTTGATTTGACTCACTTTATAAATATAAACCACAGTGTCGACTCACGCAAATAAAGCTTCAGTACTGAGGTAATTACTTTTGGTAATCTGAGGTAAACATTTTGTTTTGCAGGTAGCACTATTAATACAAAATATCATTAAAGAATTACTCTGTTAAACGTATATTAATACTACAACTTGTATTAATGAGTGTAAAACTGTATTTTTGAAGAGTAAACGTCAGGACAGGTTGTATTTAACTGGTTTACTGACTAACTGATACAAAACAGCTGAGCAAATTGCTAACTTTTAGCAGCACTTGACTTGATGTAACATTTTAGACAATTAGCTGGTCATTTTCAATAAAAAAACATTATTATTTTAATATGCTGAATTACTTGGCTAAAAGAACAGTGTTCCTAACCCTAAGTGACTCGCCTTTAATAGCCTTAATACCTTAGTATAGTTTTTTGCTGGTCAAACCACTTGATTCTGCACCACTTTAATGAGAATTTGTCAATAAATACTGAATGGGCAGTAAAAACTGCACAGATTTAACTGCGCTGGCTTTCATTTCTTCTTTTTTTTTTTTTTGGTCGATCCCGTAGGCCTATGTAGGGGTTGCCATAGTGGCTCTGATATGCATGCCTGGTATGCAGCCTTGACACCGGTTGTGTGCCGGTTCCCTTCCTGACACAATAGTCCAATTTCTATCTGGGCTTGGGACCGGCATTGAGAGTGCACTGTCAAGACAAGTGTGCCTCCCAATGGCTAGGCTATTTCGACAATATCTACTATCTTCTATATCAAGACATTATCCAATCATGTCCACGCAGACGCCTGATGGCCCGGTAGCACAGTTAAGATTAGAACCCTGGATCCCCTAATTTCAGCAGTATAGTTGGCTGGCATACTTGTGTTTGCTGGGTGTAATAATTATACAGAATACCATGATGTTATGTTACACAGGCTATTTAACCAATTTTATATTTTTATATTTACTAAATTGATGCTAAACTTCCCTTTTCCTGCCAACCCCTATCAAGTCCAAATGAATTCTTGATATAAATAGAGTTAATCATTTGTGGTTTTATTTTATTTTATTCCCCCCACTAAAACATCCCTCCATCCCCTCAAGATTTAGAATTCTTCTAGGAGTGATTTATGTTTATTGACTCATTTGCGTTAAACGGTTTTATGATTTCTAGTGTTTTTTTCCCTCTGGAGTGTGACAAGTGCCTAAGGCACCAAGTTTAATCACATTATCAATATTAAAATGACAATTTCTTTTTTCATCTAAGTTCGTATGTCTTATTTTCTATTTGGCTTGATGTTTCTGGTGGTGAATCCCTCTCCTTTATTTCCTTCTATCCGTGGTCCTCCATACATATGGATTTCGAACATTTTATGCCAGGAAAAAATATTAGCTAATGAGTTTGGCCACGAGAGATTTTTTTGCAGTCTGTGAAATTACTCACTTTTATTATTCAGAAACGTTCATGTTTGGGAGTTGAACACATTTTCTCCTGGCCAACTTGTAATTCAGCTGCATGTATTTGTAGGTGTTTGGGTGTATTGCTGTTCTTATTAATTGGTGTCAGGGTTTTTTTTAACCGACGGCGACAGAATAACACAAATGCTCGGTCAGCGTGCGGTGCCAAGCTGCGTTTCCAGCTCGTTCATTTCCATTTGCAGCCTGGCACACTCTGACCATGCTGTCTTGTCTCTTTTTTAAACATTAATATTGTAAGTGCAGGGTAAGAAGAAGATACACACACACTGTCTGTTTGATTTTGTTTGGTTTTCATTAGTAAACAGTGGGCATTGATATTGGCTTTTGATTGGAGCTTTGCATCATCATGCCACAGCAATTATGTTATGCTTATATGTAATATACGTACAACCTTTATATATTGCCATGTTTATGGCCCATTGTCATTTACTTACCATACAATCCATACCATATTTCAAATATGGGTTTTATTAGCCTCCAGATCCTCTATACAGTGTATCACGAAAGTGAGTACACCCCTCACATTTCTGCAAATATTTCATTATATCTTTTCATGGGACAACACTATAGACATGAAACTTGGATATAACTTAGAGTAGTCAGTGTACAGCTTGTATAGCAGTGTAGATTTACTGTCTTCTGAAAATAACTCAACACACAGCCATTAATGTCTAAATAGCTGGCAACATAAGTGAGTACACCCCACAGTGAACATGTCCAAATTGTGCCCAAATGTGTCGTTGTCCCTCCCTGGTGTCATGTGTCAAGGTCCCAGGTGTAAATGGGGAGCAGGGCTGTTAAATTTGGTGTTTTGGGTACAATTCTCTCATACTGGCCACTGGATATTCAACATGGCACCTCATGGCAAAGAACTCTCTGAGGATGTGAGAAATAGAATTGTTGCTCTCCACAAAGATGGCCTGGGCTATAAGAAGATTGCTAACACCCTGAAACTGAGCTACAGCATGGTTGCCAAGGTCATACAGCGGTTTTCCAGGACAGGTTCCACTCGGAACAGGCTTCGCCAGGGTCGACCAAAGAAGTCGAGTCCACGTGTTCGGCGTCATATCCAGAGGTTGGCTTTAAAAAATAGACACATGAGTGCTGCCAGCATTGCTGCAGAGGTTGAAGACGTGGGACGTCAGCCTGTCAGTGCTCAGACCATACACCGCACACTGCATCAACTCGGTCTGCATGGTCGTCATCCCAGAAGGAAGCTGACGCACAAGAAAGCCAGCAAACAGTTTGCTGAAGACAAGCAGTCCAAGAACATGGATTACTGGAATGCCCTGTGGTCTGACGAGACCAAGATAAACTTGTTTGGCTCAGATGGTGTCCAGCATGTGTGGCGGCGCCCTGGTGAGAAGTACCAAGACAACTGTATCTTACCTACAGTCAAGCATGGTGGTGGTAGCATCATGGTCTTGGGCTGCATGAGTGTTGCTGGCACTGGGGAGCTGCAGTTCATTGAGGGAAACATGAATTCCAACATGTACTGTGACATTCCGAAACAGAGCATGATCCCCTTCCTTCGAAAACAGGGCCTCATGGCAGTTTTCCAACAGGATAACGACCCCAAACACAACCACCAAGATGACAACTGCCTTGCTAAGGAAGCTGAAGGTAAAGGTGATGGACTAAACCCAATTGAGCACCTGTGGCGCATCCTCAAGTGGAAGGTGGAGGAGTTTAAGGTGTCTAACATCCACCAGCTCCGTGATGTCATCACGGAGGAGTGGAAGAGGATTCCAGTAGCAACCTGTGCAGCTCTGGTGAATTCCATGCCCAGGAGGGTTAAGGCAGTGATAATAATGGTGGTCACACAAAATATTGACACTTTGGGCACAATTTGGACATGTTCACTGTGGGGTGTACTCACTTATGTTGCCAGCTATTTAGACATTAATGGCTGTGTGTTGAGTTATTTTCAGAAGACAGTAAATCTACACTGCTATACAAGCTGTACACTGACTACTCTAACTTATATCCAAGTTTCATGTCTATAGTGTTGTCCCATGAAAAGATATAATGAAATATTTGCAGAAATGTGAGGGGTGTACTCACTTTCGTGATACACTGTATATCCTAAATTTGTAATTAGATCAATCTGCAGGACACACTAATGTGAATTTGCATATACATTTACAGTGGTATCTTGAAACTCAACGTCAATTGGTTTTGGGAGTGGCGTTGAGTTTAAAAGGCATCGAGTTTCAAGGTATTTTTTCCCATAAGGCTGTATGGGAAACCTGATAATGTGTTCCCGTGGACTTGCATATATTTTAGGCTAATGTAAAATAATGGGGTTGTTTTTGACACTTATACACTGAAAATAACACAAATATAATATAAAAACACAGAAACACAGAAAAAGCTGATTCCTACAATCAGCTGAGCTGTAACACAAGTTTAAAAGTGAAACAGTGAGAAAAATCCAGCTAAACACAGATACATGTGGACATTTTCAGACTGTTATTCCACACAAATGCAGATTCGTCTCATATTCGCACTTTGATGGCGTATTACCGCACCGCTCAAGCCGAGCGCTGAACAAAGTGACTGTTCATTGTTAATTTGAAATGAAATAAATACATTTTAAAAAACAAACTAAACATGTTGAGTTTAAGCGAAATGTTGAGTTTAAGGGTACAAATTTCTTGACGAAGGACGTTGATTTTTTAAAGATTTTGAGTTTAGGGGACGTTGAGTTACAAGGTACCACTGCACATTTATACATATAATGTCCTGAGGACAGAATGGCCTATTTATTTTGAGGCTATTTGCAATGTTCTTAGACACATGCAAACCTAAAAACAAAACAAAACCCATAAAACGCACCTTTAAACACACGTTCAGTTACAGTTATCTGACTGCATTAAGCGCTCGCTCAATTAGAGGAAGTCATTAAAGACTGTATTTCATACACAAAACCGATTGTTTGTCTTACATCGGCTCTTTCCCGCATCTGGAAAAAAAGCGCATTCATAAACAAATGCTCCTCACTCCAGGTTGTGCTTTAATTAGCGTCCTACAAAAGCCCCCAAGCAGGTGCTGTTTTTGACACATTGAATCGTGTTTGAAAGAGATCATAGTAATAAAAAGGTTTAAGGTAAATAAGAGGGATGTTTGCGTTGTGACAGGTGGATTTGTATAGCTGCTATTATCGTGCACTCTTCAGCTGGTTCGGTGTATGGCCTGTTTGATTTAATGAGTATTTGCATGTGTTTGATAGACTGGCACTCCAAGCCCAAGTTGTGGTTGGATTTGGATCCGTTGCCAATTTTTTTTCCCCTCCGGCAGCAATACCACCGTAATATCAACGAGCGGTCAAAAGGTACTTTAAGGAAACACTGTACTGTATTAAAATTTCCATTTATTTTCACATTTATTCTCATCCCGGGCTGGATGTGCTTATGGGCTTATTTAGAAAAGAAAGCCACATGTTTGTGAGGCTTTGTTTGTACTGGCTGCTGTTGTTTAGTTGCAGCCGAGTGTGTAAATTCAGGGCAGAGAAGCATATGGTTTGTGTCATGTGTTCGACATTTGACTGAGTAGTTCATCTGTCAGAATTGGACCACTGTGATTCAGTTTTGCATGCTAATAGGGGTGTAAAAAGCCCAGAAAACTAAAAAAATGAACACACAAATAATGTGGACAAACACTTTTAGACCAAACTTATTTGGACACTTCACTATGAGCTTGTTGATATTCAAATAGAGTGACCTCTGTGTGACCTTTCAGCTATAACAACAGCCACTCTTCTTAGAAGGATTCTCACAAGACTTTGAATTATGTGTGTGGGAATTTGTGCCAATTAAGTCAAAAGAGCATTTGTATGACTGAGCAATGATGTTGATTAAGGGCTCTGTGCAGGCTACTCTTCATGTCTTTATGCACAGGGGCACAGTATGCAGTATGTACTGAATGGAGTATGCAGTATACAGTATGTATTGAATGCAGTATGCAGTTTACAGTATGTACCAAATGCAGTATACAGTGTGTACTGAATGCAGTATGCAGTATACAGTGTGTACTGAATGCAGTATACAGTATGTACTAAATGCAGTATGCAGTATACAGTATGTACTAAATGCAGTATATAGTATGTACTGAATGCAGTATGCAGTATACAGTGTGTACTAAATGGAGTATGTAGTATACAATATATACTGAAGGCAGTATGCAGTATACAATATATACTGAAGGCAGTATGCAGTATACAATATATACTGAAGGCAGTATGCAGTATACAATATATACTAAATGCAGTATGCAGTATACAATATATACTAAATGGAGTATGTAGTATACAATATATACTGAATGCAGTGTACAGTATGTATACTGAATGCAGTATGCAGTATACAATATATACTGAATGCAGTATGCAGTATACAATATATACAGAATGGAGTATGCAGTATACAATATATACTGAATGCAGTATGCAGTATACAATATATACTGAAGGCAGTATGCAGTATACAATATATACTAAATGGAGTATGTAGTATACAATATATACTAAATGCAGTATGCAGTATACAATATATACAGAATGCAGTATGCAGTATACAATATATACAGAATGGAGTATGCAGTATACAATATATACTGAATGCAGTATGCAGTATACAATATATACTGAATGCAGTATGCAGTATACAATATATACTGAAGGCAGTATGCAGTATACAATATATACTGAATGCAGTATGCAGTATACAATATATACTGAAGGCAGTATGCAGTATACAATATATACTAAATGCAGTATGCAGTATACAATATATACTAAATGCAGTATGCAGTATACAATATATACTGAATGCAGTATGCAGTATACAATATATACTGAATGCAGTATGCAGTATACAATATACACTGAAGGCAGTATGCAGTATACAATATATACTGAAGGCAGTATGCAGTATACAATATATACTAAATGCAGTATGCAGTATACAATATATACTGAATGCAGTATGCAGTATACAATATACACTGAAGGCAGTATGCAGTATACAATATATACTGAAGGCAGTATGCAGTATACAATATATACTAAATGCAGTATGCAGTATACAATATATACTGAAGGCAGTATGCAGTATACAATATATACTGATGGCAGTATGCAGTATACAATATATACTAAATGCAGTATGCAGTATACAATATATACTAAATGCAGTATGCAGTATACAATATATACTAAATGCAGTATGCATTTTACAATATATACTGAATGCAGTATGCAGTATACAATATATACTGAATGCAGTATGCAGTATACAATATATACTAAATGCAGTATGCAGTATACAATATATACTGAATGCAGTATGCAGTATACAATATATACTAAATGCAGTATGCAGTATACAATATATACTGAATGCAGTATGCAGTATACAATATATACTAAATGCAGTATGCAGTATACAATATATACTAAATGCAGTATGCAGTATACAATATATACTAAATGCAGTATGCAGTATACAATATATACTGAATGCAGTATGCAGTATACAATATATACTGAATGCAGTATGCAGTATACAATATATACTGAATGCAGTATGCAGTATACAATATATACTGAATGCAGTATGCAGTATACAATATATACTAAATGCAGTATGCAGTATACAATATATACTAAATGCAGTATGCAGTATACAATATATACTAAATGCAGTATGCAGTATACAATATATACTGAATGCAGTATGCAGTATACAATATATACTGAATGCAGTATGCAGTGTACAGTATGTATACTGAATGGAATAGTGTGACCTCATGCTACACATAATCAGTAATCAGGTGATGCTCTAGCTCTCAAAAGGGCACAGACTGATGGCTATGTGAGTGTGCCCTCCTGTCCTTGACCAAAGCTTGCCATGTCTAGCAATGCTAGCGTGGACTGGCGTGTCATGTGTTTGCCCTTAAATCCTAAATGCACACATCAGTATTTTGTGAAACCACGAGGCATGTTGCTCTCCCATGGCTTTGTTTGGGGCTGCTAAATCCAGGAGCAGCTGCTGACTACAGGGTCCGTAGGGATTTTTGGGAGCTCTGCGCTCTCTCCCATCACCCTGTGCCAAGGAGGCATTACGCAAGGAGGGGGGGTCTAAGCCCTGCCGTGACAGTGGCTTCTCTGACAGCAAAGCAAGGCCGTACAGCGACAGGGTTGGTATGTTATGAACTCTTCCGACCGGCACATTGTGGACCGTCGGACTGGACCACGTCCTCTCGCGCCCCTTCCCTCCTTCGGGTTTCTCCCATCCCGGTTTTCTCCCTCCCTCTCTACCCCTTCTCATTTCCCTCCCTTTCAGCTCCTGAAGCGAACGCATTGGCTGGGCTACAGGCATCTCGTTGCCAAATAGGTGGGCCCTACTCATGTTGGCAAAGGCTCAGGCAATGGTTAGGTAAAGAACCCCGACAGGACGAGAAAGAGAGAGAGAGAGCACAATCGATTGAGCGAAAAAAAGAGAGAGCGCGTCGGAGAGAAAAAGGAAAAAAAAGAAAAAAAGGAACCAGCACTCGAGATTGCCAGCGGTCGTACGAGCTCGTCCAACGTCGATTCGGCTCTCGTTTTTTTTCTTTCCTACCCATATTCAGCGCTTCACTCGTGCCAGCTCCCCCCTTCTTTCATGAGTGTATATGCATGTGTGAGAATGTGTGTGTGAGTTTCTTCTGAGGCTTTTCTGGACTCAAAGATCTAATCAAACACCATCACCAGTTACGCTTTGCCAAGGATTTTTTGTCTTGCTTTACTTATTTAATTTTTTTTACTAGTAAATGGGTGTGAGTGTGATTCTGAAAAAGTAGATTTTCTTTTTTTAAAGCACCTTTTTTCTTGATTTTTTTTTTTATAAAAAAAAGAAAAAAAGTTTTACTTTTACCAGGAAATATTTCAACAGCAATTAAGCCTTTTTGTTTAAATAATAATTTAAAATATTATTATTGTTTTTTATTTTATTTATTACCAGTTTCTGCCTTTTTTGTGGCAATTGGAACATTGTTTTTTTTTTTTTTTTTTTGAATTTCCAAATCAAGTTCTTTCACTTCCGCCTAATTTTTGGTTTCTGCCAAACCAGCAGCAGCTTCAGCGGCGAGCGAGCACTAAAGGACCGGTGCAGGCACATTCTTATTGGGTTTTTTTCTCCCTCCCCATTCTGAGCGGCGTGCCAAACCTATAATGAGAGTGCAACATGGTAACTACCAGGCTTTCTGTTTCTATCTCTTTCTGTGTGGTGAGGTTGCTGGTGTTCGCCGCCTTCTCGCTCACAGCGAAACATGTGAACATGCGTGGGTTTCCGCTGTAGCTTAGCGAGGTTGCGATGGCAGGTGTTGAAGCGGCGCAGTTGAACCGTGGGCTCATGGTGGCGAGGGTCGGCGCCGAGGGGCTGGGGCACGGTGGCCCTGGCGTGCTGGCACCGTGGCGGGGTTTGAGCTTTGTCACTGAGCGCTGTATGCTGAAGGTATAATGAGGGAACTGAATGGGCTTTTTGTTGCTGCTGGGGGCACGAGCGTCGTTCTTGGCCTGATCTGAGTAGAACCGGGTGCTTGTACTGACATACTGAGATCTGGAATTTAGGTTCTTTTTTTAGGCTTCGGGATTTTAATGCAATCCGGGGTTTTACTAGAGAGTTATTGTGTTTATTGTTATAGTATAACATACACATGTTCATGTTTAGTTATGTGGTTTATATAGTATTTATGTTATTTGAATTCTGTATTAACTAAATAGTGACTTTTAAATGAATTTCCTGATTGCAATTGTTTTCAGATTATGTGCCTTAAACATCAATTATTTTATTTATATTTTAGAGCACTTTTTTTGTAGTTTTTTATGTAAAATTTTATAATTTTAGATGTATTAATATGTGCTGAGAGAATGTGCTTTATGCACCAAAAATGTACTTTTTAATAATAGAGATAAGACGCCCTTAAAAGAAAACTTTTTTTAAGATTATTTACATTATTTCAGGCATTTTAAATTTTTTTCTGCTGTTAATTTACTTTTTTATTATTGTTTCTATTATTTTGTTATACTAGTGTATTAGTACTAATGCTAATTTGTAGTAGAATTTTTATTATTTTTTATTATTTATATTTATTTTACATAATTGTTGGCTTTAATTTCCTTATTTTAACTTTTTTGACACTTTAATAAAATAAGAATAATGAATGTTTTTTTAATAAAATAATAAATAACAAAAACAATAATAATAATATTATTATTTAATGATAGTGTTATTTTTTAATATGTTTTCCACTGTAAGTTCTGACCCTGTTCGATACGTTTTTTTCCGCAGGATGAGTTCCATCCGTTCATCGAGGCACTTCTGCCACATGTCCGCGCCTTCTCCTACACCTGGTTCAACCTGCAGGCGCGCAAGCGCAAGTACTTCAAGAAGCATGAGAAGCGCATGTCGAAGGACGAGGAGAGGGCGGTGAAGGATGAACTGTTGGGCGAGAAACCCGAGATCAAGCAAAAGTGGGCATCGCGCCTGCTGGCCAAGCTGCGCAAAGACATCCGGCCCGAGTTCCGCGAGGACTTTGTGCTCACCGTGACCGGAAAGAAGCCACCGTGCTGCGTGCTCTCCAATCCCGACCAGAAGGGCAAAATCCGCCGCATCGACTGCCTCCGTCAGGCCGACAAGGTTTGGAGGCTCGACCTGGTCATGGTGATCCTGTTTAAGGGCAGCCCGCTGGAGAGCACGGACGGCGAGCGGCTGGTCAAGTCGCCGCAGTGCACCAACCACGGGCTCTGCGTCCAGCCGCACCACATCGGCGTCTCCGTCAAAGAGCTCGACCTGTACCTGGCCTACTTCGTTCACTCACCAGGTCAGTCTTGCACACACTCCAGCCTAGCAAAACAACAGTAAACATTCAGATAATTTAACATATTTAACTTATTTTAGCAGAAATTGTGCTTGTTTGATTCTTAGTTTGCGGTTTGTGTAATTAATTTAGTTTCAAACATAAGGGGAGTTGTATGTTGTGTATTCACATATATCTTATAGCTCATTATGTGTGTTTGTGTGTGTGTGTGTCTGTACCTTGTGACACACACACACACATACACTCACACACACACACACACACACACACACACACACACACATACACTCACACACACACACACACACACACACACACGCACACACACACACTATATGGCCAAAAATATTTGGATACCAAACCATGAGCTTGTTTCAAAGACAAATAGTATTAAAATAGAGTGACAACAGCCACTTTTTTAGAAGGCTTTACAGAACAATGAGAAGTATGTCTGTGGGAATTTGTGCCCATTCACTGATGGTACTGATATTGGTCAGGAAAGCCTGAATTCTAAAGCTGTTCAGTGGGGCTAAGGTCAGAACTCTGTGCTGGACACTGGAGCTTAAGTCAGGTTCTTAATGACTTTATAAACATTGCTTTGTTCATAGAGGCACAGTCATGCTGGAACAGAATAGGGCCTTCCCTAAACTGGTAGCATATTATTTTCTTTATATAACTGATGTATACACACATGCAATAATTAGAGGTGGTGTCCCAATACTTTTGTTCATATAGTGTATTGCTTTCTAACCAGTACATTCCTGTTCTTCATATCTTATCACTACACACACGTGAACCGTCTGACTGATAATGAATAATCAGGAATTGAACTGGCATGTCAGTTTTGAATCGTCTTTGCTATGTAAACAGTATTTAAACTGTAGAAAGGTAAATGTTAGTCAAATTAGTTAAGCTGTTTGAATACATGGTGGTCAGTGAATTTATTTGTCTTATTTTATTAGTTCAAAAATGTATAAAAGATGGTACAAATGGGTACAAATAAATGTGACGATACTAGTAGCACTTTATTTAATTTTATGTTTAAATAATAAATATAATTACATTTTTTAAATGTGTTTAAAAATATATATATTCATAGTACGTCAACATTAATTACAATAAATTCTAGGATTGTTTAACAATTGAATTCCTGAGCTTTAAATAATGTGCAGATTTTGTATTGTATTTTTACTTAAATAATCTGCAGTGTTTACTAAATAATTGTTCTTCAAAAATTAGTTCCTGAGCTTTAAATCATGTGTAGTTTATTCGCTAGCACTTTGGCTGACCAGCAAATAGTACGAAACCGTTTCATTAGTCAAAATTTTTAAAGCTGCATATATATATTTTTAAATAGATGTTATTTTTAGTTCCCTCTGCCATTTTTAATGCATGATTCTATTTTAGAAATAAGTTTGAGGTTAAAATCATGTTGGATTTTTCCCGCCTTGCTTCTTTGCTAGACACCAATACGACACTAATAAAATATTAAATTTCAAATAATAAAAAAAACTATTAAAATGTTAAAATGTGCATTTATGTAGGTATTGGAAGTATTTACAATGCTTTTTCTTATTCTTTATCATTTTCACATTTGTATTTTTTTTTGCTTATGTATAGCCTCTTACTTGGCCACCAGTACAGGAACTATTATCTGCCTCTGGTCTCTCTAAGCGCAGCTGATTTTAACAATAGTTTCCCACACTGTGTGGATATTTGGGCATAAAGCACTTCTTTGGCACGGGCCAGAAAAGAGATTTCACGCCCCATGCCGAGCTCCTTTCAGCGCTCCGTCGTGCCGTGCTATTCCTCCCTTACAATATGCCTCCGCTCGGCTTATCTCTCTAATCACGGCCCTTTTAACCTGTGTGACCACTCGATGCTTCACTACCTCTAAGTCCTCGACGTCTCTATTTGTTTTTAAAAGAGCTGCTTCATGCTAGAAAGGAAGAGTTTAGTGAAGTGTCAAGGTCGGTCGGCAGGTCCAGACTCGCTCTACTTATTACTCTCTAACTCTACATGCTTCTGTTCAGGGTTGCGAACTGTTTTGAATGACTAGAGGTGTTTGTGAAAAGACACCGACCTGAATTTATCCACCCTATATTTTGGCTAAATGTGTCAAACACTGATATATTTCTAAATACATAATAAATGGGTTTGAATTTCTAGAGGTGATGTTATAAATACATGTTTTCTGCTTTGCATTGTTTATGTGGGTGAACAGTTTCAGTTCATTCCAAAATCTGTATCTTTGTAATTATTAATCATTATTTTAAAATTCTGATTGATGGAGGGGTTAGGGTTTCAAGGGGTGCAACCTGCACCAAAGCATTTATTATCCAACGCTTTAAAGAAAATAGTGCAGGGGTATTGAATTATAAAGATAATTATGATTGTTGCAGTAAATACATTTGTATTTATTTATTTATTTATTTATTTATTTCTACCCCAGTAAAACGTTCATTTATTGTAAAATTTACAATACGGTATGAATAATACAAATTACAATAATAAATACTGAAGGTCTTTTGCCACGCAGACTACAAGTAATATTTTATACACATTTTTATTAGTAATGAAATATTTATGTTTGGATAGTTGTGCAGAAATTTTACAGTTTTACATATATTATTTAAGCTTTACAGCAATGCTGCTATATACTGTATAAATATGGATATAATATAGATTCAAACAGTGCATCATTTAATTATGGACTAATTAATATAAAATTATTTTAAACCAGTTTCACACCCTAAACAAACCACTATATTTCTTATATAATTAAAGTGAATAAATATATTAAATACTTAATAGAAATAACCCTTCATACTTGTCAGTCTAACCATGAAGGAAGTGAAGAAAACATAGAACAAACAAAACAACCAAGGCTTATTTTTTTACATGATTTGTTACCCTCTGTCATATAAAAAAGATGTAAAAACAAATGAATAAAATGTATATTAAACTTTAATTAGGAACTACATTTAAAGATGACATTATGTGTATAAGGGTGATTGGGTGGTGCAGCGATACATTACACCAGCTCACTACCATTGGGGTCCAGGGTTTGAATCTGCAGTGGTGCTATCATCCAGTTGGTGTCTACATACAGACATGATTGTCTATGTCTTTAGAAGGGGGGGGGGGGGGCATAATATTTGGTATTTTACACCCTGACTGTGTAGTATCTATTGTTTAATGTGTAATCCTTTACCGGTGAGACCTGACAGATATGACGATTTGTGCGCCCACTGAATTATAGTTGTGCTACTTTTGGCCCGTGGCTTAAAAAGTAATGAAAGTACCAGGATGTTCCTCTTTATCTCTGTCCAGTCTGTTACTGTTCATCGCAGAAGCGGTGATAATGGAGTTTAAACATGCTGTACAGATTTACGACGTGCCAGAGATCGTTCACAGTTCCGAGTAGCTTGTTTTCGGGCCTGTTTGGTTCACGTCTGTGTGAATGTGTTTGTGAATATGTTCTGCATTCGTCAAATATGAAGCGCAGTTTCGTATTTATATCACTTTTATACTTACACAGTTGTGCAGCAAACATGCATCCAGAGATTGCAGAGGCTAAACATGAGCATCATGCAAAGATATTTAGAAAAAGGAAGAGAGACACAGAGTCCATAAAAGGAGCATGATTAGTTGTTGTTTTCCCTTCAGTAGAGAGAAAAAGAAAACGATGCCAAAACAGACACATAAAAATTCATTTTACACATGAAGTAATGCTTCACAGTTCATACAACCATCACAGAATAATTTCCATTCTAGAGTCTTCTAGAGGTGTTAAAGAAATCCACGAGTAAGTGTTGGGATTCTACAGGGAAATAACACCAGGAAAAAAAACTGTAAACATCCTTGTATGGTGTGAATTTGAAAAAAAAAACAAGAAAGAAACAATTTGCTTGGGTTTCTTATCGCTTGTATTTCCTCCCTCGACAAAGCTAATCCGGGTGACGTAGTTGTGGGCTTGTCAGCGACTCTTTGATCAGCAGACGATAAGGTCGGGAGAGCGCTCCAGCCTCCGAGCGAGGAGAAAATACTCAAATACTCGTGTTCAGTTTTTGGCCAGAAAACAGGGTGAAGTTTTTGGAAAGGGAGCGGCTTCCCGCTGCTCGAGAGCTCCGGCCCGGAGCCCCGCACCAGGCCACGCTGGCTAGGGCATTCAGCTAAGATTAAATACACAACACGCTGCCTGCTAATGCTCATATTTAGAGCGGCTTCTTCTCTTTCACTTTTTGTTTTTCAGAGAAATTAAGATTCAAAAACTAGATTTTTCGAGGGGGCAAATTTACCATCAGCATCTCAACTGGAAGTAACTGGGAGCAGATTAAGATTTTGGTTCTTTTTTGTGTTTGTGTGTTGGAGAGAAAAGGGTGGAGGTGGAGAGAAATAGTAAAAGCCAAAATAAGAAATGTGCAGCGATGCTCTAAATACATTATTGTACGATTCTTCAGTTTTATTTTTTGTAACTACATTAATGTCTATGGGAAACAAACGTCTACATACTTTTGCACAATCCTTTCAAATATAGACTTTTAAACTTGTTAAGTATAGCAAATATCCACATTTTGCATTAATGTATGCAGACAAAAGCTTTACTGAATATTTAAATTATTTTTTTACTACAGCTACATGCACTAACTGAGCACTTTATTAGGAACACCTGTGAGGTATCTTCATTCTTTTTTTATACAAGCAACACAAGCTACACAGAATATGGATAAACTTTGTGGGTATACAATTACTGACTGTAGTTAATCTCTTGCTCTGTACACTTTTTATCTATTTACTGTATTTATCTATACAAAGACCCTTCAGCACTGCAATGACACTAACATGGTAATAACATGGTAATGCATGTTGTTCTGGTATGAATGTATCAGGTGCACCAGTGTTTCTCTGCATATTTCTTTGTAAAATTTGATTCCTTCCTGAAACAATCTGTGCACTTGGGCACTATTTTAGAATTAATTCCCACTACTAAAACATTTTGACTGTTGAAATGATCCTATAAAATGCTTTTATTTTTTAATATTCCCAAATATTCTTTCTATTCTTTCTGTTTATTTTTATTGAATTTAGCAGTAGCTGCAGCGCCGTCCTGACCAATCAATTACTGGATAACACACACTCTATCCTATCTATCTATCTATCTATCTATCTATCTATCTATCTATCTATCTATCTATCTATCTATCTATCTATCTATCTATCCATCTATCCATCTATCCATCTATCCATCCATCCATCCATCCATCCATCCATCCATCCATCTATAGATATACCTGTCTATCTGTCTGTCTGTCTCTCTGTCTGTTTGTCAGTTTGTCTATCAGAAGCTAAATTTACACCCCCTGAATCTTAAGTCTTCAGATTTGATTCAGTGATGGCAGAAATAACACTGACAATTTAAATCATCTTATTTGACTTATTTCAGCGAGTATTAAGTAACAGAATAATCCTTGAATAAAGACGGACTAAAATGCCAGGCTGAAAACAATAGGCTGTCTGCGGAGAAGACTCAGACTGGCCCTCATGCCCGCCTGGCAGCCCTGTATGGAAGATGCCAGCTTTTCAAACCAGCCCAGTTTTCTCTGCCAACATCCCTCCTTCTCAGCCGCTCTTCCTTTATGTTGTTCTTGTTTTGCGAACCTGTTTCCCCCCTGTTTGTCTGAGCTTCTCTCGCTTTTTTCCCCAGCTTACTCTTCCTCACTTTATCTAAAAAAAAATAATAAAAAAAGAATTCACACCTTAAAAAAACAAAATAAAGGAACAAAAATCCTGTTCTGAAAAACAAAACATGAATTCCAGATTTATTTACTTTTTTATTCGACTGAAATGCTGATCTAGACATTTTAACAGAGAAGTTTGAGATGATCAGTGCCTGGCTAGAGATTCTCGATGTTGGTGTCCATGTTCCAAATCAAAATGGAGGAGGTTTTTGGCAGCACTCGCGCCGGTCTCATGTAGCATGCAGTGAGCCGGTCCTAGCGCTAGCGGGAACATGAGTATTTGTATCGTATTTACCTTAATACAATCATTATTCTAGCTTGAATTTGTCTTCTTTACCAATCAAATGATGCACCATTCATTCATTCATTTATTTATTTATTGTCTGTTTTACCACCTTTCTATTTTGGTCAGGGTCACAGTGGGCCTGATTCACTGGGCGAAAGGTAGGGAACACCCTGGACAGGTCGTCAGTCCGTCACAGGACACACACACTCAAACACACACACACTTTCTAGCAGCTCCTGTTAACCTGACTGCATTTCTATGGATTTATGGGAGGAAACCGGAGCTCAGGAGGAAACCCAGGGCACAGGGAGAACATGCAAACTTCACACAGAAAGGCGACAACGCTACCCGCTGTGCCACTGTTCCACCCACGATGCATTATAACCTACAGATAATACCAAGCATGTTACTATAGAGTGTTGCCACTATAACAGCCTAAACTTCTCCAGTAAGGCTTCTCTCAAGATTTCGGAGTGCGTCTGTGAGAATTTGTGTCTGTAGAGTCAAAGGAGAATTTCCAAAGCGACTTACAGTACTGTAAGCAATTGAGGTTTAATGGCCTTGCTCAAGGGCTCAAAAGTGGCAACCTGGCAGTGGCAGGGCTTGAACCAGCGACCCTTTGGTTACTAGTTCAATACCTTAATCATTAGACTGCAACTTCCCCATTTCATCCCAAAGGTGTTTAGTGGGGCTTTGGACATGCCACTGGAGTTCCTACTCTGTACCATGTCCCGGACCGCTCCACCTGGGAATCGAACCCAGGACCTTCCACCATGCAGCTCACAATGTACTTACAGATAATAACAAGCAACAAGCAAATATTTATAACCCATGCATGTCACTATAGAGTAACAGCCTAAACTTCTCCAGTAAGGCTTCTCATAAGATTTCGGAGTGCGTATGTGGGAATTTGTGTCCGTAGAGTCAAAAGAGCATTTGTTGGTTCAGGCACTGATTGTAATTGAATTATATGCTTATGAGTAAATGATACAGACTTTATAACATTCATTCAATTCATATAACGTATAATATGATTTTTACTTGTGCTGCAGGTACTTGTGAGCACTTATAAATGCTTTATGACATGTGATTTACAAGACTTGTGTTAAGCTTAGCATACAGATAGGAAGGCATAATAGCTGGTACGAGCGTGTGTTTGTGTATGAGAACGAGAGGCAGCCAGCAGGACTGACGCGCCGGACAGGCTAATAGTGACGGTACGAGCGAGCGAGGGGAATAATGATGGGAAAATGAGGAGCATTATTGCACCAGGGTAAACAGCACTCGGCTCGCGTGAAAAGGCTCTATTGAGTCTCAGGAGCACCCTGCCTTTTTTCCTCATCAGGGGGCTTCCTGCAGCTCCCAGAGGCGCCCTTTTGTTCCGACGCTGTGTGTGTGTGTGTGTGTGTGTGTGTGTATAGAGGCAGTGTTTTACTGAGGTGAGGGAGCAGGGTAGCATTAATGTCCTACAAGAGCCGTGTGTGATCTTTATGTTCTTTACTAGTTTTACACTGTTTTTGTACTCTAGGTCAGGGGTTTTCAAACTAATTTTCCATGATTTTTACCACGACCCCGGCCACACAAATAATGCATCAAAACGAAACACAAAACAAAAAATGCTTAATTAATAAAAATGGTGGCAATCTGGTCCCACTGTGGTTTACAGATAACGTAAAGCCTCCACAAAGGGTGTTTGTGTACAAGTATATTTTATTAACATTTTAGTGTCATTTATTTGCAAGTTCGGGTTTGTCAGTGACAGTTCATCAGTTTTCAGTACACAGAGGAGGTGTTAGCTGGCATGCTAGTGGGTTGTGCCAGCTCAGCCCATTGGTTTGGATGGCCTGAGGCTAACTGTGTTAGCTTAGTAAGCTTTTTGTTTGTTTGTTTGTTTATTAGGATTTTAACGTCATGTTTTACACTTCGGTTACATTCATGACAGGAACGGTAGTTACTCATTACACAAGATTCATCAGTTCACAAGGTTATATCGAACACAGTCATGGACAATTTTGTATCTCCAATTCACCTCACTTGCATGTCTTTGGACTGTGGGAGGAAACCGGAGCACCCGGAGTAAACCCACGCAGACACGGGGAGAACATGCAAACTCCACACAGAAAGGACCCGGACCACCCCATCTGGGGATCGAACCCAGGACCTTCTTGCTGTGAGGCGACAGTGCTACCCACTTAGCCACCGTGCCGCCCAGCTTAGTAAGCAAAAGTGACATAATCACTGAAATAGTGTTTCTAAATAATCTGCCTTATGAGTTCAATGTCTTATTAGAATCCTCTCTACGTAGGCAGCTCCCTAGGAAGGCAGTAGGCAACAAGGCCCAATGTGTGTCATGTTCATTCTGTATGTCAATTCAGTCCTCTTCTACCTTTGCCTAATGCTTCTTCCATTCGTAAAAAACTCAACTGCCAAGAGAACACACATCAGACATTGTGCGGTCTAAGTGTGTGTGTTAAGTTTGTGAATGTAGCAGTTGCAGTGTGTGTGTGTGTGTGCGTGTGTGTGTGTGTGTACACTTGTCATAGTAGCTCAGGGACTTAGGGTGTAAACTAGGTGCTAATGCATCCTTTTGCCGGTTTCATCAGCGTAAACATTCTAATTAATGGGAATAGAATAAATAAATTAAGCCGCCACTTCTCAGAGCAGCTGAGCAGCTCGAACGGAGTTGATCAACCTAGAGAGAGGGAGAGAGAGAGAGAGAGAGAGAGAGAGAGAGAGAGAGAGATTAATAAACATATTGTGTTTAACCATAGTCATAACCTGGCTATTGATTATAACCTGGCTATTGATTATAACCTGGCTATTGATTATAACCTGGCTATTGATTATAACCTGGCTATTGACCATAACCTGGCTATTGATTATAACCTGGCTATTGATTATAACCTGGCTATTGACCATAACCTGGCTATTGACCATAACCTGGCTATATAGAAATCGCACACAAAATACCTTCTATCATCCTGTGTTCTTATTTCCTACTCTAATATATAAACACATTTATTTATCTATGTTATATTATTAATATTTATTGTTACTATTATTTCTGGACAGAGGAACTATTTTTACTTGGGACAGAGAGCGCACTGACAAGTGCAACTCCCATTAGCCAGGCTGTTTCTGCATCCCGCCCCCTCAGGCACAGCCAATCAGGTCTGTTTAGCTTTGCATTTTGATGGGGAGTGACTCAAGAAAGACACCTATGCAATCTCTCTCTCTCTCTCTCTCTCTCTCACACACACACACACACACACATATGGGTACACAAGGTTGCAGGTCTCCAGTGAGGGAACATCTGTGTGCCTGCTTGCTACTGGGCACCGGGTCCCTGATGCCGCTTTAAGCCATCAGGCCTGAGCCTCCACATTCTCCCTCTCCACCCAGCACCACCCGCTGGCCATGCTGTGCTGTCTCACACCTTTTTAAACACACACACACACACACACACACATACATACCGCTCTCTGTTAATCTGACTTGGCCTCACACACACACACATACAAGCCGGGGCATGGTTTTTTTAGGCGGCCAGGGCAGGTGCAGTGATTAGAGGAGATTTATTGGGGACGCTCGCTCTCTTTTTTGATCTAATTTTATGCATTGACTTTAATTACAGTTTGTCTTCCTTCATCAAGCTTGTTCAGACTCGGAACACAACACAACACAACACACACACACACACACACACACACACACACTTTGGCTCTCCATCATTCAAACCAATACATTATTTATTGTTATTAGACAGACATATAAATAGACTTATATGTTTCTGATCTTTCCTCTTCGGGTGGCTCGGTGGGTAGCACTGTCGCCTCGCAGCAGGAAGATCCTGGGTTCGATTCCCATGTGGATCGGTTCAGGTCCTTTCTGTGTGGAGTTTGCATGTTCTCCCCGTGTCTGTGTGGGTTTTCTCCAGGAGCTCCGGTTTCCTCCCACAGTCCAAAGACGTTCAAGTGAGGTGAATTTGAGATACAAAATTGTCCATGACTGTGTGTGACATTAAACTTGAACTGATGAATCTTGTGTTACCTGTAATTATCTGTCCTGTCATGAATGTAACCAAAGCCATTGTATTGGAGCCAAGAGGGTTAAGGGTAGAGCTGGGATTTAAACCCACAACCTTCTGTTTGATAGCCCAAAGTTCTACTCACTAGATTACTACTGTCCTCCAAAAGTAGAAAAAGATGATTTTTTTTAAATGGCGATTTTTGTAGTTCACTGTTTACATCAGCTGTCTGATCACTGAGGAACGTACAACCCCAAATCATAAAAAGTTGGGACAGTATGAAAAATGCAAATTACTTCTATTTCATTGCAGACAGTATGAACCCAAGATATTTCATGTTTTCATTTCATTTGTTAATATATATCCATCCCTTCATTTCAGTTCTGCAACACATACTGTCCCAACTTTTTCTGATTTGGGTTAATAAATAATGAATGATTATTAGTGTGCATGTTGGGTTATAGCTTATCGACAGGCGTGTTTTCAGCTGCACCAAATGTCCTCAAAAGCCTCAGAACTCATTCCTTACAGAGTTTCCTCTGGAGAACACAGAGAAGCTAAATATGTTCCGTAATAAATACTGGACTGCTTTTCTCCTTTGATTTTTTTTTTTGCGATCTGTTTTCCCCCTTCAAATTCAACATCCCCAGTGAGTCCAGTAATCCCAGTGATGAGACACAGGGCTGAGGCTTGTACGTGTGTGCATGTGTATGGACGAGGTTTGTGCACATGTGCCACAACAAACGGCATCTGTGAGCGCATCTAGCATATGAGCCTATCCAACAAAAGACCCTTGTATCCTGCAACACACACACACACTTTCCACCACATCTGAATTCTGTTTCACACCTGATGCCGGGCGCTATTTCTGTACCATGGTAGCTAACATGCACCCAAACCCACAGATGGACTCCAGTGTATTGACTGTAACGTTGGAGTGTGGTAGGTAAGTCATTGGGTGCTCGTTACTGGTTCCTGTTACCTGTTCATCTGTGGCCATTTTATACTGGGGAGTTTTGTTGGATTTCTGTGTATGTTTCAAGTATACAGGTACATTTGTACTCCTGCTAAAACACCCCTGTCAATCAATTCATGAGAAGCGTTTTGCGCTTCGCTCACCGCGAGCCTCGGCGCAAACTGCGACTTTGCTCAGTGCTGTTGAGCGGTGCGGTAAAACGCCATCATTTACATTTTTGCCATTTAACAGACGCCTTTATCTAAAGCGACTTACAGTAGTGTGACTGTATACAGTCTCAGTAATTGAGGGTTAAGGGCCTTGCAGGGCCAGCAGCAACCTGGTAGTGGTGGGGCTTGAACCAGCAACCTTTTGATTACTAGTCCAGTACCTTAACCACTAGGCTACAGCTATTTTTTAGGATTTAACGGTCATGTTTTACACACTTTGGTGGGTTTTACACACATTCATGACAGGACAGGTAGTTACTGGTTGCAGTTTTAATGTCAAACACAGTCATGGACAATTTCGTATCTCCAATTCATCTCACTTGCATGTCTTTGGACTGTGGGAGGAAACCGGAGCTCCCGGAGGAAACCCATGCAGACACGGGGAGAACATGCAATCGCTACACAGAAAGGACCCGGACCCACACCTGGGAATCTAACCCAGGACCTTCTTGCTGTGAGGCGACAGTTCTACCCACCGAGCCACTCTTACTTGAAATAAGGGGCGGCACGGTGGCTAAGTGGGTAGCACTGTCGCCTCACAGCAAGAAGGTCCTGGGTTCGATCCCCAGGTGGGGCGGTCCGGGTCCTTTCTGTGTGGAGTTTGCATGTTCTCCCGGTGTCCGCGTGGGTTTCCTCCAGGTGCTCCGGTTTCCTCCCACAGTCCAAAGACATGCAAGTGAGGTGAATTGGAGACACTAAATTGTCCATGACTGTGTTCGATATAACCTTGTGTGAACTGATTAACCTTGTGTAATGAGTAACTACTGTATCTGTCATGAATGTAACCAAAGTGTAAAAACATGACGTTAAAATCCTAATAAACAAACAAACAAACTTGAAAAAAGAATTTAAAAATTGTTTATTAAAACCGCCTGTGCTTTTCTCCCATACAGTTTGGTATGCCTGACCATCCAGTATCACTGCTGCGGATTTGAACCCTGAATCCCAGCAATAGTGCGCTCGTGTACGTTACCGCTGCACCACTCGAGCACCACTGGCTGATGTATTATTATGTCAGGGGACATTTCAGCAGAAGTAAACTCTGGTAAACATATTTTATAGATTACAGATGAATACAGCTGAGACTCCAAGCTTGTCTGTGTTTCTAAGCGCTGCCTGAAATGTCAACTGTAATCTATGTAGTCTATTAGGAATAATATACAGGAATGTGAGGGGAGCTGGAGTCCCGTTTCTGTCTCCAATTCTCTCCTTTCCTTTCTCGCTCTGTTAGCTTGAGCCGCTTTGTCATGTGGTTAGATTTTATCTCTGGTTTTGGCTCGGAAAAGGAACTGAGAAAAAACGCCACCTCATTTTACTACCGAGACTCAGAATTTATTATTCCTCGGGTCTCTTATTTGACTGTCATTTGTGTGGGTGTTGATTTAAAGAACACATGTGAGAATATGTTTTTATAAGCAGATTTTTAGCTGCCAAGGTTCCATATGACTGTCGGCCATGTGCAAAATAAGACTCCTTTCATTTATTTTTATTTTTTGCCTCTGTTTATTATTTGATAATGTGTCCAACTATCAAATAGTGTAAGCCATTGAACAGGACCCAACAAATCTCTCACCTTAACATGTCATGGTACACATCGCTGTTCTGTTTACTTAGTTCAGGGTTGGGCTGCTTGGGCATGTGATAAAAACGGACCTAAAGGCGGCCAGGTGGCACAGCGGGATAATCCACTAGCACACACTCCCCGAGTTCGAAACTCAGCACTGCTACCGGTCGGCATAACTGGCAGTGCCTGCAGCAGACAAAATTGGCCATTAAAGTCTGCAGGGTGGGAAAAGACCGGACCGAGAAGTAGGTGGGGTCTTCGACGATCAGGGCGTGAACGAATAAGAAGAGATTGTAGACTGTGAACATGTCAGAGGGAGCGCAACTGGGGGAAAAAGGAGGATGCCAATCCATCCTGGGGCCTCACCAATCTCCCTTTAGACACAGCCGATCATGTCTTAATGTAGACTCCCTACAAGCTGATTACAGCTGGATGGTAATGGATTACACCCTGAGGTAGTGGGCTCTATCTGTCTGTCTGTCCTTCCATCCATCTATGATTAAGTCTGAGGGGGTGGGATGGCTGAACAGGGTAGCCGCTGGCAATGCCCTGTCTATCGATCTGTCTATCTGTCTGTCAATCTGTCTGTCTGTCTATTGATCTGTCTGTCTATCGATCTATCTATCTGTCTGTCAGTCGGTCTGCCTGTCTTATCTGTCTGTCTATCGATCCATCGATCTATTTGTCTGTCTGTCTGTCTGTCTGTCTGTCTGTCCTTTGATCTATCTGTCTGTCTATCTATCTATCTGCCTGTCTGTTTTTCTGTTGGTCTATCTATCTATCTGTTTATCTATCTACCTGTCTGTCTGTCTATCAATCTATCCACTTATCTGCCTGTCGATCGGCCTATCTGTCTGTCTGTCTGTCTGTCTGTCTGTCTGTCTGTCTGTCTATCTGTCTGTCTGTCTGTCTATCTATCTATCTATCTATCTATCTATCTATCTATCTATCTATCTATCTATCTATCTTTTGGTCTGTCTGTCTGTCTGTCTGTCTGTCTGTCTGTCTGTCTGTCTGTCTGTCTATCTATCTTTCTTTTGATCTGTCTGTCTGTCTGTCTGTCTGTCTGTCTGTCTGTCTATCTATCTATCTATCTATCTATCTATCTATCTATCTATCTGTCTATTGATCTGTCTATTGATCTGTCTATCTGCTTGTCTGTCTGCCTATCTATCTATCTATCGGTCTGTCTATCGATCTGTCTGTTTAAACATGCAATAAATGACCTGATTATTGTTGTTTTATTGCATTAATCTTACCGTATGAACAGGGTAGCCAGTGGCAATGCCCTGTCTGTGCGTTCTTAGTGCCAAGATAAAAATAAAGAAAGATGTGGCAGAAAAGCCATCCACCATTACAAACTACACCAAATCAGGCGGAGGACCTGAATGTTCCACTGTTGCGACCCCTAAATACAGTAGCACCCCCTAAAAAATGTCTTTAATCTTCTGTATGTTAATGAATGCCTGAGAGAATTTGGAATAAAGTAAAAAAGAACATTCAGCTTCAATCAAAACCAGTTAGCTTTTCCAGGTAATACTGGACTTTTCAGAGACTTTCTACCAACCCAAGCCTGAACCAGTTTAATCCAATCCAGAGCTTTCTGCATAAATATTTCCATTCTGCCACAAGCAATAAGGAAATACGTTTCCATTCAGTTTGCCTTATTTTACCCTCAGGAGTCAGTACTGCAGAGTGACCTCATTGTTTTGCTTTTCCTTTACTGTTGGTCAGACTGGTTTCATAAATTACGGTGCCAGTCTTAAACGTTATGAACTCGTTCATAAATAAGTGATTTACTGAGCTGCTTATTTCCTCGTTATTTGCATGCATGCAAATCTGCACATCGTAAGCTAACAGATATTACATTGATTTGCATCCTGCTTTATCTCTCTCCTTCTCTCTCCCCCTCTCTCTCTTTCTCTCTCTCTCTCTCGTAAAGTTTGATGGCATGCAAATAGTTCCATATTTCTTCCTTTTCTCCAAGTGCTGTCAAGAAGCCAATGTAGACGTTTCCCAACTTCTCTGGTTCTTTCGGCCGTCTCTGAGGAGCTGTCCTGACTCAACCCTCTTTTAGCTGTTCCTTAATACGTTGCGGTTTGGTGGTTGTGTTCTTTTACTGTACTGGTGTTGTCTCTCTAGCTTTCTTTTATTGTCTTTTTCTGTCTAGTGTAACAAGCCCACCTGCAGTAGAGATCAGCAGTGGGGCACGGTTACAGAATCATGTCCCTCTGCCTTGCCAAATATGGCCTGCAGAGGAAGCACAGATGATTGACAGGTTTCTCTTAACTGACGGTCACCTGTGCCACTGAGTGCTAATTTACTCCAGGTGGAATGAACTGTGGATGAAAGACAGTTATCTGTCTGTCTATCTGTCTATAGATCTGTCTGTCTTTCTATCTAACTGTCTGTCCATCTATCTGTCTATAGATCTATCTGTCTGTCTTTCAATCTAACTATCTGTCTGTCTGTCTATCTATCTGTCGATCGTTCTGTTTGTTGATCTATCTATGTCTTTCGATCGTCTGTTTGTCTGTCTGTCTATCGATCTGTCTGTCTGTCTATTCATCTGTCTGTCTGTCTATCTGTCTGTCTTGATCTATCGATCTATATGTCTGTCTATTGATTTATCTGTCTATCTATCTGCCTGTCTGTCTGTCTATTGATCTGTCTGTCTTTCTGTCTATTGATCAATCTGTCTATCTGTCTGTCGATTGATGTGTTTAACTGTCTATTGATCTGCCTAACTGTCTGTCTATCTGTCTGTCTATCGATCTATTGATCTATCTGTCTGTCTATTTATCTATGTCTGACTGTCTGTCTATGTCTGTCTGACTGTCTGTCTATCTGACTGTCAATCGATCTATTGATCTATCTGTCTGTCTATTTATCTATGTCAGTCTATCTATCTGTCTGTCGATCTGTCTGTTAGTCTGTTGATCTGTCTGTTGGTCTATCTATCTATCTGCCTGTCTGTCGGGTTTATCTATCTGTCTGTCGCTCTGTCTGACTGTCTGACCATCTGTCTGTGTATTGATCTATCTGTCTGTCTGTCTATCTGTCTGTCTGACTGTCTGTCTCTCTATCTGTCTGTCTGTCGATCGGTCTGTCTGTCTATCTATCTATCTATCTATCTATCTATCTATCTATCTATCTATCTATCTATCTATCTATCTATCTATCTATCTATCTATCTGTCTATCTGCTTGTCTGTCTATCTAACTATCTGTCTGTCTATTGATCTGTCTATCTAAACATGCAATAAATGACCTGATGATTGTTGTTGACCGACAGAACAGACTAAACAAACATAACAGTCGTGTTAGTGTGCATGTAAACCACTCACCATACAGTTCTGCATTTGTAACATTTAATTCATGCGTACACCCAAACACAGGCACACTGAGCCGATCCATCCAGTCTGTGTGTTTGTAGCCCTGTCATTACTGCAGCTTGATGTGGTCAGTGGGTGGCACAGAGGCTTCTCATTATAGCCTGTTTCATAGCCACTTTCACTCTTTCTTGGCTTATCTGGATATTTTACAAGCTTCTCCTGCTCAGTTTCTCACAGCACATGTGTATGTCTACTTGACCAATGCTTACACTATTATGTTCTCTCAGAATTAAAATGTATGGCACTGTTTTACAAACATGTACATAAAATGTTGAGGAAAATGAGCCGAAAAATACGAGTGCAATAGCACATTGTTTAACCAGCCAGTTGTTACTGTGATGGAGTAGCAGTGCTGATATGACTGTGTGACCTACTACACTACTGAACTGTCTATTCAGCCAGACAGGCTATACATAAATAAAGGCGGCGCTGGTGTTTTGTGATGAAGAGCTCTTTAGGAATTCATGTTTATTAAACGCCGGAGTTTCACTGGTGTCACTGACCGACCTTGTGCAAACAATCACAAGTTGGAAGTTTTAGGAGAGGATAAGGAACACAATGGAGCCTAGTACTGTGTGTGTATGTATATATCTTGGACTGAACACAGATGTAAAAGTTTTTTTTAACCCCCTTTTTCTTCCAAATTAGCATAGCCAGTTTGCTCCTGGGTGCCCCACCGGTGTCCATGGAGGGTGTATATTCACCTGTCTCACACTCTCTCTGATGTGTGTTCAGTCCATCTATTCCTTTTTACTATCCCATATTTCGGTGGATTTGTGTGAGGTCGACTTCATGTACGGAAAGCCACGCCTATCTCTGTGCTCCTCCACTTTCTGTATAATTGCACCCTGGGCAACCAAGGTCCTTACACAGAGTTGATAACCCAACCCCTTAGTTCGGTCTTTACCACCCAGCAGCCAATTTTGTCTGTTGCAGGCATTAGCCAATTGTGCCTGCTAGAGGGCGTCCAGCCGATCCTGGCGGATTATCCCACTGTGCCAGCTGGGCGCCCACAGATGCAAAAGTTTGATCATTTAGGCTTTAATTACATATTTTATTACATAGTTTATTTTTTAAGTGAATAAAGTACAGTAACGTTAAATTAACTGACTGATTGGCAGCAGTGATGGCATAGTTACCTTGAAAACGTAATCTGATTACTGATTACTCCTTTAAAAAGTAACTTAGTTACTTTATGGATTACTTGATTTTAAAAGTAACTAAGTTAGATTACAAGTTACTTTATTAGTTATATAATGCGGTCCGCTAATGTATCCCATAATGCAACTGGAGCTGCGATTGAAGCGGAATAAGAAACAAGAAAGACGCGGAAAAACAGAGTCCTCTGTTCACAAGTGTAAGTAAGATAAATAAAATAACATTTTTAAAGACAAATAAATGACAAAAAGATGATAAATATCCTACATTTTGGCGAGTGGGATTTGTAATGAGTCTGTAACCATGGTGATATTACGTCATCACGTCCCCACGTCATCACTCGGCGTTGGCCGAGTAGTGCACACTTCCTCCAATCTAGTGCACACTCTGTAAGTAACCGATTCCGGACGCAGCCCGTGACTTAACTGTCGCATAGGCCAGACGTCACTCCCCGAGACGCAAGAAGAAAGCAAATATACATCTTTTTACTAAGGAAAATGACAAAAATAGTAACGCACAGTAACTTGGATAAGTAACTTTAATCTGATTACTGGATTGGAAATAGTAACGCGTTAGATTACTCGTTACTGAAAAATGCGGTCAGATTAGAGTAACGCGTTACTAAGTAACGCGTTACTGACCTTCACTGATTGGCAGGAATGCCAGTTATGAGAAACTCAAGAACTTAAATACTGGACAGAAAGGCAAAGTAAAACCGTTATATTACAGAATTGGATCAGCAACAAGGTTTTGCTGTTAGAGCTCTGCACAATTACTTTTATGCTCTTTATTGTCCAGTCAAGAGCGCTCAGATGGCGCCGCTGTCCATTACACAAGCTCACCACCAGGTTGGAATCTCAGGTTTGAATCTTAGCATCATAGACTGCTCTGTCACCTGAATAAAAAAGATCCAGGACGTTTACAAAGACATGATTGACTACGTCTGAGGTAGCGGGCTGGCTGAATTCCTGTGATGTATTGGCACCCTGTTCATGGTATCCCTTCTCTAACCTCAGTGTTTCCTGGTGAAACCAGTCTCCCCATGACCCTGACCAGGACAATGCAGTTGATAACAATGAAATGAAAATAAAATGAAACTGTCCAGATTGGATAACTCTTTTATAAATCACCACACTTCCATATCATCTGAGATGAGGTCTGAGAATAATCCAGGTTTAAGGTATGTGAGGTGATACACTGATACAAAGCCTAGATTGTTTCAGCTAGTAAAAAATGGACCATAGAGAAGGCTAGTAAGTGAATAGCTGAAATAGTAGAGTGTTGGGGGGGGGGGGGGGGGAGTGAAAGAAGCACAGGGAATGAAAGAGAGATAAAGTGTCACCTGATTATAAGACTGTAGGTTCAGCTCAGGACACTAAGCAGGTAAATCCAGTTTGAAGCATTCGGCCCTTGGGCACTGAATGTTCTGTGGGATGTGTAGCTTTTTTTTCTATTTTTTTTCCCTTATGTATCGGGTGGATCAAGGTGATGATCCTTATAAACTTTACTTTAAATGTGAGCTCATATAAGGTGTGTCCTCATCATGAGCTATATGAGCTCTGACACAGAAAGATGGTTGATTTTAGCTTTTTGGAAGATTTCTTGTCTAGCTGTGCAAGAGATTTCTGCTTTAACTTTTTTATGAAGACCAACCCACCCACATATAGTTCGGTCCCCACCCTGCAGATACGGTGGCTAATTTGTATCTGCTGCAGGCACTGCCAATTATGCCCGCCAGATGGCGCCCAGCCGACCAGTGGCAACACCGAGACTCGAACCCGGGAGTTCAGAAACTCGGTGTTGGTGCGTCAGCGGAATATCCTGCTGCGCCACCTGAGCGCCTCTTGTTTTATTATTTTTTTGTTCTATTTTATTTAAGCATTTTTTTCCCTCCCGATGTAACATAGCCAATTAGTCTTCTGCTGCTGGGGATCCCGACTGCGCCCCTCAGACACCCTAAATTTTTCCTTTTTTTGCTATTTTATTTATGCATTTTCTTCCTTTTTCTCCCAATGTAGCATAGTCAATTCATCTTCTGCTGCTGGAAATTCCGGTCGTGTCCAAATTCTCCCTACAGCGCGTGAGCAGTCCACCGACTCCTTCTTATTCGCCCACACATTCGGTGAATTAAAGCATACCCACTTTCATTCCGGTCTTTTCCCACCCACCAGACTTTATTGGCCTATTTTTGTCTGCTGCAGGCATTGGTAATTATGTCCGCTAGGGGCGCCCAGCCTACAGGTAGCAGAGCTGAGGTTTGAACTCGGGGAGCTCAGAATCCCAGCACTGTTTCGCTAGTAGAATGTCCCGCTGTCAATTCTATCGTGCCCCCAGTGTTATTGCAGAGTCTGTTTGTTACATAATATCTTTATCTTCTTGCAATCAAAAGCGTCTTCGGCGGTAACGTTTACCCATCTTTCTTTTCTCTGGTCTTCCTTTTGGACTCTGTCCATCTGGGACATAACGGAGGACAGTAATCGCCATCACACTGGCAACACTGCACATACCACAGAGCCACTTCAACCCTTTTCCGGATGTCTTTGTTTGTTAGGTGGTTAAACTAAGTAAGCCCAAGCATCCATCTGAGTATCCTTATCTCTATGCTGTGGTTGTGGTTGCCATGTTCTGCTCCATACAGAGCCTAGTGGTATACTGGCATCCTCTTGTCACATAACACTTCATCAGTCCGGAAGCCACATTCAAGATTTTATGTCTTCTTGACATTGAGTCAATGCCCATTTTTGCCAGGGCAGTCTTTCCATCCCTGCGTTTGGTCTTTGAGGTCTTGGTGGACCTGCTTTGAAAGAATGGCGTCATCTGCTAACAAAATTGTCCATGGATAGTCCTGGTCGCCATGTTCATGTGTAGGATGAACAGTAGGGCTGATCCTTGGTGCACACATACAGTGATCGGTGATTTGAGGGATCTTCAAGTTTCCGCACTTTTATATTTTGGTTGAACACGGTGAGGGTGGGAGGAGTAGTAATTGGTCGTGTCCGAGAGACTGAGAGAGCGTATAGTCTGGATTTAGCGCCATCTGATTTCCACCTTTTTGGACACTCAGAAGCTTTAAGGGGAAGAAGATTTTCATGTGATGATTGTGTGAAAGCAGCGGTGCATCAGTGGCTACGCTCTCAACCATTGCATTAAAAAGTTGGTACGGCACTGGAAAAATTGCATCGTAAGGTGATTATGTAGAAAAGTGATGTCATTTGTTTTTAAAGTTCTTAATAAATAGATTTTAAAATAGAGTGAAAACTTTTTGAAGATCTCTCGTACATTGTAAGGGCAGTAGACTAGTAATCAGGTTGCTGGTTGAGAGCCCTGAGAAAGTCTATCAACCCTCAGTTGCTCTTGTCATCCCTTGTAATAACCTCAATTTTTTAAATAAAAATCCACTGACCATTAGAGAAGTAGCAGCACATGTCGAGCCCAATACGGAGCAACGGCCCTGGGCCCATCTGTGCTGTCGGATTTGGCGGGTCTCCTGAGGTCAGAGCTGTAGAACTCACAAAGACATGTGGAATGCTGAGCGGCGGCCAATCCAAACACACAGATCCAGTCGAGCAGCCTTAAAGGACCCACACTGCAGTGTGGAGCCTCGGGGCCTGCAGAAACCCATACACAACCACTCAAACCACACACACAAACCCACACCGCACGAGACACGGCAGATTCATACATCAGATTCGGTGAAGATTGCATGGATCTGTGCCATAACCCTTTGAAATGTAGACTAACCTGGATTGCATTGAGGTTTTAGATGACTATTGGAAATGAAAGCCAGACACGGAATACCAGTCCCAGGATGAGATCAAATCTGCAACCAGTGTATTTGGTCAAAGTAAGGATTTAATTTGATTTGATATATTTAAACTGGCTTAGAAACCAAGCGTTTCCTTTCACCCGAAATATCCCTCCTGTTCGGAGAACCACGCAGGATTCTATACCGAGCCTCAGTATATAGTTTGGCACCAAACTCACAGAAGTAATTCCCAATGGTCCATAATATGGAAACTGGGTTCTAATTTATATTCACTGGTGGTTGAGCATAACCAGGATTGGAGAATGTACCCGACATTGTGGATGTGACTTCATTGTAGGCTTTGTTATAACTATGACTCATACTAAAGGTGACTTTTAGGCTGCAGAAGCTGTTTTCTTTCTTCAGCAATCCTGCAAAAAAACTCATGAACCGAAATGTAAAAGAAAACACCTTTAAGAACATAAAAACAGAGCAGCACGGCCAAGAAAATGTTCCACGTAGTACTTGATCAGCTGCCAGAGAGCAGGAGGAAGAGCAGAATCTGTCCTCACATTTGCTATCAATTTAAAGTCCTGACAATAAGCAGCAGGTTTCTCCAGAATCAAACTGGAGGTGATGGAGAAATGTTTTTATATCAAAGGATGCTGGGAAGTCAGGCTGAGAGCAGGCAGAGTGGGCAGAGGAAGGCAGAACCAGGGATAAAAAGGAGGAACATTTTTCTGGTGTAAAAATAGAACAGCAGATCCAGATGTGCAGGACGCAGAATCAGAAATAATCTGACCTCAGATTCACCTGGGTGCTTAGCATCATTTCACACCTGCAACAGACACGTATGACCACTTATAACCTCTGTCATGTCCACTTTTAAGCCAGCGACCACATGCACACGTATACGAATACGCTATTTAAGACAAACCAAGTACGTTTTGCTGTGGCTTTGTGTCTCAGTGTCTTGAATATTCAGGGAATATTTCCTGTCTTTGATTTCATTGCTGATTGTGCAAAATTGGGCAAAGAAATTTGGGATGAATAGCCAGTATGACATTTTGTTTTACACCATAGTTACGTTACATTTGTGGCATTTAGCAGATACTTTTAGAGCCCAAATGTGGAAACTTAACAATGGCAGGACTTGAACCAGCAACCCTCTGATTACTAGGCCAGTACCAACATTTCGGGGTTTAGCAGACGCTTCTATCCAAAGCGACTTACAGTACTGTGACAGTATACTGTCCAAGCAATTGAGGGTTAAGAGCCTTGCTCAAGGGCCCAACAGTGGCAACTTAACAATAGCAGGACTTGAACCAGCAACCCTCTGATTACTAGGCCAGTACCAACATTTTGGCATTTAGCAGACGTTTTATCCACTTTTTAGCGACTTACAGAACTGTGACAGTATACTGTCCAAGCAACTGAGGGTTAAGGGCCTTGCTCAAGGGCCCAACAGTGGCAACTTAACAATAGCAGGGCTTGAACCAGCAACCTTCTGATTACTCGGCCAGGACAAACATTTTGGCATTTAACAGACGCTTTTATCCAAAATGACTTACAGTACAGTGACAGTATCCTGTCTATTGAGGGTTAAGGGCCTTACTTAAGGGTGGCAACAGTGGCAACTTAACAATGGCAGGACTTGACCCGGAAACCTTCTGATTACTAGGCCAGTACCAACATTTCGGCATTTAGCAGACGCTTTTATCCAAAGCGACTTACAATACTGTGACAGTATATTGTCTAAGCAATTGAGGGTTAAGAGCCTTGCACAAGGGCCCAACTGTGACAACCTGGCAGTGGTGGGACTTGAACCAGCAACCCTCTGATTACTCGGCCAGTACCAACATTTCGGCATTTAGCAGACGCTTTTATCCAAATCGACTTACAATACATTGACGCTATCCTGTCTATTGAGGGTTAAGGGCCTTGCTCAAAGGTCCAACAGTGACAAGGGTCCAACAATGGCAGGGCTTGAACCGGAAACCTTCTGATTACTAGGCCAGTACCAATGTTTTGGCCTTAAGCAGACACTTTTATCCAAAGCGACTATGGTACTGTGACAGAATACAGTCTAAGCAATCGAGGCTTAAGGGCCTTGCTCAGAGGCCCAACAGTGGCAACTTAACAATGGCAGGACTTGAACCAGCGACCTTTGGATTACTAGTCCGGTACTCTAACCACTTTGCACTGCTGTATGCCGGGGGTGAAAACAAAACAATAGAAAAGTCTGATAACGAAGAAGAGAGGTGGGGGGAAAGACGGAGGCTGGAGGAGAGTAAGACCAGATGTTTGGTTTGTTTAGATTTGCAGCGGGCAGAAAGGACGGGTGTTAGAGTTAGTGAACAGGAGGGCGTAAAGAAACTAAACCATTCATGGCTGAATGGCTGTGTGTGTGTGTGTGTGTGTGTGTCAGAAACCTGACTGCAGTTTCTACTATTGTGACTAATACATGCCCCCTCCGACACGTGTGCAGTAACCGACCGCTTCTTTTCACTCGTATGATGCAAGCTCGTATGGAGATCCGTATCACACACACACACACACCCTGTTTTTGTGCAGGCTCTATTGATCAGCTAGTTGAGGACATAATCGGAGCAACCTTGAGGAATCCTCTCTGGCGCTCCCACCCTGCGGATGAGCCAATCATCGTCTTTGTATGCAGAGCTGGGATCCAAACTCTCAAACTCTCAAATTGATAGCTCAATTGAAGCTCTATCCACTAGGCTACAACTGTCCCTTGTGTAAAGGTCACATTTGTAAGTCAGCAGACATCAGAGCTCAACATTATGCAAATTACAAATGCAAGTGGACACACACACACACACACACACACACACCGATACCCTAGCCATGTTGGCTCGTTGATGCTCTAGCTTCCTTGGCCTAAACAGTGGAAACCAGCACACACATGAGGAAAAGACCAGGCCAGTGAAGGGTCATTAATAGAATCTGACCGAGTAAAGGCTTACTTTTCATCCACAGTCCAGCTGTGTTTATTGTACTGTGTGTGGCTGAGTGATTAGTAGTGGCGATGCCGTCATGGCCGTGTTCGTGTGCCACACACACTCTGTTCTAACAGCAATAACAAACATGGTCTCAGTTATAGCTGCATTTCACACACACGTTCACTTATTTTACTGACACTTTTGACTCCAGCGTTCGGTCAGGATCCATTCCAAGCACAGAGCCGGGCAGTGGAGATGACATGGAGCAATTTTCGGTCGCTGGTTCCACACATTTTATCAGCTCGTTACAAATTCAGGCTGTCTCTCAAAAATAAATATGAGAACTCCATATGTTAGCATGGAAACAAAACATATTAGTAAAAAATGGATAGATTAGCTACGATTTGCTGTTTTTAAAAAGTCGGGACAGGTAAACGAAAGTTTAAAACAATGGCGCTCAGGTGGCACCGCGGTAAAACACGCTAGCACATCTCGAACTCGTCGGTTCAAATCTCAGCTCCGCTACCGGCTGGCCGGGCGCCTACATGAACAGTGTTTGGCTCGTTCGTAGGGAGGGTGCCGGAGGGGATTTCTCATAACTGGTGCGATTACGACCTCTGCTGGCTGA
The DNA here is from genome assembly GCF_030014385.1 of Trichomycterus rosablanca. Classification (NCBI taxonomy): domain Eukaryota; kingdom Metazoa; phylum Chordata; class Actinopteri; order Siluriformes; family Trichomycteridae; genus Trichomycterus; species Trichomycterus rosablanca. Next base: position 6,212,377 of record NC_086009.1, on the reverse strand, counting down.
TCAGTGCCGCCTGCACAGAGGCGTGGGATAATGTGATCAGTGTGTGACTCTCCATGTGCAAAGCTGATCCACATATGAAGCTGCCAAGTGGAGGTGAAAAGATGCATACGTGTCGGAGGAGGCGTGTGTTAGTCACGGCTCTCCTCAATCAAAGTGGAGGTCAACATCAGTAGAGAGGAAGTGAAATGCAATCGGGAAATTGGATATGACTAGATTGAAATGCAAAAAATTTTTGCTGGATGCCCTTCCTGACGCAACCATCCCTATTTTTATTCGGGTTTGGGATCATCACTGAGAAGAGCACATTACCAGGTGAACCTCCCAATTTCCCCACCGACATGGCTAATTATGTCTGTGTAGCTGCCTGACCGGCTGATAGTGGACTGGTGTGTTTTATCGCTGCACTTTCTCTCTTGCTGTATTTTTCTCATAATATTTCTTACTTGCTGTCTTTATCCTATTATTTCCCACTTTTTATCTTTCTCTAATATTTTTTCTCACTTGCTGTCTTTCTCATACTCATTCTCACTTGCTGTCTCTCTCTCATACTCATTCTCACTTGCTGTCTCTCTCTCATATTCTTTCTTACTTGCTTTCTCTATTATTTTACACTCTTCAATTTCCCGTACTCCTTTTTACTTGCGGTCTCGTTGTCTATGTTATTCTGTGTGTGTGTGTGTGTGTGTGTGTGTGTGTGTATTACTCTAGTACCCTTGTCTTTCAGTGCACTAAACACTCCTTATTATTAGATAAGATCAATTCAGTGTAAGTTGTAAACAGCCTTTGGCTTTTCTGAGCTTGCTGCAGTGAACCAGAGAATTAAAACTCTTACCACTGTTCACTGGCACTGACTAAAACATTTGCATACTGACTGTCTGAACATGTTTTATTAAGAATTTAAATATTATCATCTTTAAAGCTTTTTAGCTTTCATGGTGAAGTCTTAGTGTTTATCACACCTTATTTTTTGCACAAAGGAAGGAGGCATTGAATTATCTGAAATTTACCTCTTTTCCCAGTCCAAAATATAAAATCCTTTAAATAAAAGCCAAGTCTTTTTATTATTAAAGGTTTATGGAAGTTGGTAGGGCGATAGGGGTTTGGCAAAGAATTTCAGAATTTTAAGATTTGCAATTAACTTTAAGACGTAAGTAGAGTTAATGCATTTCTGTTTCAGTGTGGTTTCTCGTAAATCCATGTTTTCATTCATTAAGCCTCAAAAACAACATGAAAAATAACGGTGTCTGTCATGTTGGATTTTCTGAGGGTAGCATGGGGCTGTTAAAGGCGATTAAGAATCAGTTCATCAGTTTAACAAAAGCTTAAATCCCACTTCTTCAGAGACAGACTATCTCGACCAGGGTGCCATCTGATTTGTACTAATTTACAGGGGTACTATTCAAAATATTCTGCCATTGTTGACATAATAAAATCTATTTAAACTCTTAAAATCTATTTATTTATCATTAAAATGCATTATTAGCTACCTCAGACATCGTCAAGATGACTTGGTATAAGACTTTGTGCCTAGTCAGTCACAAGAACATGTGTATGATTGGTCACTGATGTAAAGCCTCAGTTGATGTTGCAGTTCATTTTAGAGCTGTTCAGTGGGGCTGAGGTCAGGGCTCTGTACAGGCCACTGGGGTTTCTTTAAACCAAGCTTTTCTTCATGTCCTTGTGCACAGGGGTACAGTAATGCTGGAACAGGAAAGCACCTTGCCTTAACTGTTGCTGAAAAGTTGGAAGCATATCATTTCCTATATGTAATTGATTTATTGCAGATTTTAGCAATTGATGTGGCTGAAACTCATGAATTCAGTCATTAGAAGTGGTGTCCCTAGACTGGTGTGTAAAGGTAGCAGTTAAGGTAGCAGTAAAGGTACTGGACTAGTAATCAAAAGGTTGCTGGTTCAAGCCCCACCAAGTTGTCACTGTTGGATCCTTAATCAAGGCCCTTAAAGCTCAATTGCTTAGACAATACACTGTCACAGTACTGTTGAGTCGCTTTGGATAAAAGCATCTGCTAAATGTCAAAAATGTAAAAGTAAATGTGTCCCAATACTTATGTCTATATAGTGCATGTCAGGGTTTTTGTTCAAGCAACCCACATTTAGTTAATTTTTACTGCAACCCAGGCAACACAAATAATGCATCGAAACGAAATATGCCTAATTAATAAAATGGCACTGGTCCCACTGTGGTTTACAAGATGTAACGTAAAGCCTCCACATGGGGGCGTATGTGGACAAGTTCATTTCGTGTTTATGTGCCTGTTAAAATTTGTTCATTTGTTTTTTTTTTGTTCTCGGCGACCCATATTTTTTTGGCTCGCTACCCATTGAACCCGGCAATGGTTAAACTTAGCTCTTCTTTTAATGTCCACTGTGTGTGTGTGTGTGTGTGTTAGACTTCAGAGTGATGCAGAGTGTATTTTATTATTTAAAAACCTTTTAAAGGGTGTCATGAGGGTGTATGTGTGTATTCAGTCCATTCTTTTTTCAAACACGATACACACGGCCTCAGCTGTAGCTGTAGCTGTCTTAAATGTAGCTTTTTATTCATGTCCATTTCCTCTCCACTGAATGCCAAATGAGTTTGCCCGAAACTGAACGACTGAACTTGCACTCTAGGAACATAAAAACACTCACACTGGCTGACTAAAATCCCATGTGGTCTTAATAATACCACTGTTAATTAGCGACAGTCTCACTGTACTTTCAGTATTATTCTCATCTGACTTGCTTTACCTTTAATCTTCAGACCTGTAATCAGTCAGGGTCACTTGTTAACGTCGGTTCAATCGCAGCCTGCCGTGTGACTAGAAAAAGAAGAAATAGGAGCATAAAATACTGTTTTTATTGGTTTACTTTTCAAATCTAGGAGCTTAAGAGCTTTGAGGGGAGGACGGTGCAGCGTTTCAGTGGTGGCAGCTGAACCACCACCCCTCCCTCTCCGGTTAGTGGGGTGGGTTTGAAGTGGCTTGTGAGAAGTGTGCCGGGGTCAGAGGTTAAAACAACCAGTCTTGCTTTAACCCCTCTCACTTTCTCCTCGACACAACCCCCCCCCGCCTCCCCTCGCCGTTTACTCCCCCTTAGAGTTTCTCCAGCGATCCTCCTGATCCTCTTTTACTCTCACCGCTTCTGTGCTGTGGCACTGTTGTAGCACACTTTTATTTAGGAAACCAAAATGGGTTTCGGTGTGCAAATTTAGACCTTGTCATTGTGAAAGACTAAAAAAAAATTAATAATAATAAAAAAAATAATAATAATAATAAAAATAATGTTAATAATAATAAAAATTAAAATAATATTAATAATAAAATAATAATAACAATAATAATAATAAAAAATAATGGTAATACAAAATAATCATAATAACAATAATAATAACAATAAAAAAAAAAAATAATAATAATTATAATAAAATAATAATAATAAAAATACTAATAATAATACAGATAAAATACAAATAATATTAATAATAAAATAATAATAACAATAACAATAATTAAAATAATAATAGTAATACAAATAAAGTAATAATAATATAAATAATGATAAAAATAAAAATAATATTAATACTAATAAAACAATAATAATTATAATAAAAAAATAATAATATTAATAATAATAAAATAATAATAATGATAATAATAATAAAATAATAATAATAAGCTGGGTCCTGGGTTGGAATGGATTGGTACCTTTTTCAGAATGTATTCCTGCCCTCTGCCCACTGAGTCTAGGAGGCACTGGACCCACTGCAATCCTAGAAAGGGATTTTATTTTTTATTTTGTGGACAAAGAAGTATGTCAAAAAATTCCATGAATACCCTGGACATGGCCAATATCATCCTCCTCCTCCTCACAGTGTTTGATGGCATAAAATGCACTTGTTCATCATAAAGGCTTGTTTGTCGTAGCTCTGCTTTCTTAAAATGTGCCCAAATGTGGAAGCACTAGTCATGATTCTTACTGTAGTATCTGTTCTCTCTCTTTTTATCTCTATGTGCTGTGGAACTCTGGGACGTTTATGGACCTAACTACAGGTAAGGATCCTCAACATATCTAATCTATGTGTGTGTGTCTGTCTAAGCATACACTATATGGCCTATAAAATGTGGACAGCTGACCAAATACTTGCTAAACATCCCAATCTGTAGTGCCCCCCACCCTCCCCAGTGCAACTCTTACATCCACCACTTTTCTAGAAATAGTTTAAAATGTATCTGTGTGAATCTGGGCCTCGTCAAGAGCCTTAGTGAGGACTGGTGGGCATCACTGTTGCTCAGTGGGTAGCACTGTTGTCTTACAACAAGAAGGTCCTGGGTTCGACTCCCAGGTGGAGCTGTCTGGGTCCTTTCTGTGTCGATGTTAGAACTTTTTGTAGTTTTTCAATGTAAGGAGGTTCTGCTGCACAATATTTAAAGTAAGGGTTGTTTGTGAGCTATTCTTATAAAGGATATAGTTAATTAAGATTTCTATTTTGTTTTAATTATTGTTATATCATTATCGTTATAAAGTTTGAGTCTTTTGAAATGATAATTATGGTGGTGCTGGTACTATTTTTCACTTCTGCAGTCTTAAATTAAAATGCAAAAAAAAAAAATCGACAATCGGTAATAATATTAAAATGATCGAGATTTTTTTTTTTGCAAAATCGCCCAGCTCTAGCTGACGTAATTGCCGTAATTGCTATCTAAGTAGTTCATCTAAGTAATCTGCCTTATAAGTTCAATGTCTTTTTAGAATCCTCTCTACTTAGGCAGCTCACTAGGTAGGCAGTAGGCAGCAAGGCAGCACACTAAGTTTTCGGACAGACCCGTTATATATCTCTTAAGTCTGAGTCTTGGTGAATATACTGTAGCATGTGATTTGCTGTTGCATGTCTGTCGGAAAAAAAAAAGTTGGTCGAAAAAAAATCAACAAACTTAATCCTGCCAACTAGGGCTGCACGCCATGAGCAGAATTAGCATGTCATGAATATGTTGCTACGCATTGCGATTGTGGTATGTCATGCAGTATAATGAATTAAGCTGTCAAATGAAGGAAAATGCCCTCAGTAAATGTACACATGGTAAAATATTACAGCCATATGTGCTCCAACATCATTCCAAACCACGGTCATTAATATGGATTCTCTAACAGCGTTCCAGCGTGCCTTCTCACTGGATTTTTTTCCTTTCTAGCCTAAGGGTGCAAATTCTGCCAAGTACTTTTTATCATTATTAGTCGACGGTTAACCAATACGATTATAACGACCACTTAAAAGACGAAACAACGCACAACTTTTGACCATATGGTGTATCTCTGTAGCGTATCTGGTACTTCTGAGATTGATCAAGGTGCTAACAGAACGTGATACGTCTGGCTGTTCAGAAAACACACTGGAATGCTGCCCACTTTAATCCTGTTTAGGAATGATGAAGAAAACATATTGTGTGTTCATTCTCAGAGGGTGGGGGTTGAGAATAGGGAGATCTGCGGTCTGCAAGAAAAGGTTAGAATAGTTTTAATATTAAACAATATGAATATTAGGGCGGCTCGGTGGGTAGCACTGTCGCCTCACAGCAATAAGGTCCTGGGTTTGATCCCCAGGTGGGGCGGTCCGGGTCCTTTCTGTGTGGAGTTTGCATGTTCTCCCCGTGTCTGCGTGGATTTCCTCCGGGAGCTCTGGTTACCTCCCACGTTCCAAAAACATGCAGTCAGGTAAATTGGAGACACTGAATTGCCCTATAGGTGAATGGGTGCGTGTATGTGTGTCTGCCCTGCGATGAACTGGCGCCCCGTCCAGGGTGTTACTGTGTGCCTCGCGCCCATTGAAAAGCTGGTATAGGCTCTAGCCCCCCACGACCCTAATTGGATAAGCAGTTAAGAAAGTGAGTGAATGAGTGAATATCAGTATTAGATTACTGCCGCTCAGGTGGCGCAGCGGTAAAACACTCGTCGGTTCGAAACTCAGCTCTGCCATCCGGCTGGGCTGGGCGGCTACATGAACAACAATTGGCTGTTGCTCAGACAGGGTGGGGAGCCGGATAGGGACTCCTCATAACTGATGCAGCTCCGAACTCTGCTGGCTGGATGATGGCGCCTGCACAGAGTCAAGGAATAATGCGTTGATCAGGGTGTGGCTTTTCGTACACAAAGCTGATCCGCATATGAACTCGCCTCATGCAGGTGAAAAGATGCAGTCGGCTACTGCACACGTGTCGGGGGGGGGGGGGGGGGGGGGGGGGATCAGTCTCGCTCTCCTCAATCAGAAGTGGAGATCAGAATCAGTACAGAGAAAGCATAATGCAATCAGGTAATTGGATAGAAGCAGGAAAAATGGGCGAGCGTAAGGATTTCAGCGGGTTTGACGAGGGCCAAATTGTGATGGCTAGACGACTGGGTCAGAGCATCTCCAAAACTGCAGCTCTTGTGGGGTGTTCCCGGTCTGCAGTGGTCAGTATCTATCAAAGGTGGTCCAAGGAAGGAACAGTGGTAAACCGGCGACAGGGTCATGGGCGGCCATGGCTCATTGATGCACATGGGGAGAGAAGGCTGGCCCGTGTGGTCCGATCCAACAGACGAGCTACTGTAGCTCAAATTGCTGAAGAAGTTAATGCTGGTTCTGATAGAAAGGTGTCAGAATACACAGTGCATCACAGTTTGTTGCATATGGGGCAGCAAAAGGGGGACCAACACAATATTAGGAAGGTGGTCATAATGTTATGCCTAATTGGTGGCTTTAACTTCTATCAAAGTAAAGATACTTGTACTTTTATACTGTATACACCACTGCCTCTTGAAAGCATGCACCATTAGATTGGCTCCTGAATGTGAGTGCCTGAGGGAGTGAATGCGGGAGTCTGCGGGTATACTGTTATAAATTGGCGTCCAGGGTGTATTTCCGTCTTGCACACTGTTTTGCTCAATTTTCTGGCTTTTTGGCAAACACTAAGATTAAAGAATGAATCTCTAATGACTTCACATAGACAGGAGATGGAGTGTAAAAGTGAACCTGTTTGGCCATAGAAGCAAAGAGCAAGAAGCTGACTGGGATTCGGCATACCCCACGTAACACCAGCGCTTAAAGTGGGTCGGTACTAACCAGTGCGCAGTATTGCAGCTAAATGTGACTTTGTTGCATATCTCACAGTACTTTTTTTTGCTCTCTCTGTACACTGATCAGCCATAAGATTAAAACCACCTCCTTGTTTTTACACTCACTGTCCATTTTATCAGCTCCACTTACCATATAGAAGCACTTTGAAGTTCTACAATTATTGACTGTAGTACATTTGTTTCTTTACGTACTGTTTAAGCCTGCTTTCACCCTGTTCTTTAATGGTCAGGACCACTACAGAGTAGGAGTGTCAGTGAGTCAGGAGTGGACAGTGAGTGGACACGGTATTTAAAAACTCCAGCAGCGCTGCTGTGTCTGATCCACTCGTACCAGCACAACACACACTAACACACCACCACCATGTCAGTGTCACTGCAGTGCTGAGAATGATCAACCACCTAAATAATACCTGCTCTGTAGTGGTCCTGTGGGGATCTTGACCATTGAAGAACAGCATGGAAGGGGGCTAACAAAGCATGCATAGAAACAGATGGGCTACAGTCAGTAATTGTAGAACTACAAAGTGCTTCTATATGGTAAGTGGGGCTGATAAAATGGACCGTGAGTGTATAAACAAGGAGGTGGTTTTAATGATATGGCTGATGGGTGTATATCAGTTACTGGCTGATATACGAGGGATCTTCAAAAAGTTTCCACACTTTTACATTTTCATTGGAAGCGGTGAGGGTGGGAGGAGGAGTAATCGGTCGGGTCTGAGAGACTGAGAGACGCTTATAGTCTGGATTTAGCGCCATCTGATTTCCACCTTTTTGGACCGCTCAAGGAAGCTTTAAGGGGAAGAAGATTTTCATGTGATGATGATGTGGAAGCAATGGTGAATCAGTGGCTACACACTCGACCAAAAACATTTTTTGCTGATGACAATAAACAGTTGGTATGATGCTGGAAAAATTCATCGGAAGGTGACTGTGTAGAAAAGTGATGTAATTTGTTTTTTAAATTCTTAATAAATAGAGTTTAAAAAGTGCGGAAACTTTTTGAAGAACCCTCATATAACCTGCATTACCCAAGAAGCCCTCTGTACAGGTCTAGTACAAGACAAATAACGTTAATGCCAGGCTAAAGTAACGTTAATTCAGAATGTAATACTTCACGACTTACTGATAGCGGCTGATAGCTCCACACGGCGACATGGGAAAAAGTGCCGGTACTCCCTTTTTTCACAAGTTCAAGCACTGTTCAAGTGATCTAAATGGTGTAAAAGACATAAAGTTCATGAGCTAGACAGGCAGTCTGCATACCCAGCACTCTTTTCATCATTTTTCTTTCATTTGGGGTTTTGGGAAATGGCCCGAATGTGGCCCAAACCTGTGTTTGTTAGTGTTAAGCTTCAGCTGCATGGTTTTTATTTTTAAGGTGTTTTTAACTCTCGTTAACCTTTTCTCTCTGTGCATCACCTGCATTCTTTATCTCTCCTCTCTTCCTCTCTAAAAGCATAACTCACAGATTGTTTTATCTAAACTTTATTCCAGATGGTTTCTGTTACAACTCAATGCTTGACAGTTGCTTTTTTTCTGTAGGTATAATTTTATACAGCGTAGATTGCCGTGACTTCAAGGAACTAAATACACATGGGGGTGAACGCAGAGGAAAATTACGCCAGCGATGTGGGTGAAAAACGTATATATTAAAAGCAATTACTCCATCACCGAGAAGCAGTGTTAAATGTTCTCAGGCCTCTTTCGGGTTGCTCTCCTGCTTCTTTTTTTTAATGAATAAGGACATAAAATGTAATATTGATTCGAATCCCATCTGCGAGGGTGACTTCATCCACCCCCACTCCCTCTGGTCTTTTGCTTTCTTGGAAAAGAAACACAGGCTCAGGCTGCCAGAAATAAACGCTTGTTTGCTGGTATTTGGTTAAAATCTGTCAGAGAGCGAAAGGATGGGGGAGTTTAAATAGGGAATGAGGGCATATGCCCAGCCTAATTACCAAGACCTTACATATTGCAGTCATCAGACTCTGTCTGTGCAGCAGGTATCGTTACGTCCGCACACTGTTTACCCGTGTGCATTTTCATGCATGGGTTTGATTGAAAAACTGACCACTGCAATCGCTGGATTTCCTACGTCCTGCAGGTTAGCAAAGATTGTAGAGTTTAGGTCAAAGGTCTGTGACATTAAAAAACAAGGACACGTTTTCTTGTAGATAAACCTGCACATGCTATATGTGACCTGGTTTTATCCTGCTGAAAATATTAACAACAGCGGTACCTTAAAACTCAACAACAATTGGTTCTGGGAGTGGCGTTGAGTTTAAAAGGCATTGAGTTTCAAGGTATTTTTCCCATAAAGATGTATAGGTGTAGATGTATAGTTAAACCCATTAATGCGTTCCATGTTCCCGTGGACCTGCATATATTTTAGGCTTAAGCGACAGTCGTACGTTGAGTTTAAGGGAAACGTTGAATTTAAAGGTACAGATTTCCCAAAGAAGGGCGTCGATTAGGAGGCGTCGAGTTACAAGGTACTACTGTATAAAGTTTTCTTCACGTTTCCTTATTACACGATTATTGCATTAGGGTAAAACTTTATTTGACTGCAGTAATGCCGTGTATGACGTGCAGTTTACCACCATGCATAAAGTAATTTTTAAAACGTTACACAGTGACTCAAGCTGTTTATGATCATATAAAGCAATGACTGTTGCCCATGCCATTATAGGCTGCCCATTTTAGAACAAAGTTGGTAAATAAATGATGGTTCAAAGCAGGGGTTTACAAACCTTTCTTGTCAGGGGCCAGATGGAGTAAAATATATGCAAACATGGGCAGCAGACTCTTTATAAAAAAACAATGCAATATAATGAGTGACTAATTATCTATCATCAACAATGTTGTATAAACTAAGACTTTGCCAAATCAGGGTTCACTCAGCAGTTTATAATCCTAATGCGAAGATTATTCTACTTCTTTAAATGAAACGTACACACTTCCCTCTGAATTTAGTAAAAACATATTGGATATAATATTTTCCCAGCATGCCTTAAATCTTCTGCATTCATTGTCTAGTTTTCATTTTTTTGGAGACGCCGTGTTTATCCAAAATTCGGGAATGTTAATGCAGGTGTAACATTAATGTTTTGAGTTGGGGGTAAGAAGACGGGGGTGTTTTAGATTTGTTGTGTGCAACAGCGACACCCAGAGTTCAATCAGCAAATGGCCTGCGATTCGTAGTTTGGACACCCCTGGCTTAAAGGGTTAAATCTAGATGTTTTCAATTCCCTATTTGTAACTGGCTGTGTCTGAGGATGGGGGGGGGGGGGGGGGGGGGGGGTGGTATGGGTTGTTAAAGCCATGTGATGGATTGACACACTGTTGAGGATATTCCTGCCTTGCCCCCAGTGTTTCTCGATGGACCCGGACCCACCACAACCCTCACCAGGATAAAGCATTTAATGAAAATGAAATAATAATAATAATAGTAATAATAATAAGAAGATTGATGCCTGAATCACTTGTAACTGATGCAAAATGAAACCACGTTCTTACTTAAAACGTCTCTGCACACAAACAGAAATCCACGCTCTCCCAGACGAGACGAAAGATGTGAACTGCAAACAGATGTTCGCCCAAATCATTCCCTAACGAGATTGGACACTCATCCCCCCATCTGTGAAGCAGTGTTACATTAAGAGCACAAAGCAACAACGCTCAACTAACAAGGCTGAATATTTAAGCTTTGAGATTCTCCTGAGTAAAATCCAGGATAATGGAATAGCTCAAGCTGAGAAACTGAGCGGCGCTTTCTAACTTAATGTTGCGCTTATCTGGGCGAGCTGGCACACAGAGACTCCTGGTGGTGTGGCAGAGGTATTTATCTGTCATCTTTTTGGAGGAATAATGCTCTAAAGAGTTGGAGCAAACGTTACAGTTTGATGTTGTTTGTGAACTGTCAGGTGTGTTGTGTGTGTGGGTGTTAGAAATATATAGTGTGTCATGATGGTACAGTTTATACTGAGGGTCTTGCACAGCACCTGGGTCTTGGGAAGATGGGTTTAAATCTGGCCTCTGGTCTCTGCCTGGAAGTAAATTTTACCCCAGTCTTAATGAGCTTACTTCAGATATTATAATTTCCTCTCACACTGGGTGGAAGTGAGTAAAGGGGTGAGTGATGACCTGCTATGGATTGACACCCTGTCCAGGGTGTATTTTTACTTTGTGTGCAATGATTCTAGGCTGCACCCATGCCCCCGAGACCAACTTTTAATGTTGTGGCAGGACATTTAAGTACAGTGGTATCTTGAAACTCGATGTCACTTGGTTCTGGGAGTGGCAATTGAGTTTAAAAGACGTTGAGTTTCAAGGTATTTTTCCCATAAGGATGTATGGGAAATCTGTTAATGTGTTCCATGGTCACATAGAACTGCATATATTTTGGGATAATTTAAAATATTGGGGTTGTTTTTGACACTTATACACTGAGAATAACATAGAATAAAATTAAAACAATTAGAAAAATCAAGCCAAGTGCTGAACAAAGTGGCAATCTAACACACGTCGAGTTTAAGGGAAACGTCAAGTTTAGGGGTACAAATTCCATCCTTATCCTGTCCATTTTATCAGCTCCACTTACCATATAGGAGCACTTTTAAGTTCTACAATTACTGACTGTAGTCCATCTGTTTCTCTACATATCTTTTTAGCCTGCTTTCACCCTGTTCTTCAATGGTCAGGACCCCCACAGGACCACCACAGAGCAGCTATTATTTAGGTGGTGGATTATGCTCAGCAATGCAGTGACACTGACATGGTGGTGGTGTGTTAGTGTGTGTTTTGCTGGTATGAGTGGATCAGACAGAGCAGCGCTGCTGGAGTTTTTAAATACTGTTTCTATGTTCCCCCTAGAAACTATTGCCAAAAGTCGGAGGCAACAAGTTTGGCTGAAACTGTACTTTTGTCCATATAGTGCATTCAGAGAGGTTATATAAACGCTGTAAATACAACTAATTCTGTCTTGTATTTTAAAGAATGAGCAGAATGAAAATGCAAGTCTATGTAAGACTATATTTCAAGGTGAGGTATACAGGCTACAACAGTGCTTCCTCTGTCGACTGTGTAGTTACATATGTTCAGGTATGTTTGGCTTCCACACATGTATACACACCACCCTATACACAGTGGAACAGGTTCATGAAGGTTCATCAGTTTGGCATGCTTCTTTCAGTTGGGGGGGGGGGGGGGGGGGGGGGGGGGGGCAATGGTGAGTATGATTTGACTTCATACTGTGCGCTCCACTGCTGAGCCGTGTTTACGCAGAATGGTAGCATATGTGTAAGTGCTCCACCTTACCGAATTAAAACCACACTCCAAAGTTTCCACACAATCACTCATACACGCTCTAAAGCCAAGGGAAGCCCAGCACAGACAGAGAGAAATGGGAGGGCAGGATCGTTTAGTGCGCTCTCCAAAGCGTGACTTTATTTCAGTCATTAAGACATGTGGACCGAATGGAAAGCAGATGATTAGCGCTTTCAGGGAAAAAAGAGGAGATCATGTGCGGCTTCCTAAACAATCACAGAGACAATAGTAAGAAAGCAGACTGGGCAGACTGGGAGAAAATCTCTGTCTGTGCTTCAGTAGCTGTCTTTCCATCTGAGCCTTTCAAAACAGTTTCAAGAACATTTCTGAAAGGTCAGGAATAGAAAATGTTAATAACAGATGCTTTTTATTGACTGATTGATTGATTAACTGATTTAGCCATAAAGGAATTTATAAGAACTGAAGAAAGTGGTTTGATGTTCTGTCTTAATGCAGCTGGTTTTCTCACTCACACAGAGTCTTTTTGGGCCTTTTGTCTTTAATTTATGGACACACTTATCAGACACGCAATGCCATATTAAGTACTGATTCACTGCCCGCACTGTGTGGCTAAAAAAAAGAAAGTCTTTTTGATGCTTCATGCACCACAATAAAACAAGCTATCTGTAAGGATAGTTCGCCAATGAGGCACCTAAATACCCACAAACAAAAAGTGGTGAAGGTAAAAAATAAGAGGTGGCCAAAATAACGGAAACAAAGTAACAAAAATATCCGCAGCCCACGACAGAGAAAGTGGATAGAAAAGGGATAGAGCAGAAATGGAAATTGGTTGACACATGGTAATCTGAACAGAGCTCCTGCGACAACCCAGTTCTCAGAAAAAGAGGGAAAAATGGAACCCAGAACAAGCCTGAGACGACAATGCACAAGCAGCACTCCACCCCACCAGCGAGGGTCTGAATGTGGTTCCCGTGTGACATCTAAAAAAAGGCAACACAGACATAGACATAGACACGAAGCACACTGGCATCAAACATCCAGAAAACCAGACCGGGTCGAGCCGAGCATTACAGTTTCAGGATAACAGCAGGTTGCCAACAAAGGAGCCAGCAAATCTATGAGAAAGAGACTGTAATGAATAGAAAGACTCCCACCTGGAGCGAATGAACACTCGAAAAGACTGTCAGTTAAGAGGAACCATTAAGAGGTCAAACATCTATGCCTTCCATGCCCAATCTATCTGTCTGTCCGTCTATCTATCTATTTACCTGTCTTTCTATTTGTCTGTCTGTCTGTCTGTCCGTCTATCTGTCTGTCTGTCCATCCATCCATCCATTCATTGATGCGTGTTGTCAGGTTCATTAAGACACAAAATCCCTGCATGTGTGTGTGCATCATTTCGACAGCTCCAGCTCCTCATTCGAACAACAGAAAAGAAAACAGCATTTGGCTCAGACTCGCTCGTAGGAGTGGAACAGGATGAGCTGCCACAGGGAAGACCAAACCAAATAAAAGGACTATTTATACACACGTGAGCACGGAACATGAAATGAATCATCTTCTCTGAAGACAAGTCAAGGTCTCACTCGTTTATGCCCTCAATGTGTTTTCCTGCTCATATATACGCATTGGCTTCCAGATGAAGGAACCCCGGCCAAATTTCCGTAGACGTGAAGAACAGATGGTTAAACAGATCCTGTGATCACCGTCTGTATGTACATGTGCAGGTATACGCAATGCGCATTGAGATTAGTGTTCCTCAGGGCTACGTTTCCTGAATATATGAACAGTGCGTATGAAGTATGGAGACTTCACAGTTTGAGGTTGAGGAATATTTCTTATATATTTACTATAAGTTTGCTTTGAAATGGACGTTTATTGTTCCAAAGAAGCACAGACAGGAGCAGTAAGAAGGATTCTCAGATCTTTAACAGATGGTGTTTGAGATGAATCCTGCAGCGCTTCATCGTTGTAATCTGAAGTAATGGGGGATCAGTGGGGTAATTTTGAAGTGTTTAAGATCTGAAGAGTCTGTGGACTCTGTAGATGGTTTATAGTGGATACTAATGGATGCAATTTAAAACTGTTTGGCTGCAATAATACAAAGTACCCAATGCATACTGGACGCTTAAATGACATCCTATAGGCTTTACGACACACAAGTTCCTCCCTAACGGTTTAGGAAAACTTTGGAGGTCTTTTTTTTTCCATTACGTCTTAACAAAGAGAACTTATGTCTCTTTTTTTCAAGCTGTACTTTCTTTTCTTCTGTCCTGCACTTCTGTGTGGCCTTACGTAGGGATGTGGAGGGGAGCAGGAAATGTATGAACCATGAAGGCATGTGTTTATGCTGGCTGGAGCAGACCCTCACCAGCCAGTGAGAAAACAGGCACCACAGGACTGTTACCCCTTCCTGTTCTCTCTCTCTCTCTCTCTCTCTCTCTCTCTCTCTCTCTCTCTCTCTCTCTCTCTCTTACATTTACATTCACGGCATTTAGCAGACGCTTTTATCCAAAGCGACTTACAGTCTAAGAATTGAGGGTTAACGGCCATGCTCAAGGGCAGTGGTGGGGTTTGAACCAGTGACCTCCTGCTTACTAGTCCAGTACCTTAACAGCTAGGCTGCAACTGCCCTAGATGTCCCCTAAATGTTCCCGTACACACACTCCTCTATGATGGGCAGCATGGCTATTGAAACCTTTGGCTCTAGACCGATGAGTCGGTGAACAAATGTAAGAAGGGAAGCACATGTTAGGTTGTGTGTTTGTGCATACATTGATTTAATGTGTGTGTGTGTGTGTGGTTGGAGTGTGTAAGTTCAAGCAGGGAGGCCAGTTGGATGTGTATAGTCAGCACTATGTGCTTTTGGCCTGTGAACATTTCAGATCGTGGAGATCCATCTTTTCTCCTGTAGCCTCAGGAAACAGAGGGGAATGAAAAATGGACGGGGAAGAAAAAGAATGAAAAATAAAAGTTTGTGGTTTTTAATTTATCTTCAGTGTTGAGTGGAGTAGTCACCAGAGCTGTTGAGCATACTAGCCTAGGTTATTATTTCTACATCTAAAAGTCTAAAAGCTGGATCACAACAGGTCTTTGTGTATAAAACTCTGAGTTAAATGCATTTCAATGGAAATAAGATTCACCAGTTAAACCAGATCAAATTCTGTGTGTTGACCTCCCAATGCTTCACAAAGCCACAGATCAAATACAGCAGGAGTGCTGACTAATTGCAGTATAGTGGCAGAACTACCAGACCTGCCACAACCTGATCAGGAACAAACGATTGATGACAATGAAATGAAAAATGTTTTGGATACAGTGGTTTACGATGGCTCACAATCAGTCAGGAAGCTTAATTTTGGGGATGTTTACTTGTATTTAATTGGATTATTTTTCATCTAAGCTAGCTTAGCGTGCCAGCATCAACTCATTTTGAGTTGAGCCATTTATACCAACAAATTCTGGATTGAAACGTCTAAGATCCAAGGTGTACATGTAGAATCTATCTTAGTTCCCCACATCATTACTGAATCTTTTACCTGCAATAATGTGTGTTTTTGATGGACTGTTGGGTCTTAGAGTATGGTCTTCAACCATCAGTTGCTTGAATTGTATCTTATTTAAGTTCCTGTAGATAAAACTGTCTACCAAATCTGTAAATGTAAAATGATGTGTAGAAAGTTTCTGTTCTGGTCTATTTATCAGAAGGTTAAGAGATTAGGCCACACCGCCGCCAAGCTGCCGATGTTCAGCCCTTAAGCAAGACCTTTAACTCTTAGGGCGCATTCACATGAGAAGCGGCAAAACCTCAAGCCTTGGCGCAAATCGCCTCAGCGATCGTCCTCAAAGTGCGAATATGAGACGAATCTGCATTTGTGTCTAATAACCGTCAAATCCAATCTGAAAGCGTCCACATGTATCTGTGTTTAGCTGGATTTTCCTCACTGTTTCACTTTTAAACTTGTGTTATAGCTCGGGGTGCTGAGAAATTGTGAGAATCAGCTTTTCCAAGAGAGAGTCTAAAACGCTTATCGTTAAAAAGCTTAATGTGACTTAATGTATTAAAGGAACGACACAGGAACACTAAACTTCTCTTAATTATTACAGGTCATACGTTCTTTTCACTAATGAATTTCCTCGCTCATTGATTTAATACAATAAGTCACATTCAGCATTGTTTGTACTGCCTGAGTCTCTTTTACTATGTCATATCAAACAGTTTGTCTCATTGGAGGTGCTTTAAAAAGGTCAAAGTCGATCAGGTGAACTTTGAGATTGCAAGCGCAACACATCAAAAGTGCCAACCTCCACAGAAAACAATGGCACAGCCTGCTCAAAAGCAGTGTTGATGCTTCTCATGTGAATGCTCCTTTAGTTGCATGAATTGAGTCCAGATTTGTCAGAATTGAGTTTGGATAAAGTAATTGCTGAATTAAAACAGCCATGAACCTCCAGTCATAGATGGCCTCAGAGCTGAGATTCAAACCTGGACCTGGAGTGGTTGTGGGTTAGCGTCAAAACATCTTCTGATTGCTTCTAGTAGCCGTCCTGTTTTCCAGTCATTGTGCTGCTATAGGAGCTAAGGGCAGAGTCAGAATTGTGAATTGTTGAATTGACGGTTTTCTCTCAGAAAGGCCTTATTCATTTAATAAAACAATAAAAAGACACACCCATGCTGCGTTTTTAAACATATCCAGACTTCTAAACTTGTAACTAGCATGCTGTACTTATTGGCATTACCACCTCTCTGGTTGGCATTCATACATGTACTTGAATCGAGCTTGTAAAATGCCCCTCACTGTTTTTGTGGTGAGAATTTCAAACCTGTAAACTTGCTTCAGGAAAATGATGCTTCATTACCGATATTTCACATCCAAATGTGGTGCTGAGCCTGCATTTCAAACAAGGTCTTCTCATCAAGCTCTAAGCAAAGCTTAATTATGCACATTACCATTAACCTTCTGGCACTGTTCTCAGGGCTACTTAACCTTTAGCTTTTATGTGGTTCTTACAATCTCAGCGTTCTGTGAGCCAGAACACTCACGGTTCTTCAGCGTGGATGATTTCCTTTCTGATGACTTTTTGTTTCTCTGTTTTTCTTTCCACGTATTCTGACTCACCGGGTCTGTCTGAAAACCTAGTGATCTCTCTACATAGAGGCATTTTAGGATACGCGCTCCTGAGTAGGAGGCTGTTCGAATTCTTGGATGCCTTAAAATGCTGCCTAATGAGGTGCCCTAATTCTAAGCGATAATCTGACTGAATAACAAGGGAGCATTTGATGCCTCTTTAGCAGTAAAGGCAATCCCAGGATTCAGTGCGGCACAACTTTTCTCACCAAAAATTACAAATATGGTGGATGAACGAGTTCTTTTCAAATGTAAATAAATTGATCTCATTGATTTGTAATTTGTATAAAGGTGCACAAGTGTCGTTTACAGGGATGTAATGATACACTCTACCCATGATGCAATGCGATTCACGATACGATTGTTTCCCGATTTTTTTTAACTGACATTGAAGACAAATTATGACAAAGGTTCCTTTTATTATTTCTCTTAAAAAATAAAATCAAATACTGTATTTGCTTATCTTTTATTTATCTAAATAATGAATGTCCTTTTATTTCTGAGGTAGGTACAAACTATGCGAAACAGTTTTGACTTAAGCCCAATTTGGCTGAAAAACCTCGAATTTGGCAACCAGGTGTATAGCGGCAGTGACGTCAACCAGGCTAGGTGTATAGCGCCAGTGCCCTCTGCTGATTAAAGTGAATATCAATTCAGTCAAATCAACTTGAATTGTGAAATTTTTGAATTGGTTATTAACTGTCTTGTGGTGAGTCGTTATATCCCTAGTCGTTTATTTGCAAATTTGGGCTTGTCTGTGACAGTCTAACCATTTACAGTACACGGAGGGAGATGTTAGCTGGTGTTCTAGCGGGTTGTGCCGCCTCATCCCATTGGTTTGAATAGCCTGAGGCTAACAGTATTAGCTTAGTAAGTGAAAACTGCGATGACGTCGCTGTCTAAGTAGAGTGTCTAAATAATCTGCCGTATACGTTTGATGTCTTGTTAGAATCCTCTCTACTTAGGCAGCTCCCTAGGTAGGCAATAGGCAGCAAGGCAGCTCACTAGGTTTTCAGACAGACCCACTGCTTTATTTTCTTCTGCTTCCAATTTTTGGTGTCTTTAACCACCAGTAGCTTGAATTGTATCCAGTTTTAGTTCCTTTATACAAAACTGTCTACCAGAACCGTAAATGTAAAGGGATTTATAGAAAGACCTAATTTTTAATCCAGCTTACCCCTCCGGTAGGGTAACTATATATCGCTGAGGTATTTCCTGCTGTAAGTCTCTTGCTTTACCTGGGGAGCTATGAAACAGGCGCCCTGCCCAGCATTGACGGGCCAGTCGAGAGATTTAGCCTCTAGCCTCCATTCAATTATTCCTCCATCCTCCACCTCCTTATTTCTCCCTATTAAATGTGAAGTTTCAAACTGCTATGTGCTCGGCAGCCGTACCTTTAAGAGTATTACCACACTGCAAAACACAGTGAGGCAAAACACTTCCGTGCCAACAGTTGGTTGCTTTAGGGGTATGGAAGTAAATCACGGTAGGTTTAGCTGTGGTGTAGAGAAGTTACCCTAAAAAATGTTGTTTTAATGAAGCATTTAATACGTTTATGTCTCTGAATTCAATCTCGAGATGTATCTAATGCCATTTCTTTGAAGGCGAAGTATTTTAGTCATTCAAACTCTTAAGCTTTTGAATATTTTTATTCCATAGCAACTTTAATTATTAGTTTTATAACATACAAAGAACTTTATTATATCATTTTACTTAGTGGTTTGACCTTCTCATTCCTTTTTGTAGTCATCATGTATAAAATAAAGCTGGCATTGAGCTCGTGTGGCATAATGGTAAAAGCCACACTGCTGGGAACAGTGGTGCCTGAGTTCCGGGGGTTCCCATCAGCCCAGGCTGAGCTCACAAATACAATAGGCACATGACGTTACGTAAAGCTAGCTATTGAGGGGACATACATCAGTGCACCTTTATAGCCCATCCCGGGCCTGGATAAATAGGGGAGTTGTGTCAGGAAGGGCAGCCGGCAATAAAAAACTGTGCCAGGTCAAATTAATGTTAGTGGCTCCTCTGTACCCATATTTTTTGGAGTAGTTTGACTTTTAGTTTGGGAAAGTACACTCACCTCTACTCAGATCTACCTTAAAATTAATCACCTGTTTTTTAACATTCCCTTAATTTTAGAGTTTTATTTCTAGTTTACATGTGTGGACTCATTGGACTTAAATTGTATTTCTAAAACCACGTTGAAAGATCTCATTGGGCTCTCGGGTGATGCAGTGGTTTAGCGCACTAGCACAACAGAGCTACCGACCTGGCTGGGTGTCCACACAAGCACAATTGGTCGTGTTTTTAAAAAAATGCATTTTCTCCCGATTTTTAGCACATCCAATGTTTTTTTTACCCAATTGTGTTATGCTTCCTCTCTACTGGTGCTGACCCCCGGCCCGACTGAGGAGAGCGAACTGACACACGCCCCCTCCGACACGTGTGCAGTAGCCGAATGCATTTTTTCACCTGCACGAGGCGAGTTCATATGTGGATCAGCTTTGTGTACGGAGAGACACACCCTAATCCTCATTATCCCTCAACTCAACATGAGGTAGTAATTGCATCCGTTATGAGGTCCCTATCTGTCTTTTCCCTTCCCTGCCAATCCTTGTTCATGTGGCCACCCAGCCAGCCTGATGGCAGAGCTGAGTTTCGAACCGACGAGTTTAAAATGTCAGCTCTGGTGTGCTAGCAGGTTTTACCACTGCGCCACCTGAGCGGCACAATTGGTCATGTTTAAGAAAAGGAAGGACGAACAGGGTCTCTTCCAACTGGACGAGTTAGGGTGGAGGTCACATGGAGCATAGCGTGGCTCTCTGTACACGATACGGCTCTGCATGGGAACCCAACACTGCCAAATTGGACAGCGGTTGTGCAAGCGGTAGTGGATTTATAATTGGGAATTGGATTGGGGGATAAAACCTTGTTGCGCTTGTGTTTTTATGATTAATGATCCAGGTGTCCCAGGGTATTTACATCCAGCTGCTTTCCACAGCTGTCGGTGCCATTGTAACAGAAACGAGGAGGTGGGTGGCACGGTCGAGGAAGTTACAATTACACTTGGCAGTAGAGAATCTCACCCAGTTGGTCTTCAGTTGTAACATCAGCATATTGAAGATTTCTTCTGAAGATTTCATTTATCATCCCTAGATTCCTCTTAATTATTGTTCTGACCAACTGCTCTCTCACTTCGTCTTTCAGATAAATAACATACCAGTGCACACGGAGCTCAGGAAACTCATTACTTTTAGACATGACCTGAATTCTTGAGTCTGTACCCAGAGTCATTTCTCACACAAACAGATTAATTGTACAATTTTAGCAAAACATCTGCTGTACCTAAAATCTTTAGATAATAGAAGACAACAGCTACATCCTTCTATTGTTCTTTTTATTTTTATATTTGGCTCTTGGGATTTTTGACTCAGGTGTGACATTTGGACCTCTCGCCCCTTAGTACTAGAGCACTTAGTATTAGGTACAGCTAGGGTCTTGCTAAAATTAAACATTTGCTACCGGGCTGTGATCTCTTCCTCTCGCCCCTTCTTTAATGAGTCAAAGCAATTATTATTTATTTATTTATTAATTAGCATTTTAACATCATGTTTTACACTCTTTGGTTACATTCATGACAGAACAGGTAGTTACTCGTTACACAAGATTCATCAGTTCAAGTTTTTTAATATATAAAAAAACAAACCCAGATAGCAGGAGTATGTTGGTCCAGCATTGCCTCAGTGCCATTGCTGACATTGGCATTACTCATTTTGGCCGGCAGGGCTACTGTGGCCTGACGTTGGCTGCCAACCATTGTAAGACAGTGGGCCTACATTGGCACCTTCTGAAAACTCAGGTAACATACCGCTGCTGCTCATACTCTGACCGGACTCACTGGATGTATGTTGTCATGGTAATGTGTACACTAAGCGGTACTCTACACATGTGCAACATTTTGGATTGGATCACTGGTAGCATGCATGCATTTACAATAGACCCTTGACTTACGAACTGTTTACCATACGAACATTTTGGGTTATGAGCGATTTTTGTCAACTTAACGTACGAACAAATTTCGGATTACGAACCGAAATTCGCACGCGAACGAAACGTGACGTCACGAACAAGTTGACTCAGACGTCTCTCTCTCTATATACATACATATACAGTGAGCAAACATTCGGACAGCGGACAGTGTGTTTTCTTTCTATTTTGTACAATTCTAAATTAAAAAGGCCCCAAACAAGGTGCAGAGAAAGTGCAGTTGTGAGAAAATGAAAAAATCTATTACTATTAAAAAAAGGATTTTTTTTTTATGTACAGTACAGTGCTACTGTGTATTGTTGTTTATTATTGTTTATTACAGTAATGTCTATTCTATAATTTAAGATTTAAGGGAAAATATAGTTGTATTTATAACAAAAAGACCTTTTAAGTCATTAGAAAGGTTAGGTAAGGGGGTGGTTTGGGAGGTCTGGCACGGATTAATTCTATTTACATAATTTCTTATGGGAAAAATAGGTTTTACAAACTTATGAACATTTTGACTTAAGAACAGCCCTTCGGAACCAATTTAATTTGTAAGTCAAGGGTCTACTGTACATTACATTTACCTTTTCGGCATTTAGCAGACGCTCTTATCCAGAGCATTCCACATTAAACATTTCCCCACTCTAGTTTAAGTAGACATCAGACCAAGGATACATGGATACAAGACCAAGGATACAAATCTGTTAAAACCCTGTTAGAACACAGTTTTTTTTATGCTATAGAAGGTAAGTGCATGTTATTGCTCAGCGTAAATGCTTAGTAAAGAGGTGGGTCTTTAATCATCTTTTGAAGACAGTGAGAGACTCCGATGTTGGAACAGACAGGGGAAGTTCACTTTACCTACAGAAATCTTTAAAAAACTATATTTAAAAAACGATTAAAAACCCACCTTTTTACTAAACACTTAAGCTGACTTGTACTTACTTACTAACACTCTTTTCCATTTCTTAAAAAAAAAAAAAAAAAAACAGTTAGCAGTTTGTGTTCTTGGACTGTTTACTTAATCTAGAGTAATTAAATGTTTACTATGGAAGCACTTCTGTAAGTCACTCTGGATAAGAGCGACTGCTAAATGTCGAAAATGTAAATGTAAAATGTAAAAGAGCCTTGATGCTTGTGGAGGATCAAGACGAGCAAGACTAGTGGATCGAAGGTTGTGTACTTTCATGCAAACTGCCATTTTCATCAGAACAATAAGATTTGATCAGATTGGAAACAAATCTATATATGTAAAAAAAAACATTCTGGCCACTAGTTAGGCTGAAACAAATCCTTTGTTTACATAAAATGACAAGTGACTTGTTTTATTTTCTCCAACTTCAGGCCTGCAGTCTGTAGAGTTAATATGACCAACAACTCACATGTGCAGTTGGAGTGATGGAATTTAAAACAGAGCTCTCTCTATACAGAAGGATTTGTTTTCAGCATGAGTGAGTTTCACAAAGAAGAACAAGAGTAACATAAAGCTGGAGAAAGCAGAAAATGAAAAAAGAGCATCCAGCCGGGTGAATTTCTGCTGGATCTTCTTTCCATTTTGCTGTGAACTGTAATTTGCTGTAAGTGAAATCACATGGCGAATTATCCCATAGAGAAAGACAAAAGAAACTGGTAGAGGGAGCAGTAATGATCTTGATGAAGGTTTCTGGTTCCGCTAATGAATCCGCTGATTGGATTTACTCTTCGTTCAGCACAATCAGGCACAACGGTGCATTCCTTCCCGTCGTACACGGTTACCTCGCCCCGTCTTACGGCTGAGAATAGCAATAAAATGACTCTGTTTGTTCCAACAATTGGTGTCACATGACCTTTTAAGTACGAGTGCCGCCTGGAACATGCAATTAGTTGATGGATTACATGGCTTCATATCAGTTGTTCTATGGAGCAACAGAACATTTCTTTGTTTATTGTTTACTAGATGATACCATTGAATCAGATTCTCTTATGTTATTTCTCAGCTTTAGTACTAGAACAGAACTGTCTCCGAGGAGAGTCATGTATCCACTGTCTGTTTAACGCTTCAGGTAGTTAGTAGTTAAGTGCATGAGCTTCAGCCAGCGATGAGGCAGGACATGATGTGCCTCATGGTGTGAGTGTTAATGGTGCTAAAGGCCTGATTTAATTACAGTGCAGAACGGCTTGCTGCTGTTTGCTTAAACTGTCTTAGTATTTTCAGATACTAAAGGGTATTTAAAGACCGCATGAGAGATCTCTGGAATGTTTGGAAGTTACTGGGTAAAACAGGCTTGTGAGAAAAAGGCATTTGATCGTCCTCACGTCATATCCGGTGCTGTCATTTCATTTCATTTTTATGTTCTTAAGCACAACCCACATTCCTCCTCCCTAGACACGACTGATCACGTCTGTATGTTGACGCCTGACAGGCCGATAGCGGTTGGGATTCCATCCCTGGAACCTGAGCACCACCATCTGAGCGCCTTTACATTTTCGGCATTTAGCAGACGCCTTTATCCAAAGCAAGTTTCCGTACCTACAGTGCTGACAGTATACAGTCTAAGCAATTGAACATTAAGGGCCTTGCTCAAGGGCCCAACATTGGCAACCTGGCAGTGGAGAGACTTGAACCAGTGACCTTTTGATTACAAGATTCATCAGTTCAAGTTTGTATCTCCAGTTAACCTGACTGCATGTCTTTGGACTGTGGGAGGAAACCAGAGCTCCCAGTGGAAACCGTTCCACCTGGGAATCAAACCCCATCCCATCTATAAATACGTTGTTTAACTCTGCAAGTCTCTGTGATGGATTTTCGTCCTGTCCGGGGTGTGTTACTGTATTTCGCCCAATGATTCCGGGGAAATTGGACCCAGATCACCCACACCCACACACACACACACACACACACACACACACACACACACACACACACACACACACTCTCGGTGGTACTGTGTTACTGTGTGACCTACTTCATGGCCTCAGACTGAGCAGCAGAGCAGGAAACTCTCCACAGGACTTGTCGTATTACTCACTCTCACTTTTTTCCTTCTTTTCTTCCTTCCTCCCGTCTTTCTTCTCTCTCTCTCTCTCTCTCTCTCTCTCTCTCTCTCTCTCTCTCTCTCTCTCTCTCTCTCTCTCTCTCTCTCTCTCTCTCTCTCCTCTCATCTCCTGCATTTCAAAAAAATCCTTTCTTGGAATTCTTTCCATTTGCTCTTACAGTAATATGTAACATCAGGCGGAGTGAGAGGTAGAGCTTTACCTTACATAACCCAGAGGATTCAACCTGAACTGATTAACTCAGGTTATAGTGCTGGTATTTAAAATAATCAAATCAATTAAATCAAGAACTTTAACCATTCAATTAAACATTTTACATTCGTCCACAGAAATCACAAATTATTGAAAGACAGTCTATAAATCGCTACAGGGAGGACACACTTTCTGATTATTAATCGGTAAAGGCCAGTTGCAGTGGCTTATGGATAAATATGTAGTGAGTTCTCCCCATTTCATGTAAAATTTTTTGGCCATATTTGATACTTTTTTATATATATTTTGTTTATGCATTTTCTCCCCTTTTTCTCCCGACTTTTTTAGCGCGTCCAATTGCCCGATTGCGTCACGCTTCCTCTCCACTAATGCCGACCCCCGCTTTGATTTGAGGAGAACGAAGCTAACCCACGCCCCCTCCGACACGTGGGCAGCAGTCGTATGAGTTACGAGGAGTCCTTATTTTTTATATTTTTATATTATTATATTTTTTATACTTTTTATATTTGGACAATTTATTTTCTGTACATAATAAATGAAGTGAACTCCAAATCAAGTACTTTAAAATAATTCGATTTATATTTACTGTTTCCAACACTGGTTTCTAACTGCACATAATACACTATTATTTTTTATTTTTAATTTTCATTCACCGCTTTATTCTGGTCATGGCTGCTGCAGGCCCGGTTTCTCCATAGAAACACTGGGTGCGAGGCAGGAATACTGTGAACTGGACGCCAATCCATCACAAGGCAGCTGATAGCACTGCCGAGGTTCGAACCCGTATCTCAGAGGTGGCGGGCTAGCATGTATTTACCACTTACTTAAAATAGTTGATTACTGGTTAATTACTGATGTTCTTTTGATTGCTTGCGGATCAATCCTGACCCTGACCAGGATAAAGCAGCGGTAATACAAGAAAATGAAATGAAATTTTAAAAATGTTGGTACAACAGATGGTAAAATCTCTTTTCTCCTCCTCAATCTGGAAAACGTTATAGGATCTTAAGGACACACACCTACCTACTTAAAAACAGCCATTGTTGCTTTAAATAAATAATGCCCTCCTACCCCTCCCACCTACCTTAATATCATTGTAAACTGAAGTGCAATAATACTTTTATTTGTACATGTGCAATACTGCTACACTTCGACCAAAGTGAATCTTAAGTATCTAGCAGATTGTAAGCGTGTACCAGTAAGAACCCTGAGTTCCAGGGTTCCATTAGTACCGGTCCCAAGTCTGGATAACTATGAGAGTTGCTTCATGAAGGGTATTCGGCGTAAAAAACTGTGCCCAATCAAATATACAGACGAAGAATCCATTGTTAAGCAGCCAAAAAGAATCGTTCATTTAAATAAAATCTATTCTTGATCTGTGCTTCAGCCCCAGCCGTTTCCAGTTCTACCTCTTCATGAACTTTTGGTTGACAGTGTAAGCTTTGACTCAGACAATTATATTTGACAAGCTGGGTCCGATTTCAGCTTATTTTCTGGTGCGGAACGACTGAGCAGAGCTAAAAAAGCACACACGATCGGGCTCGTGTTCACAAGCTGTTATTATTCCGTTCTGTTCGTCTCTCTTTTGTGTCTTTGGCTCTGAACTCTTTTCTATCGCTGGGTGGTTTATGTATCGTTGTCATATTTCTGTTCTTCTGTTTTTACAGGCTTTGGTTAGCCTTCGGCTGGGTGGTAGGAAGAGAGAGAGAGAATAAGAGAGAGAGACAGAGTGCATAAACATATAAAGAGAAATTAAATTAGAGTTTATTCTAGATGGACCACATTTCCATTCCTGTCATTCTTTTCCTTCACTTTTGCTGCTCTGTACTATTTCAGTGCTTTTTTTGCATTTCCCCCAAATGTTCCTCCCAATCTAGTCATATCCAATTACCCAATTGCAGCCAATTTACTTCCTCTAATGCTGCTGACCTCCACTTCTAACACACGACATGTGCAGTAACCAAATGCTTCTTTTTACCTGCACAAGGTGGATTCATATATATCAACCAGCAGAGGTCGTAATTGCAGCAGTTATGAGAAATTCCTTCCGGCGATCCCATCTGAAGACGAGCCAGTCTCTGTCCGTATAGGCGCCCGGCCTGTCGGTAGCACAGCTAAGATTCAAACTCGTGAGTTCATGATGTTAGCTCTGGTGTGTTAGCGTGTTTTACTGATGCGCCATCTCTTTAAATGCATCGTATTTTATTTAGATTACAAGGGATCTTCAGGAATACCCTGGACAGGGTGCCAATCCATGGCAGGGCTTTAGACACCCCAGACAGTCATGTCAGGTGCCCAGCCTGCCGGTAGCAGAGCTGAGATTCGAACCCAAATCTCCTCAGTGGTGGGCTAGCATAGTAGGCTTCTGCGCCATCTGAGCACCCAACCTTTATGAATGAATTTTTTTTTTGTTTCTATTTATTTATGCATTTTCGTCCTTTTTCTCTCGATTTAGGAGGATATATTCGCCTGTCCCACGCCCCCTCCGACTCCTGCTCAGTACCTCGACCCCGTCTTTTTTGCCCGCGTCTTGGTGGATTTGCATATTAGGCCAGATACATGCGCTGATCTCCATGCTCCATGCTCCTTCACTTCTGCACAGGCACCTCAGGCTTTTGGTCCCTGACCTCAACCCCAGTCGTGCTTTTTGTTTGTCTGTTCTGAGTTTAGCTTTGAGCTTCTGTAAACGTTGCATCTCGTCAGGCTCTTGTTCTGTAGCTCAGTCCCTCTGCCTTTAATTACTCTGTATATAAAAGTCTTGTTTGAACGACTATTGCCACACTTTTTTTCCCCCTCCGAGTCGTGCCAGTCTCAGAGCGGTCTGTATCGTCCACGTGCGTCTGAGCAAACTCCAGCTCACCCTGCCAGCGTTTGTGGAGTTTTCAGACACATCTTGAATCCATGGGTCCATCGCTGGGTGAGGTGGGACCGCCATTTCAAACCGAACACAAACACAAGCGCTGAACGTTGAGGCCTGCGAAGGATCGAAATGACTGAGAGCATTCGGGGACAGAGAGCTTGGCCGGCTGTGTTTTATGTGCACATTCTTTAGTATGAGATAACCCGACGAATGAGAAGCAGGCCAGCTCAAACACACACACACACACTACACACACACACACACATTCACTTTCCCGGCTGTACTCAGCTTTTGTGGTTAGTTGATTTTTTCAACAAATACAGCTTTTTATATATACAGTATATATATATATATGTAAAATGCTGATCCCTGCTCTGATTGAGGAGAACAAAGCTAACCCACGCCCCCTCCGACATGTGGGCAACATGCCGTATGCATCTTATCACCTACACTTTGACGAGTGCAGTGCAGCTCAGCGTTGTGTATGGAGAGACACACCCTGAGAGCACTCTTTTTCTCATTTCTGTGCAGGCGCCATCAATCGGCCAGCAGAGGTCGTAATTGCACCAGTAATGAGAGAGAGACCCCATCCGGCTTAGTCCCACCTATCTGAACAGCAGGCCAATCGTTGTTTATGTAACCGCTCAGCCTTAGCCGGCAGGCAGAGCTAAATTTCGATACGATGTATTCGAGATCCCGGCTCTGGTTCCAGCATGTGTTTTTACCGCTGCGCCACCTGAGCGGCCTAACAAATACAGCTTCTTCCCCCCCCCTTTTTTCTCCCACTTTAGCGCATCCAATTTCTGCCTGTCAATCATCTTCTCACTAATGCTGGTCCCTGCTCCTGGTTGAGGAGGACGAGGCTGCTCCACGCCCCCTCCGACACGTGCACAGCAATCGAACATCTTATCACCTACACTTGACGTGACTAGTGACCTTTCCGATGTGTTTTGCCCAATGAATCGGACCCACTGCAACCCTGACCAGGACAAAGCAGTGGTAAAATAGACAATGAATAAAAAAAAAAACATATAGGATTGAGATTAGCCTGGGTTAATAGATTAATAGGGGATTTAAAGCTCTGATCATTAGCTGTAACGTAAAATGTGCTGAGACTGGTGATGAGATCAACTGAGCACACACACACACACACACACACACACACACACTGGCCTCACCTGACCCTAAAGCAACATGTGGATATGATGAATCGTATTTGTGAAAGCTGAAGCCAAGTCCTTCCTTCTGCCACGTAGCCTCACCAGCACTAACACACTGCCTCACTTATTACAGCTGTGTGCCAGAGAAAAGCTCCACGCTGATCCTGTACACTGATCCTGCACACTGACCCTGCACACTGATCCTGCACACTGACCCTGCACACTGATCCTGCACACTGACCCTGCACACTGATCCTGCACACTGACCCTGCACACTGATCCTGCACACTGACCCTGCACACTGACACTGCACACTGACCCTGCACACTGATCCTGCACACTGATCCTGCACACTGACCCTGCACACTGATCCTGCACACTGACCCTGCACACTGATCCTGCACACTGATCCTGCACACTGATCCTGCACACTGACCCTGCACACTGACCCTGTACACTGACCCTGTACACTGATCCTACACACTGACCCTGCACACTGATCCTGCACACTGATCCTGCACACTGATCCTGCACACTGACCCTGCACACTGACCCTGTACACTGACCCTGCACACTGATCCTACACACTGATCCTGCACACTGATCCTCCACACTGATCCTGCACACTGACCCTGCACACTGATCCTACACACTGATCCTGCACACTGACCCTGCACACTGATCCTGCACACTGACCCTGCACACTGACCCTGTACACTGACCCTGCACACTGATCCTACACACTGACCCTGCACACTGATCCTGCACACTGACCCTACACACTGACCCTGCACACTGATCCTGCACACTGACCCTGCACACTGATCCTACACACTGACCCTGCACACTGATCCTGCACACTGACCCTGCACACTGACCCTGCACACTGACCCTGCACACTGATCCTACACACTGACCCTACACACTGACCCTGCACACTGATCCTGCACACTGACCCTGCACACTGATCCTACACACTGACCCTGCACACTGATCCTGCACACTGACCCTGCACACTGACCCTGCACACTGATCCTGCACACTGACCCTGCACACTGATCCTGCACACTGACCCTGCACACTGACCCTGCACACTGATCCTGCACACTGACCCTGCACACTGACCCTGCACACTGATCCTACACACTGACCCTGCACACTGATCCTGCACACTGACCCTGCACACTGATCCTACACACTGACCCTGCACACTGATCCTGCACACTGACCCTGCACACTGATCCTGCACACTGACCCTGCACACTGATCCTGCACACTGACCCTGCACACTGATCCTGCACACTGACCCTGCACACTGATCCTGCACACTGACCCTGCACACTGACACTGCACACTGACCCTGCACACTGATCCTGCACACTGATCCTGCACACTGACCCTGCACACTGATCCTGCACACTGACCCTGCACACTGATCCTGCACACTGATCCTGCACACTGATCCTGCACACTGACCCTGCACACTGACCCTGTACACTGACCCTGTACACTGATCCTACACACTGACCCTGCACACTGATCCTGCACACTGATCCTGCACACTGATCCTGCACACTGACCCTGCACACTGACCCTGTACACTGACCCTGCACACTGATCCTACACACTGATCCTGCACACTGATCCTCCACACTGATCCTGCACACTGACCCTGCACACTGATCCTACACACTGATCCTGCACACTGACCCTGCACACTGATCCTGCACACTGACCCTGCACACTGACCCTGTACACTGACCCTGCACACTGATCCTACACACTGACCCTGCACACTGATCCTGCACACTGACCCTACACACTGACCCTGCACACTGATCCTGCACACTGACCCTGCACACTGATCCTACACACTGACCCTGCACACTGATCCTGCACACTGACCCTGCACACTGACCCTGCACACTGACCCTGCACACTGACCCTGCACACTGATCCTACACACTGACCCTACACACTGACCCTGCACACTGATCCTGCACACTGACCCTGCACACTGATCCTACACACTGACCCTGCACACTGATCCTGCACACTGACCCTGCACACTGACCCTGCACACTGATCCTGCACACTGACCCTGCACACTGATCCTGCACACTGACCCTGCACACTGACCCTGCACACTGATCCTGCACACTGACCCTGCACACTGACCCTGCACACTGATCCTACACACTGACCCTGCACACTGATCCTGCACACTGACCCTGCACACTGATCCTACACACTGACCCTGCACACTGATCCTGCACACTGACCCTGCACACTGATCTGGCACACTGACCTTGCACACTGATCCTACACACTGATCCTACACACTGAACCTGCACACTGACCCTGCACACTGACCCTGCACACTGACCCTGCACACTGATCCTGCACACTGACCCTGCACACTGATCCTACACACTGATCCTACACACTGACCCTGCACACTGACCCTGCACACTGATCCTGCACAATGACCCTGCACACTGATCCTACACACTGACCCTGCACACTGATCCTGCACACTGACCCTACGCACTGACCCTGCACACTGATCCTGCACACTGACCCTGCACACTGACCCTGCACACTGACCCTGCACACTGACCCTGCACACTGATCCTGCACACTGATCCTACACACTGATCCTGTACACTGATCCTGCACACTGACCCTGTACACTGATCCTACACACTGATCCTACACACTGACCCTGCACACTGACCCTGCACACTGACCCTGCACACTGACACTGCACACTGACCCTGCACACTGATCCTACACACTGACCCTGCACACTGATCCTGCACACTGACCCTACGCACTGACCCTGCACACTGATCCTGCACACTGACCCTGCACACTGATCCTACACACTGACCCTGCACACTGATCCTGCACACTGATCCTGTACACTGATCCTGCACACTGACCCTGCACACTGATCCTACACACTGACCCTGCACACTGATCCTGCACACTGATCCTACACACTGATCCTGTACACTGATCCTGCACACTGACCCTGCACACTGATCCTGCACACTGACCCTGCACACTGATCTGGCACACTGACCTTGCACACTGATCCTACACACTGATCCTACACACTGAACCTGCACACTGACCCTGCACACTGACCCTGCACACTGATCCTGCACACTGACCCTGCACACTGATCCTACACACTGATCCTACACACTGACCCTGCACACTGACCCTGCACACTGATCCTGCACAATGATCCTGCACAATGATCCTACAAACAATTCTGGCTTTCTGCTTGGTTTCAAACCAGGACTCATCCTCACACATTATTGGACCACATTTTTACCAAAGCACCATAAGAGAAGAATAAATCCGAAATAAAATAAATCAAAAGGAAAGACAGACGGCGTCCATATTTCTCTGGGTGGAATTTAGTGCTGGCTGCTAAACTTGTTCAGTCAATGAAAGTCAGTACACGTATACACAACATGTGTCACCAAAATGACCAAAAGCACATTATATGGACAAAAGTATTGGGACACAACTTCTAATTTTGAAATTCATGTGTTCATTTAATATTCAATTGCTAACAGGAGTAATAAATCAATTATATAAAGGAAATTATACAGTACACTTCTAACTTTGCAGCAGCAGTTAAGGGAAGGTCCTTTCCTGTTCTATCATGAAGACTAAAGAAAAGCTCAGTTTAAAGAAACTCCAGTGGTCTGCACCTCCTGGGCTCTGACCTCAGCCCCACTCAATTAATTCAAACATCAACTGAGGCTTTACATCAGTGACCAACCATACACATGCTTTTGTAACTGAATGGGCACAAATTCCCACAGTCTTGTGAGATGCCTGCTCAGATGAGTGGCTGTGGATATTACATAGAGGTCTCTGTATTTTAATATCATTTGGTTTTGAAGTGGGGTGTCCAGCAAGCTTATGGTCAGGTGTCCAAATACTTTTGCACATATAGTGTACATGGACTGTTACTGTCCTTCACCAAAAAGCTCTTTTTTATTCTGTTTAATTGTATTTTGTTCTATTTTATTTTGTTCTATTTTATTCTGGTCAATTCTGATTTGTTCTATTTAATTTTGTTCTATTTTATTCGGTTTAATTCTGATTTGTTCTATTTAATTTTGTTCTATTTCATTTTGTTTAATTCTGATTTGTTCTATTTAATTTTGTTCTATTTTATTTTGTTTAATTCTGATTTGTTCTATTTAATTTTGTTCTATTTTATTCTGTTTAATTCTGATTTGTTCTATTTAATTTTGTTCTATTTTATTCTGTTTAACTCTTTTGTTCTATTTAATTTTGTTCTTTTTAATTTTGTTCCATTTTGTTCTGTTTTGTTCTATTTAATTTTGTTTTATTTTATTTTGTTTAACTCTTTTGTTCTATTTAATTTTGTTCTTTTTAATTTTGTTTGATTTTATTCTATTATGTTAAATTTTTTCTGCTCAATTCTATTTTGTTCTATTTAATTTTGTTCTATTTAATTCTATTTTTTTCTGTTTATTTTTGTTTATTTTTATTCTGTTCTATTCTTTTTGTTCTATTTTTTTGTTCAACTCTATTTTGTTTTATTTAATTCTGTTCAATTAAATTTTGTTCTAATAAATTTAATTCTATTTAATTCTCTTTTCTCGTATTTAATTTTGTTCTATTTAATTCTGTTCAATTCTATTTCGTTCAATTTTATTTTGTTCACTTCTATTTTGTTCTAATAAATTTTGTTCTATTTTATTCTGTTTAATTTAATTAAATTTTCTTGTATTCTATTCTATCTGTTCTATTTAATTCTATTCTGCTCTAATTTATTCTGTTCTTTTCTGTTATTTTTATTCTATTTTCTTATATGCCCTCTGTTCTTTTTACTGTTTTGTTTTCTTACTGCATCTTTCTTGCTTATGTTCAGTTCTATTCAGTTCTTTTTACTCTCCCTTACTCTCTAACTTACTGTGTTTTATTTCTATTGCTTTTCTGTTTACACTTTTTGTTTTCGACTCTTGATGTCTTGATTTCAGATTTCTGTGACTTTTCCGAAGCGCTTATGCAGCACGCCTCTTGAAACTGTCGTTAACTAAATCCAGCGTTCTCTGTGCCGCCCACAATTGTTTAAACAGGCATCATTTATTTATTGTCGTCTATTTGTGGTTTTACACGCTTGTAAAACGTGTCTCCTCAGTTCTGAGTCATTATCCACAAGTTTATTTGGCCAGTTTACAGGCGGGAAGCTGGTCGGCCAAGTGGCCATCTCATCTCAGGCTCTCCGTCCTGCACAGCCAGTCACCATTGAGCTTTGAGGTGGCCACTTGGCCGACCAGCTTTCAGGTTGGCCGTCACATATATTCTGCATTACTTTTTATTTCACCTGCACTGTTTTTTTAAGGATTCCAGAGTGGTTTGATGAACATCAGAATTAAGTAGTGCTTTTCCATGGACTCTCCGAGAATCTTGGTCGGGGTCACTGTGTTTTCCCCCAAAACCATTGGCCGCAATGCAGTAACAAACCACAGACAGGACGCTAATCCATTGCATAGCCTATCATATCTGCTTTATGGATTTTATTCCAGTAGAGCCAGTAGGATTCGGCCAACTTGACATTTTTTGCGCTGGATCTCACATGCCATGATCATTGTGGAGTCCATCATCCTTGTAGGCTGGTCTCTCAACTTCACTTCATACTTAACATTTTAACATCTTTGCATTACGCTCATCCTTTCGCATATCGTTGAGGCATAAGCGCTCTCATCTGCATCACCACACCTGCCTGTCTCACCCCCCAACACAATTTTCAATCTCTTTGTCTTTCCTTCTACATTTATCACTCTCCGTCACTCTCGCCGCCTCCGCTCTCTGCCAACATCTTTTTTCTCTCTGTCTCTCTACCCGCTTTCTTGGCAAGACTTCGGTTCCCACAGCATTTCCAACCCCACTCACACCCACTTTCTCACTCTCTCACTCGCTTTCTCTTTTCTTTTTCTCACCAACTTACTTATAGTCCCGCTTTTTGGCACACGGTGCCATCACATGATTAAGACTCCACAATCGCACACATATAGAGTGATCCCCAGCGGGAAGCACCGCGTATCATCCCCCACGTATCTTTATCACATTTTTTTAATTCGTTTTTCCTGAAACTGCTTTACGGGCTCTTTTCTGTACGACACGTTCGTTTAGCGAGGGCAGAGAATCAGATCAGTCCTGTGAATTTGGACCTGATCTGTCCTCCACTTCTCTCATAAGTGGATCTTGAGTGGATAAGACTCATGATGGCTTGACTTTCAGAACCACCGTCAGTGCCACTTAATCCGACGTGAGGTTACAGGGAAGATTTCGGGAGGCTCAGATGTTGCGACGTTGGATCTGGTGCTGTATTTGGATG
The DNA here is from genome assembly GCF_030014385.1 of Trichomycterus rosablanca. Lineage (NCBI taxonomy): Eukaryota > Metazoa > Chordata > Actinopteri > Siluriformes > Trichomycteridae > Trichomycterus > Trichomycterus rosablanca. The sequence continues at coordinate 6,177,158 of NC_086009.1, read as the reverse complement.
ACTAGGTTAGAAGTTCAGAATTAGCGTCGATGAGCACCAACATTCAGTCTACAGTTGTGTTCTAGTTTCAGAGCAACAGACATTATTTTTTATTTATAATTACTAGATTTTATGATCAATAATATTTAAAAAATATTGTACAAAATAAAGTATTTATACACAAAATAAATAAAACTAAATAGAATTGAACAGAATAAAATAAAACAAAATTAAATTAAACAAAATAGAATTAAACAGAATAAAATAAAATAGAACAAAATTCAACAGAATGAAATAAAATTGAACAGCACAAAATAGAAAAAAATTAAATTAAACAAAATAGATTTAAACAGAATAAAACAAAACAAAATTTTAACAGTACAAAATAAAATTGAACAGAAAAAAATTAACCAAATTTAACAGAAAAAACAGAACTGAACAGAATAAAATAGAACACAATTTAATTGTACATAGAATTGAACAGAATAAAATAAAACAAAATTTTAACAATACAAAATAGCATTGAACAGAATAAAATAGAACGGAATTTAATATAAAAAATAAAATTGAACAGAATAAAATAGAACAAAATTTAATAGAACAAATTAAAATTAAACAGAATAAAATAGAACACAATTAAATAAGACAGAATAGAATTAAACAGAATAAAATAGAACCAAATTAAATAAGACAAAATAGAATTTAACACAGTAAAATAGAACAAGCTTGTTTGTCATCCCATTTTGAAAATGCATTAAAATTGAGTGACAACAACATTCATACAACATGTTGGTCATGAAAACCTTAATTGAGGTTTCAATTCATTCCAAAGTCGCTCTGTGCTGACCAAGTTTCTTTAATTCAGTTCCTTTATAGACCTTGCTTTGTTCACTGGGGTACAGTTGTGCTGGAACAGGATAGGGCCTTCCCTAAATTGATTTATTACACCTGTTTAAAAATAAAAAGGTGATCCCAATCCATTTGTTTATATTGTATGTCTGGAGTTTTTTGGGGACTGAAGGGGGTGGTGTCCTGTCAGGTGTGTGTTACTACATTGCTCCCAGTGATTCCGGGGATACCTGGACCCACGGTGACACTGACCAGGATAAAGTGGTGGTCAAATGAACTGAAATAAAAATAAAAGTTAGCCAGAAGGTCAATCCTCATGTCACCAAGTGTGCTATGAACTGTTGGAGTAATAAAACTCTTGTGTGTACCCCCTGGTGGCAGCTGCTTGTTTGTTTCTTCTCTTTGATTACCCACATCTGTCATAAATCAACTCGGAATGAATGCACTTTGTAGCAGAAGCCTCTGGATAGAACTGTTTTATTGCAAGCGATGCCACTGTGGTCAGCGACTCGATAGCCACAGTCTGTTCGGCATTAGTGAAAGTCAGGATGGCAGGTTGTAATTGATAAATCGGCGCCCCAGTCGCAGCCCTGCTATAAGCTCCTCGAATAAATCCAATCACACGTGCTGATTAAGGCACTGGCAGGCCGGGCAGCACGCTATGGACGGTGGCTTTCTCACGGGCCTCAATCGCTGGAAGCCACTGCCATACGGATTAAACGCGGGCCGAACGTATGGATTAGAGCTGCGCTATTATCTGGGAGGGGGGGAGCAGCTGTCTGTGTGGAGTGCTGCGTCCGTGCCAGACAGCTCTTTACATCTGCCTGTACATCTCTCTAACCAGAGGACGCCCAGATAGAACATGAAAGAGATGGGCATCATGCCAGTCTTGCCTCCCTTCCCCCTCCTGCAATTCTTTTATTCCCTCTGTCACTTTCTCTCGGCTTCTTTCCTCATCCAGTCCACCCATTATACCTCTCCTTAATTTATTCCTGCTTGTTTTTGCTGTTGTTTGACCATTTATTCGGTCACTTCTGTCACCTTCTTGACACTCTTTGTGTCAGGGTATGCTTGGGTACCCGGTCCACCCACAAGCCCTAGAAGCAACCCTTTTCTTGTAGCTGCACAGGAAGGGTAATGGCAAATTGAGCTATTGGCTGGTGTGATCTGTTAACGTGATGTATAAGGTAGCACTGTCGCCTCACAGCTAGAAGGTCCTGGGTTCGATTCCCAGGTGGAGCACTCTAAGTCCTTTCTGTGTGGAGTTTGTATGCTCTCCCCGTGTCTGTGTGGGTTTCCTTCGGGAGCTCCGGTTTCCTCCCACAGTCCAAAGACATACAAAATCCATTACTGTCCATTACTGTGTTTGGCGTTAAAACTTGAACAGATGAATCTTATGTAACCAGTAATTATCTGTCCTGTCATGAATGTAACCTGCGTGTAAAACATGATGTTAAAATCCTAATTTAATTAATAAACATGATGTTTATTAACATGATGCTCCATTTTCAACTAGGGTTCGAATCTCATCTGTGCTTTCAGCCGGTCGGGCGTTTACACAGACAATGTCAGAGGCTATGTCTGAGGGTAGGTGGCAGCATCCGAACAGCCTAGCCATTGGAAGGTACACTTGTCAGTGCACTCTCAGTGTCATTCTCAAGCCAGGATGATAGAAAGAGGGTGTGAAAGTATTGCTCCAAATACTGGAGTAGCTAAAAGTAAAATAAAATATACCATTTTTTTACCCAACTGATTTCATTTTTTCCTCTGGTATTGTTGATTGTACTGTTTTCCTGATATTACCAGCAAAACCTCATCAAAACTAAATATAATCACTTTCTAGGTTTTTATCATCCCACCATTCCAGCAAACGATTTTTAATACCAAATTTTCCTACTATCCAATCAGTGACTTTGGCATAACAGTCTGTACTGGACTGTTCATGTTGCTGGCAGTCCAAAGAAATTGCGGCTCCACATAAAAACAGAACGACTGAACAGTTTGTGCCCCCGCTTTTACAACAGCGTTGGTTCTGGAACTACTTTCATTTATTTTCATAGGCAGAAAAGTCACATATAAAAAGCTTCAAACCCAACGTGCCAGCTGACAGAAAAATCCGAACCGTATTAATGTTAAATTTAGAAACTGAGGAGAAAGAAAAGACATAAATGATCAGTTAGTGTTTACGCTGGTGGCGGATTTGGTGCTAAAAGCAGAAAAAAAATCATTTTTTGTCTCTACACAGGCATTAAAGAAAATTGGCAAAAGTGTCAAACCAAATCAAGCAGCCATAAAAAAAACAAAAAAGTTAATAAGGCAGTTGTAGCCTAGTGGTTAAGGTACTAGACTTGTAATTATAAGGTTGTTGGTTCAAGCCCCACCACTGTTGGACCCTTGAGTGAGGCCCTTAACGCCTTAATTGCTTAGATTGTATACTGTCACACACACACATATATATATATATATAAATAAAATATAGATGGAAACCTATATATATGTATATACATGTATATATATATATATAACATAGTTTTGCATCTTTACCCCAAAACTCCTCCCAATCCAGTCGCATCCAATTACCCAATTGCATTACCCTTCCTCTCTACTGTTACTGACCTCCACTCCAGACCCAGAAGAGCCGTGACTAACACACACCCCGACACGTGTGCAGTAGCCGACAGCTTCTTTTCACCTGTACGCAGCAAGTTTATATGAGGCTCAGTCTTGTGCGTGGAGAGTCACCCACCGATCTCCATTATCTCCAGCAGAGATTGTAATTGCAACACTTATAAGGAATCCCATCCTGCATTCCCACTCTTGGATGAGCCAATCACTGTCCATGTAGGCGTCCAGCCTGCCGGTAACAGAAATGAGATTCAAATTTGCGAGTTTAAGATGTCAGTTCGGGCGGCACGATGGCTCGTTGGGAAGCACTGTCGCCTCACAGGAAGAACCAGGACCGGGTTCGATTCTCAGGTGGAGCGGCTCAGGTCTTTTCTGTGTGGGTTTCCTCCCGGGAGCTCCGGTTTCCTCCCACAGTCCAATGTTGTATGTGTAGTAGCTTCTACATGAGCATGAACTGTTTTGTACTCTCAGTTTATGACTGGTCTATTGTAAAAAAAACAGCAGCTTGTAAAAAGTAGAACATCAACCACAAGCTCAGTCCAACCGTTCACAATCCAACGCTTCTCCCTTCCACAGGTCACACCTTTCACAACAGGTTTACCCACAATTCAACTTCTTTCTGTCCAATTCTCTCGCGCTCTTAATTCCAGACCTGGAGTTCTCTCCCTCCCTCTCCGTCTCTTTCTCCGTCTGCACTGGGCGTGTAGTTGGCAGGGAGCGGGCACAGACGGGCACACAGATGGGCAGCAGGCAGCGCAGGGCAGATCTCAGCACACCTGCTCCTCTCTGGCACGACCCGGGCCAAACACACACACACACAGGCACAGGCACACACTGCTCACGTTCAGCTGCACACAGACCCAGAGTCCCACTCGACGTTTATATTAAGGGTTGGCACGACTGTCGAAATAAACAAATATTTGTACGGATCCTCGTGTTTGGATTCTAATACAGTGGTACCTTGAAACCTGACGTCAGTTGGTTCTGGGAGTGGTGTCGAGTTTTAAAGACGAAGTTTTGAGGTATTTTTTCCCATAAGGATGTATGGGAAACCTGTAAATGCATTCTGTGGTCCCATAGCGGGTACTCTGTTGTAATACCATTTGCCTTTGACAATTGTCAGTAAACACACACACACACACTGACACACACACACTGACACACACACTGACACACACACACACTGACACACAGACACACACACACACAGACACACACACACACACACACACAATGACACACACACTGACACACACACACACTGACACACACACACTGACACACACACTGACACACACACACACACTGACACACACACACTGACACACACACTGACACACACACACACACTGACACACACACACACACACTGACACACACACACTGACACACACACACTGACACACACACATTGACACACACACACTGACACACACACACAATGACACACACACTGACACACACACTGACACACACTGACACACACACTGACACACACTGACACACACACACACACACACACTGACACACACACACACACACTGACACACACACACACACACTGACACACACACACTGACACACTCACACACTGACACACACACTGACACACACACACTGACACACACACACACACTGACACACACACTGACACACACACACACACACACTGACACACACACACACACACACACACTGACACACACACACACACTGACACACACACACTGACACACACACACACACACTGACACACACACACTGACACACACACTGACACACACACACACTGACACACACACACACACACACTGACACACACACACACACACTGACACACACACACACACACTGACACACACACACACTGACACACACACTTGCGTGCAACTGCAAGCAGGTAGCCCCCACACACACACTTTAGCTCTAAACTGACTGATCTGACTGCGCCTGATGAAGCATTCCAACGCAAGGCCCTCGCAGGGGGCGTCCTTAAAAAGCGCCTGCCGAGGAGCCTCAGGTGAGGGGGCGCCGGCACCGAATCAAGTGTGCTTTTATAAGATAGGAAACGAATAATGTGCAAAGCGGTGGGAAGGGGGGGTTCTCAAATAAAATACTTCAGTAAAAGAGCACAACAAACATCTGTGTGGGATCGCCTCGGGGATTAGAAGGGCTTGGAACATTTTAAGCGCATTAAGGATTAAAAAAAGGGTCAGAAATGTTTAGCAACATACCGATAAACCTCTTATGCTAAACCCAGTTGGGCTAGCAGTTCTTTCTTTCTTTCTTCTGTGTTGTATGGAGAGCCGTGTGTGTGTGTGTGTGTGTGTTCTCTGTCGGTGTGGAGGTGGCAGCTGAGTTTTATTCATTCGGATTAAATATTTTTATACTGTGTGGATGTTCATTTTTATTTGCTGTCTTTAAAACGTTTACATTTGGAGTTAATTAAGCGAGTATTAAGTCAGTTATCGAAGTCACACACTTTTCCACAAAATCACATCTAGTTCTTCCTCATCATTTGATATTAATATGTATTCATTTGTATTGTCACGGTGGCTCGGTGGGTAGCACTGTCGCCTCACAGCAAGAAGGTCCTGGGTTCCATCCCCTGGTGGGGCGGTCCGGGTCCTTTCTGTGCGGAGTTTGCATGTTCTCCCCGTGTCTGTGTGGGTTTCCTCCGGGAGCTCCGGTTATCTCTCACTGTCCAAAACGTGCAGTCAGGTTAATCTGAGACACTGAATTGGTGAATGGGTGAGTGTGTGTGTGTGTGTGTCTGCCCTGCGATGGACTGGCGCCTTGCGCCCATTGAAAAGCTAGGATAGGCTCCAGCACCCCCCTGTGACCCTAATTGGATAAGCGGTTAAGAAAGTGAGTGAGGGAGTGATATTTATCGTATGGCTTTTTTTAATGCTTTACTAAATGGATAAAAGTATTGGGACACCTGTCCTTTTTTATTATTTTCTCCCAATTAGTCTTCCATTGCTAGGGACCTTGATCGCATCTGTAAAGGCTATATTTGCCTAACACGCTCTCCTGCTGACCCCTTCTTATTTGCCCATACTTCAGTAGATTCGTATGTGAGGCCAGTCTTGCGCACGGAGAGTCACACACTGATCGCCACATTCCTCCACTTGTGTACAAGTTCCATGGGTGACTAGCCAGAGTCCTTACACAGCAATGAAGACCCCACCCCTTTTTTACTACAGTCGCGTACGCAGTCCGCTGACCCCTTCTCATTCGCCCATACTTAGATAGATTTGCACATGAGGCCAGTCTCACGCACGCTCCACGTTCCTTCACTTCTATACAGATGCCTCGAGCAACTAACCAGGGTCCTTACACAGCAACGAAGACCACCCCCCCTTTTTACTACAGTAGCGTATGTAGTCCGCTGACCCCCTCTTATTCACCCATACGTCGTTAGATTTGCACACGGAGAGTCACACTCTGATCTCCACGTTCTTCCACTTCTGTACAGGCACCTCGGGCAACTAACCAGAGTCCTTACACAGCAACGAAGACCCCACCCCCTTTTTACTCCAATCTTTTCTCACCCAACAGACTAGTGGCCAATCTTGTCTGCTGCAGGCACTGCCAACTGTGCCGACCGGTAGCAGAGCTGAGATTCATACTCTAGCCAAATATCCTGCTGCGCCACCTGGATGCCCTACAGCCTTCATTCTTGTGGCAAGCCTTTCCACAAAACATTAGGATATGTCTGTGGAAATTTGTGCCCATTTAGTCAAAAGATCTTTTTTAGATACTGATGTTAAACAAGAAGACCTGGCTTGCAATTTTTGTTTTAGTCCGTTGGGGTTGAGGTTGGGTCCAGTGGAGTTCCTCTACACCAACTTCATGAAACCTGCTCAGAACGCTTGCGACAACCCAGTTCTCCTAACAAAGAGAAAAGAAATCAAACCCCTAACAAGCCAGGGACAAAAATGCACCTCAACAAACTGGTTTGCAGCCTGCACCCAGCTTAGGTCCAAACGTATAGCCCGCTCCAGAAAAGGGACCTCACACAGCCTTTGGGGCAGATTGCTTGTCCAGAGTAGTTCCCTTGTGATGCCTAAAGAGGCAGTAACAAAGATAAAATTGTACTGGCCTCATACACCTGCAGAAAACCGGACAGGATTGAGGCTGGCATCATGGCTTTTCCAACAGAGGAGCTGGCAACTCTGAGAGTAAGAAACCATGATAAATGGAAACACTTCCACCTGGAGCAAACTACCACTCAACAAGGCGCAACTGACGTCAATCAGGGAGGGATAACTTAAGCCTTGCCACCCTGTCTATGGTGTTTCCATGTGTAACCCGGACCTGTTGCAATCCTGTCCAGAATAAAACTGGTAAAACAGGAAAATGAAATAAAAACAATTTGACTTTTATTAATCGAACACTGACAACATGTAAAGCTAGACTGCACTAGACTGTTGCGTTGGTCATGCCGGATTCTTTGGATGCTTCCAAGCTGACATCCTGCTGAGAAACAGGAAGTACTTTCAAACTCAACAGCTGCCCCTACATGCCCATCGGACATGGTGTACGGGTGATGTGAGGACAATGAGAAGCTTAATCTGGGATGTTTTGTCATTGCTGTGTGAACAGTGAGCAGCATGTATTCTGAATGAAAGAGGGAGACACAGGGGTCAATAGGCGTCTAATAACGGTCTAATACACACGCACACTCACACACAGAGCTGGGAGCAATAAATGGCAGATGAAAGGTCAAACGGAGTTCATGGTCAGATAAATGCTAAGTGGTCAGCTGCTGCTGAGTGAGAGAGACGTTTTGCAAGATAAACAAGCCCTAACAGACGTTAACACCGTGTAAAGACGTTCGTCTGATTTCGAAAGCAAACCTATCAGATCTGATCAGGCATTATGGTCACATTATGGTCAAACAAGCTCCAAAACAGTAAGAGGTGCTCATGGGTGGCTGTGCCGAGACCCTACAGATGGGATGTTGAGTGGCCAAAGCGGCTCTGGCGTCTGGTACTGACCAACAGAAACGGTGATGAGGTGAAAGGGTCAGAACACACATCGAATTTTCATCTGTGTTTGAGGCCCATGAAAGTGCCCATGCTAAATCCTATTGCGCCTAAGATAGGCATGGGAACTGGACATAGGACATGGATGCAATGGAAGAAAATCAACTGGTCACATGACTCCTGTTTTCTCCAGAATCATGTGGACGGATGTGGTACCTGTAGAAGAGATGGCAGAGTTGACGGTCTTGCTGGTAATATCCTGGTACCAGATACCACAAGACTCAGATGTCTTGTGGAGTCCATGGGTCTGTTTGAAAACCTTCTGAACACCCCGATTCGAATCTCGACTCTGCTACCGGTCGACTGGGCGCCATCTAGCGGGCACAATTGGCAGTGCCTGCAGCAGACACAAACATTGGCCACCGTGTCTTCCCTATGGTGGGGAAAATAACCGGACCAAGTGGGTGGATTCTTCAGACGCTGTACAAGGACCCTGGCTAGCAGACCGAGGCGCTTGTGCAGAAGCACGGGCGTAAAGAAGGGGTCGGTGGGCACGTGAGCAGCGATATACCCTCCTTGAACGGAATCAGGAATCCACAGCAGCAGAAGACAATGTGACTGCCGATGAATCAGCAAAATCACTCAGAAATAAGAGACGAGGATTGGACACGAGGCCCCTGGACCCATGTTGTTGTGTTGTCTATCATTCCACCCCTAAATAGATATTGATTTATGATTATGTTACCACAGAGAAGCTACGGATTTAACATTAAGAGCGTATGTAGTTGCTGGTGTTGTCCAAATAACCAATTACTTATTATTATTCTTTAGCAATGTTGCTACACATCAAATAATCAGACAGAAGAGACGCTAATCCGCTATGTTTATCTGTCTCGTGTTTAACACATATGCATGTAAAATTGACCATAATCAAACCCTTAATGCCCGAACCGTTGGGTCAACATAACACGACTCTGGATTAGCATTCGACTCCTAGCTGGTTTAGCCAGAAGTCACCAGATCTCATCATGTCATGATAATGCTGATTGTATATCTAGGTTAAGCAAGGTGTTTCCATCTCTAATAGCAGTGTCACTGTGTTACTGAGGGGGGGGTTACAATCGCTAAGCTAGCAGGAATCCTTCAACACCGCCAGCACTAAAATGGCTGCCAAATGCTAAAATGGCTGCCAGGATTCTGCAGAGCAAACGCAAGCTAGAGAGAAAAGGAGCGAACGAGAGAAAAAAAAGAGCTCTTGGTTTTTGTCCACGTTCTCATCTCGCCAGTGTCTCGTTCCTCACTATCGGTTCCTCTTGATTTAGGTCTGATAGCCTGATTGTGAGATTGTGGCCGGCTGACTAGCGTCTGCCATGGGAGCAAACTCAAATTTGTATATTCTCATATTTGTATATTCTCATATTTGTATATTCTCATATTTGTATATTCTCATATTTGGATATTGAGGGAACCGTGTGCAAAGCTTGTTTGTTGGTTAGCGATTAACACCCACCTTGAGGAGGATTACTCTCTCTCACTGTATATATATAAATATATACATATGGGCGTACATTTACCGAAACACACTGGATAGCAAAAGGAAAGTCACTGAATCTGGGCCAAGTACAACATACAGCATGGATCTAGGCTCTCTTCAGTGTCAGCTTGCTTACGAGCCTGTGGAGACGTTATACAAACGTTAGTATGGCTGCACACAAATCAGTCCACATGCTATATGGGCCCATAGCGAAGCCTAGCTTTCATGAAATACTGTTTTATTGTGTTATACAGTAGGCCGTGTCATGGAACCAGTCTTAAAGATGGAATTATAGGGATGTGCAATGCCTAAAACCATAGGCATTAATATTCTGCCATTTAGTGGGCCATATTTATATATTTATTGGGACAGTGGTAGCTTAGTGGGTAGAGCTTTGGCCTATCAATCAGATCAGTCGGTTCGAATCCAGCCTCTACTATGCAGCCACTGTTGGCCCCTTGAGCAAGGCCGTTAACCCTGTCTGCTCCATGGGAGCCGTACAGTGGTCGACCCCAGCTTCCAAAAGAGCAGGGATATGTAAAGAAAGAATTTCATCGTACTGTACACGTGTATATGTATATATGACAAATAAAGGCTGTCATCTTCATTCTTCAAACAAGCATTTCTAAGACCAGACATACGTGTTGTACACTGGACAGGATGACAAACCGTTGCAGGACTCGTGGTCATACCCGGCCAGCCGATAGCACCGCTGAGTGCATTGAAAACGAAACCTCAGTGATCTGTTTCATGTCTTCTACAACTCACTTCCTGTTGTGTCATCATACATTTATTCTGATGTAGCAAAGAACCTTCTAGATGTATCTCTATACTTAACCCATCACTGTGTTTGGGACTGGATCTAATTCCTCACTGTTCTTATTTTAGCAGAATCTGGACAATCAGAGAACTCAAACCAGCAAGGAGAAGCAGACGTCAAGCCGCCACCCAATGGTGAGTCCTAAGCGATGTATTAGGTACACCTATAATGTCACCCACTGTACCCCATCTATCATCAAATCGGACCATCATAGGACCCCCACTGACCTTTTTTATCATTTTTCTCCGTTGGGAGCTGCTGATGTTTTTGAGACGTTCATTTGTTACTTTGTTTCCATTATTTTGGCCACCTGATATTTTCCCTATACTTTGTGTTTGTGGCTTTTCAGCGACAGTATTGTCTTACAGAAATTTTTTATATATCCCAATTAAACTAGTAATCATTTCAATTCTGCCAAAACAGAACCCAAAATCTACAATAATTCCACTCACACTTAACTCCTCTCCAACACCTTCAAAATCAAAAGTTTAACTAATGATTCATTATGAAACCCAAAAAACGGAGAGTCTCAGTGCTCCAATTTTGTGTCAATCAAATTTTCCAAACTCAGGGTTCTCAACCTTGGAACTTGTCGGCTCGTCTAAACGACGATCGTTTAAAATACAGTTACAAGCTCATCAATTAACCCTGGAGTTTTTACCAGAAAGTAAATGCACTCCTAAAATACTCGCCTACTGTGAGAACAAATTTGGGATGATTAGTCTGACAAGATGAAAGGAACCAAAGGGGACCTGGCTCTACATTAAGTGTAAGTCTTAATTTTCAGTCTTGAGTGCCAGACGTGGTAGAAAATGGCATCAGAATTTTCAGCGTTAGGATTTTCAGATATAGCAAGAAAATTCTTATGGGTCTCTGAAGGGGTCAGAATGAAGATAACTTTCCTGCCCATAACTTTTCTTGCTGTGATCAATCGAATTTAAATGGTTCCTTTAAACACATTCACAAAAAAAGAATTTGTAATCTGGCCTGGAGATTGGCATCAGGTCTCGGTTACAGAATTATGTCCTTCTGCCTTGCCAAATATGGTCGGCAATTTGGACATGAAGGCGCAGATGATTGACATGTCAGTTTCTCTTAACTCAAATATATGAAATAATTAAAAATAGTCAAATTAAATAAATATTTTCATTTTTTTCTTGTTTTATTTATGCATTTTCCCAATTTATGTCCAAGAAGGTCCTGGGTTTGATCCCCAGATGGGGCAGTCTGGGTCCAAACTCTGTGCGGAGTTTGCATGTTCTCCCCGTGTCTGCGTGGGTTTCCTCCGGGTCAGGTTAATTGGAGACGCTGAATTGCCCTATAGGTGAATGGGTGTGTGTATTTGTGTCTGCCCTGCGATGGACTGGCGTCCCGTCCAGGGTATTATTGTGTGCCTTGCGCCCATTGAAAAGCTGGGATAGGCTCCAGCACCCCCCCTCCCGCGACGCTGATTGGAAATAAGAAATAAGGCACCTCAGTAGGCAGCATTTTAAGGGATCTAAGAATTTAAACAGCCCTTTTCTCAGGAGTGTGTAGGATGATGTAAAATGCATTTATGTAGAGAGATCACTAGGTTTTCAGACAAACCAGATGTTCTATGACAGATGTTATGATGGACAACTCATGACAAGTCATGTTTATGTCACATGATATGTCACAAGTCCACAAAACATGACGTTTCTGGACACCTCGGCTCAGGCTGTAGTTCTGATATAGCGGGACTGACCAAAGTTGTCCAGCTGTTCGTGTCCAGTGTGCTGTATGCGATGTAGCGGGCTGTGTTTCATTCCCTGTTGTTGTTTCACTCTCTCTCCACAGGCCACTTGAGCTTCCAGGACTGCTTTGTGACTTCAGGCGTGTGGAACGTGGCCGAGCTGGTCCGCGTGTCGCAGAGTGAGTCACCCACCACGCGTCCTCTTTTTTCTCGACTGACCTCACACTTTTACTCACTTGCCAGTGTTTCAGATGATGCAATGATTTCATGGTCCTTTCAGCAACAATGGAAACAAAGTGCTAATTGTAACACTATACGGGCAAAAGTATTTGGATCTTTTCAGCTATAACAGCATCACAAATAAAAAGATTGGAGATGGGCAGCAGGTCACGGTTACAGAATTATGTCGTTCTGCCTTGCCAAATATGGACATAAAGGTGCAGATGATTGATATGTCAGTTTCTCTTAAGTCAAATATATGAACAAAAAGGCTTCTTACAGGACTGTGGGACTTTGTGCCTATTCAGCTGATGGAGGATTTGTATGGCACATCAGCTGGACACTGATGTTGGTCAAGAAAGCATCAGCTGATGTGCCATACAAATCCTTCTTACAAATTATGACATCATAACATAATGCTTCTCTCATCTTTAGCTCCGGTTGCCACGGCTACCGGTCCCAACTTCTCCCTGGCCGACCTGGACAGTCCTGGATATTACAACATCAACCTGGGTCGGCGTTCCATTACGTCCACCCCATCGACCAGGTACACACACACACATAACTGAGATCTTTAAGAGTCTTGGCAGGCTGTGGCTCTCCCTCACTCTGTCTTTATCTTTGTCTCGTCGTTTTCCTGCTCCTGACGTTATTCTGTGGATTTTTAAATGTCTGTCTTTTACCTCTTTCTCTTTCCTCTCATATTTACTCTTTGTGCTTTTGGCTTTCACACACTGTGCATTCTTTTCCCTGGTTTTCTGGACTGCGGCAGGACTGAGATGGAGCTGTACGGCAGTCTCCCTCGGAGGTACAACCCACCGCCTGCTCTCTTCATCCTCCTCTGTTTCCTCACTAAGCTCTGTAATCATTCTCATCGTTCCAAAGAAAGACTGTCAGCTTTCCATCATAAGGAAATTGTTCATTGTATTAAAATAGGTGCTGGGTTTGTCTTATACGAGAGGTCTTCAAAAAGTTTCCGCACTTTTGTATTTTGGTTGGAAGCGGTGAAGGTGGGAGGAGGGATAATTGGTTGTGACTGAGAGACGCTTATAGTCTGGATTTAGCGGCATCTGATTTCCATCTTTTTGGACGCTCAAAGAAGCTTTAAGGGGAAGAAGATTTACATGTGATGATGATGTGAAAACGTTTTTTTTGCTGATGGCATTAAAAAGTTGGTACGACGCTGGGAAAAATACATCGGAAGGAAGGTGACTATGTAGAGAAGTGAAATTCTTAACTGCACTTCTTATTAAATAGGGTTTAAAAAATGCAGAAACTTTTTTGAAGATCCCTCGTACTTGTTTTAATTTATACTAAAGATGATTTGTTTAAACAATCATTTCATAGGCCATTTTAATTTAATCCTACACAAACTATTAATTGATTAATCAATATAATCGAATAAAAGAGTTACCTGGGGTGCTTGGGTGTCACAGCAGTCCAACACGCTAGCACACCACTGTTGAGTGTTTGAACTTTGAGTTTTGGGATACCTCAGGTCACTACACCACCACTTTTATTGTTCCATATTTAACTTATCATGCACTAATCTTGCACAGAAAAACTTCATGTGCCGTCAGTTAAGTCAGGTCTAGCTTTCACGACACCCTGTTTTAATCCCCCTCTCCTTCTTTTTGTAGCTCAAACAAGCGTAAGTCGATCGATGACAGTGAGATGGAGAGCCCAGTGGATGAGGTGTTCTACTCGGGACGCTCCCCTGCACCAGGTGGCTCACAACCCAGCGGCTGGCCTAACGATGTTGATGCAGGTATATCCACGTAACCTCTCACACTAACAAAAAACAGAGCCATCACCCTTATTCTAGTCTGTCTGTTCACATAGACAAGAACATCGCCGATACCAGAGTTAATAGATCTCATAGATATACTGTATATATGACATGTATACATATATATTACACTGACAGTATTGAGACACTCCCTCTTATTTTTAAATTCATGTGTTTCAGCCGCAACAGTTGCTAGAAAGTGTAATAAATCACTTATTTAAAGAAAATTATATGCTACCAACTTTGCAGCAACAGTTTAGGGACGGACCTGTAAACAAAGCAAGTCTATAAAATAATTAAGAAAATATTGTTTTAAAGAAAATCCAGTGGCCTGCACAGCCCTGACCTCTTTCTTGACCTTGATCAGTGTCCAGCCATACAAATACTCTTTTGACTGAATGGGCACAAATTCCCACAGACATACTTAGAAGTCTTGTGAGAAGAGATCACATAGAGGTCAGAATATTTTAATACCATTGACAGGTGATATGAAGCAGCCTTAGATTCGAAACGTTAATCCGATTGAAAGTTGTGCGGCGCATTCACAATCGGGAATTGGAAATGACTAGATTGGGAGATTAAGGGGGACAATATACAGAAAAAATAATAAATATTAATATTAAAAACCGCTGTAATATATGATCACTTACAGAACCACAGAAAGCAAGACAGCTTTAAAATGTTACTCTCTCCTTAGTCTCTCCTTCATCACCCAGTTCCCCACTATCCGCTATAGGGCAGACACGGTCAGGAATAAATTAGTACTATTAGAATGCTTGCCACTGTACCATCACAATTCACCACAGAGTATTCTGGAAATCCCTTCAGACAATACTTTTTTGTTTTCAGTTGAACATTTTAATGCATTTTAAGATCTGTATTATTACTGATTGGTTTAGATGCTAAATTGTCTGGACTTGAAATGTGCTGGTATAAAACTTAATACTGTATATAGTCTTTAGTTTACAAATTTAAACAGCCCCAGACCTTTCATCCGCCTGAACACATGTATTCATCTTGATTTGTTTTTTGGGAGGGGGAAGTGGAAAGCAAAGCAGAGAGGAAAAGGTTGCACGCATAGAGAATGTGTTTTTTGTTGTAAACCAATGGTAAATGTTTGGGACTGTAAATATAACCACATTTGTACTACATTTTCTACTATTTTTTGTTCAAACATTTCCCAATATAGTTATTTCCTATTTCAAATTGTAAATCCACTGCCTGCACAACCTGTGTGTGGAAATCCAACACTGGCAGGTGATAAAAAGCGGCGCAGATTAGAAACATGTTAGAGGAGGGTTATGGTGATCCGGGTCTCCTTTGATCAGATCAGGGGTTGTGCAATGTCAGCGCATTTATAATTAGGAATTGGAAATGACTAGATTGAGAGACAAAAGGGGAAAATGTCAATATTTGAAAAAAAATTGAAGATCTGTTCCTTTGAATCCTAATTCACTGCGATTTTACAACATAATATTTATACAGAGGCGCTTGGATAGAGAAGCGGTAAACTACGCTAGCCCACTACTGCTGTGGTCTCAGGGTTAAAATCAACTGCGTTGCTATCAGTCGGTCAGACGTCTACGTACAGACATAATTGGCTATGTCTGATTTATGGGTTGGCGTCCTGTCCGGAGTGTGTTACTGCATTGTGCCCAGTGATTTCTAAACACAGTAACCTCAACCAGAAAAGGAGAAGTGTGTAACATCTCAGCATGTAAACCAAAGCATTGACATGCCCTAATATTCTCCAAAGTGCTCCCTCCATCTCCTGCTTTGCTCTCCAGCTAGAGGATTGATAGAAAAATGAATTTCATGTGTATGATCTTGATGATGCTTAACTTGGACTAACCTTCCGGATTCATGTAGCTTTGCTGATTATAAATCTAATGACCTTACAGCAGAGATACGGTATGAATTTTGAGACTGCAGGGATTATCAGCATGTGTGTAAACAATGTGAAGTGCATTAACCCTGATCCCTGAATCTGTCTTTCTGTTTCTCTGTCATGTTGGTAACTCTGTTCTTCTCCCCTGTTTGGGTTTTCAGTGCAGCACCATTTGGCCAGTATGCAGGAGAGGAAGATTAAGCATGAGAACGATGGCGTGCAGTTTCCTTACCATGGTTAGACCACATTATCGTTATCTTTACCTGCTCTACATCACTCACAACCTCACAACCTGCATTCAGACTGACCTGACTGTCCCTCTGTCTCACTGTCCGTTACTTACTCTTTCTGTATCTGTCTCCCTCTTTCTGCTTCACTGCACCATGTTCCGTCTGTGAAGTCATTTTCCTGTTCAGAGTGATTGTCCATAATTAGAAGGATGAACTCATAGTTCTCAAATGTATGTAAGGATTTACGTGCTAGATATAAAGCTGAGCATTTTATTAGGTACACATGTCCGGTATGGCTGTTATTTATTGTTTTATAAGCTACACCTACAATACAGAGTAACATTTTGGGTAAACAGTTACTGACTGTAGTCTATCTGTTGCTCTGTACACATTGTTATCGCTCTGTACGCCTTTTACCAATCAAAAGAGACACCCCAATGAACCCCCAGTGACCAGATAATGATTGCGTGTTCTTAGTACACAACAGCTACAATAACTGCTAACCGTGTATGTGATCCTAATATTGAGTCCTTAAGGTTTAAACAGTGTTTTTAAAATCCCAACAACACTACTGTACCTGATACACTCATACAGAGAAACTCCCACTATTATGTCATTACTACATTAGTCAGGTGGCACTGTGGTCCTGGGTTCAATACCCAAGGAAAATGTCCTCATTAATTTAGTAGGGCCCTACTTATGAGGCTGCAGCATTTTACTCATCAAGGTACCTTGCTAGTCACCTACAGCTGGCTCTGTAGGTATTAAAATGCTAAATTCAGCCTATTCTGGCTGCTGATAATCCTTTAATCTGTCCCTGTTTGTGCTGCAATTATTAATATGGATTAATTACAATGATACACATTCACAGCGGTGGTCAATTATCTCTGACTGTGTGTGTTTGTGTGTTTAGCTAAGTGATACATTAGCTAGTGGGTTAGTGAAACAACCCCGCCTTGAGACCTCCCGCCACAACTGAACACACTCACTCACACACACCATAATCCAAGCAAACAAACGCAAACACACTCAGGTGTGCCGCCTGTGATGCCATAGGCCTTATGTCGTCGAAATATGCCACACACACACACTGACGCGCACATACACACACGTATACACATGCAATCTGGAGATAAGCAGAGCTCTGGTCCAGATGGTGCCTCCATGTGTCGACAGCTCTGGGAGCTACTGTGTTACAGAAGACATCTGTTAGCACAATGATGATGCTAGTAGTATTGATGGTGCAGTGATCGTGTTTTGAGTGCGTCTGTGTGTGTGACTGACGCCCTGCTACACTCCAAAGGTGATTCACTACCTGAACGAAGCCTCGTCATTCCTCATTAAACCCGCCGCTCTGTGTGTCGACGTAAAGACCACTTAACATTCACCTCGCTCCGATGTTCATTCAGCTTTCCCTGCACCCTCAGTGCCTTCCAAGTGCTGCACCGTCGCCCGACTAATGAATTCAAGTGCTACGAGAATGTAGTCAGGTTCACGTTCAGAGCCAGGAAACCAGACAGCACGCGATTGTTTGGTGCTTTTTATCGTACGACGCGTTTCTTTGGACGTGTACATAACTGGCGTCATATAGCCGGTCAACAGCTCGAGGATTGTCTGCTGGCCAGCTTGTTAGCGTGGCGAGACTGGAGGGTCACGGGAGCATTTGATTGGCTGCCAGTCTGCCTGTGCATTGTGCCAGGAACTGGACAGAGAAAAAGAAATCAAAAAATGAAACGCACACACATTCACGAAGCGCCGCATATGTGGAGACAGGAAGAGGAAGATCAGAGGAAATTCTGTCAGCATTAAGTCCTTTTATTTGGCGGCTTTTACCAGCCACTGACAGAGACGCATATGTTAGAGGATTAATTAAATCACCAACATGGCAACTGGCTCTGATTATTAGTTGTATGGACACTGTTTAATGGTGTAGAGTTGTTATTAAGTAGCATTTGTTTTAATCATATTTACACGTTAATGTACAATTTACACTTATTTTATTTATCGTTTTAAATAACCAGTTTGATGAGATCCAACTCTTTAAAGGTGCAAGTTTGGGCTAAATGTCTTCCATTTCAGAATTATTGAAGGCACTGTGGTACTGGGAACAAATGTAGTTTTATATTCTTGCTCTGATTTGTGCCATGCTACAGTTTGAATGTAAAGATCCACAGACGGTGTAATTTGTTGACCCTTGTAGACCCAAGTGTGTACCTTTTTAAACTATGTCCATTTAATTCAGATACTTACATTTGACCATAATTTGAAGTGCTTTTGTCAACAAGATTTTTATGTTTTTATGTAAGGTCAACAATTAAAATAGGTTCACATTATTTTGACTTGGATATGTATGTAGAATTGAGCCAAAAGCTTGGGAAGGTCCTTTCCTGTTCCAGCATGGCTTTTTCCTTGATGAAGCAAGCTGACAAGTTTCATGTGCAGAGAATCGAGTGGCCCGCACAGAGCCCTGATCTTAACTCTACTGAAAATCTATGGAGTTAATCAGAATGTCAATCGTAAGCCTGGTGTTCTTATTCAACATTAGTAATGCTCCTTTAGCTAAATATTTATTTATGCATTTTCTTTCTTTTTCTCCCGATTTAGCGTAGCCAATTAGTCTTCCGCTGCTGCGGATCCCAATTGCGTTCGAGGAGGGTGTGCTAAATAGGGTCCTTACACAGCATTTGAAGACCCCACCCACTAATTAATCCGGTCTTTTCCCACCTAATCTTATTTTCCCAACCAGCAGACTCTGTGGCCTATTTTGTCTGCTGTAGGCACTGTCAATTTTGCCTGCTAGAGGTCGCCCAGCCGACCGGTAGTAGAGCTGAGATTCGAACCAGGGTGTTCAGAATCTCAGCGCTGGTTTTCTATATCCCACTGCGCCACCTGAGCGCCCTAGTGTTTGATTTTTAACTGATTTTCAAATAAAAAATGCTTACTTCAGGCATGAATCTTAACCAAAAAGAAGCATAACCCTTACACATACTGTCCTTTAAGATTAAACGCAAATTTTATCACCCATTAATAAAGCTTGATAAACAGTTCCTGGTTTAATTTTTAAGCTGGATTGTATTATATCGTTGGACTTAAAGCCTTAAGAATAAAGCTTGGAAGCAGCTTCACTTCTGACTGTTTATGACTCTTCTGGAGTTGACGTTGGGCTCTCTAAATCTCCCATGACCATTGCCTCACAGATATATTGAGAGAGAAAGAGAGAAAGCAGGGAGTTGTAATTATATTCCACGGTAACGTAATGGAGTTCATTCTCACAGGTCTAAAAATCATGTTGACGCTGCCAGATACTCTAGAATCTGAAACTGTGTGTTTGGATTACCATATATCGCAATAATTTCCTTCAGAACGAGCCACAAGAAGACTCCATCATAAAACACTCCTTTTAATTCCCTCAGCTCTGACACATTTGGCAGTGTTTCTGGGTCACTCGGTAAGCCCAGCGTATACTTAGCTCGCTTGTTTGTGCCAAACTTTGGAATAGCTCGTCGGCCCGAGCCCGGGCCCCGTGGCTTTCAGGCCGACGTTTATAGAAACGGGAGGACACTTTAATGTTGCGTTATATACTAGGAGCACATGTCAGCGCCTTCTCTCTGCCTCCATTTCTCACACTTCCTTCTTATTATTCGCACATCTCTCGCTCCCCTCCTGTTTTCTTTTCCGTCTGGCGTCGACTTGCAGGCTCACGTCGACGACTCAGGGCAGTTTTAGAGAACAACTTGTTCTAACAGAGCTGTGAATAAACTCTGTAACAACTTTATACAGGGATTGGAGTATGATGAAGCTGATTGAAGACATTCTGTGAGAACTTAGTTCTTTCTTTTATGTAGATGTGGGCTGAACATTTAAAATCCGTGTACTGGAAGGGGTTTGGATGTGGTATTTGTTACTAACCGCGTCCCTGTGACAATAATTCAGTTTTAAAATTGTCCAAAATGAGCTCACTAGTGCCGGGGTCCAGGGATCAAATCTACAGCAGTGCTATCGGCAAGTCAAGTGTCTACATACACACATGTTTGGCTGGCTGTCATTGTGCAGCTATAACAGCCTCTACTCTTCTTCTGGAAATACATATTAAATTGTAAGATTTTGAAGTGATCAGAATCAGAACAAGGTGTTAATATTCAGCTCTGTTTGGAGTTTCTTTAAAACAAACTGAACAAACCGTGTCTTTGTAGACCTTGCTGTGCGCAAAAACAGGAGAGGACATTCCCTAAACTGTTACCACAAAGTTGAAAGGACATCATTTTATATTTAACAGATTTAGAATGCTGATAATTAGGAAGGATATCAACAAACTTTAACCAATTAGGATTAAAAAAGTTACTTTTCTTCATTTCATTTCAACTGACAGATGCTGTGGTAGTTCAGCGGTCTATCATGCTAGCCCACCATCGCTGAGATCCAGGTTCGAATCTCTAGCAGTGCTATTGGTTGGTCAGGAGTCTGAACACAGACATGATTGGCTTTGTCTTAGGGAGAATGGCTTAGGCCCTGCGAGCCGCTCAGGTGGCGCAGCGGTAAAAACACACGCTGGAACCAGAGCCGGAATCTCAAATACATCGTATTGAATCCCAGCTCTGCCTGCCAGCTAGGTTGAGCGGCCACATGAACAACGATTGGCCTGTTGTTCAGTTATGGGTGGGATTAAGCCGGATAGGGTCTCTCTCTCATAACTAATGCAATTACGACCTCTGCTGGCTGATTGATGGCGTCTGCACAGAGATAATCAAAAGAGTGCTGTCAGGGTGTGTCTCTCCGTACACAGTGCTGAGCTTTACTGCACTCGTCAAAGTGTAGGTGATAAGATGCATATGGCTACTGCCCACGTGTCGGAGGGGGCGTTGGTTAGCTTCGTTTTCCTCAATCAGAGCAGGGATCGGCATTGGTGGAGGGGAAGCATGACGCAATCGGGCAATTGGACGCGCTAAAAGGGGAGAAAAAGGGGGAGAAAATGCATAAATAAAAAAAAAAAAGGAATATAATATAATAATATAGGGTCTGTTTTGTTTTATGTGTTACGCCCTGATTGGCTCACCTAGTGCAGATAAATATAAACACTAGAACACTAGAATTTCACTGGCTGAGTTTTTTGAAAACACCTACAAGTGAATTATCTGTGTATCTTAATCATAGTCATTTGTATATGTCTTGTAGTTGTTCGAAAGAGATTGTGTGTGTGTGTGTGTGTGTGTGTGTGCTCGTCATTGTGACAGACAGATCAGATCAAACCAATCCGGGTCTTACCGGACCTGCTACCATGGCCTCCACCCAGCTACTTTTTCTTGTTGCCAGTCTTTACTAGAAAGACCCCCTCTCCCTCTCCCATCTTTCCCCCCCTCCCCAAACTTCTGCTTCAACTGAGGTGATTTTTTTTCTCCTCCTAAAGCATACAGATCAAGCCGAGATCCAAACCCAGAGCCTGTTTCATTAAAACCACCTATCTCTTCTCTGCCATTCTGTTGATCCCATTTTTTGCCAGGACTCTCGTCGCCTGGTTCCCTTAAGAAGCCGGGGAAATTCGATTTCAGCGCTCTGTCCGGCCAGACGAGGTCTGCTCGCATGCCGTTCACCCACCACCCACTGCCCATGCTGGCAGGAGTGAGACCAGGTGAGAACTCAGAGCCCCTAAACACCCACCCACCCCAACACCATTCACCTTTACCTTCCTGCTTCCCAGTATCCCAGTATCCACTCACAGCGGCCTCGTGTGCAGTGCCGGGCACTGGTGAGGTGAGGTCGTGTTTTTATTAGTCCTTTCAGGTTGTGCTGGGTTGGGGATTTCTGTCTGGCATCTCTTTTAACTTCTCACTCCTGGGTTTCTTTCCTGTCTTGCCATTTCCTTGGGGTTTTTCGGTTGGTCTGTCTGTCTGTCTGTGGTGAGATACTTTCCCGCAGGCGATCACAAGCTTTATTTTTGGCCGGTCTGGGGACGCAGCTGTACACTTGAAGTCTTAATCAGATCTAGGTGCTGGTTTAAATTGGGACTGGAATTTATTCTGGATTATGTCTAACCATACAGAACTGGGTGAAGGAGGGTGTTCCTTATTGCTCTTTTGGTCAACTGGTTTGCTTTAATAAATTCAAAGTATTGAAGTGAATAGAGCTGTGTGGTCTTAGTATTTGGAATATTCTGGAACTGGCCAAACCCAATAGTAAAACGCTTAATCAGGAAAAATATGCAGCACTTATCACAATATTATTAAGCAAGAAGAATGTTTATTCAACTAGACCTGGATGATTCCAAAGGACTCGATAATTTTCTTTCTTATTTAGTGCCCAGGTTGCTTTGCTTTAGTTTTTCTGAACCTTGGAACACAAGAGTGGACAAATGCAAATCTTTTAGGTTATAAATAATACCGCTATGATGTAAATATGTGGGCCGCAGATTTAGGTTTCTTACATTAAGAACCGCTGCTCTTTTGCCCCTTTAGGTAAAGTAAAAATGGGAACAAAGAATGACTTTTAATGGCTTTTATTCTGCTAGTTATCCTAGATATTTGGAAAAAAATCATGCAGTTGATCTCTCATTATGTGAAATTGTGTTTATTTGGCTGTTTTGACACCTTACTTGGTCACCAATGCCCTCTCTTTTCAAAGAAAAACATATACAATATAAGCAAAATATTCGTCAGTCATTACATTTGCTCAAAATCTTGACGGCATCCTGAGCATTCACGCTCATTCTGCACTGTAAAGCCGTAACCCGTCGCTCGGCTGCGTCGCTCTCATCACGTGCCCTTTCGTAGCCCTCTGATCCAGTTTGTTTCTCACGCCACGTTACGCGACTGGACCCGTTTCAGGCATTATGCCGCTCCTCTTTCTTGTTTTTGTGCACCCCGATCGTGTTTGGGTCCGTGGTTGCCCCGTGCTGTCGGCTCTGCGGTTTGTGGCACCCTCAGCAGCGAGCTTGGCCTCTGCCAGTTCCTAATGGGATTAAAGGAGGGAGAAAGAAAGGCAGCAAGAGAAAGGGGAGAGGAGCAGACTGTCGTGTGTGGGGGGGATGATGGAAGCAGGGCAGGCTTTGGCTGCCCTCATCTGAGGGAGACGGGGCGCTTGGCAGGCTCACTCGGGCAGCTGGAGGGCCTGGCGGATCGGGCGAGATGAGGCTGGAGGCTGTTTTGAGGGCAAGAGTTCATCCAGTTTATACCAGGGTAAAGAAGAACCTACCTTTAAAGTAACAAGATGTTTTTACCTTTCTAACTGCCCAAAACCAGGGGTCAACTCCCCAGCCCTAATGACCACACAGTGTGAAATTCAGTGTGTACACCACTTTATTAAAAACGTGTGGTTTATCGTAGTTGTTTTTGGTGATTTACATGGTGTCATTGACCAATTAGTGTTTCTTGCTTAATGAGTCACATGACATTGCCTTGGATTTATTGGAACTAGAAAAAATGTTCCAGCAAAGCAACGGACATCATCCATAATTCCTGTGCTTAACTGCCCCACTAAGCAAATACCATTGAAATGCTAATTAATGCTTACCATTTACTCCAGTTCTTACAACGCCTTGATACAAGTGTGTTTCACTGGGATGGTACCTTAGTATGACCTAAAGGATATAATTCATTATAATTCATTAAGCAGTCAGTTTAACATATGAGGGCACATTTACACTGGAGAACGTACCTGTACACAACCTGTTTTCAGACAGTGATCACAATCATGTGATTAAATGCTGCTGTTGACAGATGTTGGACATTTAAATGGCTGTATTATTTCACCAATGATGAAACATACCAGCCTAACTATCAGATATTAACAACAGGTTGTCTGTATGGCAGCTGTGTAATACAGCTACACTTGGTTCTTCAGACTGACTCTGCACATAGGGCAGTTGTAGCCTAGTGGTTAAGGTACTGGACTAGTAATCGAAAAGTCACTGGCAAGGCCATTAACCCTCAATTGCTTAGACATTATACTGTCACCGTGGAAATTTGTTGTCATTCAGTCAAAACTGGGCACTGATGTTGGTCAAGAAAAACGTAAACTCATTTGATTCATTTCGAAGCTTTTCAGTGGGACTGAGGGATCAAGGGTCAACTACCCAGCCCTAATGACCATACAGTGTAGAATCCAGTTTGGCACCACTGTATAAAAAAATCAGCAGTGTTTTCTGTGTGTATGGTTTATCATATATTCTTTGTTCTTAATGTTTCTAGCTTAAGATTCCTTTATTAATCCCCATGAGGGAAATTCGAGTGTTACAGCAGCTCCAGCACTGAAGAAATAGTTAGAGAGACTACAAAATATTGACTATGTAGGGGAAATTACTATTATAAAATGAGTCACATGACATTTGCTTCAGATTTATTAGAATGAGAAAAAATGTTCCAGCAGAGCAACAGCCACCATCCATAATTCCTGTGCTTAACTGCCCCACTAAGCAAATATCAATATCCATACACAAGCATCATTCATGTATCCATCAGTCTGCATCATTTGTCACTCTTTGGAATCAGAACTCTTCAGCTATCCATTTCACCTACCAGCTAGCTTGCTGTGTTCTGCAATCGAACCTCTTTTACCCTTGTTTTCTGTATGTCTCTCTGCAGGAAGCCCCCGGGCCTCAGCCTCCTCTCTGCCCTTCCCTTCTCCCTCCATCATCCAGCAATCCAGCCCTTACTTCACCCATTCTACCATCCGCTACCACCACCACCCGGGGCAGGACCCACTCAAGGAGTTTGTGCAGTTTGTGTGTGCTGACGGATCCGGCCAGGCGGGAGGTCAGGTAAGCCCCCACAAAGCCACTGGACACAAGTGTTAACACAAGTGTTTCCTAATACAACTCAATGAGTAATTTGGTGCTTTATTGTAACCTGTGTTGACTTTATATGTGCATGTGGTCTAACAATAAGAACACATCTTCAACAAAGTCCATACATCACGTTAACATGTTTTGATTTATGACATCTTGCCGTGCATTCTCATGTATAACTGCATAGAAATACACTATATGGACAAAGGTATTTGGACACCTGACCATTTCAAAAACTAATGGGGTTAAATTAGAGTGACCTCTATGTGATCTTTTAGGTTATAACAGCAGCCGCTCTTCCGAGAAGGCTTCTCACAAGACTTGCATTCAAACTCTTTCAATTCATTTGGAAGCTGTTCAGTGGGACCGAGGTCAGGTGAGGTCATGTTGGAACAGGACAGGGCCTTCCCCAAACTATTGCTGCAAAGTTAGAAGCATATAATTTCCTACAAATAATTGATTTATTACACCTGTTAGCAATTGTTGCTGAAACACATGAATTTAAAAATTAGAGAGGGTGTCCAAGTACATTTGTCCATATAGTCTAGAAATAGAAAGGATTAAATTATTTACATATTTAAATAATCTAGTTAACTATGCAGATAGACAGAATAACAGTGAAGAACCACCTTCATGTCTGCAAAACAGCCATAAATCTCTCTTGAAAGTGTTAACGGGATGGGTCACGTCACGCCAGGTGTAGCCTCATACCTGCAAGAATGAAAAATGAATCCAATTTGCAGGATGCTCGACCAAGGTAGAACAATATCGAGGTATAGGGCAGATTAAAGAGGTGGCCAAAATAATGGAAACAAAGTAATAAATAAAAGATACAAAAACGTCTGCAGCTCGCAAGGAAGACACTGGACAACAGGTTACTGCAGCTACTTCAGTTTCTAGAAGCATATAATTTGGTAAGAATAGAGATGTATATACTGTAAGTATATGTATATAAAAGCATATGTTGCTAGACGGTTTCTTGGACAGTAGCTTAAAGTTAAGATGTATTGAAACAAATAGCCACATACCTGTATTCTGTGCCAAAAATGTTTTGCATTTTATGTCAGTTAATTCAAAGTACATTTGTTTCTGGTGTCAATTTCCATACCACAAAGCACAATGCTGCTTTTTTCCATACAAACCATTTGTTCATGCTTGTAAAATGATATTTCATTGTTGTGACATCATACGGTCAGTCAAATTCATGTATTTTCCTTATAAAGTATAAATTATTAAAGTTGTTAAGTTTTGAGTGCACCATGCGAACTAAGATTAGAAGGCAAGGCTTTTAGACTAGTTAGTTTCTTGTTATAGTAACTTTGCTGCTTCCTCTTCAGTGCAAAGCTCGTGCACACGTACTTGTATGCAAATGGTTAAGCATGTTTGGCCAAATCACGAGTTTTGATTTTATTTTAAGCAAATTCCAGAAGTGAAATCTCTGCAAGCGAGAAGCAAACTAAGTGCAGAATCAGTATTTAATATTTTAATACTTAATTGTGTGTACCATTCCAGTTTATCCACTAGTTACATATTGCTGAGGTATTATTGATGCTAAAAGAATTCTTATGTCAATTCCAGATGTCTCGCCCAGCTGTGCGTTACCACTGTAACCATGGAGTTTTCTATGTAGCTGTTTGTTCTGTTCAAAACTGCCCAATATCAAGCGATAAAAGGGTTTCTAAATTGTATCTGTACATGTTAAACAAATGTAAGCAGAGTTTAAGGCTCAGGATTTGAAAATTAATATAAAAGTGTGCCAAAGTATCCAATCTTTTTATATTTGCTTCTTGCAGAGATCACTTAAGGCAATTTTCAGTACAAAAAAAAGGAACAAAAAAATGTAAAACTTGAGGGCGTCCATGTAAACACAATTGGCCGTGTTTGAGGGAGAGAAGGTTGGACGGGGTCTCTTCCCGCTGCCAGAAAGAGATGACTTTGTGTGGGAACACAGCACTGGTAGGTGATAAAAAGTGGTCCCGGATTGAACAGGTGTCAGAGGGGGCGTGTGGTGACCCAAATCTCCTTGATCAGATTGGGTGCTGTGTAAGTGCCAATTGGAAATGACTGACTGCAAAAAAAACAAGGTAAAATTCCAAAAAAAAATTAAATAAAACTTTGATTTGACCAAAGATGCCCAAACATTTGCATTTTACTGTCTGTTTCATTGCAACATTTATTTTCCTCTGCTTCTACCATCGACTTTGTTGTCATGCGAGTCTCTTACCTATGATGGTTCATTTGATTTTTTGCACCAGTGTTTTGTGTTTCATCTCAGTTGCTTTGTCACTGCTCCAGTCTCTGTGCCTGTGGTGAATCTATGATTTAGACACACCCACATCGCACACATACATGCCTTCATACCCAAAGCTGATGCACATCCGCCATTTTTTTGGTTCTTTCTCCTTTTCAACCCCTCACCTCCGCCTCCCCCCACCCCACATCTTTTTTTGGATGAACCAGCATCGTCTTGCCATTTTTAGTTTTTGGTCTTGTGGTTTTGTGGAGTGTCGGGTGGCATCCGCACTCCTCACCCTGTGTGTGTTGTCTGCAGTCGAACGGGAGTGGCCAGAGCAAAATGCCCGGCTCCTTCTTGCTGCCTCCGCCACCCCCCGTGGCACGTCCAGTGCCCCTTCCCATGCCCGACTCTAAACCCAGCAGCATGCCCCTCGATGGCGGACTCACCTCACCCGCATCTCCGTGTAAGTGACCCTGCCCATCTCAATAAACCCAAGGACCAAATTGGGACCGTCTAGTCCATATACCCCCTTATAAAAGCTCCAAGGTCGCCCCATGCACCACCTTGCTTTTCTTTTCTTTTTAATTGTTTTTAGGCTGTTATTGGGGGACTCTATGAGGCTACATATTACAATTATTTTATCTAGTTTAGTTCTTATGAACAGCCACAAATACTCAATCAAGGGTACAAATTTAGGGCAGTTAATGTGGACTCGGATTGCGTTCCTCATGTGCCTTTACACTCCTATATCAGTCACTTAGATCTGTTCAAATTAAACCTGTGTTAATGTACTTTTTTACGTTGGCTTGCTTTTATTTGCATTTGTTTAAGTTCTAGCTGGTTAAGTTCTAGCTGCAGTTTAGTTTGCTGTGTTGGGAATTTGAAGATTTATTCAGCCGATTTTTTTCCCAGTGCTGATCTGAGGTCAGTGGTTATAATGAGTCCAGAAGGGGCAACAGATTTTTAATCCACCACAGGGGGGGCACTGGACGGAGCACTTTTGTCTTTTTTATGTTTTGTTTTGTGTTTTTTGATTTGTTTATGAGTTTAGTTCTAGTCTTATTGTTGTCAGTGTAAGAGTCTGCCATTTGTTTACGTCTAACTGACTCTAACGTCTTATCTACACATGTAGCTACGTAATATTTCAGAACCACTGTAAAGTATTTAGCTAGTTCATCTTAATGAACAGTTTATAGCATTTGTTCATCATCCAAACTAACAACGAATGTTGGAGTGATGTCATGATTGGCTGCGTTTCATTTAACCACTTTTTTTTTTACTTGTAGTGGCTCGACTGGTTTCTATGTAGTAAACAGTTTGGCTGTATCACATCTGGCATTTGCATGTGTAATGCATTTCCAGTGATTCCTTATGAGTGGATTTTGTGACTACCAAGGTGCCAAATCCTAGAAAGAGTGAAAGAAACTTCTAGATAAGCCTGAAACAACCAAGCACCACAACTTAAAGTGTAGATTTACTTAACAGTGGTACATTAAACTGAATTAAGTTGGACAGTTTCTTTGCAGTTAGAGCTATTAACAAAAAAAGAAAAAAACTGTCCTTCACGCTGCTCTAACAAACTAATTCAGAGCAAACAATATTCAAAACAATCCAAACTGTCTTTAACATTTCAGCGTGTTTTTAACATCCTTAAAGTATCGGAACTCTTTTGTCCACCCATATGACCAAAAGCTTATGACCAAAAGCCAGTACTGGTGACTAGATGTATTTGGGATACAGTCTGTTCACAATAATGTGAACACTACAAACGTTGTGTGGCTATATGCATTCCTGACCACCTCCAACCTCTTATTAGTGCTGATCATATTTTACAAGACCAGGTTTAACTGGGGCTTTTGTTTCAGAAAGTAAGAGTCAATCAATCTGGAGCAGATCGAGTCCTGTGAGGTGTAAAATCCCGCTGTGTCCATTTACATAACCGCTAGAATGTGCATAATGGACCACAGTTTAGTTTGCTTGCTAATCCTGTGAGTAGTAATAAATGTTTAATTACTTAACTGTGGAAGCTAATTCCATCAATTTAGCTTGTAGACTGGAAGCAAATATTTACCTTACTCACTTATCAGGGAACTTCTTTCTTAATTTGCCATTTTGTCAACGTGGAGTCCATTTACTTCAAACTGCCCTAAATTTGATACTGAGCCTCAGTACCTGCCAAATTAAACATCATTGGAACCTACATATTTAGCATTTGGGTTTTTTTCTACTGTGATTCCATAAAAAAAATTATTGAACCTGATTAATGCATTTTTGGAACAGGAACAACTTTTAATTTATCAAGTTTCACCCTTAATGAAGTATTTTGCTGCTTTTGCTATATTTAATAGGACTTATTCAGGCTGTTGATTTTGTTTTCTTTGTCCTTCTTTTCTTTTTTACACCAGCATACTCCACGCCAGGCTCCACAACTCCCAACAGGTTTGTCAGCATCGGATCACGGGACAACAACTTTCTAAATATCCCCCAGCAGACACAGGTTAGTACAAAAGCACTTTTTTTCTATTTTTTTTATGCACTTTCTCCCATTTTTCTCCCAATTTAGCGTAGTCAATCTGTCTTCCACTGCTGGGGATCCCTGATTGCATTCGAGGAGGGTATGTTGCTGCTCACACCTCCTCCAACATGTGCGCAGTCCTAGCTGACCCCTTCTTTTTGCACATGCATGCTGCACAGGCGCCTCTTTATCTGCTTACCAGGGTCCGTGCACAGCGTTTGAAGACCCCACCCACATAGTCAGGTCATCCCGACCTAGCAGAGAGCCAATTAGTGTCTCCTGCAAGCACTGCCAATTATGACCGTTAGATGGCACCCAGCCAACCGGAGTTCAGAATCTCAGCACTGGTGTGCTAGTGGAATATCCCGCTGCGCCACCTGGGTGCCCCGTACAAGAACACTTTCAATAAACTTTTCAAAATTTTTATTGAGGCGCTCTGGTGGCCGCTGAGATCCTAGTTTGAATCTTAGTTGTGCTATCGACCAGCCGGGGGCTTGCAGAGACGCACGATTGGTTGTGTTTTTGTAGGTGGAAGGGACAGTGGTCAAGCAGGGATGCTTCATCACTGTTATATTCAAGGCCGCTACTGCCTGCTCAATGGGTGGTTGATGTTATTTGACAGTATGTAGCTTTCTGTATGAGACTCTGCCTCTAGGAGGTGAAAAGAAGTGGTTTATGTGACTGATGGATTGGAACATAATATAAAAGTAGATGTATGTGTTCCAATCCTTTATTTACAGGAAATAATAACTGCAGAAATTCTTAGGGCTATTGCATGTCTCTTCCCGACTTTAACTGTGACTAATTTAGCTTCCCGAGACTAACGCAGCGACAGCCGTATCTGTGCTCTCGGTGTCAGTGTGGTTTCTTTATTGCCGCACTCACTCTTTACTTCTCGCGCTCTCCCCACATATAATAAGCTGCGTGGTATGTTTATCTGGCCCATCTGGAGCAGTTCTCAGTGGGAGAGGAGCAGTGGAGGTTTATTTGAGCGTTACGAGTGGGCAGCCTCCTCCATAAGCCGCTGCACTTCACTCATTACTGTGTAAACCACACCCGCCTCGGGCCTGCTCCACCACACATGGCAGCCATCTGAAGCTCTGCAGCTCCGTCTTTTCCTCGCTCTCGCGCTGGTGCTCAGACTTCCTTTCACTTTTCACTACACCCTTTTAAAACAAGTGAGCACAGTGACGCTTAGAAACATTAAAAAACATAGAATGTGTCTGTACCTGGTGTTCCTGAACATTCTAATTTGGCCAAAGTGGAAGTTTTTAATCATTTAAAATGTAAAAATTAGGGGTTTTTTTAGTCTTCCTTAAAGAGAGTCTTAAAGTGTCATCAACTAATACTTTTGGCAATATAGTGTATTTTTAGTGTAAATTTTAGCAGCTGTGCTATCTGCCAGCCCAGCATCTACACAGACATGATTGCTTATATCTGAAGAAGGAATGGCCAAAGTCTTGCAATGGATTGGCGCCTTGTCCAGGGTATTTCTGCCTTGCACCCAGGGTTTCCTGTTGAAACAGGACCTGCTGCAACCCTGTCAAGGATAAATGTGTTAATGGAAATGAAATTAAATGCAATTAAACTACAGTTTAATACAGAACAATCAAAACAGTGAAGTTTACATTTTTTTTACCATTTAACAGACACTTTTATCAATTGAGATGTTATACATTAATTTAGGGCCTTGCTTATGAGCCCAACAGTGGCAAGCTGGAAGATGTGTGACTTGAACCAGTGACCTTCTGATTGCTAGTCCTGTACCTTAACCACTGAGCTACTTCTGTCCATAATATGAAATGAAAGCTAAATATAACATAAAAACTTAGACTAAATTTACAAAACTGGGTTGCCAGGTCTCATATTTTTATAAACTCTTGGCCACATGTTGGCTTAATGAGGGTTGTCAGTACCTGCATGAATGTAGTTTAGTAGATACAGTACATGGATGTATCTGGTTGGTCAAGGTACCTGCGCTTTTGTTGGATGACTTATAGATGGCATAGTGTGACTTGCCATACGACACACGGTACGATATACTGTAACTGTCTGCCACTGCTGGCTGAAAAGAAGCAGCCAGCAACAGGAGTGATGCAAGCAACAGATGAGTTGCATTCAGGAATTGAAAATGATTAAATTCGAAGGAAAAATGTAAAGATGCAAAAAGAATTGAAAGTTTTCTTGTTTTATTTCTGCTTTATATGAGGTATTCAAAAAGTTCCTGCACTTTTATATTTTGGTTCGAAACGGTGAGGGTGGGGGAGTAGTAATTCATCGTGTCTGAGAGACGCTTATAGTCCGGATTTAGCAGCATCTGATTTCCACCTTTTTGGACGCTCAAAGAAGCTTTAGGGGGAAGAAGATTTTCATGTGATGATGATGTGAATGCAGTGGTGCATCAGTGGCTACACACTCAACCAAAAATTTTTTGCTGATGGTATTAAAAGTTGGTACAACGCTGGGAAAACTGCATCACAAAGTAAGGTGACTATTTGAAGAACCTTCGTAAAAACAGTGAGAAAATGAACCTTGCTGAGCATTGACTCGTCCTCATTGAACAACACTGTCTGAAATGTCTTTAAACAAACAAGCTCAATGCAGTGGTCTGAAAAGGTTTAGTCAGGTATCTTACACAAAAGCCCAGTGTAAAAAGTCACCTGAGGTAACTTAACTCCAAATACGTGACCACAATATAGAGCTAAAACGTGGGTAAGAGGAGCTCCCTTCCGGTCAAACACCAGAACTGCACTCGAACAGAAGAGAGAAAAGTGAAAGAGGAGAGATGGTGAGAGAGGGTGAGAGAGGGTGAGAGTTTTAGCACTGCCCCGCAAACCGAGAAGCCACGTCCTGACTGTCTGGTTACCCACAGCAACCAGACATGATGTCATAGTCAGTCGGACTTGAACTTGAGAGGCCGAATCACCGGGGTCAGTGTCAAAAGAGGCGCAAAGAAAAAGGGAACTAACTTCTGCCAAAGATTACAGAGAGACCGAGCCGGCGAAAGGAGGAGCAGAACACCCTGGGGAAGAGGCTAGGCCATGGCTCACAGTCGACGGGGTGTTTGTGGTGCTCTAGGCTTTGTGTGTTTGGGGGAGGGTGGAATTGTTTGACCTGTAAAAATCAGCCAAAAAACAAGCAGCTCTGCAGGAAGCGAAGTGTTTCCAAAACTGCGTTTCTAAACTGTTCTCTTAGGTCTTCTGCTTGCTTTTTACACACTAAGCTAGAAAACCCCAGTCTAGATTTTAAAGTTAAGATTTTAAATTCAGTTAACATGGTTTATTCAACAAGTGACTGAGGATTCTTCCTACAATTTTACATTTTATGGTGAAATTAAAAAAAATAATCATAGTAGCACTAACATAATGACCACATATTATTTAATAAAAAGTTATTTATAATAATTGTGTAAATTAATTTGTGTGCCACATTGTATGGTGGAATTTTTATAAAAATCTTCATAGTAGCTCTAACATTAGGACAACCTATTAATGGACATTTTAACTAATAAATATTTATTAATAAAATAAAAGTTTAATAATTTGTGTAAATTAGTTTGTGTGCCACATTTTATGGTGAAATAAAAATATATTTTTTTATAGTAGCCCTAACATTAAGACAACTTATTATTGGACATTTTAAGTAATTAAAGTTTATTTACAAAAAAAAAAAAAACTTACAAAAGTCTAAAGCTTAATAATTTGTGTAAATTAGTTTGTGTGCCACATTGTATGGTTAAAGAAAAAAAAACAAATAAAATAATTTGAAATATAAATTATTATAGGACATTTTAACTGAGTATTTATTTTTAAAAAGTTTAATCATTCATGTATATTAGTTTATGTTTGTATGAAAAGCACTTTTTGCCACAAAGTGCAGAAAAATAAATAAAATAAAATTGAGTTTTATGCTTAAAAATTCAAAGATTTGTTACTTAATTTTCATTTCTTTTAGAATTTTTAAAATATATTTTAGTAGCTCTTTGTTTTTCTTTAAGAATATAGGGAACAAAAGCAAAATATATTTAGAATACAATGTAGTTATTCTAAATATATGCCTAATATTTATACAGTTAAATTTACGCTGACTGAATTTACCTCAGTGTAAAACCATATGGTCACTTAAATGAGACTAGTGGTCATGTTGATATTAGTCAAATATTAAATATATTAAACACAAAAAATAAGTATTACATACACAGTGACTGTAAATATGAGTCATTTACTGACGCATGATACATTTATAAGATAAATTAAATTCATTAAATTAACCTAATGTATACAAAGTATCCAACTATAAACTAAATCCAACTAAAAGTATTTCACTTCTGCAAAATAGTTTGTATGTGATAAAGTTCTTCCAACTCCTAAAGTCTATTTACTGAAAGGAGGACATGGGCAGTGTGGGGAAGTGACGGTCCAGCATGTCCAGCAATACAAGTAGGACATCTAGTGGTCAACTAAAGTTAAAGCCTAAATAGTCAGTTAGGATGCACATTGTTTCTTTTCTTACTGATGATTTTAATAATCTGTTTTCTTTCTGTTTTTACAGTCTTGGTTCCTCTGACAAATCCTGCCCATCAACAAGCAATTTAATCCTGTCACTATATTTTGGGATCTGTAAAAAGATGAAAAAAAAAAAAAAAAAATGAAATTGCCCTCTGACCCTCTTGGCTCAAGTGAACAACAACGGGAACCAGGAAATCTTCATATTATCTGGAATCCTCTGATCCTACACAGTGTTTTTTGGCGATGAACCTTCCAATTTTTTAACAAGAGGATAATGTGACGTTTTAAAGGAAAGCGTGGAGCACGTCTCTGAAAAACTACAGAAACCACAACAACAACAACAACACAAAGGAAAAATTGAATCGTTACATAGGTGATGTGTTGTTCAGTGGCTGGGGACATTAAACATGGTAAGGTTATGTTTTAGAAAAACAGCAGGATGGTAAAATGTTGACATTTTCAGTTCCAGGATAAAGATCTAATGCCTCCCATCCTAACAGCTTCAATTGTTCAGTCGAATTCAATAGAGAAACTTTTCTTATCTCAATTTCCAGCTTAATCAAAAACAACAAATCAGGCAAAATAAGATGAATCTATTGCACTACATAAAGGAAAATCCAGAAAATGAAACACTACTCTCACGCCCACTAATGAAAAATAATAGGCAGAGAAAAATGTTTGCACAAAATCTATTTATGTGAACACAAAAGTGGATGTCGCACACTAAACCTAGGAAGACGTTGGTCCACCTAGCCGGCATTGTTTTTCCATGCTGATGCAGTAAAACACATGTTTGCCACATGCTACATGTAGACAAAAACTACCTGTAGTGTTAGTCCAATCAAAAGGAATCAAATTCAGCCTGCCATTCGCTCTCAGTGCCAATTGAATACCAATTGTAGTCTGTTTACGGGAAGTCAGACCCCTAAACATGTACGTATTACTGCCGTGTCTCTGAGCTACTGCTAACTGGTACACCTTAAAAAACATCCAGGAGTTTTATTATTATTATTATTTTGGGTCTTGTCTGATTCTAACATTCCAAATTACTACACCTATCATCTTTAGAGATGTAAGGTGTGTTATTAGCATATTTTGCTTATTGAGAAGTATTTAAGCACTTTTATAGGCTTTGATTTTTAGTGCCTATGATGGGAACTAGCACAAAAAGCAATGCTTAACTAATGCTAAGCATTTACTCACAATTATGAAACTGACCTTGCCTTGTCTTACATATGTGTTATGAACATTTGGCCTACTGTCAGCCACTCTTATATTTTTCTTCTTGTATTATTTAATATAGTAAACAAATGCTTTAGCAACAACTAAGATATAAAAGCAATAACAGAAATACACAGTGATTCCTTTGCTAGTAGTTCTAGCAAATATAACTGTGTTAATAGTTGATGAAAATCATCAGTGACAACGATTATATTAATAAACTCCTGATAATCATTTTTTGCTAGTTGAAGAAATCAAACAATGTGTTACTCCCAATAAACAAGTAGCTCAATCATTGTTTATAAATTTAAAATAAATAATCTTAAGATGAAAATTGGTGTCTGGGTGGTGCAGCAGTTTAATATGCCAGTCCAGCCTGGTCGGGCGCTCCACAGACACAATTGGCCTTGTCTGAGGGAGGGAAGGCCAGTCAGGGTATCGCCTCCAGAAATGGTACAAATGGATGTCATGCATGAGGCAGAGGTTGACGTTGCTTTTAGGAATTGAACATGTCAAAATCAGTTACAAGCTTGTCTTGTAATATTAGAATTGGTAATGGTTTTAATTTTAATCTTTTTAAGCACTTTATTTACTTCTCAATGAGTAAATTATGCAGATTTTTCAAAAAATCTACAAAAAAACACAGCTAGACCCCAGTCCTCTCTGTACTGTTTACTCTCCCAGACGGCGGTGTTCCAAGAACCAGAGTCCTCGCTGTGGAGCAAAAGAATGTAAAATATATTGTAGTTCTGCTCAGAGAGAGTGGGGTACGTGTCGGTCATTTCGATTGGACTTTACTCTGTCTGCTATGTACAAACTCCACGTAATGAAATGCCATGTTTACCCAGCTTCATCATTTTGCAACGAGAAAAGCTGCCAGCTCAGAACACAGCATCAAACTGATAATAAACACACACACACACACACACACACATGAGCTGTACTGCTCAGAACAAAACCATATAACAAAACCACCGCTTTTAAATTACACAGACTGAACCTGAGTTAAAAATACTACCGTAATCGTGTTAGGGATTTCATATAGAGAACATATCAATCTCACAAAATAACTGGACTGCCTTATTACATATCGCACTGCAGGGAAGCATCGTGGCCTTGGTGGTCATCAGCTCAGTAGAGGACCAGCAGCGCTAAATGAGAATTAACCACGGCCATGGTCTTTTCTTTTCAAATCGATGGAAGTGCCTCTGTATTCCCATTATGCAATTTGTTAAACATGAATTCAGGTCGTCGCTCTTTTTTTCCACATATAAGCTATAAGAAGGGAGAGATTTTTATGTCTTGAGCAAACAAGTGAGAAGTGTCAGCTGACTGATTCTAGACATATTTATATATACGGGACATATCCATATATTTATATAAGCATTTTTGGTTGTGTAATAAGCTCAGTGGCAGTCTAGTTATTTTCTGAAGTACGGCAGCACTATGACATCATCATAATCATGAATAATCATAGATGTATCATTAGTTCAGAAGTACCAGTCCCCACACTCGGTTATACACTCACCACAAAAACAGCCCGTCAATAAAAGTCCCATAAAAGGAAACTGTATTTCTATAGGAAGCTGTGTTCTATACCGATAGTGTTGAGATTTTAAGATGTGGCTTTTGTTTTGTTTCTTGTTTTTTTAGTTTTTGGGGGATTTTTGTCATTATTGGATGGGAAGTATTTGTAATTGAAAATGATGTATGTTGATTGAGCCATGTGCAATGCCTTGGGTAGAGAAACGTGTTCGTCTCTTAGATTGTTAGAGGGTGTGATAGGAGAGGGGAAGATCCCCTTCAATTAGTGTTTCAAGTCCGAAAGGTCCGGGACTCTAAACTAAAGGGCAAAGAGATAAAAAAAAAAAAGTATTTGTAAGTTTTGGGAATTTTTTATCTTTCCTTTTTTTTTTTTGCTTTTGTAATTGTTTATTTGTAATGATTTGTTCTTAAATCTTGGGAGGGCTGAAGAAACAGTTTTGCAAACATCAGAATATACATATATATATCACTAAATAAAACTGGTGCTTTTTATGAAATACAATACATTCAAACTCTATTATACATAAAGTAAAAACAAGTGTTATCATAAGGCAAATTTTAGGAAAAACATGCAATTATTCTATTGTTTAGTATTAACAAAAGGGGGAGGGGTTCATTTTAACCAAGCTTGTGACAAAAGGCATTTTTTTCTCATATATTTACTGCTATTACAGCAATGATAAATGTGTAGGCTTAAATTGTTAGTTTCCAGTTTTTACAAATCAGTATTTGATAGAAGTGACTGCACTATGTATTTAGCAACCCAGCGTGGCATAAATACGAACCTTAACGATACATGAGAAGTCTGCTTGCAGTGTAAATCCAAGTCAAAATCACAAATCTAGTTCAGTGTTCATGTTTGTACATAGACATTTCAAACGCATCCAAACTGACAAGATCTTCCTTTTCCTGGGAGATGCTTTAATAAGCTTAAATGCCCTTAAATATTGTCAGTACACAAAAAACCCAGTGCAGTGCAGACATGCACTTTTATTGATGAACTTCCATCCCACAGCATTCAGTCTGAACAGTGTTACAAAGTGAACCCCGCCCCCTCTCCCAAACCACCACCTGCTCCCTCCCAGTCTCCAATGTAAATGATTCAAAATATTTGTTTTGTGATGTAGTGTTAGACTCAGAGCATCTTAAAGGTTGTCCCTAAAAGTGCCTTTTGTTCACAGAATCCATCTTGTAATCCTGAGTGCCCTTCTCAAACCTCCCCCCCTCTTTCAACCTGCTTCTATATCCTCTCCTTCTTCCAGCTCTTTAAAGCAGTATATATAGTACTAAAGGAAATTGGTGTGACTTAGTTCTTCTTTTTATCGTTGATGATTTAAAAAAAAATGTAAAAAGACCAAAAAAAAAAAAAAAAAGCTTCTGTCTTGCTTTTCCTTCCTCTGTGCTCTAGTCTTCTGCCTCTCTTGGACACCGGAGTAGTCTGTAGTCGCAGAACCATCTCTTTCCCCTTCCCCATTTTCACTGAATGGAGGGGTTTTTAAAGAAAAAAAAGAAAAAACTTTTGTCTGAGCAGAATGCAGTTAGCTTACATGTTATTCTTGTCTGTATGCTTCACATTGTATACCATACCGATCTCTTCAGCTTCTCCATTGAACAGTAAATGTAAGTGAACAAGTTACGCCAGTGGGCTCTGGTGGGATGTCAATCAGAGGGCGTATGAGAAGGATTTCAGCGCAGAGTGGTTTTATAATGATATCGCACAACAATCTGGTCAATAGGAAGTATTGGAGCTGGGAAACAGAATTAGGCTGCTGGGATAGAATAGACATGTGAATTGTTTTGATTGTATTTATTTTGTTTGATTTTTTTACCTATTTTGGTGGCAGATTTGTCACATTAAAATGTTTTTGTAGATAATGCACCTCTGCATGGTTATACGAGACCAGTTATTTAAACTCTTTGATTAAAATACCTTAAATGATTAAGCACCTTATTATAGAATGAGTTCAGTAGATAAAGAATATGCAAACAGAATTCGAACTCCCAGTTTAATCTGCCATTATGAGCCAAGCCCTCAGATCAAACTGACATGCTGCATGCCCAAAAACCCGTCCGGAGTGAGAATTAAGATGCCTTTCAAATTGATAATGCACCAGCAAAAGGAGAATCTCAGATTGTTTCCCAATGACATATGCAAACATAAGGTCAGCGACAGGGTCAGCCATGATTACAGAGAATGTAAAAGTAGCCTTAGTGTCGTGGACAAAACTCGGACCGGGTCGTGGTCCTTCCTTGCGCTGACTATCCATTTTTTTTTTAGCTTTTTTTGACTTTATTTTTATTTGTTTTTTATTTGCAGTGTGCAGGATAGTTGGAGGGGTGTAGAATAGACTGATTTCCCAGCAGCTGTTCTCCCTGCTTTTAGCTTCCTCACTATATGGAAAAGCAGCAGCTCTTTTGTAGACATCCCCCCAGAGCTCATGGTGAAATGCATGTGTTAATTACAATTTTTTTCCATAATAAGAAAAACAGTTTGTAAAGAGCAGCACCTTTAACTAATTGAATAAAAGGATGTTCTTGACTGTAACAATCTTTGTGTATGTGTGGTTGTTTCAGAATTAGTTTTACTTCTCGAACATGCTTATGTCTGCACTTGAAACAAACCCTAGGAGTCACTGTTCCAGCAGCATGGAGTGGATTTCCCATCCCGCCTTCCCTCCCTTTGAGTCTGTTGAGCACTCTATTCAAACTGGGACCTGTGCAGTGGTGGGTAAGCTTACTCTGCAGATGCACCACTCGAGCACAATGTTAGTATTTTATCTATTTGTTAAATTTAAAAACATAATAATGTCCAGTAGCGCTTGAGTGGTGTAGCAGCCTATTACTTTAACCCACCACCATATAAGATATTTTATTATATAGATGTTAATGCTTTAATAATACTACACACACGTATCTGACTTTATCATTTTATTACAAAGGCAGAAGATGTAGTTGTTGACAGTTGTTATTACAGTGATATACACTTTTAGTCCTTTTCACAGTGTTTTTCCTGTCTGAAAGTTGCTCTTATGTTCAGGAACAGATGTTTTGCTTAGAGCTTCACATTTTCTCTATATATATGCCAATTGAAGAAAAAAAAATTTAATTATTGAACATTCCAAGCAAAAAAATCTAATGCTACAGCAATAGTGTCAATATTACTTTAAACTTTCAACAGATTAGAAACCCCTCACACACACTTATTGATGGTAGATGTTGCTATGGTCACAAGCCTCCCAGTCGAACAGCTCAGAGCGCTGAAACCAGAGTGAGATCTCTTTTTGTGCCACCTCAGCGGAGTCTGATGCATGTACAATGTTCCTGCAACAATAATACAAAACAAAATGAGGCTTTATTAGATCACTTCATTTCAAAATCTAGCTTTGCAAAAATGTTTAAAGCTATACATTGCTATATAAGCTATTTTCTTTAGGGTGTGTGTTAGGTATGACCAGGGTAAGGGTCCGCAATGGTGAAGGTGTGATATATCTGTGTAATTGGATGTGAATAGATTGGGGGGGAAAGGGAAAAATACATAAATAAAAAAACAGGTTGTTGGCTTTTGGATAAGCTGTTAAGAAAGTGATTGAGTGAGTGAGAGAGGTTGTTGGTTTAAGCCCCACCACTGCCAAGTGGGTCACAACTTTGGAGAGAGTTGTCTGTTAAGAGCCATTACTAGTAAATGTGGGTGTGTGTGTGCATGGTGTGTGTGCAGTACCTGCTAATGTGAACACTAAAATCTCCTCTCAGAGTTCCAGGTACAGCTTGAGCTGGGTTTGTGTCTCCAACTAATATTCGTGTTGACTTCACTATGTTGTGACCCTCCCACACCTGAAAATGTAAAAGGTATAAAATGTTTATCACTTTTCAGTGATAAATTGCTACACAGCAAAAATGGTTGTAAATTGCACAATAGAAAAGCACTGACATGATGTTCTAGCTGCAAATGTAAAGACATTATTGCTTAATTTAAAAGTATTTTATTAGAAATTAGCTTTTAGTTTCAATTTGACATCCTCACCATTGCCACCACAGGGCCTGAGGTCATATAGCGCAGTAGACTGGGGTAGAACGGTTTCTTATGAAGAGATTCATAATGCTGGGCCAGTAACTCCTCAGACACCTGGACAATACAAATGTATATTTTATATTCTTTTCTAAAAACCATACATTACACTTCAATGCACTTAGAGAAAAACTGACCTTCACCATCTTCAGCCCCACTAACCGGAATCCTCGCTGCTCAAAGCGTTTAATGATCTGACCAATCAGACGCCTCTGAACCCCATCCGGTTTGACAGCAACCAAAGTGCGCTCTTTCACCCCAGCAATGTCTGTCAATAACAATTTTAGTGAAGATTTAGCAGCAAAATATTAATATATAATGTGTATAATTGTACTACTTAGATACACAAGCACATGAAAAAGATTATGATTTTAAAATGACTAGAGCGTATAAAAAATACTTTTGTCCATATAGTGTACTTACTCCCTTTGTATTTACACATACAGATAAATACTCACATCTACCTTATACATGTTTTACTACCAGTTTGGTCCCTAAAGTCTTTAAAATGCCAGCTAGATGCAGTTTGTTCTTTTACCCATTTTTATGAGGATGGACACACACACACACACACACACACACTGACATAAACCTTAATGGACACATACAGTACATCCAACTGATGTAATTAATAATAAATTCTTTGTAAATGAGGAGCATGTGATCTAGAGTCAGTCTTGCTGATTTAATTAAATTAGGGATGTTACACACACACACACACACACACACACACACACACAGGCTTTGACTGGCTATCTGGTAGATCAGTGTAGATCTGGCACAGTGGGCAGGAAGAGTGCATTTAAATTCACTGTCATGTTTTAACATTAAGGATGTTTTAGAGATAGGAAGGAAGGGGGAGGTTTAGGAATAGAATTTTCAGGAAGTTTTGCTAAGACAGAATTACTTTGTATGAGTAGCCTACAGTAAAACAAGGTAATGGATGGAGCACATTATGTGTAATGCAGACACTAATACATTACAGTAAAAAATAAGTAAGTAAAAATAACAGTAAAAAAACATGATAGTAGTATAATTTAATAGCAGATGGATATGAGAGTCTGTGTTGTACAGCCTGGATTAAAACCCATTTAACCCAAAAACTTACTGTACAGTACAGTAAAGAGATACACTCACACATGCCTGCCGTCACTAAACAAAAACCATTTCAATAACTAAGTGCCTATGGTTAAAAAATGGCTTTGAGAGATATAAATATTGAAAAAGCTTAATAATTTAATATTTTATATTTTGATTAAAATGTTTTGAATTGTGTTAATGTTATTTTGCATATTTTCTGAAGAAATAAAAATCCCCAAAAGCCCAGTTACTAATTCTAAATAAATGCTGATTTATTATTAGTATTATTATTCTTGTTTTAAACTGGACCACGACTCTCCTGAAAGAGGCACCACAACCAAAGCACCTTAAATAAAAATATAATAATAAATCAAATAAAGCCTGATACCTCAAGGGTACATATTTCGTACATTTTGTTTGTATTGTTTTACACGAAAAAGTACATTATTACACCTTAAAGTATTTTAAGGAACACAATCAACTCTTGTCAAGTAAATACATAAAGACTTTTATGTACACTAAATGGTTAAAAGAGTGTGGACAACTGACCATAAGCTTGCTTGTCATTATATTCCAAAAAAGAATGTGAATTAATATAAAGTTACCCTTGTTTGTGACTTGAACAGGCTCTACACTACTGTGTCTGAGGGAATTTGTGCTCATTCAGTCAAAAGAGCATTCAGAAGGTTAGGCACTGCATCAAAGTGTTCAATAAGGGGTAAGGTCTAGGCTTTTGATTTACCCAACTTCAGACTTGGCATACCATGTCTGAATGAACTTTGCTTTGTTCACAGTGGGTCAGAAAACAGCTGTTTTCAAGTACACATCTGTTTTACATCTGTTAGCAATGAGCTGAATCATCTGAACTCACGTACTTTGGCTTTGGAAATATGCTAAATGTACAAACGATGCACCTTAAATAAGAAAAAGGCAAAAAGGGTGTATTTTTGTACTTCCATCTTTAAGAGTGTACCGAGGTACGTGTTTTACCTCACACTTTGTCTGCTTTGACCTTTAGCAGTAGTTTTACCTCGGTAATACTGTATTTCTGGCACTTTTTGCCACTTCTGAGCACACGTGTTAAAGACTGGCGCGCGCTCACACACACACACGCGCACGTGCACACGTACCTGAGGCGCTGCTGTAGGTCCGCTGTGTGTGAGTCCTCTCAGTCACTGTGAGTTGGGGGTTGATCATTTTTTTTAATCCGTGAATGAAAAACCGAGTCCTTAAACACCGCGTAACTCCGGACATCCTAACACACACCAACGCGCTCAAATAATGAGAAATAAATTCTAAATACAAATAAGATTTTCGTGTAAAAACTCCGAGCTGTGAAGAATCGCTACTGTAAGAGTACTGAGAGCTCTCAGATTGTCATCAGTGATAATCCAATACAGAGCGCCTCACCACACGGTGACCCTCACACACACACACACACACTACACACACACACACACACACCACACACACACACACACTACACACTGGGTCATTCACCTGACGGGTCACATCTTGCATGACTGCCTGGTTTAGGAACATGCCATGATTTTGTGAGGATTTGAACAGAGCCAGCAGGAGAGAATGCTGAAGTCATGCTACAGTGCAGGGTGGGACCATGGGTGGGAGGTTTTATCATGACAAAGAACACACCACACACACTTCCTTACATGCATACGTCAACAGTGTTATCTACCATACAACT
Organism: Trichomycterus rosablanca; assembly: GCF_030014385.1. NCBI lineage: Eukaryota > Metazoa > Chordata > Actinopteri > Siluriformes > Trichomycteridae > Trichomycterus > Trichomycterus rosablanca. The sequence continues at coordinate 6,132,868 of NC_086009.1, read as the reverse complement.
CATATAGCTAAAGTTTACATTTCAAGAAAGAGTCAACGGAAAACTAATGCATTTTCTAGCTTTATCTCTTTATCTGGGTTTCATACGGGTGCATGGGGGCTGAATCAGACCCCTGAGTTCTTTACATTTTGAAGTTGCATTAAATTCTTAATGAATTCACCTTTGAAGGGAAGAGTAAATATAGCTTCAATGCATGTCGTGGCAGGCTTGGGTGCAACAAGTGCAGGCTTGGGTGCAGCAGCTTTGACCCCCCCCCCCCCCCCCCCCCCCCCCCCCCCATGCATTTTAAAATGATTATAATTTTGCATATTATGAATCTTCTAAGTCAAAATATTTATACAAGAACAAATTCATTTGTAAGTATAAAAAGGTGGTTCGCTTGAACCCAGTAAAATACATGGAAGAATAGTCTTCTACCAAGGGAAGAAGGAAAAAGTTAAATACCAACCACAGTACCTTTAAATAGGTAACTACTTGTCGTGATTAAATCTGGCCACAGGTCACACATTTGAAGTCCTTCGCACTATGCACTGCATCTATAGCCGTTGTTAGTGTCAGTCACTAAATTTAAGAAAGACACATTTTTAATAAGCTATAGCTACAGGCCATTACCAGAGGCCTCAATCCCATCAGCTCTTTTCAAGCACTGATCCATATTTAAATTATGACATCTAATTCCACATTTATTCATAAAAAGATCAGTACAGTTTGTGACACATTAAAACTGGATCAGCATTACGAGTCAGAAATGCTCCTGTTCTCACAGTTTGCTCAACATAATGACTTAATGAAACTTTTCCTGTTTAGATTTTGGAGCATCTAGAACATGGAAATGAGGTCTCTGGTCTCCATACAAAAACGAAAACATACACACACAAACCAAAGTTTAATCTCATTCAAGGTCACAAAGCAAACATTACCCTTGCTTATGGTACAAGTGGACTGAGCCTGAGAAGTGACCATGTCATATAACAATATACACAGCATATGCCATAAAAAAAATTTGCAATGTGTAAAAAAAAAAAGGGGGGTGACTTTTGGCATAACTGGTCGACAGCTATTGCAGGTGGTCTAAATTAGAAGTCATAAAAGTTTGAAAAGCTGTTCCTGTTACTGCAGACAGAGACGTTTGAGAGGCAAATGGGTCATTTCTGGTCAGTTCATACGATTCATTGAAAAGATCTGGAATGCCCATCACTACTACCAACCACAGCCAGGTCTACATAAGGGTATGAGGTCTGGTGAGACAAAAGCATCACATGACTGTACAATTTCATTCAGTTACTTTGATTCTTATGTGTAATGAAAGACTTTATTAATAATTGAATAACTATTACTTATTTTATTGCTAATGTAATCTTACATAGACGAGCTGTGTTAGATTCATCACCACAAGCAAACATGTAGTATAATCCTTTCACCCTTTTAACCCTCCTGCAGCCCCCCTGCATGTAAACATGTAATGGTTCAGTCCACTTAAGGTCGGTGGGCTAATGAAAGTCTTTCCGTCTTAATTCAACAAGCATGGCGCCAAACAGGGAATAAAGTCAATAAAGTAGAAAATAACGAAATTAAGGAGACTGTGCAATTTAAAGAATAACGGTAAGTTTATATCCTTTCTAATTAAGACATATTGACCCATTAATTAGAGGGGAACTCATAATTACACCATTCATTACTGTCATCCTATTTGCACTGTATTAAAATACTGTGGGCTCAGTAAGTGCTGCATTAACAAATGAGTGCTTAAACTGGAATTAGAAATTTGCTTTAACTATTTAAATAATTTAACAAAAATGGTAAAGAAGTTTTCTAGTAATGAACAAAACAGTTTAAGCATATTTTAATGTTACAAATAAGGATAATTGATGTCCATAATTGTATTAAGAATAATTGTTTTTATGTAGTCATCTTTAAATGACAGGAAAATGAGTTATTATTATTATTTATGTTATATTATTAATTATATTAAATATTTATTTTTTAACCATTGTAGCAAATTAAAATGATGGGATTAACAGTTACTTAAAATTGCTACTTCCGCTCCGCACAGGTGTATAATTAAAATGCCACAAATTATTAAATCTAATTTACCAACAATAAGTGTGAATTACAATACGATTTTGGGTGGCTTGGTGGGTAGCACTGTCACCTCACAGCAAGAAGGTCCTGGGTTCGATTCCTAGGTGGAGCGGTCAGGGTCCTTTCTGTGTGGAGTTTGCATGTTCTCCCCGTGTCTGCGTGGGTTTCCTCCTGGAGCTCCGGTTTCCTCCCACAGTCACGTAAGGTGAATTGTCCATGACCGTGTTTGACAATAAAAAACTTGAACTGATGAATCTTGTGTAATGAGTAACTACCTGTTCTGTCATGAATGTCATGAACACATGACATTACAATCCTAATAAAATAAATAAACAATACAATTTTAATAATTAAAAATGTCATTAGTTTTATCATAAAGTAAATCAAAGAGTAAATAAATGTAATTAGGAATTTGCACAATGGTGTCCAAAGAAAGAACCAAGTGATTAGGTTAAATGTACTGCAGAGTAGCAAACTTCTTGCTGTATTTTCTACACTCATTAAATACACACATTAATTGATTAAAATAACTGTTATGTTGCCAAGTTACACAAATTACTAAATTACGGGGTGCCCACTGTGACACATGTGGTTAACATTCATTTTGTTAAAAACATTATTTTCCTAGAATTAATTCACACAGCTAATTACCCACAATTACAAAACACTCATTTTTACATTGGAGGCCAGTAATTCTGGAGGTGACTGTGCATGTTTAGTATGTTTAGTTTTTAAGAAATAGTATTGCATTATTTTTAGGTGGCAAATACACAGCTTCTGAGTTCTGGGGATGAACCTCACCTTTGGTTACTTTCTATAAGGAGGCAATGAGTTTCCACCACACAAAACTATGCAGGTAGGTGAATACAGTTTTAATTACTTTGTTTACAATCAGTCTTCTGTGACTGAATAGTAGTTTTTACTCAAAAGCTCACTGAACAGTCATTCACATAACTACATAATTGAGGTAACCATCCCATTGAGGTAAAAATCCCATAAAATCATCTCCTGGTTCATTAAAATGTACTTCAGTACATTTTTGCTTTTATTTTTTTACTGACTTCTGTATTGTCTGGGTTTGTGCACTCACATGGCACTGCTGTAGAACAAAACGCTTTACAAAACCTTTGGTGAGACATTGCCTTTAAAAAGATCTGAAAACAATTCATTTCCACCTTCTCTGTTCGAAATAGTTGTCAGAGTCTAAAATAAGTATCAGCATTTGTTAATTCTGTTAAAAATCAAATATCACTTTTAATAATTGAGACAATGTGGTGAAACAACAGGAAAAATCAATGAAGTGAAGTAAGAATAAACTCATAGGTCGACACTTTGACTAATGTTTCATTGTATTATGGACTCCATTTATTTCTTTGTTTACACTGACCATTTTATTGCGATCAGGGCTGTGGTAGGGCTGTTGGAAACACTTATAGAAACACCTTATAAAAGTATAGGAAAGCGCAGCCAAATAAAACGACAAAAATACACGAGTGTTATTTTTTATATAAAACTTTATTGAAGATTTGTCTCCTGAATCAGAATGGAATGATATGAAAGGAGTGAGAGTTCGTCTCCATGGAGATGAAGGCATTAAAATCAGACTTAAGGGGAAAAAAAGTTGGCGCTCTGAATTGCAACAGTTCATTTTAAAATCACATTCACTGCGTCACTTCCCATTAACCCAACAAAGTGTTCACTCCTAATAAATCTTAGCTGCTCGTTAAACCTACAGCCGAGTGCCTTTAATGGCACGATTCCTTTTAAAAGAACGAGGATTCAACAGAAACCTCGAACTGCAGTGCTGACAAACCGTATCCGCTCATTTCAGAGTCTGTTAGGGTGCTTAAACTCGCACAAATGAACCGTTTAGTTAGAGCGCTCAGTCTCCGTTGCAGCAGTGGAACGTACGCTTTGGCCTTGATCGTTGGCAACGTGTGAACTTTTGTTGAAATAAACATAAAAACAAGCTGACAGACGAGCCCTGCAACAAACAAGGTGTGGCTCTGATAACACGGACCTAATAAAGATCACAGGCGGTGCCCTGGCAGAGGGCGTGGCTTGCTGATCACAGAAGTGGAGGTGACCAGTATCCTCACGAGGATGGCCTGGTTTGGCTCAGTATTTTGCGGAGCACGTTGCTATAATTTCAACGTCCCTGGTGGCAAGCTTCCGTTGCACAGTCTATAGAATCGCAGGTCATTCACCAGTCTGTACACTCCCTGAGAAAACGATGGCAGGTCCTAGGAAAGAAGAGATGTTAAATTTACATTTTCAGCATTTAGCTGACGCTTTTAAAGCAACTTACAGCACTGTGACAGTATACAGTCTAAGCAACTGAGGGTTAAAGGCCTTGCTTAAGGGCCCAACAGTGGCAACCTGGCAGACATGGGGCTTGAACCAGCAACCAGTGTGTCTGTGGGAATTTGTTAGTGTTTGTTTGGCTAAACAACTGAGGTTAAAAAATTTGGAGGGGCGTTTCATCTGTCTGAGCTCAGGCCCAGAGAAATATTTGTTTCTATTTCTATTATCAGATTCAGGTTGTATTTCTTGATGTGGCAGTGGACTGTATTAAGTGAAAAACAGTTTTCTGAAGTACTCCCTAAGCCGTGTGGCTGTATGTATCACATTGGCATGACATGAGGGCTTAAAGGTCATGCATATTTTCACACCTGAACTGACAGACACTTGTCTCACAATAACCTGGCAGCTAAAGTCTTAAAACGATCAATAACGGCTCACCCTTTCTGGTGTGAAGTTGCGAGCCAGTGTTGTGCGTTGGTGGTGGTCGAGCCCCTGGCAGCCGTTGAGGAACTCCGGCAGGAAGGAGGAAAAGAATGCTGAAAAATCTACAGCAGCCATGTTGTACAAAGCCAGAGTGATGTCATCCTGGAGAAGATCGTGGCTTTTGTGGAGCAGAACCTGTAGCAGCACGTTAATAAAGTGGAACAGCATGGAGTTCCTGAAGAGCTTCTGTAAACACACACATGCATGGTTAATAATGTTAAAACACACAAGTACCAGCGTGTAGTAAACAATGTGTAGTGCATGTCTTACCCTGTGATAGAGTTTGTGTTTGGTGTTGAGAATCTCCAGGTAGCTTAGGTTTTGTTTGAAGATGTGGATATCTGGCTGCAGGAAGGACTGTCCAAATGCCTGTCAATCAAACAGATACAATTTTAGATTAACAAAAACTGGGGTGGGGGGGTGTACATTAAACTAGCTAGAGTGGTGTGGAATCCAGAATGTTGGCTTTGTACCTGCATGGCTGTGATGAACTGAGCCTCGTTCTCCATGTGTTCCTCTCCGCCTGACCTTTGAACACTGTTTAGAACCGATGTTTTAAAGAAGAACCTCCAGTTCTGATGGAGGATTTGGAAAAGCAGCTCGAACATCTCAGCTTTGACGTCTGGACAGGGGCGCTGCAATCGGTTGGAAAAAAAAGATTTGATCTTGGTTAAGATGATTTAGCTGTCATGGCTGGGTGTAAGAGGGGAATAAATGGCTCTCACCTCTGCCACAATTGGGTACACCTGGTCCATGCAAAGACTGAGAATGTTGGGTAACATGGGTTTAAAGGTCTGGCCTGGCTCCTGTACAACAACCTACACAAACACAGTTCATACAGTCACGTCACCATATGTAACTTCGTTAAACGCAAAAGACAACCCAGTTAGGGATGCACCAGTCTACTTACACCATGGTTATATTCACGACAAGAAGGTTACAAAATTCTCACGTCAGTCTATCATCCTTTCCGAGTGCTGTTCTTATCTTGTTCTTTTTTAAAAAAATTTTCAAATTGTTCAATTAGCATCGTGCTTCCTCTCTGTCTATGCCGAACCCTGCCCTGACGGAGGTGATTGAAGCTAACCCGTATCCCCTCCGAAACACGAGCAGCAGCCAGATGCATCTTTGCCACCCACACATTGACGAGTTTGGCGCCACCTAGCGTTGCATGCGGAGAGACACACCCTAAGGGCACCCTCTCCCATCTCTGTGTAAGCGCCTCCAATCAGCCGGCAGAGAACGCAATCGCATTCTGACAGAGAGAGACCCACATCCGGTTCTTTGTCCCACCCCCCACATGAGCAACCGGCCAATCGTTGCTCATATAGCCACTCAGCTTCGATACCACACTTCTCAGAATCCAGCCCTGGTTGCAGCGCGTTTCTTTTTACCGCTGCGCCACCTGAGCGGCTTCTTATCTTGTTCTTTAAATGCGCTCTTTTATAACAAATTTTTTTCAAGAAATCAATGATTGTCATTTCTGTGAGTCATACCTGTAAAATCTTGAGGAATTTCTGAACTACTTTTGATCCAGCGCTGCCCTCCTGTAGGATGCTGACCGCCAGCTGCTCCCTAAAATGAAAAACGGACATCAAATAAATATTAAGCTTCATATCCACATTCTGAACTGCTCCTAGTGAATCAGGCCTATAGTGCTTCATGGTTTAATTAAATCATTTTGTGTATCACATGGGACTGGTCGTGTTACCTGGTAAACATACTGAGGAAGGTCTGAATGACCTGCTCTGTGAACGCAACTCCCATCTGCACTCGCAGAGCCTGGAACAGCGTCAGGAAGAAACTCAGCATCTCATCAGTCACATCTGAAAGGAAAAGAAACAATAGAAAAAAGCAGGATATTAATGTCTTAAACCCACTTTATAAGTGAGAAAGTTATATTAAACTGATTAGGAATTAATCACCAGTAGATTCACACTCAAAAAGGACTAGATTAGATTTTTTGACATGATATTTGTGAAGGTAATCTTTGCCGACTGATAAAGTACATAGTGTGTGAGCTCTGCATTTGCAACTGACTGGGCAGTGTGTACTTCCCTATAATCTTAAGATGCCGGCTGCTTGTCAGAACTTAGGCTGTCCAGCAGAGGGCAGTATTAGAAAGAGTAACAGCACACCACTCATTTCAGTATAACGTGTAGCACAATAGCACTAAATGTGTAGTGAGGAAATGTAACAATAGTTACAAACAAATAGTTTTTTTTCGTGGCCTCGTAATCATAACCCAATCTTGTCTTTATAACACGTTTAATTACCACAGCATAAAATGAGAACAGCTGTGAACGGCTTTGCTTACCCAGCTGCTGGATGTACAGGGGAAAGAGGGCGAGCGTGACCTGAACAGACTCCTGCAGGCTCTGGTAACAGATCTGTCGAGATTTAGTGGCTTCTCCTGACACGCTGTCCACCAGATCTTTCAGTATACACAGAGTCTGCTGTAGAACCATTTTACCTGAAACAAGAACAGATTGAAGAGCAGGAGTGAAATAGGGACATTTGTGCTGCAGTTTTTACACTAAGCAGAAAGAGCTCTGGCCACCTTGAACACTGCAAGTGCTTTTAATGCACGACAAGACTAGAATCACAGGCTCAACTAAGACAGATTAATACATCATACTATTTATTCAGTAGTGGTATAACTTTTTAAACACATTGTAGTGTGCAATTTGAGACATGACCACTTACTTGGCTCACTGGCTGCAGCAGCTGTTCTGCTTTTAATGAACTTAAGTATTATTTCATGCAGGGCAGATTAGAAAAAGCCTTCACTGGCCAATTGATTGGACACTGCCAGCTCTTAAAGTCAATCTAGCAAACCTAGGTATATAAATACATGGGCTAGAAATAGCAAAGGCTGCTATTGCAGCAGCAATGAGAAACCATTTGCTTCTCCTCCCATTGGACGCCCCGGCCTAGTAGATAGCACAGCTTGGATCTGAACCCAAGAGCTCAAGATTGAACTGACTGACCCAGTTTGCCAATGACTGTCAAAGCACCGTCAATGAGATAGTTTAAATGGTGTAGTCTGAGGACCTGAACTGTGTCATTCAACCTTAAATCTAGCAAGACGTGTGGGTGCAAAATACAGTATGCTGGTTTTTTTTTTTTTTTTTTATCTTCTCACTTCTCCAAACCATGAAAGAAAATGTTCAGGCTTTTGCTATTAGTGCACTTAAGTTGATTATGCAAAGTGGCTACAGAAAGACTTGGTCAAAATAATAAAATCTTAAAAAGGTTGTACAACCCCAGAGATCCATGTTGCACTACTAACGCACATCATTTAAGGGCGGGCGCAGTTTAACAGGGAAACGCTGGGCGCAAAGCAGAAGTACCACAGACAGAAGGGCAAATCCATCTCAGGGCTTCGGCCATCATCCCCAGTCCTTAGATATAGCCGGTCATGTCTGTGTAGATCCCCTGCAGGTTGATGGAACCCTGATCCAGGGTTTGAGATGTCCTGTCCTGCACCCAGTGTTTCCCGGTGGAACTGGACCTACCGTGACCCTGACCTGAATGAAGCAATTAATGATAAAAAAATGTGTAAGACACTAGGCTAACAAACAATGCACTCACTGTTGGAATGATGGTCTGGTGGGCGCGGCAGGAGGCGGTATTGATGTGTGAGGTTGTTAATAAGACGTGCGTGGTTGGTAGATCGACTCTGCCATTGCTGCTCTGCCTCTGGTAGGCTGGGCCATGGCAAAAGGAGCATGTTGGACAGAGCCCTGCATACCAGCACATGAGCCTAGAAGAGACAGACAACTCATTAAACAAAACCACACATACTAAAGCCCGAGTAACATACAAACCAGTATAACATCACACCAGTGAATTTACACACGTTTAAACACACACGTACCTCCTGAGGCAGCCTGTGATTGTGGTTTTCTGTGATCAGATTAAAGACATTCTGAACCGCAGGCAGCGACACCAGGAACACGGGCCGCACTGTCGTTGCCATGGATACCAGGAGATGGCACGCGGATAACAGCAGCTTTTCTGGAACCTACAGAAGCAGTGAAGCAACAGACGCTTACAGTCTCATGAACAGATTTTTTCCCCTTCTGTTTTTATCTTTATCTCCCAATCTAGTCATTTCCAATTCCTGATTGTGAATCCACTGCTGCCTGAATAACCCCCAATATGGTCAAGGAGAGCAGGATCAGCACACGCCCCCTCCAACGTGTCCAATTTGCGGCCACTTCTTATCACCTGCCAGCGCTGGGTGCCTTATAGTGTACCAAAAGCCATGCTAAGCTCCACGTGACCACCCCCTTACTATGTGTAACAATATAGCTAAAAGTAAACAAATGTCAGATATGACAGATTAGACAAAGGGAAGCCTTTTAGTTTGAATCCCAAGCTTTGCTGTCACGCTGGCCGGGTATCCACACTGGCACTATGGGATGTGTTTGAGGTAAAAGATGCTGTACAGTTGCTACTTTTGCGATCAGGTTAAGGTGCCTGCACTAATGTTGGGTATTTATTTTCTTTCTAGCGTGATAGTCTTAGCTATCTTTGGTCAGTATGGGAATGGTACAAGTGGCAAGAAAATTGCAATAGGGGAAGAGGCAACATACATTTGAAATGATTTTTTTGGTGCACACTGCAAATGCTTCAAGGTTATTTGAAATACCACCAGGGGAACTTCCAGCCTACTTGTATAACAGTTTAAAAATCACAACATTAGTTTAAATAACATTTAAAAAGTATCTAAAAATTAATCAGATATATATCAGGTTTAGTGTTATTAGGGAGAGCTGGGTCGTGCACGGCTCCTGAAGGAACCATGTGCCAGATGGTTTACATTACCTTGGTGTTGATGAGCGGTGTGGTGGCAGCCATGCAGGATGTGATAAGGTCAACAAATTGCGTTTGATCCTGCTGTCGTTGCACTTCGCCGCAGAACTGAGCCAACCAATGGGAATATGCCTGCAGAGCAGCTAATGACTGGGCATGACTGCAAAAAAGAAAAAAAGAAAAAAAACACACTTTAGGCAAATGTTGACATAATCCTGTGAGAAACAGGTCATGGCAGCCTTGGGCTGCATTTACATGATATGAGGTAAACCGCTTTTGAGCTGGCTGTGCTGTTGTTTCCTATAGAGTGAAGTGGTCCCGGCACAGGACAGCTGTATATTTACTTTTTAACCAGCATATTTGGTCAGATTAGCAGAAAACACACATTAGGATTCAAAGCTACAAAAGTTTTTTGGACCCCAAACTGCCATGGCATACAAGTCTTTTATGTGTATGTAAATGTTTGACCTGTGCATTATACTGTAGATTTACAGTCATGCTTTAGTGTACTTACACATCTATAAGATCTGGTTTGAGAACTGAAGGAACTGCCATTTCCACATCATACAGGCTGAGCTGAGAGCCATAACAAGTGACTTCCACTAGTCTATGAGAAAAGAAGAGATGATCAATATCAAGCAAAAATGCAGCGTCTAACAGATCTGGCAACCCTGTCTGGATTGATAAACAAAAACAAGAGAACTGTGCAAATTATGCTCACATCCCTTCATATGCAGTCTCATTACTGATCTCAGTCTATCATTAGCTAGTTAGATAGTAATGAATATGAGAACCAACATGCACATTATGGCCAGCATTTTTGTACTTTAGACCCATTATTACCATACATAACCTTTACATTCCCACAGGTAGTGATTTATCACCTCACATTACACAAATCACTTTCTGGCACTTCTGATGTCACGTTTGGCTGGTCACTTGGCACCACAAATACGTTGGGCCATGAAACCTAAACAGAGGTCTCTATTGCCTTACATACCTCAAAATCTCACCATAATGTTACCTTTCTTGATCATTTTAATATACTTAGCCTAGATATTAGTGGGTCATCCGGAAGGCGTTAACCTTTGTACTGCTCAGCTTGATCTTGCTTTCTTAACTTAGCTTTTCTTTCTGTGGTTATTGGCCTGTCGTCCGGCTCATTATTTGCATGAAGGTGAATTTTGCGTGTAGTTTTTAAGGCAACATAGTAAAAAAAAAAGTATCAGTGTCAAAGAATCAAAGTTACACAGCCTCTGAGCTCCAGATTATCACCTTTGTTATGATTTAAAAACCGTTAACGAACCTCTGAACAATAGCCAGGGCATCACTGAAACGAGCAGTGAAGACCTCCCCGGTGAAAAACTCAGCTAGACGGCCAACAGCTTGAAGCAGAGAACTCAAATCTCTGAGAGCACAGTGCAGCTTCCTGCAGTCAGCCTCGGCTGTGATGTTCAACCTGCGACCTACAACCAAACACACGTACAGAGAATTAGGTACACAAACACACACGTACATCCAGTTAACTGTGCACACGCACACACACACACATTTAATCTACATGAATACGCGTGTGCACACAGTTAACAGTGCACACACATTTAGGCCAAACACACACACATGGGTCACACCAAACTTCCACTTATAGAAGCTGTTAAAACCCAAGAAAACAAACAAACCTGCTGACACACACACATTGCTTACACTGCATCTTGCAAACATTGCTTCCCAGTCACATAAAAGCTTGTGTTTAGCGTCCAGCCAAGTTCTTATAGGTTTATTAAACAGCATGACATAAGCAACCCAGTGTTTGGCAACACAAATTTTGAAATTTGCACAGGCATCCTTTTTGGCAGGCAAGCCTTTAGTTGTTTTCCTGTTTTAGATGTTTAGAAATATTAGAAATGACAGACAAATCACAACAAAATACAAATGAGCTTAAATTAAAATGAGGGTGTTAATCTGCATTTGTGATGCTGGCAGCAATAGCAAAAACAAATATACTGCTAAACATCTATTTGAGCCAACATGGCAGGATTTATTTATTAGGATATTAATGTCATATTTTACACACTTTGGTTACATTCATGACAGTACAGTGTAGCCTAGCGGTTAAGGTACTGGACTAGTAATCAGAATGTCGCTGGTTCAAGTCCCACCACTGCCAGGTTGCTGCTGCTGGGCCCTTGAGCAAGGCTCTTAACTCCCAGTTGCTTAGACTGTGTACTGTCCCAGTAATGTAAGTTGCTTTGGATAAAAAGCGTCCGCTAAATGCAGAAAATGTAAATGACACGTAATTACTGGTTACACAAAATTCATCAGTTCAAGTTTAATGACAAACACAGTCATGGACAATTTTGTATCTCCAATTCACCTCACTTGCACGTCTTTGGACTGTGGGAGGAAACTGGAGCTCTCAGAGGAAATCCACACAGACACAGGGAGAACATAAAAACAGTGCTACCCACCGAGTTACTGTGCCGCCTCAAACATGGCAGAGTAAGTCCATGTTAGGTCTCTGTGCAGTGCAAACAGTAGGATTTCGGGGTGACGGAGGCTTAAATGTGGACCAGTAATTACCTGGATTTTAAATGTGTAAAGGGGTTATTGTGAAGAGTTAAACAGGACTCACTTGTTCTTGTAGTAACAATAAACTGCTGCAGCCCGAGGTAAATGTCCAAATCCTCTTGAAGCACTGGGAACTGAAACACACACAGTTACACACAATTGTACAATATGCACAAAATAAATGTGCTGAAAGCAGGGTTAAAGGAAGTGTGGATCAAGCCAACCATGTGATTCACTGTACTGTAATTAGACTTTTTAGCACCCCATTATACTCGCAACATAGACACACACTTACCAGGATGGAGAAGGTCTGGGACGGCAGAAGCTCCATCACCTTGGCAACCACCTCCAAACTCTGACGCAGATATCGCTGCCATTCAGTCTGTTGCTATAACAACCAAAGAACCAACGCTCAGGCCAAAAATACAGCCTCGCCAACTCCACAAATCAAGACACCAGAGGCACTTTTAGAAACACAAACAAGAGGGTGTGTGCGCATCTTACGTCATCGTCGAGGGTGTCGTCGTCCAGCTCCTCCAGCTGACTCTGGTTTAATCGGAACTGGATGCGGTTCAGAACCTCTCTTAACAGCAACACTAAAGCATCCTTATATCTGAAAACACACAACATGAACATCAACACACTGTGTCTGGAAGAAAAGACCATGGTCCAATAGCTAACATCCTAAACATCCAGTTTAGTATAATCCACAAATAGAGAGTTTTCTGTACAGTGCGTCCCAAGATTTAACAACATGCTTTCAGACTAATCATGAGTACCACCAGGTATGACAAATAGTTTATATGACATGATCAAAAGTGATTCTCAAAACCTGAGCTGTTTCAATCAACTGGAAAACAGAACCCGTGACACTGAGGAAAAATACATGGCAACCACTTAGCTATAAAATTGGGAAACTGTAAATTTTTTTGCTACTTTTTTAAAAGTTAAAAAAAAAGATTTAATGCACCATTTGATTGGCAAAACGTTGGCAAAATTACAGCAGTAAGAAGGAACATAACATGCACACACCTGTTTAGAACACTGTCGTTGTCGGCCAGTCGGCTCCTGATTTTAGTGGTTAGGTAGTCCAGGAATATACTCCAAATATCCAGACATGCCAAGTAACCCTCATGAGTCGGCTGTAAAATTAAAGCAGAATCCACAGGCACGGATCAGTGGCATTTTGATTGTTCAATTCTTATTTAGCCATGATAATAGCCATAGCAGCTGACATGGTATTAAAAGGTTCCATCTTTAAAATGTAAAAGTGAGGGTTGATATGTTTCTTTACAGGAATTCATGAAAAGGCTTTATGTGGATTTGGGTGTTTGAGTAACTGTGAGGGTGTAGAGTTTGATTAACATTAGCATCTGCCCTTTCTTCTAGTTTAAAAGTATAGGTTAGTGGGTGGGATGCAGTGTGTGGTGGGGTTGGTGTGTGATGTGTAGCAGAATCTAGTCAGGGTCAAAGATGGCTGAATAATTGTGATTACATGTGATTAAGACCAATCCTCTTATGGCATCATGATTAATGGCTTGGCTGCCATTCACAGGATATGCTGTAAAACTAGTGCCATTATTTGCCAATGGACTGAGGCTGAATGTAAGGATGAGGCTCTGGCTCTATGGGTAGCATTGTCGGCTTACAGCAAGAAGGTCCTGGGTTCGATTCCCAGGTGGAGCGGTCTGGGTCCTTTCTGTGTGGAGTTTGCATGTTCTCCCCATGTCTGTGTAGGTTTACTTTCACAGTCCAAATACATGCAGTCAGGTGAATTGAAAATACAAAATTGTCCATGACTGTGTTTGATAATGAACTTGAACTAATGAATCTTGTGTAACTACCTGTTTTCTCATAAATGTAACCATGTAAAGTGTGTAAAACATGACATTAAAAATCCTGAAAATAAATAAATAATATATTTTTATTATGAACCAACTGTAAGTATATAACTTTCATCAAAGTGTCTGAATGTGTTTACCTGATTAAAGGTGTATTTAAAAAGCAGAGCCAAAAACTCCACTAGAGGAAACTGAGCGTTGGACTCGATCCTCCTCAGATGGACGCTCACAAAGAGTCGCAGGAAATCTGTAAACTTCTCCACATAACTGAGCGAGAGGTAGTGAAAGTGGAAGAGAAAGAATAAAGTAAGCAAAAAGAGAATAACATGACTGTCGTTCAGACTGTTGTGTGTCTAGTCTTTACAGTCTGACCTTATTGACTTTTGTTTGCATTTTCGTTTGTTTGCCTGTCACTGTACCTCTCGTCCAGCTCCTGGAGTCGGTTTTTCACAGTATGGATGTTGCTGTGCGAGTTTGTGAGTCTCTGCAGCAGGTAGAAGGTTTGCTGAAACATGCGCAGCAGAAACTCCTCAAAGTCCAGTGGCACACAGTTCTTACACATCAGCTCATTAATGCAGTTCATAGCCATGATGCCCAACTGGGCACGCTGGGCATGGTCCACCATTTGTCCTGTCCTTGCTCGGCCTTCGCTCCCATTGGCTAAGAGACTACCGTGGACGGAGTCTCCGTTGGTGGTGGGCGTAGGCTTGGTCTTGATCGGAAGCTGGCAGCCGAAGCGGGCAAAGTGGAAGATGGAAGCCAGGAGAGCTGGCGTGATGGAGGAGGACAGGGGGATCCAGCTGAAGAGATGAGAAAGGCATTCCAGAGCCAGCAGGCATAGCGTGCCACTTTCTAAATCCAGCCCGTGTGGAGAGGCGTCTCCTACCGGTACACCTAACACAGAGCCACAAAGAAGTGAGATATGCATAAAACAACCATGAAATCCCCCTAGAGCTGGAATTTAACCATGTTTCTACTGGACACTCAAACAGTAACTGGCCTAAAAAGGAACCAATGGGACATGGGGGTTTTGATTTAACTGTCTTTCAAGTAGCTAAAAAACTGAGCTTCACAGATCATAAATGCATATGGTCAGTTCAGATTTCTTTAAAACAAAATTGTCTAAATGCCTGTTTTTATGGCAATACCACCATTACACAAGAGGGCGGCTCAGTGGGTAGCACTGTCGCCTCACTGCAAGATGGTCCTGGGTTCGATTCCCAAATGGAGCAGTCCAAGTCCTTTCTGTGTGGAGCTTGCATGTTTTCCGTGTCTACGTGGGTTGCCTCCGGGAGCTCCGGTTTCCTCCCACAGTCCAAAGATGTTCAAGTGAGATAAAGCGGAGACACAAAATTGTCCATGACTGTGTTTGATATTACAAATTGAACTGATGAATCTTGTGTAACCAGTAACTACCTGTTCTGTCATGAATGTAACCAAAGTGTATAAAACATGACAAAAAGAACCCAAACAAGCCTGGATTAATAACCCGGTCTATGCTTGAGTTTCTAAACCAAGTGTGTAGATGCTCTCAGCAGTATCTCATTTTAAACTTTCACTTGGATCATGTCAGTGTGCTCAGTTTATCGGTGTGTTTCGTAATATCTGAGTCTAATCATACTGTTGCTCTAGTATGATGTACATTTCTACAGGTGATTTTCATATTGTGTCATGACTGGCTGATAATGGAAATTGAATAGTAAATTGAATATGTAAAGATGCTGGAACTATTTGGTGTGGGGTTCAGATTTTTATGTATGAATATGCAAAGACACTCAAAATATTGGGTGTTGGTTCAGATTTGTATGTATAACTATGTGTAACATAAGACAACACTCTAGACTCCAAAGGGTTAATGTCATCAATATGCCGATCAAAGCATAACCATAAAGAACAAACAAAACTTTACAGTACAGATCACCATGTTTAGTTTTGCTTTCCTTTTGCCTGGTGCTTTAATGATGTTGGCAGCCACAGCTTGCGTCATTTCTAGCACTTTTCATAATGGTCATGGTTCATGAAATACAGTGAAAATGCAAATTAGGAACTCTACCAGGAACTGTGCAGTTCCTCAAGGGTTGAAACTCATGAGAACAGATGAAAAGCTAAGTGTGGCCTACCTGTCTCTGTAGACGTAGGTGAAGGAGGGGGCGTCGTCACTAAGACGCTGTGCTTATCCCAGACAGTTTCTAGAATACCTGAAAACCAATAATGAGCAAAATCCAGCATCACATCACACTCACTTATTTGAGAACTTCCACCATCTTAAATGATCCACATGGAGAAGAAAACTGAAGCTCAATGTTCTGTTGAACAGAATATTCTTACCAGTCAATAAGTTTAATACAGTGGGTATTTGCTCCAGTAGAAGTTTTTTCAGCTCTTCTTTTCTGGCAACACTCAAATCTTCTCTCGGGCACACCAGCTCCTCTGATGTCATCTTTAACAGCACTAAACCCAGCGGCGCTAGAGTGGGGGACTGCACCAACTATCATACACACCAAAAAAAAATAAAAATAAAAATAAATGATGCACAATTCAGCAAAACAATTGAGCAGAGGTTTTACCAAGTTCACATGACTAAAATACCTAATTAAGGACATTAAACTTTGACTATATTAATATTCAATTGTTTGTACTTGGAGTATGATGGATAAAAATGGGTACAAAAAGTCTGTGCTTAAGTAGTGTATTTTTCTGGATTTTTTGCAGTTCCAAAGATCGCAGCAGCAGTGGGAGGAGACCCAGTTAAGTAGTTTCTTAAACACTAAAAATATAAAACATCTAACCTTTAAGTCAAGGATATTAATTAAATGTGTGTAGAAAACACTATAAAACACATGTGAGAATTATTAGCACATTCAAAATATTCTGATCAAAACCTCACTGAATGTTTGTGGGGTGTCCACAATAAGGAGAGATTTTGTACTGAGGAGTGCTCTTAAAATTCCATGCTTTCTAATATTGCATTATAGGAGAAGATTCAGTGGGGTGATGTTGGCAATGGAAGGTTGCACTAAATACAAGTACTAAATAAGTTTCACACATGCTTTTGTTAAACTCATTTTTATAGCATAGTTTAAACGTGCTATAAAAAAAGCAATTATTCATCACGCTTTTTCACATCTTCAACAAGGGTGCAAGTAATTTAAACATTAATTTCCTTCTTCCTGTGATGTCACATCCTGCTGTAGTAAGCTGGTGTGAGAGTTAGTAAGGTATGTTTGGTGTGCTGCTTTAAGTTACTATAAATAATGTTTATTTTTAGGATTAATCAGTGTATAGAATGTTTTTTTTACTTCCATTTAATAGATAAGCACTATATTATAAAGTGAGACTGATATTTAAAGATCACTGCTTGAGGTAGTTAGCACTGCTCACCTACATTAATTAGCGGCTGCTCTAATCAGAGATTCTTCTCACTAACTATGTGGCAAATAAGGTAAGCAAATCATTTCTCTATTTTCTTATTGTGTTGTTTTGGGGTTTTACTAATGATTTAAGTAACAGTAGCTTTGATAAGCTAGCAGCAGTTTTGTGTAAATTACCTTATAAAGTACTTAATTAGAAACAGTAACTTTCTAATTATTGACTTGTAAAGGTTCAAGTTCTTATTTGTACTTTACAGTAGTTGTTACTGAAGTACATTTGATAGCAAAGTTCCATTCACTTAATAATATGAAATACATTTTCTAAAGAAACCGACTGAGTTAAGTCTTGACTGGGTTGTTTCTGTAATCTTGTGGACATTTAATATGCACAGTAAATTAGGATGAATATAATAAATAGAATTGATTAAAAACAGTAATTTTTATACATTTAGGGTTTGTTACATTAGTAATGACTAACAATGTAAATTGGTCAGAAAACCTGTTTACTATCAGTTCACTAGAAATTTAGTTTCAGTGGAAACAAACACAACCTTAAATAATCCTTTATTAAGAAATTATTTAATATAAGTTTTATGACAAGCAATATGCCAGGGAGACCTGGTATTTTTGCTACTGGATGTCGATTCGCCAGGGTCAAAGTTGAACAAAATTTAACATGCAGATTTAGCCAAAAGAGTCAATAGCCAAATTTTAGCCTCTTGGAATATATTGTGGGCCAGAACCAATACTCAAAGTTTTAAACACAATTGTGTGTCCACCGTACCTGCAATGTATTGCTGAAGAAGTCGTGGTAAAACATTGGCCAGTCCTGGCGTCCGATATCTACAATGACTTTGCAAAGCTTATTTCGAATAAAAAAGGGCAGCAGAGCATGCTGGGAAAGCAACAACTTTGGCAAGCAGCTCCGAAGCTCTGCCTTATCCTCGCTCGCTACACCAACCCACATCTTGTTGACCAGGTTCTAGAGAGATCACACAAAAAATGAGTAAATAAAGTTAGTATATATAGAATGCATACACAGTATAGAATACATCAAATCACACTGTGACATTATTCATTATTTGGGGTGAACAATTTGTGTTATTCAGTTATATAATCTAACAAATAGTATCTTTCATTTGAATTTGTTAAAATGTCTGAAAAATCAAGCAGGCTTTTTAAACACATAGCCTATTTATTACAGTCAGTGGGAAGATTTTTTTTTTTTAATAAGTAAATTCTATTTTACATATTGTTATAGAAATTATTCAACGACTAATGCTGTCAGTTAGAATATTTTAATTCATTTCCAACAGCTGACACTTGATTCAGACTGCGGAGACCCACCCTCAGTGTGCTTATGCCAGTTTACATACCCATTCAGTAACTAAGCACTACAGTTGTAATCCAAACATTTTCTACATTGATTATAAAATAATACACTACATACATAATATAATACATATTACGCATTAAAATTACAAACAGAAGCTGATTTGCGTCTGTATGGAGTCTGACCGCATGTAAAAATTTGCATATGTGGATGCGTGTGTGAGTAATGGTGTTTTTAAAAAAAATACTGTACATAGTTCTACATTTCAGCTTGTACATGATGCAGAATATCATCTTATATTAACTACACCAAAGCTGTCAGGAAATGCTCTGATATAGACTGCTTTTCTGTTACTCAACTAGCATGTTTTGTTAGCTCTTGTTATGAACTGTTCACTACAGACTGTCGTTGTATTTGTCCAAAATTGTATTTAAACTTCATGAAGTTGAAATTTTTTAAACGGTTACAACTTTAAGTCAGTTCTGTAACTGTAAAGTTAAAAACCACTGTTATGTGTGTGACAACTGACTAAGTGTCTGTGTGCTCACCTCAAACACTGTAAGACTGTACATCATGACGTATTCATTTCTGCTATTGGAGAGGAAGTAGAGGCAATGCCTCCATGAGCCAGGCTGCCCAGCAAAACTGTTCAGCAGCTCCTCTACAAACAAGAGAATCAAGACAGTTCATTCAAATGTTTAGATAAATGTATCGGACATAATCTAACAATGCAAGGCTAGCAAGCAGCAGGTCGCTTCTGTCGCTCCAGGTTTGTTTGTTGCTGATATAAACCTGCTTATTCATGCAATTATTTAATCAATAATTGTGTCAGCGACACAAAGCAAAGAAGCATACAGACATGGGTCCAGAGCTTCAGTAAATGCTTACATCAGAACAGCAAACATAGCAACCTTGCAAACCTGGCTTAACTTAATTTAGCTCATTCCGATGTACTTTACCAGACTAGATGTATACGAAGCCAAATCCAATCCCATACATCTTTCTAGCCAGTTGTGTTCTCGCTGCCATGATTTTATCGGTTGGTTGCATTACCTACTGTATTGTCTTTATTGCTGTGTTCCACAGCTGCACCGTACAACTTTTTAAAGTCCAGATTCTTAAAAGCTTGGGCGTAACACACTTTGTGATTTGTTGTTTTTTTTTTAAATGGTGTCTAAAACATGAAGGAGTTAAATGGCCAAAAATCACACATAAACAAACTTGTGACTCGTTGCTGAATTGAAACCAAATTCACAATAAAGCGCGTTCCTTCCTGTTACTAGGAGACAAAATGAAACAAACAGCTGTTTGGACCGCTGCGAGCAATGACATGAAAATAGAGCAAAATAAACTTCTCTTTGTCTTTGTGGCTGTACATATTTATACTTGTTAGATGTTTTACAGGCGCTCATGCTTGGAAAAATTATGCATATTAATAATATGGGTTTTTGCAGATTTTTTTTTTTCTCTCTTTTTCTGGATTCCCCCCGGTTTCATCTCCTAATCTAGTCATTTCCAATTCCCAAATGTGAATGCACCGACACCCTTGATCTGATTAAGTAGAGCTGATCACCACACACCCCCTCTGACTGGTGCTTCCAGTGTTTTGTTCCCACACAGAGCTGTATTGTGTACAGTGAGCCACACTAAGCTCCATGTGACTCAACTCCAACCCCAAAGATTGTGCAGGCACCTGGACCAGTCCTGGAGATTGCATATCACACTGACTCCCTCAGAAATTACCAATTGTGTTTAGTGGATGCCCAATGATAGCCAGTGATAGCTCAGTGGGTAAGGTACAGTTCAAGCCCTGCCACCACCTAGTTGCCACTGTTGGGTCCTTGAGCAAGGCCCTTAACCCTCAATTGCTCATCATGTTCCGCTCATTCTGTAAGTCGCTTTCGATAAAAGCGTCTGCTAAAATGCTGAAAATGTAAAAAAAATAAAAATGCAATGAGGTCAGTGGCTCTGCCAGGATTCAAAATTGAGTTCAAACACTCCACAGTGACGTGCTAGTGTGTTATACTGCTAAGCTACCCGAGCACACAACATTGCAGATTTTATCAAAATGGTGATTAAAAAAATTTAGATGAGCTGTTTCTGCAGTTTTGATTGCCAAATGATCCGTACTGTTCCCTTGCATAATTTGGTTACCCTTCTTGACCCAGGACCAAGTGTCCTGAAGCATGGGGTATGGGTGGGGCGAGAAACAGTGCAGACTGTTGATTGGTCTAACAAAATTGTCACAAGCGTGAGACAACACAAGTGCCATATTTTAAACTCGACTGCAATGGATATTATTGAAACAGTGTTGTGAAATACATAGACAGGGAAATAAACAGAAAATAAAACACAAAAAACAACAGCAACTGCAGCGGGGCAAACCCGAAAACTGTTGTGTTGTTGCTATGATTGGTCTATTTGCTCTCGACGTCTGGTACAAAATTGCCATAACAGCCTCGCATTCAGTGAACCTGTCCTGTTTTTAGAAACACCCATGTGTAATTGGAAATAAACAATATGACATTAGGTATAGTATTGGTAGTTTTGGATTTGAATGTGTGCCATAGGGAAAAGGAGCTTTGCACTTGGAAATGTAGAATTATTTAACACCAGGTACTTTCATTAACTCTGTTTGCTCGGTTACAACTGCAGGTTTTTTGTAACATATAATAAATGATAAGGGGAAAAATGGTTAGATTAAGGCTTACCGATCTCTCTCTTGCGTTCATTGGTGGTGCAGCTGTGGAAAAACTCGGTCATCAGACTTTCAAGTGCACGTAACGAGGTCTCCTCTGATGCCTTAAAAAAGAGAAAGCAAGACGTCAAAGGTAATGATATTTAAAGTCGGGGTGGTCGGAGACCTCTGGTGAAAATGCTTATATATAGAATTTTTCCTTGAATTGAATACAATATATTTGGGGGTGAGGATGATTCTCAGTCACAGGCCCTGAAAATTATTAAAACATTAGGTGTTTTTTTTTCCCAATATTAAAGTTTATCAGTTAAAAATCACACAGCTTCCTTCTATTTACATTAAGTGGTTCCGTTAACCATCAAACCAAGCATGAACTGAACTTGTTAGCTGTGAATTGCGAGTGAGGAGTGTACAGTCCAGCTTGTTTGAAAACTGGGGTTAGCGCGTAGGGTAAGCCATTATACGTGCCTTGCTAAAGGGCCCAACAATGGCTTCATGGCAGAGCCAGGATTCTTTTGATTGATAGCCCAAAGCTGTACCCACTAGCATAACACTGTCCCAGGTTGTGTGTCAAATCTCAATCTGTTAAGGAGCCACTCTTGGGCCCTTCAGCAAGGCTCTTAACCTGCACTCTGACCCCAGTTTCTGAACAATCTGGGATAATCTAACGAAGTACTATACACATGTATATCTATATATGACAACGGTATTCTATTGTATTCTTCTATTATTTACTGCTAATTAATAGGCCAGTGTTCTACTCACTGAGCAAACAATCTAATCTAAAGTAGCAGAATTAGAACTAATCCTGGTCTGAAGAATCTGATTCATTAACATTAAAATTCATATACACCGTTTAGATTCACTAGCTTCATGTTTTGGAGAGGCAGCCAAAACAAACTTTTTACAACAAGATTATTTAAAAATGTACAGCCTTCAATCCAGGAAAAGTTGGGAAAAGTTTTTTGTAAATGTACTATCTAGGAAAAGCTTAGTAATGTAAGAGCAAAGCTGGGTCACGGCTGGCCACTAGGAAAGACTTATCCATCAGTTTAATAACAGTATACCTCATTAAGTGATGACAGGGACCGAGGTATTACATTTTCAGCACATATCATCAAATGCTAAGAAATCTATGTGAGTAAAGTGCACTGATAAACTACCAAACGCCTGTGACCTTCGATACCTTATATGGCACTGCATTAAAACCTGAATGGTTATGGCTATCACCACACGGAATACCTTAAACTGTTGTCAATAGAACTCTGGAAATCTGACGTCACACCCCTGTTGACAGGGTAC
The DNA here is from genome assembly GCF_030014385.1 of Trichomycterus rosablanca. Lineage (NCBI taxonomy): Eukaryota > Metazoa > Chordata > Actinopteri > Siluriformes > Trichomycteridae > Trichomycterus > Trichomycterus rosablanca. The sequence continues at coordinate 6,110,065 of NC_086009.1, read as the reverse complement.
AAATCTAAAGCACCAACAACCTGACTATGTCAACACTTAAAAATTAGATTACAGACTTTACCATGTAGACAAAAGGCGTTACTTTCAGATTAAATAATAATAATAATTCAATAAATCTGATAAAAGCATTAACCAGGCTGTAAGCACTTTGCCTACAGATTGGGGTTGATCGATTAGGATGTATGTAAAGGTGTGGGCACCCTTGAATAAAATTATTTGAAGAAAAACAACGTAAACACATTGTAAAAGAATCTGCATAGTCACTAAACCCACCCTGCTAAGTCTGTACTTAGTGGCACCAACTTTGGTAGCTTGCAAATGCTTGTTGTGACCAGTTAGAAGTCTTTCTATTCTTGTTTTTGAAACTTTGGTCAATTTTGATCGTGCCCAGAGAGCTTTTTAGTCCTGTGAGGAAATCTCAAAACAGGCTGTTTTGTAAGACTGAATGTAAATGTAACAGATTACCAATGATGTTTTAGTAAGACGATGTAACATTGAAAGCTCTGACCTGTCTCTTTAAGCAGTTTACAGTGAGTCGAAGGTTGTGGAAGCCACTAGTTGTCACATTTACTTTCAGAAACTGCTGATATTTGGTTCAGTCTAACTAAGCATTGATTCTAATGATCAAAGATCCACCCCATGCTTAACAGTTGACAGGGAATGCTTAATCTTATCTAGATTTAATCTGTATACTTCAGATTTTGACTCCTGGGTCAGCTAAACCTTCCTGCAGGTCCTTTGCTGTCCTAGAGGTAAAACAGCAAGCTATGATAGCTATATGATGCTTAGAGAAGCTCATTGTTGTTAAGCTTCCACTTGAGGTTTGAAGAGTTAAAACACACAAATTAATATAATTAAATTAGACAAAACTCGAATTTTGGTATTTTATGATAGGTATTTATTTGGGACTGCGTGCACAAGTGAAAAGAAGGAGGAAGAGAATTTGAGGAAGCTGAAGCTCATCGGCCATACTAAGTGAGAGGTGCTTGTAAATTCTTTGTATGAGTCACAACATGTCGTGCACCGTTTCATGTTCATACTTCACCCAGGCGGAGGTTAACGACACTCTGACCTATCAAGAATCACCGTTAAGTCTCTTTCTTTCAAACAGTGCGGCTCGTAAACAAAATGAAACTGTTATTTTAATAAGGACTCATTAGCTGGGAAAGCTGGTGACAGAGCATTCCAAAGCATAATTAATTCTGACTCTTTAAAACTTATTCACTAGTTAAAATAGCCATAGTAAATTCAGATGTTTGTAGGGTATAGAAAGCTGAGCAGGGCAAAGGTCACACAATCAAACCAGGAAACTGGTATTAGGAGTAGAAAGAAGTACATACACGTATATGAAGAATGCTATATTCAGGGTATATAAAAAGGCATGTGTAGGGTGTATGTTTTATATGATTTATATGATGGGTACATAAACAGGGTACATGTAGGGATACAAATTTTCCACTGTCATTAGTCGATGGTTCACCGATAACCAACACGCTCATAATGTCCCATCAAAACAGGAACAAATATGAGTTTCATATCAACATGCCTTTATACTTTATTGATAAAAAGACAGATTAATTAATTAGAATAATTAAGCATGCTAATCAAAATTAAGACGCAAAGGCTTACATTACGTTTACATTTATACTCGAACACGATGCAAAATATGCAGATCAAAAAATAACGTTCTACACATCCAAATGTGCAATAAATTGATATGATGTCAGACTATGCTGACATGAAACAGTTTCTGCTTTTAATGCCTAATAGTATACAAATGGTATATGCATAGTATTTAAAAAGGGCACATGTAGGGTGTATTAAGAATGCTTTATAAAAAAGGGCCCATGTTGGTTGAATGGCTACGGTATATGAAGGACATGCAGGGTATATGAAGGAGGACACCGAAGATGAATGGAGTATGCTATAAGCAGGGTATATAAAGGACAAGTAGGGTGTATGGAGTATGATATAATACAGTACATGAATAACACAGGTAGGGTGTATGGCATGTGCTTTAGGACTCATATGAAGCAGCAGGACTTATAGGAAGTATGCTATAAGCAGAGTATATGAGGCAGAACTGATGTAGTGTGTATGGGGTATGGTTTATTCAGGGTATATGACGAGGGGCTTATGTAGGGTGTATGGCATGTGCTTATAGGCAGGATATCTAAAATGAGGACTCATGTAGGGTGTATGGAGAATGCTACAGGCTGGAGTATATAAACAGGGCACATGTATGGTATTTGTAGGATGCTATAGGCTGGGGTATTTTAACAGGGCACATGTAAGGTGTATGGAGAATGCTATAGGCTGGGGTATATTAACAGGGCACATGTATGGTATAGGTAGAATGCTATAGACTGGGGTATATTAACAGGGCACTTGTATGGTATATGTAGAATGCTATAGACTGGGGTATATTAACAGGGCACATGTATGGTATAGGTAGAATGCTATAGGCTGGGGTATATAAACAGGGCACATATATGGTATATGTAGAATGCTATAGGCTGGGGTATATTAACAGGGCACATGTATGGTATATGTAGAATGCTATAGACTGGGGTATATAAACAGGACACATGTATGGTATAGGTAGAATGCTATAGACTGGGGTATATTAACAGGGCACATGTATGGTATAGGTAGAATGCTATAGACTGGGGTATATAAACAGGGCACATGTATGGTATAGGTAGAATGCTATAGACTGGGGTATATTAACAGGGCACATGTATGGTATAGGTAGAATGCTATAGACTGGGGTATATTAACAGGGCACATGTATGGTATAGGTAGAATGCTATAGACTGGGGTATATTAACAGGGCACATGTATGGTATAGGTAGAATGCAATAGACTGGGGTATATAAACAGGGCACATGTATGGTATAGGTAGAATGCTATAGACTGGGGTATATAAACAGGGCACTTGTATGGTATATGTAGAATGCTATAGACTGGGGTATATAAACAGGGCACTTGTATGGTATAGGTAGAATGCTATAGACTGGGGTATATTAACAGGGTACATGTATGGTATATGTAGAATGCTATAGACTGGGGTATATAAACAGGGCACTTGTATGGTATAGGTAGAATGCTATAGACTGGGGTATATTAACAGGGCACATGTATGGTATAGGTAGAATGCAATAGACTGGGGTATATAAACAGGGCACATGTATGGTATATGTAGAATGCTATAGACTGGGGTATATTAACAGGGCACATGTATGGTATATGTAGAATGCTATAGACTGGGGTATATAAACAGGGCACTTGTATGGTATAGGTAGAATGCTATAGACTGGGGTATATTAACAGGGTACATGTATGGTATATGTAGAATGCTATAGGCTGGGGTATATTAACAGGGCACATGTATGGTATAGGTAGAATGCTATAGACTGGGGTATATTAACAGGGCACATGTAGGGTGTATGCTATAAGCAGGGTATATGAAGCAGGGCTAAGGTAGGGTGTATGGAGCATGGTTTATTCCGGGTATATGAAGAGGAGCGTATGAAGTACGTTATATGAACAGAATATGAAGTGCACATGTATGGTGTAGGGAACAGGGGACACCTCCAAAAAAATGAACCATGTTTATAACTGTAGCTATTTGTTAATACATGTAGCTAATGACTAATGGCTAAAAGTCTGTCAGACAATTTGCGTTCGCACACACTTAATACACCATAAATCTGGATTTTCGAAAATGTAAATGAACAGGGTGTCAGTTATTCTTCGTATTAACTGTAAGAATAGGTTATAACGTATATTTTCTAACTAAACACGGGTGTAATATTGTGCTAATAACGGTAGCATTTCTGCTGGATTCTGCTGTTTATTAGCAGCACAATGTCGGACTCAGTTCTATACAGCAGAACAAGGAAGCATGAAAAGGAAGCCCAGGCCTCGAAAACATATATCTAAGGAACAGATTTGTGACTGAAACCAGCATGTATTGTATTAAAATACGCGTGTTATAAGGTGAAAAGCTGAGTGAAGGAATGCTGACTCTCACCATGCCCGGTTCTTTCACACGGCTCCGCCTGGGCTGCTCTGCTGCTGCTGCTGCTGCTGTGTGGCTCGGGCTGCTACACCTGGAGAGATCCGGGCATTTCTCTCATACTGCCCGACATTCACCGGGCTTTATTCTCACCACCTGAAGTGATGGAGACACATCGTGGTGTTACACAGGACCCGGTTCTCAGTAGCTCTAGGTTTTCTCTGAGGCGATGCTGTTATTGTTGATAATAAGCTTTTTTCTGGGTGACAACAGCTGCTCCGCCCGGATACAGGTGAACACTTCCAGTCTTATCGTCCTTCCAGATCTAATTCTCACCTCGGGTGTGAAATAAAAGCTCCTGCTAGCTTTCTCAGCTCGATTTTAAATGATCGGGCCACTCCTGTACTGTAGTTCGTAATGTAGCTGTTTCTTTTTCGTCCAGGCCTTGTAGCTTCCTTTCTGCGTAAGCGCCCCTCCCCGCCGGAAGTGAAATCTTAATCTTGAGCCGGATGAAACCGGCCACAACGACGACACGTGTGGCAAAATCAAGCACCCAAACTGTACAGGGTGTGTGAATAAAAAATGAGCAATATACCTCACGATCAACATCAAGATCTCAGAGGCGCATTCTTCACCATAATTCAGCATTACAGATGTAATTTATGCATAACCAAAACATAAGAGGTAACATAACTTCATCATGTCTGATTAAAGTACATAAACAGATATAGCCTGGAACAAGTCACAATACACAGACAACAACTAGTTAACAAGTAATAATAATACTGGAAAACGTCAACCTTTTGTCTTGATCCAAGGCTTGAAACATTCTCAATGAATGTTTGAGCCAAACTAATGCAAGTCATGTCATATGTCACTTTCAAAAATTGAAAAAAGTAATAAAATATCACCTTTATATTTATACATTTTAGTATCTTTTGATGGTAGCACTGTCGCCTCACAGCAAGAAGGTCATGGGTTCACAAGTTAAATCTTAAACACAGTCACGGACAATTTTGTATCTTCAATTCACCTCACTTGCACGTCTTTGGACTGTGGGAGGAAACCGGAGCTCCCGGAGGAAACCCACACAGACACGGGGAGATCATGAAACCCCTTCACAGAAAGGACCTGGACTCTCACCTAGGGATCGAACCCAGGACCTTCTTGCTGTGAGGCGACAGTGTTACCAACTGAACCACCATGCTGCTCATTAACTAGACTAAGAAAAGTGAAGTGTGTCAGAATTGCTCAGTCACATTGTAGAAAATTAACTGGGGCGTACCCGAAAGACTTTGGCTGTAATTGATATTGATGGAGGCTCAAACAAGTATTCATTAAGGACTACAAATCCAGGTAATTATAGTATTATTCTTTACTGAAAGAATTGCATGAATTTGCATTGTACTTACATAGTTCTTAGCTAAACTGATATAAATCAACGGTGGGGACAAACAAACAAAAAGATAAATATTAAAATGCACGGTTTGAGCATGTGTGAGATTAACTAGGTCACACACAGAACAGGAAGTAACCAGGCATTTAAAAAAGCACAGACACTTTGAAAAATGCAAAAATTTAGATTATGGGCGTACTCTAAGACGTCACATCAAGGGAGCACTTCCGTTAGACTATGCTTATCATTAAACCGGCTTTTACAAACCATATTTCCAGAATTTAACTGATAAAGTACAAATTGTTTTCACTGACAAAACTAATTGTATTTTTTAATAATAGAATGTGACACCTGCAACATACTTAAAACAGCTGGGACAGAGGCAAATTAAGACTAAGGTTATACAAGTAACATTGTTCTGGAAGGTTCCACAAATTATTTTCATCAAGATTAAGTATAAAAGGAGCATCCACCAAGGTTTAGAACGTGTCCTAACTTTGCTGGATATAGGGTTTGTATGTATATATACTTTACATTTACATTTACATTTTCGGCATTTAGCAGACGCCTTTATCCAAAGCGACTTACATTATAGTTACAGTGTACAGTCTGAGCAATTGAGGGTTAAGGGCCTTGCTCAAGGGCCCAGCAGCAGCAACCTGGCAGTGGTCGGGCTTGAACCGGCGACCTTCTGGTTACTAGTCCAGTACCTTAACCACTAGGCTACGGCTTGCCCTTAATTAATGTAATAAATACTTAATATATACTTAATGAATTAAATACAATTAAAAACAGTATTACTCATTTTCAAACAGTATGTTAGTCTGTACAACACCTGCACACTCCTAATCTCTGAATACAGGAGTAGTGCCTGTGACAACAGTTGCATAAAAATCATTCAGTGCATCATATTACACAATATTAATAAATAAACTGTCCAGTAAAACATCATAAAATTGACGAAATATCATAAAATTGCTCTAAAACTGAGTCATGACTCTAAACTGCTGTTCCTTGATTGGCTGTTTTCTCTGAGAACTTGTACACGATAGGCCCAAGCTCTGTCCACGCCCTCTCCCTCTATCCCGCATGGCGTCCAATCTGAGAAGGGAAAGCGTCCAGCAACAATCAGAGCATCTTCAGGAAGCTCAACCAGTAACTTCTTCTGAAGAAGTGGAAGCTTAAAGATACAACAGACAGACTTTGTAAATACTTTATGCAAATGTATTGTTTATAACCACAGATAAGCAGGTGTGTATCAGAGTATTTGAAAATGACTGGGGACACTTACAACACTTGGAGCCAGAAACACTGTGATGTTCTGATAGCTAGAAAGATCCACCTGTAAAGAGATAAGAAAATCATTTTACTACATTTAAAGCAGATCAGTGTTAATCTTTAATGAATTTATTTCTAGTTACAGTATTAGCATTGTATGGACTAAATCAGTCACAAAGATTAGTTTTAGTCTCATTATAACTGCAGCAAGTGTTGTAACGTGTAAATGTGTCTTTTTTCTGACCATATAAATAGGACATTCAACATTTGTGTAATATTGCCGCTCTACATAAAACTACCAGGTCCCAAATTGTTATTCCTTCACTGCAATTTTTGCTACATAAAATGGATTCATAAAATAATCACACATTCAGCAATGCCATCAACCTGGCCCGGGCATCTAACAGACACACTGTTGGCTGTGTCTGTGGGTGGGAATATCGGGTAGGAATAAAATGGCAAGCACTGAGAGACAGAGTACAAAAAATTACCCACCTTCCACAAGTCCTCCCTCCGATAAGATACTTTCCTGTGATTGCCAGTTCTCCAAGCATGAAATCGTGCAAACCGGAGAAGCCAGGGGTTCAGCTCATAGCCTACAGCTGGAGAAAAACCCTGCCGGCTCGCCTCTAACACCTACACACACACAACAATAAAGTCAGCATGGCCAGACACACACAAAACCCTGCAATGGTTTTTAATAAACAGTGATCTGATTCACTTACAATCCTACCGTCCCCTGATCCCAGGTCAGCAAGCCCTCCCGAGCGGCCCTTCAGCAGAGCCATGACGTTGCTCACTTGTCTTTTACTGGCTGGTATATACGGCACCTGCATGAACACAGAGGTCGTACTTCAGTGACCTAATGTGCTTTACACACACACATACTATCTGAGCTATTACTCTTCATGCTAACCTGGAGTTTAAGAGGCACTCTGCGGAACCCTGGCATCAGAACTCCTGCCCACATGGCATACACAGCCAGTCCTGTTCCCGCTGTCAGCTGCAAGAGGCCCCATCCTCCAAATCGCTTTTCTTTAAATTGTGTAAGGATCTCCTGCTGTGTGTCGTCATCCATGCCTGTTTAGAAACATGAGAAAAAAACACAGGTAGTTTGTGGTCATCTGAGATGCACATTAGGGTGACAGGAGATTTTTTTTACAAAAACTATTTAAAGTTTAATGAAGGTATCACCCTCATAAAAGTACTAGCTATGCAAAGAGCAATTAATAATACACTTGCATTTTCTCTAGCTGCATGTAGCATTGTTCGTTTGGTTATAACAAGCACAGTGATGCAGCCATACTAATGTGTGGTAAAGTGTTTATAACATGTTTATAATAATGCCCTGGGGAAAAGCCCACAAAGTGGACAGTTTGGTAATGTGGTGTCCAAAACAATAATCTATTAAAATGGTTACTGGTCTAAGGGATTTGCATGTTAAAGGAACAGCAGACAATATTAAAGACCAGAGTGATGAGTTTAGCTTTTTGGTATATAAAGCTTACATGATTTTTGCCAATTTGGCAAATTTGAATTCTTTTAATTTTTTGTGGCTTTTCTAAAAAAAAAAATGCAGGGTCAAAGGTAAACATACAGCATAACGTTATATAATACCATGTAACTTTGTAGTATAGCCTCCAAATTCCCAATGAGCAGTTATATTTGAATCCAGATGATGACTTTTCTGTGCCTATTTAAAAAGGGCTTGTTTGACTACACTCTTCACTCCGAAACCAATCATTACTATAGTAATGTTAGATCATCAGCACAAAAATGCCTGTATGGACAAAGTACATGGAATAGCGGTCGATTTTCCAAGGTTGAGAGGAATATTCGATCTGTCACTTTATGCCAAGAAGAGATGTGACAAAATAGTCAGATGTGATCCAAGAACCACCATAAAACTGGTCTGCCACGAATTAACAGCTGTTGAAACACATCCCCCTCTCACAGCCAAGCTTGCTTGACCTTGCTGTGGACTTGAGGGTGTTATGCAAGAAAAAAGCCTGCTTTTTTATCCATAAGATATTTGTGTATTTATCCTCAGTGACTACTCCATCCTGGTTAGTGTCCTGGTGGGTTCAGAAAAACATCGAAACACTTGAACAGTGAAACAAACTTCTATTATTCAGGAAATGAGGTGTAGCAAATCCACCAACATGGACTTTTTCCTTTTTTTTTTCTAATTTTTACTGAACACTGCATCCCAAGTAGGGTCATGCCGGGTTCCGTCCCTTTCCTGTGAACACCCTGGACAGGGTTCCATCTAGATGCAATTTAGTAGCCAAATCACCTACAGTTTTCCTGGAATTAAAGAAGAATTGAGTCCATGAAGGTAGGAAACACCAATACCAAATTGCAGCAAGGTCAAGCCTGGGTTCTAGGAACTAGTACAGTTAGAAATGCAAATCAACCTGTTATTAATGCATAAAAACAAACTTAAATATTAAAAACCTAAATATTGTTATAGGTCAGTAGTCTCTACAGGTAGAAGAGAATAAAACTGCTTATATTTGCTACATTGGTAAACACGCTAAAGCATATTTTAGAGATAAAATGTATAAACTTAATAGTTTTAATAGTATTTTAATTTACAGTACTTTACCAAAGAGAAGTAAATAATAATAATTAAAAAAAATGTCGGAATGTGTCACTAACCTGAAGGTAAAGAAGCCAAATACAGTATGTAACTGGAGTTTTCTAAAATGGGGAGTCGACATGCATCCCAAATCAAACACTATTGAATGTGAAGTGCACTATTTAGGGACCTAAAGCAATGACTTTCATTTCCATATGTAGTGTACTAAGATAGAAAATAATAGGGTATTTTATATTTAGCCTTAGACATCGTTCAAAATATGAGCCGTGTAAAAAATTCAGTTCAGATAGGGTTAATTGCTAATGTTGTATCAGTATATATAAATAAATTCCACAATCCGACATATTCATGTTATTTATTTTTGCGCTAGATTAAATTTTTTATTCCTTTGTAAGACTTTTATCTTAGCATGCTTTGGGATTGTGTTTTGACGACGAAAATGTTCTGCGCCGGAATATAAACACAATTCAAACAACAACAAGCTGTTAATGGGGACTGAATAAAGTCATGTTTCAGTGCCAGTTTAATTATAGCAAATTGTAATCCTATTACAAATATGTGTTATTTTACCTTGCTATAAAATAGATATTAATATCACTAAAATATAGTTGATTTTATTTTGCATCCTGGATGTTGGTGACTGAAGGATATATGAGGTAATGGTTACAGATGGATGAGCTGTGCAGTCAGTAACCTGGTGAGTATCAGACAGGATGGATCATCTGTTCACTTCAACTTTTACATACACTTGCAAATGTAAGTTTTTGGCCTGTCATGACAGTGTAGTGTGTTAGGAACAGAATGATTTCTGTAACTGATCTTTTTCTGTGCCTGAAAAGTTCAAACCTACACATACAACAGTTTAATAACTTAAAGTCCTGAATAACATAATTCCTTATAAATGAATGATTAACTACAGCTGGTGACTTTACCCAGCATCCATATAAATAGGGATAGTTTTTCAGAATCTGATGTGGTTTAGGCTTTAATGATGCCATCAGCTTGGTTGGGTGCTCAACATACGTCTGTGACCATCTCTGAGGAAGGGGAAGGTCAAATGAGAAGTGACCTTCATGTCTTTGTAGCAGTGACATCTACTGAGGAGGTTGAGGCACCGGCATCAGCAGCATGTTAAAGCTGCTTTTGTAGTTCAAGACGTAAAACTCTACGCCTCAACAAGCTTTACATCACCAAGGATTTAAAGGCTGCAGTTTAAGAGAAAACGCTTTATAGCTCAAAACCCATGATGATATAAAACTTGCTTGGATGTAAACAAGACAATCTGTGTTCCAGTAGTTTCTAATTTATGCTAGACTTGTATTTGCTGGTACCTGAATAACCTGTTTTTAACTGTATCAGTTACATCTTAGGGGTGTTGGAGCACATCTGACCATCCAGAGTTTTTTTTTAAAGTTTTGGCTATTTAACAACTGTTAAATGTATCTGATTATTTAGACATTTAATCACAGAAAAAAACAGCTGCAGAAATGAATGAAAACCAAAGCCTTACTATGCATACACCTTACTATGTTGGAAAACTTGTGACTTGATTTAAAAATATAAGCAATCTTCCTATATATCCCACAGGACTGGAAAAGTATTGGTTCTTCTGGTCTGTAGTGGGTGGAGTGGATGTGAATGGCGCAGGTCAGAATGCAGGAGGATGAGAAGCAGAGAGAAATAGCAGAGGAAGAAGAACAGAGTTTACACAGCAGCACAATTCCTCACTCCAGTCAGCTAGGGTTTGTATTATTTATACTGTATATCTTTATAATTTTTTCTATCCAACATCAATCCTATATTAAAGAAAGCTAAGACTGACCTAGATAGTGACATACTCTGGCATGAAGCAAACTTTAAAAAAAGTGGGAGATACCTGCAGCTATGGGATCTGTTTTGGTAACTCTGCCTTCTCTGTTCTGTTTGCTTTAAAGTGCTAAATTGTTTCCACAGACTAAACCTAAGACCATGCAGTTACGCTTTAGAGACAAACCCTTCACCCTTAGGTTTACTGTCTCTGCCGTGGGAGATGGTTGCTAGAATAGCCTCACACCTCTCCGCACAGTGCATCCTCAATGTCCTGCCTCAGGTAAACTTCAGGCTTGATCATTATGCTCAGACTGGTTGTTTATTTGCTGTTCTGAAGCCTAATCCTTCACCCTCAGGTGTGCAGAGCTCTGGGGCAGGTGGGAGAGGACGCCTCAGCCTGGCAGCTCCGGGCTCATCGACTCACAGGCCCTCGGAGCTCGTTTCCCGTCTGTCCGAGGGAGAACTTTGACTGGTCCACAGCGTGCCTGGAAATGGAGCAGCTCATCGAGTGGTGGGTGAAGGAGGACGAGAAGGCGGAGACGGCGCACAGGGTGGAGCAGGAACGAGAGGTACAGGAGGAAATGGAGCAGGACAGAGCTGACAGACCAAATGGAGAAGGAGCGGAGGTGCTGGTGAACGGTGCAGCGCATGAAGATGTGGAGGAAATGAGGCTAGAAGAAGAAGCTCATGAAAGACCTGGAGAAGGAGAAGAACAAGGAAATGATGTAGTCCTCATTAGAGAGGAAGGAGGAGAAAACGGTGCTGAAGAGGGTGGTCAAGATGACAGCAGGTATGTGCTCATGTTACATTTTTATTATTTTACATTTTTGGCATTTAGCAGAAGCTTTTATCCAAAAGGACTTACAGTACTGTGACAGTACATTGTCTAAGCAATTGAGGTTTAAGGGCCTTACTCAAGGGCCCAGCAGTGGCAACCTGGCAGTGGTGGGGCTTAAACCAGTGATCTTTTAATTACTAGTCCAGTACCTTAACCTCTAGGCGACAACTGATTTAGATTTGATTTATGATATATAAGTGATTTTTAACTTTTCCTCTTTTTTATTGTGGATTTAAGGACGAACTCTCTGGAGCACATAACACTCTCATCAGGCCACATTGCTGACATTAACGCCGTCTTGCTGGTTGGCGGCGAAGGCTTGGTGTGTGTCACTGGCTCCAGAGACCGTAACGTGAACCTGTGGGACGTACGCAGTGGGTCTAATGGGGTTCTACTGAACACGCTCAAAGCCCGTGGTAACTTCAGCACGACACACCGTGGCTGGGTGTGGTGTCTCGCAGCCAGCGGTAATCTCCTGGCCTCTGGCTCCTTCGACAGCTCTGTGAAACTGTGGGACCTACAGGCCGGAGGGGCAGAGAGGATGGTGCTGAAGAGTCGTGCTGCCGTCCTCTGTCTCTCCTGTCAGCAACACATGCTGTTTGCTGGATCACATGATCAAAAAGTCAGCATATATGATACTAGAGGTTAGTGGCCTAAATATATATGCTAGGTTCAATGATTTATTTATTTTTTGTAAATTATTACTGTATTTCTGATGTGTTTTATTGGGTTTAGGAAAGGTGGCTTTGACTTTTAATTAAACAAGGTTGAAAACTAAACGTCAGTTTTTATCTCTAATGTTAGTCTTACGACACGTCGTGTGATTGGTCTCTCATTACAACGCCAACCTCACTTTGTACTCATTCTTGCTGTTACCACAGAGAAGTTCATAATTTGTGTAACTTCCTGTTACTGCTGTACTTGTTCTCGTCTCTGATGATGTCATCTGTTATTGCATTAATCTGTGATGTCATTTCTCTACCACAGCGACACAGCCACTGGTGAAGAGCCTTCGTCTCCATGGTGATGCCGTATTGAGTCTGGCATCTGATGAACAATACATTCTGTCCGGCAGCAAAGACAACACGGTGGCTGTGTATGACCGGCGAGCCGGGAAAGTCCTAACGAAAGTACAGGTACACGTATGCCATGTTCACTGTATATTTACAAGAGATCTTAGACTTATATTAAGTCTAAAGTCTATTTAAGACCTTTCCTGTTTCAGCAAGACTCTGTCCAGGTACTCGAAATGAGGTTTTTTAAGAAATGGTCGCTGGTGTAAAGGAACTTCAGTGGCCCTAACCCTTACCTCAACCTCATGCAAAACCTATGGGATAAATTGCAACATTAATTGCTAGTTTGGCCTCCTTATCCAACATCAGTGCCTGACCTCTCGAATGAGCTTTTGAAATAGGTTGTAATAAGGTTTTTCTTTAGAAAAATAAAAGTTGCTATAGCCAAGACAAAAGACATTGACATTTTCAGCATTTAGCAGACGCTTTTATCCAAAGCGACTTACAGTTGTGACAGTATACAGTCTAAGCAATTGAGGGTTAAGGGCCTTGCTTAAGGGCCCAACAGTTGCAACCTTGCGGAGGTGAGGCTTGAACCGGCAACCTTCTGATTACTAGTCCAGTACCTTAACCACTAGGCTACAGCTGCCCTACAGAGAGGCCAAAAATGGCCAAAAGAGGCCAAGAGGCCAAAAATGCATTTATGTTCATGGTTTGGGAATGGGGTGTCCAATAAGCTTATAAACAGGCTAAACTTAAGAGGATACTACAAAGAATGGGATAAACTGCCTAAATCCAGGTGTATGATTGCAGTCAAAGGGACTACAAAGAATTTATTAATGCTAATGGTTTGGGAATTGGATGCCCAGTAAAGTCATGCTTAGATGCCCCTATACTTTGCCATACCATATAGAGTGGAGTACCAATCACTAGTTTGAGTAACTATATTTTAGATTAAATACACTAGAATCATATGTGTGTGTTAATGTGTTGGAAATTCAACCTTTACTGTTTCGTAAGACAAAGTAGTTGTAAATTCTCACCATTGCCCATGCCATTATAGGCTCCCCACTGTACTGCAAAGTTGGTCAAATAGATGATAATCTAAAGGGTTGAATCCAGTAATGTCCAATTCCCCAACTGTAACCTCCTCCACTGCTTAATAACACTGCAAGATTCAAACCCAAGAGCTTGAGATTCATTCAGAACCAAATCCACAACACAAGCAACTGTGCAAGTCAAGGGGTCCAAATACTTTCTAACAATATACTAACAATATACCAAATACTTTATTTACTACAATAACAAGTCTATGTGAACTAATAAATGATTTTCTTTTTCTCAGTTTCTGACTCTCTGTATTTTTTTCTCTAGCTGCAGTCTTATTTGCTGTCCATGTCGTACAGTGGACATGAGGTGTGGGCAGGAGATAACCACGGACTTCTCCACACTTTTTCCTTAAGCGAAGGTTCCTTAAAGCCTATAGCCCAGTTCAACGTCGGCCACACTTCACTGGTGACAGGTGTCCATCACTCACCTGGGACCCTCTACACATGCTCCTCTGATCGTACCATAAAGGTTCTGTTATCATTGTTATTGTTTGTTTAAGATTGTTATTTTATACATATTGCTGCTTTTCCATGAGGTGGCAATGGCTAACTTCTTTTATGTTCTCTGGTTCGATGTAGGTTCACCTTCCCTGTGCGCCACCAAAAACTCTGTGTACACTTCATTATCAAGCAGGATTAAACGGGGTAGGTGTACTGTCCAACCTTGTTGTGATTTGGCTTCCTTCCTCAAATTTTAAATCAGTAGTCTGATATTAAAAGACTATCATCTTTCTCTCTGTCCTGTAGTTGAGTGTGGAGGCTGATGTGCTGGCGATAGCCTCTGGTGATATAGACGTGGATGTGTGGAGGCCCAAACACTGACAACTCTCAGCTAAGCAATCACGTCATGCTCTGCAGCAGCTTTTTGGAGAGCTGCCTTACCAATTTAGCCAAAGTCACTCCATTTCTAACTTTATCCTTATGTTTATTAGTTGTTAAAATACTATGTTACAAATGTCTTTTAGCTAATTTATGATGAAGTATCTATTGCACCTTGAATCTGCACATGCACTAAAACCAGAGGTTTAGAGGCAGTGCTAATTTAGCAAAATAATAATAATTTTGTTTCTTTCAGATTCAGTGATTAGTAATATATGTATAAAAATGTACAATGCCTTTGTCTGCTTTATTTGTAATGCATGTGATTAACATGAACAATATTTCTGACGTAGCATATTTAAAAACTAAATATGGACACAGACTGGATATTAAAACTAAAACTCGAATATACCATTCACATTGTGGATTTATGCGCAAGCATATATTATTTGTTTATCTGTTGTCTGTGTGTGTGTGCCTGCTCATTATAGTCATTTTCAATCAGTCAGTCATATGCCAGCGGCTCAGTGAATAAATTTATACTTACATCTGTCAAGAGCTGTAGGTCATTTTGTGCCACAGTATGAAGTGTTCTACAGCGAAGCATGTGTTGTACTAACACTGATTGACTGAATAACTGACTTTAGGCTTCCATTAAAAGTGAGTGCCAAGTAAACATAATTTCTGTCCTTTTCTCAGTGCATACATTGTATTGAAAGTGTTGTACATGGGTGTTTCAACTTATTTCACTATTCATGCTTTTTTTTATTCTTTATTTATTTCATGTTTTACCACTACTTTATCCTGGTCAGGGTCACTGTAGGGTTGGGTCCTCCATAAAACTCTTCACCCTTCCCCGACGTAGCTGTATGTAGACTCCTGACCGGCTGAGCACTGCTGGCGATTTGAACCCTGGATCCCAGCACTAGTGGACTAGTGTAATTTATCATATTTTAAATAACTGCTAATAACGTTTGTGCTTCTATAACAACAGTGTAACAGAGTTATTCAGATGTAAGGGCTAAAGCTCTGTCAAAAAAGCATATTATAGGTAGCATCTCTAGCTTTCATCTGCTACTTTAGCATATAGTAATGAATTATTTCATAGCTGGATTGAAATTCACCTCATTGAAAGCTTGGGAGATTAAACACTAGAAGAAATTACTAAACACAATATTTAATTTCAGCATTAAACTTAAAATGGTTTTATTTACATGTTGAATTAACAATTAACAGTTCCTTTATAATGCTTGTTTTTAAAATGATGTCATTTTAGCCACATTCTTTTGCTTTTACTGCAGCTTATGTGCAATCAGTCTGGCAATCATTTTGTCACCTTGAACTTTGTGTGTTTGTGTGTATTTTATCTAATAAAGATTGTGTAAAGTCAAAACCATAAAGAATAATGATTTATTTGGTTACAGTGATCAAATGCTAGGGGTGGGTGGACCTGTCCAAATATCAGTAGTATCAATATCAACGCTGGTATTGGAATCGGATCAATACTTTAGTTTTACTTTTTTTCCACTACATTCAGTACGTTTCTCCCGTTTCATAAGAAAGTAGAGACCATGTCTGTACAGACGCCGCTCCGCTCACATCTTACATGCACACTGCTCTGCTGTGTTTTGTTGTTGTATCGTCACGTTATGTTGTTAAAATCATAACAGATATTAGTACATTGGTAGGCATTGAAAGATTGTTTTTGCATACTTTGCACATTCAGAAATAAGGAAATAATATTTATGGAAATAAGTGTAAATTATCCGTACGTAAAGTACGGACGCATCTTACGCATTCTACGCAAACGAATCGGCGCATGCGCAGTGGGGCTCTCATGCCTTGCGTTTGTGTTTTCATGAATAAGTGCTCCTTTTTTGACTTTGTGCTTATAAATGACATCAGAAATTTACATATTTATTCACCCAGCAAACACAACTACGTGGTATAAGTTGTGATGGTAACGTTGTGAGGAAGTAAAGCACCAGAAACAAGAAATCGGACCGCTTTAAACATCTTAATTTACCTACAACTCTACTGAGAGCAGCTACTTACAAAAACGTATGTATTACAATATTAATATAACAGAGTTATAAATACAGAGTGCTTATAGAAGCACAAATCTCTGCAATTAGCTTAGCAGCTAACACAAGCAACTAAGCTAACAAGTACATGTGTTGTTTACCTTGGATATAAATTCACAGCTGTAATGTCTTACGGTTCAGAAGTCTATATTGTATATTTATTTCGTAATAATAATAGTGAAGGTGTATGAGTTTGGGTTTAAGTCAGTATCCCAGCGGTGAACTAGTTGGCTAGGCTAGGTATTGACACCTTCACACGGCTGTTCTAACCTTATTACTAGGGGTGGGCGGATCGATCCAAGTATCGATAGTATCGATACTTCAGTTGTACTTTTTCTCCGCTACATTCAGTCGGTTTCTCTCGTTTCATCAGAAAGTAGAGATCATGTGTGTACAGACAGCAGCAGCTCCTCTCACAGCTTACATGCTCACCTCGCTCCTGATCTGCTGTGTTTTGTTGTGGTACCGTCACGTCACGTGACTAAAGGCACCGAGAGACCAAACACATGAGAGAGAGATTTCAGAACAGTTCTGTGTATATATACATATGTTTATAGAATACATTGTTATATATTGTCTGTATATATTCCTGTAAATTTGCTAAAATATCTTTATTGTTTTTTTATTTTATCTTTATTTACTTTTATTGTTTATTGTTTTGTCATCTTTTGCTTCTTTTGTAATTCTGTTATTTTCGTTGTAATGCTTTGGCAACATTGTTTCCTACAGTCATGCCAATAAAGCTACTTTGAATCTTGAATCTTGAATCTTGAAAGAGAGAGAGAGAGAGAGAGAGAGAGAGAGAGAGAGAGAGAGAGAGGAGGACATTTAGTTTTATATTATTGTATATTCCCAGCTAACACAGAACGTTCCCGTAACGTTAGATTTTGGTTCCCCTATGGTTATTTTTAGGGAACCATCCCATAACGTTATGGTAACGTTCTATTTTCGTTAAAAAAATCAGCGCTGTTCCCGGAACGTTCCGGGAACTATGAAACCTAACGTTCTCTCATGGTTTTATGAAAACTAACAGAGAACGTTATCTAAAAGTTGCCTTAAGGTTTTCTTTCTTATGTGTTTAAAGTAACGTTCCAGTAACGTTCCCGGAATTTTATGGAAATTATCGTGTAAAATATACTTGGATGAAGTTTGAACGCACTTTACGCACTTTGCGTAGATTACGCAAATTCACGAAAACTACCCATGATGTAGGTCAGCTTCGTGAATCGGAGCATGCGTAGTGAGGCTCTGTTTCGTCTGCGCATGCGTAGTGAGGCTCTCATTCCGTGTGTTGCTGTGTTTTGCTGAATAAGTGCTCGTTTCTATTGAATTTGTGCTTTTAAATGTAAACAGATTAGCATCTGTTTTTAATTTTAAATGAACAAGGACACATATATTTGGTCTTTATTTAAAATGTACGTATTTATTCACCCGGCAAGCACAACTCTTTGGTATGAGTTAGTTAGCCGCTTGGTGGTGATACGCTGTGAAGTGACGAGAAAGTGAAACATCCAGAAATGAAATCTAACCGCTTTAAACATCTGAATTTATCTACAATTATACTGAGAGTAGCTATTGACAAAAATGTATTACACTATTAACATGATAGAGTTATAAATACAGAGTGCTTATAGAAGTAGGAATCACTGCAATTAGCTTAGCAGCTAACACTAGCGACTAAGCTAACAAGTACCGGTGTTGATCTTGTACCTTAACTCACAGCTGTAATGTCTTTCGTATAGTTAGTGTACTGCACACGGTCCAGAAGTCTTTATTGTGTATTTTTAATAATACTTATGGTGTATGAGTTATTTGGGTAATAATTAATAACACAGTAATAATTTTGTGTATTTTTTCTAAGCCAGAGAAGTGCAGTGAAAGAAGGACATTTATTTTTATTATTGTATACAATTGTTTGAAAAACCTCTAACTGAAAATAAAGTTAAGTTATTTAATAATTTTGTGTATTTTGTTTATTTTACAAAAACAGAAAACCTTTGTTGTTGTATAATTGTTTCTGATCAAAAACCTCAGACTTGGTTCATTATAGTAGTAAACGTACTTTTTATTAAATAATATAATTAATGGTCAAAGTATATTTATGATACATTAAATCATCAATAATAACATGACACTTCTCTCCCCTACATTAAAGTAAATAAACTGCTTTTATAAGTAAAAAGTATCAGTATTGGTACGGGATTTTTTTAATTCATTCATCACTACAGTTTAGACACAAACTCTGCTCAAAATATGTAAATATCCACAATAACTTACAAAGTTAGTAAGTTACTTTTTGGAGTAATCTCCACATAAAAACTAACAAAATGGATTTTATATATAAATATAGTATGTAGAACACCTAACTGCTTTTTTAATATTAAAGTAATGTAAAAACATATGAAGAACATTTTGATCAAAGCAACACTAGAAAATCGAGCTTGTTTACAGTGCTTTTGTTGGTCACATTTTAGACATGCCCCAAGAGTTCTCCATTCCACCAAAATCTATACTGCTTACAAATAATAATACAGACTCCCTTGCTTAATGGGTAGCATTGTATTACACCCTAGTTGTATGGGGAACACAAAATTACTATCTGTTTACTGGCGCCAAAATTTAAATCAGTGCACCTTTAAACAGTTTATATTGTGTTGGGTTGCTTTGTTTTCTCAGAGTAGCACACATGTTTTCTTGTCTTTGAAGGGGTTGGATGAGGCAGCAATTCCTGTAAGGAGTGGATCTCCACGCCGGTGCTCCTGACAGTACTGCACTAGCTGAGCAGCTGCTGCTGAGATCTAATAGATAAGATATAGATGGATAGATGGATGGATACTTGACTAATGTAAAAGGAAATTACAAATTACACATCATCAGCTTTGTTTATTGGGCCAACTTTATACAATTCAACATACAGCAAGTTCTTTATATTTCAAATAGCAGGTTTAAAGATGAAATTATAAGGTTCTGTTTTACAGTGTAAACACACACCTTTGGCTTACCTTGATCCTTTCCAGACTTGCCTCCAGTCTCAGCTGCTCCACAGCTTTTTGGGCTTGCAGCACTGTGGTGCTACTATACACTTTACCAGCTTCCATCGTACAACCAGAACCAGCAGTTGAAGAAAAGTCTCTCTCTGATGCTACCGTGTCCTGTGAATGGTTCAGTTTATTTACCAGAACGTTGAGTGTGTTTCTTTAACCTCATGTATTGGTAAGTTTCGCTGCATGCATTCAGAGTAGCTATTCTAGGGATGATAAGTTTGTGTAGGCTCGTGCAGAGGTGCTGACCACCTTTTCATGGCTATTTAACTTGGGTTCAATTGGCCTTTTCCCTACAGTGCGTGTGAAGAACACTTCAAAGTGTCCTATGATGTGGCTGAGTTGAAAGGTCATAAAGGCAGGTGTAGAAATATCAAGCCAACATCACACACTTTTAGAAAAGAAAATCCCTGCAGGGGCTGAATGAAGTATTGTGCTGACATGCTGTTTTGTGTGTGTGTATGTGTGTGTATTTTTTGATAATTTTAGGGTGGTACAGGACATAAAATACAATTAACAATAGAAAGCATTGTATTTATATTATTTATCAGCCCTCCCCTTCCCAATTTCTTCTTCTTTACCTTAAACATAATGAGGGTGAATTGGCTCCTTTACATTGCCCTTTGGTGTGAGAGTGAAGGTGTGGTGCCCTGCAAGGCATTAGTACCCTGTCCAGGATGTATTCCGAGCTCCAAAATAGAAAGGAAGGGTTTGTTTAAATAAATGAGGAAAGATTCAGTAAATAAATGGGTTCAATTCCCAGGTGGGGCAGTCTGGGTCCTTTCTGTGTGGAGTTTGCATGTTCTCCCCGTGTCTGCGTGGGCTTCCTCCAGGCACTCCAGGCACTCTGGTTTCCTCTCACAGTCCAAAAACATGCAAGGGAAGCGAATTGAAGATGCGGAATTGTCCATGACTGTGTTTGACATTAAAAGACTTGAACTGATGAATCTTGTGTAACCAGTAATTACCTGTTCTGTCATGAATGTAACCAAAGTGTGTAAAACAGGGCAGTGGTAGCTCAGTGGTTACAGTACTGGATTAGTAATCATAAGATTGGCGGTTTAAGCCCCACCACTTCCAAGTTGCCACTGTTGGGCTCCTGAGCAAGGCCCCTAACCCTCAATTGCTCAAAAAAAATTGTGTTCAGTCATCATTGTAAGTCGCTTTTGATAAAAGCGTCTCCTAAATAGTGTAAATGTAATGAAATGTAAAACATGACGTTGAAAATCCTAATAAATTTTATTAATACATAAAATAATTTATTAATCATATTTAATCAACATACAAAAACCATACGAATATTTTTGCTAAAAACATTAGCCTTGGTCCACTCAGAGAACGCGTTTTGTACTGAGGAGGTTTGTCCCTGTGAGGATGCCGTATACCGAAGCAAAACGTGGGGAGAGCGGAGCAGTCAGTGTAATGCAGTGCGGTTTATTTAGTATCTGCTGCTGCTCCTATTAATAAGTCTGTTAACCGGAATAAGCAGGTAATTTATATCTTTATAAACTTAATTATTCAACTTCATTAACATTCCCATTTAATACTAAAGCTTTGAGCTGGCAAACCATAACATAGTGCTATTAGCCTTAACATGGTGCAATGTTGTGGTTGCTGTCCAAACAACATACTACTGCACTAAACAACATGCCAAATAAATAATTACTGTATATACTTTACTAAATAACATGCTATTTTCTTCTACTTCATTTTTAATTACATGCGCTTATTCTAAATTTGATGCCAGTACTACACAATAAAAAGTTGTGACGCTGTATTTTATTATTGTGTTACATTACCTTTCAAAAAAGTTATTGAAGTGATATTTAAAGTTGGCTTGATAGAACACATCAGGTGCTTAAAAGTGTCAAAAGTCTGTGGACTGTATTTTGTGCTTCATAATGTGCCACACATTTTCAATAGAAGACAGTGTTGGACTGCAGGCAGGCCAGTCTAGCACCTGCATTCTCTTAATACGAAGCCATGCTTTTGTAATATGTGTAATAATGTAACTTATGTTTGTATTTATTCTAACAATGTTAGAGTACTGAAACATTAAGGACAGTGTTTAGTTTTCAGCCATGAATGCTTTGTATAGTATTTGCCAGTGTTTGGTACCTAGAGCATGTTTTAGGACTGACAAAGTTGTCATAGCGATAAGCTACTTTTACTCAACACACCATCCTGTACTACCCACTTCTTGTTTATTGGACAGCAATAAAATCACGGTCAACCGCTGGTTTAAATTAAATATACCAGTAAACCAGACAGAGATTCATGTGGTGACCAAACTGCTCTACTGTTATGACCTTTGAGGAGGCTTTACATTAACACACAACTGATCCAAAATGGTGTGCAAAGTGCATACTATTACAAAGATTTAAAGTTTGCTACAAAAGTATCCAACACGACTACAAAATATTTTGTAAAAATGTAGCATTGTTTCACAATCAGTTGAGAGGCTAAATTGTACATTAATGATATACTCATTCAGCCAGTTACATGGACCTTATAACTTTTTTGTCTGTGTAATTTCTAAGCACAGCTAACCATTGTTTCTGTGCACATATTGTACCATGGGGCAGCCATAAAGATGCATGTCAGATTGTAAAATTTATGAAAATTGTGTAAAGTTACACCTATCATCAATGCAATGATAACAGAAATGGGACAGCTAGAAAGGGTCAATTACTTTTTCAAACCACTGTATTTTTGCCATATTGCCCAACCCTTGCTAGTTGCCATTTATAAAAGCTGTACATTTTTATTTGTTTTTTTAGTAATCATGGCAGATAAGGCCCTGTCCACCGCCAGAGAGGCTGTCCTATTAAAAAGTGAATCTCTGGCTGAGGATCTACCACAGATCAGAGGTTATGATTTTAACCAAGGTGTTGATCACAGAGCGCTACTGAGCTCCTACCTCACCACAGGCTTCCAGGCCAGCAGCTTTGCAATGGCCGTGCAGGAGATCAATAAGATGGTAAGTTCAAACAGCTTTTCCTTCTCTAGTGGAGAGTGTGCTTCTCACAGTTTTATTTATGTTTTCTTTTACTTTATGTACAGGGGTTGGACAATGAAACTGAAACACCTGTCATTTTAGTGTGGGAGGTTTCATGGCTAAATTGGACCAGTCTGGTGGCCAATCTTCATTAATTGCACATTGCACCAGTAAGAGCAGAGTGTGAAGGTTCAATTAGCAGGGTAAGAGCACAGTTTTGAAGGAAAAACAGAATTAAATGTGCACCTCAACTCTCCTGTTTCCACCAGAACTGTCCGTCGGGAGCTCCACAGGGTCAATATACACGGCCGGGCTGCTATAGCCAAACCTTTGGTCACTCGTGCCAATGCCAAACGTCGGTTTCAATGGTGCAAGGAGCGCAAATCTTGGGCTGTGGACAATGTGAAACATGTATTGTTCTCTGATGAGTCCACCTTTACTGTTTTCCCCACATCCGGGAGAGTTACGGTGTGGAGAAGCCCCATAGAAGCGTACCACCCAGACTGTTGCATGCCCAGAGTGAAGCATGGGGGTGGATCAGTGATGGTTTGGGCTGCCATATCATGGCATTCCCTTGGCCCAATACTTGTGCTAGATGGGCGCGTCACTGCCAAGGACTACCGAACCATTCTGGAGGACCATGTGCATCCAATGGCGGTGCCGTGTATCAGGATGACAATGCACCAATACACACAGCAAGACTGGTGAAAGATTGGTTTGATGAACATGAAAGTGAAGTTGAACATCTCCCATGGCCTGCACAGTCACCAGATCTAAATATTATTGAGCCACTTTGGGGTGTTTTGGAGAAGCGAGTCAGGAAACGTTTTCCTCCACCAGCATCACGTAGTGACCTGGCCACTATCCTGCAAGAAGAATGGCTTAAAATCCCTCTGACCACTGTGCAGGACTTGTATATGTCATTTCCAAGACGAATTGACGCTGTATTGGCCGCAAAAGGAGGCCCTACACCATACTAATAAATTATTCTGGTCTAAAACCAGGTGTTTCAGTTTCATTGTCCAACCCCTGTATGTATGTATGAAAATGTTTTGCTGTTACTCTTTTAGATTGAGCGGCGTCTGGAGCTGGTGGAGGAACAGGAGGGCACCGGGGACTCTCAGCAGCCTTGTTCAGGTTGTACCATCTTCTTGGGCTACACCTCCAACCTCATAAGTTCTGGTGTCCGCGAGTCCATTCGCTACCTCGTCCAGCACAAGATGGTATATAAAGCAGTAAAGTCTGCTTGCTTCAGCTTTCTGTTTTTGCCCTACGTTTCCAGATCTGATTTTTTTGTAAGCCAGTTCTACCTATAATTTAGTGTGTCTATATGTGTGACCTTGTTATTTGATGTTTTAATGTAGGTAGATGTAGTTGTTACCACAGCAGGTGGTGTTGAAGAAGATTTAATTAAATGTTTGGCACCCACCTACCTGGGTGAGTTCAACCTTCCAGGAAAAGAGCTTAGACAAAGGGGCATCAACAGGTAAGCCACTGTTTACATACCATACAACATTATCAATGGTACTTTTTGCATACACCAGTTTATTAGTCTGTTTATATACTGTTTGTTTATTAAGCTTTTTGTGGCCTACATAAATGCAACTCTACTGTTTCTTTATTTCTACTGACGTTTTGTATTTTAGTTGCCATATTTATTTATTCAATGCTTTTTTTTAATTTTAGAATTGGCAATCTCCTCGTCCCCAATGATAACTACTGTAAGTTTGAGGACTGGCTGATGCCCATCCTGGACCAGATGGTACTAGAGCAGAAAACAGAGGTCAGACAAGCTAATTTTTATGAGCTATTTGTGATCAAAACTAAATTACATAAATTATTTTAAGAGATACTGAAAACAATCCTGAATAGAGATAAAGGTATGTTCTATGTTTACTACTTAGGGCACACACTGGACTCCCTCAAAACTGATCCACAGACTTGGCAAGGAAATCAACAACCCTGAGTCTGTCTGCTACTGGGCTTATAAGGTGTGATACAAGTTTATTGATCTTTTACCATAATTTAACTAAAATGCTGCATTCACACTGGCAGTGAAGTGATGTAACAAACCAGCTGGACCAGTAGGTAGAGCAACTGCTTACAATAAATAGTAAAAATGAAGCAATTTGGTGAGCTTCCAAGATTTTCTCCCACTCTCGGGATGTTCTATGGATGCTGGGTGTGTTTTTTTTATTTTTATAATTACATTAACAACCAATGTAGATAACCTGGCAACAATATACTATAACGTGTCAAATTAATACAGCTCCAGCAGTATCAGAAAAAAGCAAGGCCAGGCTGGTATGAATATATAAATCAACCAACCATGACACCTTCCTTCATGGCTGGTTTGTCGGGCTGAAATCTGGCAACCCTACTAGCTTGCTGCCAATGTGAATGTATAATAAATCTAGCAAACATAATTAAACCATATTTGCTTTTATATACAAAATAGTTTTAAAAGGTGACAAAATAATTCTCTAACTTTGTCTTTAAAAATTTTTTTTTTTAGAATGACATCCCAGTTTTTAGTCCCGCTATCACAGACGGTTCGCTGGGCGATATGATCTACTTCCATTCATATAAGAATCCAGGGCTGATCTTGGACATTGTGGAAGGTATGCTCTTTAAACACAGATTCTAGTGTATTTGATACTTCTACTTTGTAAATACACTTATGGCCCAGCATTTGTTTCATGATCAGTTTAACCCTTTAATGGTTGGTTGAGTTTACTTTGAGTTTAAATACTTGGGTTAAAATAAGCTGTATTTAAATAATCTTGTTTGGGTCGTGTCTACTCTTTGGTTGACGTGTTAAATTCAGAAATATTGATAATGACACTGTGGTTTTAAGAAAACAGCCTGTCTAACCTATATGGCAGTGGTAGCTCAGTGGTTAAGATGCTCGACTAGTAATCATAAGGTTGCCGGTTCAAGCCTCACCACCACCACTTTTGGGGCCCTGAGCAAGTTTCTTAACCCTCAACATTATTTTCTTGATGAGACCATTAAAGGGTTGTTCTGCTGAGCCATTAGCTTAAGTTCAACCCTGACCATCCTGCTTTTTAAAACAAGTTATACGAACTATAAATTTATCACATGGAGGTCCATTTCCATTAATGGATGGCTTGAGCATGATGAGTTCTTATCCATGTTAATTGTTTTTTTTCTATTTTGCATAGATATCAGGAGGTTGAACTCTAAAGCCGTGTTTGCTAAGAACACTGGTATGATCATACTAGGAGGAGGCCTTGTGAAGCATCACATCTCAAATGCTAATCTAATGGTGTGTAAAGACCAGCAAGCACACGGATCACTTGCATTGTTTTATTTCAGAAATACTGGACTTAACCCTCTTTTTTGTCTTACAGAGGAACGGCGCAGACTTTGCAGTGTATGTGAACACGGGGCAGGAGTTTGATGGATCAGATTCAGGAGCCAGACCAGATGAGGCTGTGTCCTGGGGAAAAATCCGTATGGATGCCAAACCTGTCAAGGTAACCTGTCAATTTAAGTTTGATAGCCTGTATTGAGGGTGGATCCTCAATCCTTGCGAATCCAAAACAGGCTCCCTTTTGTTAAATAAGGTGAAATCACATATTTAAAATCATTTGTGACAAACATGGCAAGGAATTTTTGTCTTCTTCTCTTTAAACAATTTAAATCACACCACAAGTTTGTCTGTTTATATAGTAGCATTTTCTAAGGTTTGCTGAATTCCAAGTGGATTCCTGTTTTATAAAAATGAGTGAGGACCAAACCATATGGTTAGCAAAATTTCTGTATTTGAACTTTTACTGTACTTTTTTACTTTTATGAATTCTACTTCTTTTTTTTCCTATCAGACAGCCTAAATCTTTCATTAAAAAGCCTCCATAATTTAAATCCTCTATTTTTTTTATTATTCTAAAAGTTTCTAGTGCTGTTTTCTCCTCTTTTTCACCGTTAAAAGCTGCTTTTCACCCTTGTAAAATATCCTTTATTTTTTTATGTTAATAACCTCATGGACCTGTTCACTCACATTTGTGAGCAGATGTTTCTCCACTAGTGGAAGCATGGAGTGTCTCATTCTTTAGTATGTCTGTTATGAGTTAATCCCTACATCCCTGTGCAACACTCACATTACCTCACAGTTGTAGTAGTTGCATTCTGGCTTTTTGTCCCTCTTGCTTTTCATACAGCTACTTCATCCCGGCTGTTGTAATGTTTGTGTCAGAACCACTCACTGTGTGCCCTCAAAAATGCTTTCCACAAAAATATCCTGTTGCTTTTAATATATAGTAAAAATAATATCTCTTTTTTTGCTTCCATGTGGGCTACTTTAACTTCTTTAAATGTATTTCTTCAGCAGTCTACTGCTTTAATTGCCAAATACCCCAAGCTTACAAACCCTTGTGAAAAGCCTTTCTAGCATAATGAAGGCTGGTATGGAAATATTAATGGAAATGGTTTTGAAATGGGATATCCAACAAGCTCATGGTCGTGTGTCCACCTACTTCTGGCACTTTAGCATATATAGAACAGTTCACTGTGTGTTGTGATTAACTTGCATGTTGTTTTGCTAATAACAAGTTGAGGACTGCTATTGTTCTGATGTGTAAGTGTTGTGCTAGCTTGTAGCAAATATGAGAGTTGAAGGTGTGACTTGTCTTGATTGATTTGCTTCAATCAGAGTAAGGGACAATGTGTGTATTTCATTTTTATTTTTATTTTAAACCCTATTTATGGAAACTGAATTGTTCCTTCTCTTGGTCTTTCACCATCTACCATACATAATATTGTGAAAAGATTCAGGGAATCAAATGAAATCTCAATCTGTGTGGGACAAGATTAGAAACTTCTGTTAAATGTGTAATAAATACAGCCACATGGGCTCAAAAGTTCTTCGCAAAACCATTCACTCGACACTGTCCACCACTGCAAGAAAGGCAATCTGAAACTATTACGCAGTGAAACAGAGAACATGTGCTGTGGTCACATTAGTCCACTTTTCAGCTTGTTTTCAGGAAGTGGCATTGGCGATTTGTGTATATGTGTGCAAGTACTATTGATACTATATAATGACTATTGGTTGTACATCTGTACTAATATGCCCTTGGTATCTGCGTTGTGTTTTGGTAGGTCTATGCAGATGCCTCTATAATCTTCCCTCTGCTGGTGGCTGAAACTTTTGCACAACAAGCGGCCCGATTGACAGTTGATAAAAAGAGCGATTAATTGTTCGCTCATCTTTCACGTTCCGTCCCTCCATCATTCTTCTGTTTTTATTTTCTTTTTTGTGTCTGTTTGTCTACCTGGTTTCAACTACTTGTTTAATCTTTATTTTATTCTTATTTATTAATGTATTATTGATCTTAATAGGTTATTTTGTTAGCACTATCTTTTTGTTTCACTCATTGTTTTTGACTTTCCACTGTCTGTTTTTAGAGTGAAAAGAATTTAATTACTCAAGTTCTTTATATTGTTATGCTGTATATAAATGAAAAGTTTGTTAAAGAATGAAATAAGCTGCACAAATCATATAAAGTCATCAGTCATTGTTTTTATCTTTTGCTGCTACAGCAACTTGTTAGCATGTATTTGGCTAGCATGTAGTATGGAGTTTTAATAACCTGTATGTTTAGAGAGAAAAACTCAACACATCACCTCTAAAAACAAAATTCTGTGCATTTTAATGGAAGAATATGGAGAAATAAAGCATAAACTGTGGCATGTGCAAACAAGGGCACCTTTACCATTGCTATTATACAGTATACTATAAATATATACTATATTAGACTATACATATATATTCTACTTTTTCCAATATGTATGTTCCAATAAGTTTCGCATATAAATAAAAACAATATTTAGTAAAGTGTTACTTTGTCCCTTGCTAAATAAAAAAAGAGTAATGTAAATTTTTCCTTACATAAAATTCAGTTTATTTAATTTTAACTTTATGGCGTGGTCTCCTAATGCTTTGTATGTGGTTATGATATATTACAGCTGATGTCTATTGGTACTGGTTGGAAACCCAGACCATGATTTATATTTGAAGCCTTATTTAGACCCCACAAGCTCGTGGGAAACACTACCACCCTATCCAGACAATGCATCTGCTTGTGTTTCTGTAGTATCAGTATTTTGCCAATAGATGACGCTCTTGCACCACTTACTCTGTAGACCCACACACTTACATTAGACCCACGCGTTTTGATTTTCGGCTCTTTACAGTGAGTCGTTTTATTTCAGCAGTTCAGCAGTTATTTATATTATCAGTTCAGCAGTAAGAGTCGACTCTGTCAGCTTCCAAACTGTTCTTTAAGTAGCTGCTTTTTTGACTGCTTAGCTGGTCCAAATGTGTTGACTCATTGAGTCGATTCTTTCGACTCAAACTTCGTTGGTTATAATTCAGGTTGTTAAACAATTCCTAATGTATCTGATTGTAATGTGAGTGTTGCATTTGTTTTTAAGAACTATAAAACCAATGAAACGAAATCCCTTATTAACAAAAGTAATCAGACCCTTTGCTGTAGTAATCGGTTAGTTAAATACATGCACTGAAGTGTATTAAACGAAAATGGTTAAATTCTAGCTTACAGTGAGGGTTCATTTGGTGTTGGGTGACCTTTTTGACCCAGTTAATAAACGTTTTACCACTGCAGACAGAATCTTGTTTATCGGCAGTCATCGTCCTTTGTATAAGCACTTGAATGTCCTTGAGGGCACAGACTTCAACGCCATCTGTTTTACTGTAGAACTTAATAGACCTGATACAGGTATTGAAGAAGCACCTTACTTAACCTCTGTCAGTACACTGTTGAAGGTAGTGAACATGTGTGGCGCTGCTGGAAACAGAAGTGTCTGATTTCCGGGGGTGTGAATGCCAAATTGGACTCACAAATACAGAAGGTGCATGGTGGTATTTGGAACTAGCCATTGGGGGAACATATCAGTGCAACCTTATTGTCAGTCCCAAGCCTTGATAAATAGGAGGGTTTCCATCAAGAGCGGCATCCGGCGTAAAAACACATCAAAAATGTGATCCACTGTCATGACCTCTAACAGGAGCAGAATCATTCATTCAATACAATCATTTATTTAATTCACTGTTAAAGGGGTGTGTTTGTGTGCTCGTCTAGTATTAGGTAGAAAATACAAAGCTGGTGTTTGTGTGTGCTTGTCTGCAGATATTGTGGGTAGATAATGTGAGAAAGTTGGTGTTGACAGGAGTGAAAGTGGGGCTAAAAGAGTGTCTGAGCTCAATCAGTCTGGAATGAAAGCATGGTGTTCAGCCAAGTGTCTGTAATGTAAGTCTGGCTGCCTTGCTGTTGGATTTTCCATACCTGTGGTAACCTCTGATTTACCTGTTTAACATGTAGACACTTTTTTTTATTAGTTTCTGTTTTTAATTAATTCATTTTGGGTGCAGTAGTACTGCAGCGGCTGCTAAGATTTGCCATTCTTTCATCACACTAAATCGTTTGTCTGGAATGCATACCACATTAACAACAGGATTTATGTCATTAGGCTGGGCTTGTGTTTTCACCTTCGTTTTCAGAAACAAATCTTGAGTTGTTTTGGTTTTATGTTTGGGGCGTGTTCATGTCCTGATTTTACTGTTTCTAATTTATGTTTCGTACCATGACGTGTATTGTTGTTTTTGGAATATTATACGAAAGTCAACCTTCTCCATTTTAATTTAATTTTTTTTTTTTTTTTTTTTAACTAATACTATTTTATTTATTATTTTTTATTTTTTTTACATCTGACCAATTTTTTTATCTTTCCAAATCTTGCAGGCAGATTTTAGAGGCCTATCTTGGCTTGATTTTCGGCAGAGGAGTTTTGCTTGGGGTGTGGGAACAGAGCTTATTCTGGTGCAGTTGTTTACTGTAACTGTTACTGATCATGATCGCTATTCGTTGTGTAAAATCTCCCTAACCAGTGGTGTGTGTTTTTTTACAGATTTCACAGATTTTTTTAAGAAAAGTGCCACATTTCACGGCCATTAAATTACACTCATAAATTGAAGGATAGAATAAATGGAAGCTATAATACACATCACAGCCTTTCTTAACGACTGAATATAAACCTAAAACATCCAGCAACGGTGTGAGGCTTCGTCTCAAATACAGTGTTTAGACACAAGCGTTCACAGAATTGGTTGGGAGTTTTCCAAACTCAGCTACTCGAGTCGTGTTTTTAGCTGCTTTAGACTTCAACATCTTGATTATTTTGACTAACCGATTGCTAACTAAATTGCTGTAGGATTGCTAGGATCGTCTCAGTGCAAATTAACCATTAATTGTAAGACCCTTGAATGCTAGGTGAATGAAAAACGTTAAATCACTAAACACAAACCTTACATTTAGAATTTCACAGCGAATTGCATATTACATGAAAAAGACTTATTTATAAGGCATCCAGGTACAACTTGCACAACAACATTTTTTCACTAAATTAATATTTACTTTTAACTGTATCAGTTTGTTTTCTTTAAACTTTTACGTACATACTTTTAAAATATTCATAAGTACAAAGTCAGATGACAAAAGACTTTCTGTACAAGAAGTGTATTAAATAACAAAACCAAAACTCTTGTCTAACAGTATATTTATGATTTACCTACATTTCCACACCTGCCTGCCTTGATGAGAGATAAGACATGCTTATCCCGAGCAGGGCCAGATCTAACGTTAGTGGTATAGGCAGTTTTGCCAGAGAGTGGCGAGATTCCGTTAAAAATAATTAAAAGTTGATAAAACAGCAGGTAGGTGAGCAATCACTGTCAAGTTTTTCACCTCTGTGTTGTTTATAGAATAGAAAGTATTGATTTTAAACACAATTGAAACCCTATTTTTGTGCATGTTGTGTAAAATATATTGTGTGATTCTAAAATGTCGAAAATAAATCTTCATGGTTTTCTCCTCAAATTCATTTATAAGTGGTCAACAGTATTTACACCCCAAAAAAGAATAGAAACAAAAAGACTGCAATTAAACAAAATTTAAACTTATAGCAGAATTTAGTGTTACAGTTGTAATTTTCGATTTTCTTTTCTTTTTTTTTCTTTTTAGATCCGGATCTAAATGCAACTGATGAATGAAAACTGTGAAATTCAATGTATGATCATTAGTATGCTTTGCATATTGAATCCCTCCAATTAGTGCCTTCAAATCATTCCCAAACATATTTTACAGGATATGTCACTGTCTAGCTGTCTTTTCCCTAGAAACCCAGAAGCTTAAGTTGTTTTCTGCTTACTGAAACCGTTAAATGTGGGAACTTGGCTCATTTTTTCCCAGCTCTGGTCGTTTCCAGTAAGTCGCCGCCCCTCTCCCCACCTCTCCCTGGCTGTGGCTTTGCATTGAGTTGACCACTAATGGGCCACTTCTGCTGATGCCACTGTTTGCATTAGAGTAGTGTATGTTTGCCGAGGGCCCGGCCTACGTAAGCCGGCCCAGGCCGATGGCAGGATGGATTTTTCCTACGTTTTATACGATAAAGCTGGTGTTTGCGGAATGCTTTATTAGGACGAGCGGAAGAGAGCTTCGGAACAGATGTCTCTCGGCTGACTTTGAAGTGGAACTCATTTCAGTACAATTGCTTTACACTCACACAAATTTACAGTCCCAATTGGTGTGAAATTTAATTTTAACAAAGCTCAGCACTGAGGAGCATGAAGAAGATTTTTCTGTGGTTGCACAGTGTGTGTGGTTGTTTTAAGTGGTGACAAATACAGCCGCTAGGTGTGTTTAGAGGCCACCCGCTAAAGATGATATGTTGTATTCATGCAGTTACAATGTGCCGTTTTGCTTTCTGCCCTGCATACTTAGTGCTTACAATGTCTGTTAATGCTTGAGAAAGGGAAAGGTGGAAAGCGCAGGATAATCCAGCTGTAGGGTGGGGTCTTGTCTGTTTGGAAGTTTGGTGTGGATGTGTGTGTGGGATGTTTGTTCAGAGAACAACGTCCTCGCCCCTTATCGCTGCTTCTGTTTCCCTGTTGTGTTGCCATGGTGATTCCCGCCTTGGCACAGGGAGGACGAGGTGTTAACAGGTGTGTCGGTGAGCCGAACACAAAGACCTACAGATAACATTTGAAGTCTTCCAGACTTTTAGAGCTGTGCTAATTTAAAATACTGTCACGAATATGGTTTTCTGCACAGATGTACAAATACACACAGCTCCCTGCTCTCGTTAATCTCATGGTAATGTACAGTTTCTTGAAACTGGACAGTATTGCCTGTTTTCCTGCAGCTTCGAAGTCAAATTTCTTCCCTAAAAATTGTTTAGATTGGGTCCCTAGTGACATTCCTGAGTTATGGAAAAGTACACTACATGGCCAAAAATATGTGGACACCCAACCACTAGAACTCCACCCTTTGTAGCCAAGTCTAATATAGGGCAGCTGTAGCCTAGTGGTTAAAGTACTGGACCAGTAATCAGAAGGTTGCCGGTTCAAGCCCCACCACTGCCAGGTTGCCACTGTTGGGCCCTTGAACAAGGCCCTTAACCCCTAATTGCTTAGATTGCATACTGTCACAACTGTAAATCGCATTGGATAAAAGCGTCTGCTAAATGCCGAAAAAGTAAAATCTTTCCACAAAATTGTGAAGTGTGTTGCAACAAAGTTGGAAGCATCTATTTATATTATATAGTTTATTGTGTATTGTACATGAATGTGATTGTAGAAATGTGAACAGTAGACATGGACTACTAAATAATGCAACACTTCTGCACATTTGCAAGGTTTTTTTTATTGTCTAAAAAATAAAGAGATCATAAGCAGTGCAGGGTGGTGTATAGAAAGCGTGCTACAGATTAAAATAAAAAGCAGAAACAAAAGAAAAACGTTGTGAATGAATGAGATTAATTTCTTTGAAACAGGAACTACAGTGATGTCAATCCCCACACAGACGTAGCCATCTCCCCCGCCGATGGCCCAATCATTTTCTTTTTTTTTTTGTCACTATGGTGACAACTTTAGTACAAGCAAATATCCTTCCAGCAGCATTTCCTCCTTTACCGTTTACATTAGGATTGCCCACACACCTGCAGGATAGAGGATGTTCCCGTCTCTACTGCTGCTTACACCTAATCACACACTGTTGTTTAAGTCTGGGCAAAGACACCGTACAAAAAAACACTAACTATGATCCTGCCAAGTGATCTGCTTTAATCACAGAGCAGGCCTTAACGTGTGGTACGAGGGCCATGTTCACGGAAAGTGAATGTACTTAAAAGGGCAGTGCGGTATTTTTGGTCATTAGCAATGCTTTCATAAACATCCTAAAAATATGATCTGAACCCGAATTAAAATGGTCATGCATTAAAATGGTGCTAGATTACTCTGTAAAAAGATTAACCAAGTGTTCGGGTGGAGAATAAAAGACTCTTGGGACATTTCACAAAATGCAATAAAACTTTATTTAAAGCCGCTGCATCAAGAAATGCAATCTGAAACTCATTTCAGATTGATGGAAAGCGGAATTGTGTTTAGAGACATTAAGATCTCAGTGCCAAAGACAAAAAGGACCATTCAAACTCATTAGCCAAAGGTGCAAAAGCCACCATCTGTCATGGTATGGAGGTGCCATGTGTGTAAAAATACCATTACCGCAGTAACCTTCCAAAGTCCAAAGTTAATCAAGCAGAACAATGCCACACCTCATTCTGCACACTCTACAACAGCGCAGCTTTGTAGACACTTAGTGTATGTGCTTGACTGGCCTGCCTGCAGTTCAGCATGTTATTGAATATGTATGGTGTATTATCAAAGGAGAATCAGACAGTCACCAATACTGATTCTCGAGCAGTTGAAGTCTCGTATCAGGCAAGAATGAGGATACGAATTGCTGTTTTTTTTTGCAAATGTCCGAACTTTTGTTCGAACTTTTCCAGAAACAGGATTTGTAAATCACTGACCGCATGAATGAATGTCATCAGCTCAGAGTTTCTGTTTCCTTACTATAGTGATAGATCTGCAGATGCAAACAATTCCACACAACATTATCTATGTTTTACATCCATTTTATATTCTAGTTTTATCTGTCTTATCTACGTCTGGTCTATCTCAGCTATTACTCTTTTCTGTCTACACAGTCATATATGCATGTATACATGGAGCTTTGTTGATTCAGGATTCAGTGACCCAGTCCAGAAATTAGTCAGTGTGGCTTTATTTTCAAACACAACCGTCACTTCCTCTTTCTTTGGTGAGCCGACATGTAAATGCGTGCTTGTGTTCTTTGGTTTCCATGGTCACATCAAGGGATCGATGTTGCTTTGGCTCATGGTTTTGGACTATTGAGGTTTTTTACTGGCATCACCGTGGCTGTTAATAGAGGAAAATGCTTTTAAAATGCAAGACGCAAAACATTGTGGCAGGAAGATTTAGCCTTAAATGGTACCCGTACTGGGGCAACAGCTTTGCATAAAAAGCATTTATTAGGTAATGCTGGAGGAATCTGAATTTATGTCAAGATGTACATCAGTAGATTAATTTTTTATTAGAGTCTGACTGTTCAAAATATAAAATCTACTACAATAACACTTCATGTGTAGTCAGTTTTCTTAATAAAAATTAAACACATCCTCTGCAGAGGACAAACTTAAATATATCATTTTTAACACACTGAAAAAAAAAATCTGAAATATTAAATGTGCGTAACTTTTGCAGATCACATTTTGTCATATCATATTTTCACTTAATTAAAGTGTTATGAAATTTAAAAACATTTAGTTTATTGAATTTTAAAGGATTTATATAGATTAGTGTTTTTTTTTAACAATGCTATATGTGCAAACATTATGACCGAATATTAGAATATAGAATATATATTAGAATATAGAATATATACACCGACTAGGCATAACATTATGACCACTGACAGGTGAAGTGAATAACAATGATTATCTCTTCATCATGGCACCTGTTAGTGGATGGGATATATTAGCCAGCAAGTGAACATTTTATCCTCAAAGTCGATGTGTTAGAAGCAGGAAAAATGGGCGAGTGTGAGGATTTGAGCGAGTTTGACAAGGGCCAAATTGTGATGGCTAGACGACTGGGTCAGAGCATCTCCAAAACTGCAGCTCTTGTAGGGTGTTCCCGGTCTGCAGTGGTCAGTATCTATCAAAAGTGGTCCAAGTAAGGAACAGTGGTAAAGCGGCAACAGGGTCATGGGTGGCCAAGGCTCATTGATGCATAAGGGGAGCGAAGGCTGGCCCGTGTGGTCCAATCCAACAGACGAGCTACTGCAGCTCAAATTGCTGAGGAAGTTAATGCTGGTTCTGATAGAAAGGTGTCAGACTCCATGCCTCGACAGGTCAGGGCTGTTTTGGCAGCAAAAGGGGGACCAACACAATATTAGGAAGGTGGTCATAATGTTATAATGATAAATAAATAATTATTTATTTATTTATTTATTTGGCTTTGCCTTCTTGAATACATACGAAATATGAGAATCTACTCTACATAGTCAGTTCAGATTATAATCATTAAATAACAGTGCTGTCTATTTATATTCACAATCTTAGTCTGCTTATCATGAGAAGAAATACTTTGCTTTTGTGTTACATACTGCACAAAACCTTTAAAAATTAACAAGTTTTAATATTATGTCTTCATCAATTTTCCAGCATTGCTTTATAAAACAATTCTGCAATGCTTATTAATGTGTTATAAAGGCTCAATGTGGGTAGCATTCAGATATAGTGTAACTAACATCATACATCTTTGGATTTATTTCAGATCACAAAAACAAGAGACTCAAAATGACTTTAAATATTTTTGTTTTATTGATGACATAAAGAAAACAGTAAAAATTACAATTGTGTGGTCATGCTTTAGTAATAACTAGATTACACCATAAATGTTGACAGTATAATCACATGACATATATACTCACATATTGTTGGCAAAACTTGAATTTGTATGCAGTTTACTGCATAAAACCAGGTATGAATGTGCTAACCTGATAATAGGTGGCAGAAATTCTGAAGTGAGTGCCTGGAGAGGTATGTATGTCTCACAGGGGCTATGCTGGCATGACTAGGCCCCTGTTCCTGCTGAACTGAGCCAGCTAAAGAGAGACACTGATTATCAGCACAGCAGGCACGGGAGACCAGCCCACTGACATATACCGGAGGGCAAGAGACACCGGTACACACTGTAACAGACAGAGAGAGGTACGTTAGGTGTGTGAGAGCGATCCAGGTCTTTCTGCAGTTCAAAAAGTCAATGTGTAGTTGCATTTATTATAATAATAATTGAAAGGTGGTCTAAGATTAACAAGCCTATACTAACGTATATAAAAGGGCATATACATATATTTACAAACAGTTAAATACTACAATACCAGTCTTAAATACGCAATTTAAAAATGACTAATGTCCTGCATATGATAGCTAGCAGTCACAGTCAGAAATGAGTGGGAATTGATTTGCATGATTATATTTGCATTTCATTTATACTAGTAGCCAATTGTTTTTTTTTTTTAATTCTAAAACTAAAAAATCTAAATGTATCTATACAGCATATTACAAAACTCAGAGATAAGCTAATTAATTGCAAACAATGTTTTTTAGTTTGGTGGGACACATGTCAAAACTACTACTACTACTAATAATAATAATAATAATAATAATAAATGTACAGAAAATGTGTTCTGACTGTATTATTATTATAAGCACATTGTATATACAGTATTTATAAGCACAAAAAGAAAAAAAGCATGAATAATAAATGTTTTTAGTTGCATATAGGTAAAGGAAACATAAATCACGTTTGATGTTAATGCTGCACAATAAAAATGTTCTAGTGCAAGTTGCACCTTGTTTTATTATAAAGTATGTTGCCATTGGGTGGAAGGATTTCGTGCAAAGGGTTCCAGTCAGGTGAAAGATAAAAAAAATCTATGAATAAAGACGAACTGCACAGAAATCTACTTTCTTACACTCCATAAAGTACTCTAAAAGATATAGAGATGTCTGTCTTAAATTTACAAATCAGCATGTGGACAAATTAGAACAAAAGAAGGGCCGTCGAGTAAAGCATGGAGGTGGAAGCATTATGAAATGAGACAAAGGTATTACATACCATTAAAAGAAACATGATACACTGGAACATATCTAAAAAGATTTTAATCTTATCTGCCAAGGAACATTGAACGTTTTAACAAGACAACAACCCCATACATACAGCCAAATTTGAACTGTATTTATGTACTGAATGTGAATGACTTGGAGTCAAGAACGCTTGGACTGTGAGACTGTGATCTTATTTGCATTATACTTATTTTATTACATGCATGACTTAATCCTGCTTATGAAGTTTTCCTGTCCTGTCTATTTTAATGCTTTCCTTGTAGCACCCAGTTAAAAAACGTCCAGGCTTGGTAATTAAATTCAGTCAGGTTGGTTCAGGCAGAGGTAACAAAGAGACATTTTAGTCAATTAAAACAGAAGATCATTTCAGATCTAAATAAAAATTACAATGAAATGTTGCCTCTGAAAATACAGTAAAAAGCAAGTATAAAGTTCATATAAAATAGTGTTTTATTCTTCCTTTTACACCATTAATACCACTGTATTGTTTTATTTGTATTTACATATTCTCTCTTTAGATCAGATCAAAATGTACTCTCAACATACAAGCTAAAAATGAAAATAATCAAAACTAAAACTGAGCAGGTCAGGGGTGACGGGAACTCCCTAAAAACATGTGATCATGCAGAAACCTTTTCTTTGCAGTCTCTTATATTTCTACTTGTTTAACTTTACCTCAGTGTACAGCAGTATTCTGACGTACCTTGTTTTTAAATACACTTTACAATTTGACTTGACTAGACTTACAGAATGAATATAACAATGAGCGTGAAAGACATGAAGGAAACGGGATCAGATTCTGCAGGCGACTGTACAGTCAGTTCACCTCTCAGATATTAGAGCCGCTTGCGTGCGACAGGGTGACACTCATTGTGTGAACAGACGCTGGCTTAAAACGAGATGACGGCCCCACACACTCATATGTGAACAACACTCATGATGTCATACAGACAATTTTAGAGGTCACACAACCGCTTGTTGTAATAGAATACAACGAGAAAGTCCCAGTTTCCTTAAACCACACCTGTCAGGTCAGATAATCACGCAGCCAGACACCAATACACAAAAACAACATACACACATACGAGAGCCAGATCTTTGTGTACATGCTTATGTGGCAGTAAAAAAAAACACACACATCAGCTGACAGTTAATGTATTTGGTAATAATACAGTTCAGATCAAACTTGAGTTTTCTTTTTGTGTATTTTCTATATTCTAAGCTTTGCATTTTACTACATTGTAGTACATAACTTAGTTTCTAACAGCTGAAATGGAAAAAGCTTGCTATTAAAAAGTACAGAAAAATAAGTTTTAAAATGCAAAGCATTTGGAATATTATTATTATTATTACTGATGTGTTGATAATAGTAATAATAATGATAATAATGAATATATTTACCGTAAACATAGTGTTACAAAACTATAGATTTACATCATATTTTATCCATTTGGTTAAGTAGCCAGTGTTAAATTTATACATTTTAATACATAATAATAATAATAATAAAGCACATTTAAAGCTTTATTTTGAAAAAATGAAGCAGAAAGTTTATATTTTATTTACATTTTCTAAAAAATCCATTTAATAAAAAATTTATTCTAGGTCACAGTTTTACGTTTCCAGAGGTGGCCTTCTTTATAAAATCTTAGAACTTTTATTATTATTATTATTCTGTGCGGTTTAATGGCAAACAAATAGCTTTTGTGACGACTTTATTTTATTGGGTTTTATACACTTTGAAAGACAAGCTGATGCTTCAGTAGCTCTCTCGCATGCACTGACCGAATCTGGCTCCTACACATTTTGTACACGTGGTATGTGTGAGATCAGACAGCAGACCATGAATTATTACAAACAATGTGACTAATGAGTCATTTGTATTTTTTCTTTTGGTTTACCATTTTTATAAGAGAAGTTCACTTTCAGGGCAGCGCTACCTTTAACACTGTAGGTGTGTGAGACGCACGTGAAGTTAAAGGTGAATGACGATTACACAAACAATACAAAGATTTGTGCACAAAAAACATTAACGTGTGGTTGTACTAGCTGACCTTTGGCTAAATAAAAGAACTTGTGAATAGGACTTACACTAGCTGTACAATCGGCTATATTATACAAGAAGCTAGAAGCGAATAGTAGCACAGTGAGTTAATTTGCACTTACTAACATGCATGACATCTATTTCAGTTGCATTTTATATTATCCACTGTTTTAAACTGCTTGTCATTGACCAATAAACAAATTTTGAGACAAATCCCAAAGCGTATACATGCACTGACATAATTTAGGATTATATAAACATGGCAAACCAAGGCCTACGTACAGCCGCATGATAAGCTGCATGATAATTTCACTGGTAATGTGGTGATTAAAATGAAATGAAAGATGATCATAGTTAATACTGATCTTACTTCTTGGACCTGCTGGACTTGCTGGCTGAAGACGAACTCTAGTGTGGCAGAACTTAACCACTGTGAACAAGGCACTTTACCACACTGTTCACATGTGAGTTAAGTCC
This sequence comes from Trichomycterus rosablanca, assembly GCF_030014385.1. Classification (NCBI taxonomy): domain Eukaryota; kingdom Metazoa; phylum Chordata; class Actinopteri; order Siluriformes; family Trichomycteridae; genus Trichomycterus; species Trichomycterus rosablanca. The sequence goes on along the minus strand of NC_086009.1, from coordinate 6,069,440 downwards.
TGCTACTATAGAGCCAAGAGCCGAGCCAAATTAATCTCTAGTTAATGTGCATTGTTGTGTGTGTGTGTGTGTGTGTGTGTGTGCATAAAAACAGCTTTTGCATGCATGTACTGGCTCAGCAGGGTGTGCCAGCACCTTCACTTATTCACACGGACATGTTCGCATTCCAGCAGGATTAGAAGCCAGTGTGTTTGTGTATAGGTGTGTGTGTGTGTGTGTCTGGGTCTGCCAGGGAAGTATGCACCGTCTGGGTTGCTTTCATCGTACCAGCCATTGGAAATCCCTGGCAATGTGATTCAGTCATTAAGGTTAAAAATCACTCTGCCAGGAATTCCCCTGGCCAGCAGCAGGGTACATTAGTGAGGGGAAATGGGGTGGGTGGGATTACTGTGTGTGAGGTCATTCTAGCTGAGGCGTTGGTCTTCAAGCGGTCCCAATAGCGCTGTATAAGGACTAAAGTGAGCAAGTATTAGCTTCTATTAATTTCAGTGGTGTTTGTTTAGTAGTGCAGTAAAACCCAGGAAGTACAGTTCATGGGTGCGCCATCTCTGGCTCGTAGACACATTTTCCCCGCTCAAAAAAAAAATAGGAGCCTATGATTAGTGTTCCAAATGTCATGTGACTCATCACTGTTGAAATTGGCTGGTGTCACTCCAACTAATATAAATAAATGATTTTCTGGTGCTTTACTGCATCTCCAAAACATCCAGCTAATAAAAAAACACTGAAATATAAACACACAGGGACCAGATATTATTTGTTAAAAATGTTGGTGCTGCAATGGATTTTACATTGGCTGCCTGGACTAACTGTCTTCCTCTGACCAGCCATAACCTGATACAAGGCGTGGTCGATATGACAATAATATGTTACAATATGTAAACCTTTCCATGATAAAATACGAATAAGTTGAAAGATTTAAAGTCTTGTAGTTTTGTAGTATCCTGGAACTATGGTACACAGGGGTTCTGGGACCTGGGTTCCATTATTGGGTAGATCAACACGTTTCGGGAACGGTGCTCTAATTAATAAGGTAGACAATAATACCATCATTCTCATGCAGAAAGAGGGCCCAATATGTTCTCTTGGACTTTTGGCTTTGGATGGCTAAGGCATAATTGGGCCAGGAATGCTCAGTCTGAAGAGAGTAAACAGTCTTTACTATATTCTTATTAAGTTTTTAGAAGGTCATAACTGCAAAAAACCTCCTCCTCCTACCACTAGTACAACCACCACCACTACTATTACTACTACTTTTACTACTTCTACTACTACTACTTCTGCGTCTACTACTGTCTACTTCTACTACTACTACTACTATTACTACTACGTCTACTACTACTACTACTACTACTACTGAGTATACTACTATGTATACTACTACTACTACTGCTACTACTACTGCTATTAATAATGAGAATAATAATAAAAATAATAAGGACACAAAGTCACTAATGCAAAGTACCATTGTGGCTACCGTGCAAAAAATCTCTCTAAATACCACCCAGGTGTTTGAGGTGCTTCTAAAAATAGTTATTCTTATGGCTGATCTTTGCTATTTTGCTAATAAACAATGATTAAAATGAGTGAATACTATTGTGAATAATATTAAAATAACTGACTGAAAGTCTGACTAAATACCCAGCTATTCTCACATAGGACACATGCCCTTAAATTTGATATTTTCTTATATAGGGGACAACAACAAATCCCCAATGTTTTCTCTTAAGTCTGTAATCTTTCTTCAGTGGAGCTCTCCAGTAGAACATTCCAGTAGATGGACTGGTTACTGCATTTTGCCTCTAGTTGAGTACCCAGTATAGGCTGTTGACCCACTGAAACCCTGATCCGGATGATTCAATGTTATCTAAATGAATAACTTATGAATATGTCAAATTATTGTTCAGTGGTACATTATCTACATAGCCGTAAAACCCTTATTTAGTATAAACTTCCTGTATGTCTTTCCATGCAGCAATAAATGAATCATACACCTAGCAAACCATTAACCTGAACAGAGCGTGCACCTTGTCTTTGTCAGGCACTTGTGGATCGTCGTGGCTGCTTTTTCTTTTTCCTTTTTCCTTTTTCCTGGGGCTTTACAAAAATAGCTCCTCAATGACAAGCCTAAATGACTAAATGAGGCCAGTCAGGAAGCAGAAGTTAAGCTCTGTTTTAGGATCAACTCCACTTTTCATCGAGTTGGAACTATTTAAGTACAGGAAAATCTGGTCCTGATTAAGGGCCTGATTACGAGAGGATAAGCAATGTGACCGTCGTCTAAAAACATGCTGTCTCTAACACGAACATCCAAGGATTCAAAAAGCTAATCATGAAAAGTTAGATTAAGATGGGAATCTTCAAATGTATCATTACATTTTAATTTGAATTAAATTAAACATAAATTATTAGTTAAATAATTAGGGTGCTGTTATTGTCTGCATTTATTCGTGTTTATAGCTTATGTTAAACAGCTTCACATGGGCACTGTGAGCTTATGTGATGAAGAATTCAAGAGTAAGCATGACTAACTGTGAAGACTACTATCTTTCTACAGATTTGGACAATATTAGCCTTGGGTTTGAGCATTAAAATGCAGTCAAATAAATGCACACAGATGGAATAAATCTGGAATAAGTTTGTCTGTAATGGTTAGACATAACTTCTGCATTGCAATTTTACGGGTCCGTAGATTTAAACAAGATACATTAAATTATAGACGTATACATGTATAATGTACACAAATTGTCTAGCCTCCCACTCATGGGTAAAATAAATCAACCCACAGAGACATTTCATGTAGCCCAGTTTTATGTTAGCAGTAGGAAATACTCCCCTATTATTTACTGCTCCAATCCAGACAGAGATTTGCCAAAGGATAATTATTTAGCTATGTGGCCCTAAACAAGTGCAAATGGTAACGTGTTCACATTTATTATTAAACTACAATGATTGTTTAATTTCTATGTTTATTTTCTAAGTCATTTTATTTGTAGAGCACTTTTTACAGTAGACATTGTCTCAAAACCCCCTGTTGAGCAAGCCGAAGTGGCAAAGAAAAACTCCTTGAAAGAAACCAGACTCAACAAAGACCCATTCTCTTTGGGTGGCATAGAATTAGAATTAAATTAAACAAACCATACATATAAAATGAAATTATATCTAACAGAAGTTATAACCAGAATTTAAGTGCTTGTTATTAAACAGAAAGCAATAAAAAGTATTTTTTGGACAAAATTAAAATATTAAATTAAATTAAAAAATAATTCAATGAATAAATATTCTAAATTCTTCCTCTTGGAAGTGAAGGCCACAACAATCCACCTTGGTTGAAGGAAGTTTGCAAAAAACAAACAAACAAAAAAAACATACTAAAAGCACTATAATATTGGCCCAGATTGATATATGGAAAAGCTAAAGACAGGAGGAGAAAGGCGTCTAATCTATTTGGAGAAGCAGCGCGAATGCATTTTCACTTTTCATTCACTTGCTACCATTAACCAAGTGTTCCTTGCTCTGATGGAGTGGTGTCTGGCGCAGGGAGGATCCCGACACTTTATTCTCTCACACTTGCTCCGACTATTAATATTTTCCATCAGATCTTTTTCTCATTTCCCGTTTCCCCCATTCCAGTCAAAATCATGGTTTTTAACACCAGTGAGCTCAGTCTTTCCCTCGACTAATGACAGCTTAAACAAAAAGAAAATCTAAATAAAGAAAGGACTTGAGAATGTCATTAATCTCACTTAAAATCCATCACAGTTCTGTCAGTAAGATTCATCACTCACTTCTGTTGGCACTGGACACACAGCACTTCCTATTTGTAGAATGGGTTACGACCCCAGCTAGGATGTTTTTTAAGCAAAGCCTTACATTGTTCCAATGCACACAAATTATTATATTTTTACCATCAGTCTGAAGTGGATAATTCGGCTACTGGTTTTATTTGTCTTTATTTGCAATGTTCGCAATTTACTGTCTACTCTAAATGTATTTGATCAGTTAATACAGGTGTGATCTTTGATCTTCTTTGAAGACTGACATTCTTGGTTTCACTATGATTATTCCTCATCATTAAATTCGTAACTTTAGCGGGTTGCTTTTTTAGCTTTTACTCTACGTATATGTCAAACCAACACCCCAATTTTGTGTCTACTTTTAAACCTCTAGATTTAGCTGTTTCTTTCTATAGTACTTTTTTGGATTGCATTTTTAGTCAATCATTATATTTATCATTTAATTTGCTGTTATTTATATTTTAGTCTTAGTAATAATTTATTTTCTTACCCATTTTGCCTTTGTAAACCAAACTGACATATGCATATAAAATGCTCAGTAATTTGTCTTTTGCAGCAGTGGAAATATGAAGGTCTGTGTCACTCGAAACCTTTGTTTTATGTTTTATGCTGCATCATCTTCCATTGTCATGACTAAAAAAAACCAAACACCAAACTTTTGGACACCCAACAGATGATCAAACTCATGGAACCATGAATGAGCGCTGATCTAATGAGGCCTGTTTGTAGGTCTACATAAATGTGTAGGTGTGTTCTCTCCAGAACATTTACCACTATTAAAACACTTAAAAGATAAAACAGGTGAGTCCTGCTATTCTTGCTCTTTGACTTGCATAGAAAGATTGAAAAATATGTGTCCAAAGATCTAAAGATGCGACTTGTCCTATGTAACTGCATTTTGTTTGTTTTGCCATAAATAAGTCTGAACATGAAGAACTTATAATTTGAAGGTGTGTGACCTTTTCCACATGAAACAAATGTCTGCACATAGTAATGCACAACATATATAATACACTATATATATATATATATATATATATATATATATATATATATTGTGTGTGTGTATGTATGTATGTATATCTATACACATAATGTAAGTAATATTTTATGAGTTTTACCTCCATTAAAAACCTTAATAAAACAGATTTGGCAGTCAATACTATTGTACGCCTACTGTAAATTTTGCAGGAATTTATCAGTCAAAAGGTCAAAAATATTTAGGCTTTCTAAATACTAACCTATAAATCTTAGGAAAATGAGAGTCATGACTCAACAAAAGCTGCCTGACTGTGGTCAAACAGTGTTGCACTGACCAGCTATCTGCATTCTTGGCTCTGGACGTGAATAAGCAACCATCTGGGGTTATTTTCCGTACATACATAATTGTGAACCACAAATATAGCAGCTGTCACAGAGTTTGTTAACAGTGGAGAACAGGCCTGTACAGTAACTGGGTCTTGAGCCAGTTGGAGATTTTAACCCATCTCCACCATAATCATATCAACACACTAACACACTACAAGCATATGTTCGGAGAAATGGTGTTTCTGAGACTGTAACAAAGCACGCTAGCCCAACGTTTCACTTCTTGTTGTTTTTTTTCTTTTATTTGTCACCCGTATTTATAATATAGATATTGTCTGGATTATATACATATTGGGTGAATTGGCTATATACATTGTCCCTAGGTGTGAGTGTGTGACGTCATTCATGACACTGCCCTGTCCATTACATATTCTCTTCACTTAATTAAATTATTAAGTGAATAAATAGGCTGCAGTTAGTTTGTACTTTTTCTTACATGTTTCGATGTAACAAACTTTTAGGTATGGTCCTTTTATTTGGCATGGTAAAAGCACACAAAGGCATTAAAGACAAAAAAAAGTCTTCTCATACATACACACACACACACACACACACACAAATACTTTAAGTTCAAGAGCACACTGCACTTGTTCCACTAGCACACTCCTTGCTGGTTTGTTTCAGATACCTTCGCACTCCACTATGGATTAAGGAATTCTTGAATTTTTACTAGAACTTCCTGTCTATTTACCACATCTGTATAACACTAACAATTATTCTGAGCAATTTATTATTGAAAAAAAGAACAGAAACATTTTCCACTCACTTAAAAATAAAACAGTCATAGCTTATGTTGATTTATTATTTACTGTCTTATTAATCTTCCAGTCAAAAGAGTTTGTGGGTGAAATTTTCTGTGATCAGTTACCATCATAGCTGTGGGGTTATGATCACACATGGATAGAATTACACTGCCAGAAAGCATGTGTAAAATGATATGACTTATAACTCTTTTGTAAAAAGTATCCAGCATTGAAAAGTTATCTGTCTGTCTCAAAATATTTCCTCCTTGTAATGTAATTGTCTAGTGTTTGTGAAATTTAACATCATTTTTTAGACTTTTAAGTTAACCGTTAGAGGCGAGCATGTTGAAATCATCTATGTTACTGGAGTGGTGGGCAGATTAGGTTGAAAAACTGTAGAGTGTTTAATTAAGGCCAAAAAAATATTTTAGTCTTTAGTCTGTTTTTAATGCGCACAACCACCTCAGTGAATTTAGCAAGCACTCTGGTCTTCCATGTATTCTTAAGTCACTTAAGTACCTGAAGCAAAATCAACTTTTCCTAAACTTAAACCTAAACCTAAACTTTTCCTCTTTAAGCTTTTCCTCTGAAAAAGGACCTTGGGTGCATTTTTTGCTCCCTCTCATCTGAGTTGTTTAGGCTGTGTGGCGTCTGGCTCTGCCTTACAAGCTCCAAGAACAATGAGAGGAATGTTTTAGCGTTCTGTGTGGCTTTGCTACTTCCAGAACTTTTTACGACCTCCGCTCGGTTAGGCCACAACCTACGTCTGTCTGACAGGCATCAACGCAAGCACAAAGACAGACACACACTCAGGCAGACAGAGATCCCATTCAGTGCCGTTCAGTGGACCTATTTACAGATGACCTTTCAGGATGATAGGAACTTCGTCATGGTGGACTGTAGTGATTCCTCTTAATCTTCATGCTTGAAGACTGGCATCTCATGCATGACCAACTAAGGGCAAACCAACCCTAAAATCTTGGCCTTGCTAAACACAATCTTTCTTATAACACCCAACAAGTGAACTTAAGAATATTCATATCACACACTTTTTAAGTTAACAAGAGCTCTGTCAAGTAAAATGTCTTAAGTCTTTTTACCACCTTAAAAAAATTAATATTTTAAAAGAAAGAGTTTAAATTCTTACCTGTTTGTGCACCTTCTGCCTACTTTCCACCATCCAACCCCAAATGGTTCCTACAAATTGCAGCAAGTCTCAGAGGGAGCGCCCGGCTGTCTCTCAGACGGCTGGCGTGTGTATGAGTGTGTGAAAGAGAGTCAGAGTCTGGGAGCCAGACGGGGTTAGAGCACGGGTGTGAGTGAGAGAGTGAGTGAGCGAGTGAACTAGTGTGCACGGGCGAGGGAATTCCGATTTGTATAACGTCAGAAGCCCAGTCCTCCCCCTCCCTTTCTCCCCAGCGGTGTAGAGTACAGGAAGAGGCAGGGTGCAATTACACCACAGTGCTGCTAATAAAAGAGCAAGTCTGTTTCCCTTCTTTCAGGCAGACAGGCTATAACACACACTCAAAATCCCAGCCCTTTATTTTCCCTGTTTGATGACCTCCTAAAGCTAGTCATTTGCCTCCCAGTCTAGTCAGTATGTGTGGGGGGGTCTTTGCTGTTTGATCCACCATAACTGCAGTTGGGTCTTTGTTACCCAGTTCTATAACCATGTTGTTAGTGTTGCTCTTAAAAGAAAAAAGATTTCAGCTGACACCCTAAGGCATTGTTTGGTTGTTACCCTAAGGGAGCTTGAAGTTTTTTTTAGCTAGAACACTATGACAGAACATGTGTTAAGCAAAACTTAAAATCATTTTAAGGTGCAAAGAATCTTTATAACTATTTCTATTAACCCTTAACCTTCATGTCTGATCTTAGTATGTAAATTATGTTAATAATCAGCTCAACTCTAATCAGGCAGGAAATATAATAAATGCTATTTTATGATAAGATGTTAAAGGAAGAAAAAATAGAGCTATTATAAAGAATGTTCAATGTTTAAAAGTGCACCCCCCAAAAAAAAAAGCTTTTTTATTTTTTGAAATTTTTTAAGTTGACCTTTATTCATTGTTCATTCATTTGAGTGGTAATTACATGATTATAATCCACATCAAGCAAAATAAGCTTAAATAATATATTTTGATCTTTAATGTTTAAACTTTTCATAACTGTAAACTAAACATAAAATATTAAATAATTATAATTATATATAATTGAAGAGATTAGTAATATTGTTAAAAAACACCCTAGTTTTCAAGCTTTAAAAGAATTTCCTGATCTTCAGTAAACACCCACCCTCCCTGTCGAGGGTAGCGGTGGATTTAGTGACTGTTCCACAAACGTAGGGTGAAAATTGGGAATAGATTCAGACAAGGGCATCATGCATTCACTGATTAAACACTTTCTCTTACCAAGGGGCAAATTAGAGTGACCAATAAGCCTGCTGGCATGTGGTCAAAAAGCGTAACCAAAAGAATTCCAATTAGATAATGTAATTAAAGGTGGGTATTAATCCAGGATAGCACTGGTGTTCCCTTCAGGTATCAGACATTTACATTTATTTTCGTCTTACATTTTCGGCATTTTATCCAAGGGCCCAACAGTGGCAACCTGGCAGTGGTAAGGCCTAAACCAGCAACCTTCAGATTACTAGTCCAATACCTTAACCACTAAGCTGCAACTGCCCTATAGACTAGATATAATATTTATACATGGCACAATTTATGAATTTAATTATACATTTACATGTCAAAGACACTTTTTTCAATTTTTACTTTACAAATGATGTGTTTATGGACGGCACATGTGAATTAAAATAAGAATGAGCAAATTTATACTCTGCAATCCCCCTAAAATCTAGCAAAGTTTAAATGAGTTAGCAAAATGTGCTTGGACGTATAGAAAATGCTGTGTAGCTACACAAGTCAGCATATAAAAATACTACAAGAAAGATTCATTGCAAGTTTCAGCTTTGGAAACTTTTAATGTGTAATGGTTATTGGGTTAGTGCTTAGGATTTGCTTGATCACGTGATTAATCCCCACCTACAGTTAAAATGACATGTATGACATGGCAATTTTAGGATTATAATCATTGCAATTATATTTTTATGATGATTATATGATTATTATAATAATATCATGTCATTATTATTAACCAACCACCAAATAACAGGTGTGCTAGAATTAAACATGGTATGAAACGCGTGGCATGCTTTATAAACTGCCGAGTCTATCTGCATTTTATAACGTAAGATTTTGTGAGCTTACTTTTAAAAGAACTTCTGTCAGAAGTTGGCCATACGTTCTCTCAGCCTGGATTTAAAGATTTGATTCCACAACCTGATCGTACAAGCAAAATAAACTAAGCTTGATGGAAGCTGTTGGATGATTGATGATGATAAATGATCTGTTATTTTAGTGTCTAAACAGTTACTTAAAATGATGATTAATAGAGTTAAAAAACACTAAATAATAATAAAACCTCATAATACATATTAGGATATTTTATAATAGTGGATAAGACAGTAACACAGCAAAGTCAGTGACACAGCGTCAGGGTCCTGGGGAACAGGATTTAAACTTCCTTTGTTTCAGAATGGGTGTCCTCAGTGTCCCCATATCTCTTACATCTCTTAACATGTCGTTAGGTAAATGAGTGAGTAAATGCGAAAGTGTCTGATCCTTCGCAATGAACTGGTGCCCTGTCCAGGGTATTATGTCCTCATGGCTAATGTTTCCTCATGGCACCAGATCCATCACAGCTTAGATCAAGATGAAACAGTCACTAAAGATAAATGAATAAACACAAATAGTTTCATATAGCCGGCCCGGGTTTTAACATTGCTTGCGAGTTTTCTGCACTCTTACACTTCAGCTGTTTGAAGCTGCAGTCGTGCTTCAGTGCAATTTGGGTAGATCAGGTTTTAAAGTCTTGCACACTGGCTCTTATGAAAAAGCTACTTAAACCCTGCACCTGTCTGCTGTTGACAACACACACACACACACACACACACACACACACACACACACACACACACACATACACACACACACACACATACACACACCCCCTCCCTGTGCTGAAGGCCCCAAGGGGAAGCCGCTCTTTACCGACAGAGCTATTAGACAGTTTACGACTTCCAGCACCTCCTCTCCTCTGTTCTTGCCCCTCCTTTCGTCCGTCCTACACTCAGCACCGCTCTGTCAGGCCTCTCAGACGCCCACGCCCATCTAAGTGCTGTACTTACGTCACACATACACACATACACACATGGTCTCCTAGCAACATGAAATGCACATGTAAGCAGAATGATCTAGGAAGTGTAACAAAGATTTCCTTTATCTGAAACATCAGAACTTCAGAATAGAATAGACTCTTTCACGTGTGTGTTTGTGTGTAGGTGTGTGTGTGTGAGAGAGAGAGAAATAGAGAGGGACACACACACAATGAGTGTAATGTTGCTTAGATACGTGCTGTAGTATCAGATGGCCCACACTGGATTGAGATTAGTTCCATGCGGAAGAGAGAAGGTTATGTTGTACTGTTTGTGTTGACAGTTCAGAATGTTGCTCTTGGCAGATGTGATGCAGATGAGGTCACTTACACATCATGACTCTTGATAATTCACTTAATAATCATTTGAGTTCATATTTAATTAGATGATTTATGATTTACATTCAGGCTTTCAGGCTGTAAATGTGTGTGTGTGTGGGGGGGGGGGAGGTATACATTTACATTTTCGGCATTAAGCTGACATGACACTTTTATCCAAAATGACTTACAGTACTGTGATAGTTATACCGTCTAAGCAATTGGGGGTTAATGGCAACCTGGCAGTGGTGGGGCTTGAACCAGCGATCTTTCGATTACTAGTCCTGTACCTTCACCACTAGGCTACAACTGCCCTCTAAAGTTAAATGTTTACTTACATTTGTTTAGGACATGTGTGTCATTTCAGTCTGTTGACAGTCACCCATCTTTATGCAGCTTTTAATTCATAGCAGGCGGTTTTTTATCTGACCGTGGACAAAGTTTCCCTCAGCAGAAGGTAGCAGTTTTTTCCTTGACTAAAGACCAGTGCTGTATATAATTTTACTGGGCGCAGTCTTTTTATATGGGCACAGAGCACAGATCCAGCAAATATTGACCCAGCTGATTTTCTAAAAACCAGCAATTACAGATTGAGAAGCTTTGTTGGACAAAGTAGTTTGTGTCCCCATGTTGGTATGTGTCCCACTTGTCCCGTCTATGTAAACTTTAACTGTGTGTGTGTGTGTGTGTGTGTGTGTATCGGTGTCCGTGCATGCTTGTGTCATGAAGAGTGTCAGTATGACTGTGTGTCTCAGACTCTGACTCACAACGCTATAACTGATTCTAATCTCCGCCTGAGGCCCCTAAAAAATCCAGTTTGGTTGTCATGACAGCAACAATCTAATTATACAGACATTCCTGAGAGGAACCAGGTCGTCTCTCTCTCTCGCCCGCTCTCTCTCTGTCTCTCTCTGTCTCTCTCTCTCTCTCACACACACACACACTGATTTAATATCAGCTTTTTTAATCAGCGAGAGGTGTTTTCCCACAACACTAGTACAGCACAGTTTCTATAAACAATACAATAACATTAGATGATCTGTGATAGGTGGAACATTTGTATAAGTTTCTTTGTATAATCACTTTAATTTATACCTAATTTGATTATCTAATTGAAATATTTGAATCTCTTCATAGGTAATGTCATATGTAAATAAAATAATACAGGATGTTTTCTTCATCTTATTACATTGTAAACATAGTCATATTCTATATCCTATTTACATAATAATAATAATAATAATAATAATACCTTACCACCTACAAACGTACACCTGCTCACATAAATCCCACTAAATTACCAGAAAGCAGTCTATAAGTAGCTACAGGGAGGACAGGAGATTCCAACGACATCTCTATTGTGTTGTTAACAATAATACTAGTATAACTTTTACATAGTAACTACTGGTTAACAGTTACATAACTAGTTAGATTGCATTGTTGGAACTACCTTTTGTATTATATAAAATAAACACCAGGGTAGCGTAGTGTGGTGACTGTGGGTGACTAACACCTCCCTGGTCCTCTGAACCTGGGTGGAACTTTACCTCCAGTCACTGAAACTACACTGCTTTGTATCAGTGTGATGTAATAAGAATCATTAAAAGAACTATATCTGTAGCTTATGTGATTTTAACTTAAACAATCCAAGTCAAGTCAAGTCAATTTTATTTATATAGCGTTTTTTACAATGAACATTGTCTCAAAGCAACTTTACAGAATCCAGGACCTACAGACCAAAAACCCCTGTTGAGCAAGCCGAGGGCAACAGTGGCAAGAAAAAACTCCCTTAAAATTACAGGAAGAAACCCTGAGAGGAACCAGACTCAGCAGGGACCCCATCCTCCTTCTTCACTTTAAGGTTCTTATAGAAATGTTTTGACACTTAGTCTGGGGAAGATGTCTGGGGAATCTGGGAAGAGCTGAGTTACCAGCAGTTTTCTCTCACCTCTTTAAAATATACCAGTTCCTAATTCAAATTAAAATCATATTAATAATTTAGTCACCAGGTTTACATGCACATAAGTAATCAGGTAACAGGAAGCTACTGTGCCTACAGGATTCAGAGAGTGTCCCCACACATAGTTTACTACTCTTAATTGTTACTTTAACATAAACATGTTTGGTGCATGCATCCTTGTTTGGTGACATGCATTTCCTATCATTTACATTTTCAGAATTTAACAGACAGAAGTACTTACAGAAGTGCTTCCTCAGTAAACATTTCCTTACTTTAGTTTAAGCAGACAACAGATTACAAATCTGCTAAACCCTGTCAAAACAAAAGTGTGGGTAGGTGTTTTTTTTGTTTGTTTGTTTGTTTGTTTGTTTGTTTCATTCTTTTCCCACACAGTATTTTATTATATATGTATAGTCATTATGTGGTACTTAAATGATTGGCTGTCTGTGTGAGTTAAAGAATTCATACATGATTTGAAGACCAGTACTGATAATAATAGCATTTAGTTTGTTAACCTTTTTTATAGAACGAATGACGGTAATTAATAACAGTGTTATTTAACAGATTTTATGTATTTTTGTCACTATAGTAAAATGCTATGTGATTATCATAAGCGATATGCTACACATGCTGAAGATAAGAATACAAAAAGTGTACATTGAAACACTTTAAATTCCATGTGAATGCATCACTGCTGATTAACATGACCACACATTAACATATCTTATAAACATATATTTTTTAAATACAGGTGTATTTACTCTACTATATACAATTAATATAAAAGTGTTAGACTCAGACATAAACTGTCATGAAGTCTTTTCCTAACCATGCATCAGATATCACATTTTCCTTTTATAACATAACCCAGACCCTTACAAACTATCTTTGCAGGAAATAATATAACATTGCTTAGCACACTAAGCCAATCTGTCAAGACAAATTGCATATCAGCACTCAAATACCTTAAGACAAAGCAACACACATCATAGGCATGCTACACATTTTTCTTTACTATAACAGCCATATTGCCTGGTAACGGTAGGCACACAACAGTCTTCAATAACAGGACATTAGTCATGTGCAGTGAGTTAATGACACTGAGATGCACTGAGATCATGTAACCTTACAGTTTATAATTTTATGTTACACGTTGCTGTGCAAAAATAATTTCCACAGAAAAGGATGCCAACATTGAGGGATATTTTTGTATTTTTACAAGCACACTAACAATCCTATCCAGTCCATTGACAAATTTTGGCAGTTACCTGATTATTTAAGGGCTTCTAACAGCATATTTTAACCTCATACCAAGAAAGCCTGCTTAATTTTATTTTTTGTGAAGATGCCTTTAATACTGCTTAGAAATCAGAATATTCTGCAGATGTATATTCATTTGTTTTCTATTATTTTGTCCAACTGCTTGTGTTAAATAAGAGGAAAAAAGCTTAGATTCAATCCAGACTCCATACTTTTACATTAAATGTCAGAATAGTAACAACTTAATTTGGGTAGTATGTGGTATGGAATGCAACCGTTACCGACGCAGGTTCTCGTTTTATTGCATCTTACAAAGTATTCCAGCTTTTCTGGAAATGGTGTTTTTATTTATTTATTTATAGTTAGTCATTTTTACAGGAAAACTGCATTTCCTGAACTTGACTGGTCATTTCCTGTGAATTTAAATGGTTAGGGGACGTGTCATCCATCATTCTTGCTTCACTACAAACTATCAGTTATTTTCTATATTTTTTATGTTGCACATAAGAATAACTGCACCTTATAACCCATAACGTGAACTGCACATGTTAATGTTTACAGGTATGACTGTGTGATTGTGTGTGTGATGAGGCTTCTGTGTAACCAAAGACAAATTCCTTGTATGTGTGAGCATACTTGGCCAATAAATCCTGATCCTGATTCTGATTCTGATTATTTTAGGTTTTTTGTTGTTGATTTTGTCATTTCATGTTTAAAATTCCACTGGCACGTGTGTATATTATCATTGTTTTAATAAAATTGTCAGCAAACAATATCAACAAATTACTTTAACAAAAATTACTAAGCTAAGTAATGTAACCTCAGATAAACAAACAGGCTGCTCACATAGATCGAGGCACAATTCAAGTCAAGGCACTGATAAAATTAAAGAAATTAGGAAATTAAATACATAATATGAATCTTTGTATTCTGAGGATTGGGGTGGGGAATAATGTGGCATTAACTTCAGAGATGGACATATATGGTTAAAATTGTTAATGGGTCAAATACATCCAAGGTATCCAAAGTTTCTGATGCACAAACTAAAAAAAACAATTAAAACAAGATTTAGGTCATTCTTTGAAAAAAGATATTGACTGTTTAGTGCTTTTAGGGATCTAAGAGGTAAAAGTCTACTTTGCAGTCTACTTTTGTGCTTTAGAAATGACCAAAAAGGTCATTATTGTTTGAATTTTGTGACTAAGAATGCCATGTAAGGTAGCTTGCATTAATCCTGCTGTCCATCAGTCAACTAATCAGTCAAGGTCCTATTTTATGTTATGTTTCTATTATTTTGTCCAGCCCTGCACAAAGCAGAGGGTGGGGGGAGTAAGCAGCTGAGGGGTCTTGTACCACGTAAACCACTACTGCTCCAAAACCATGTGGCTTTCTTTCTTGAGGCCCAGTGTGGGTTCAGATGCACTTTTTCTGGTCAGTTGTATGGGTTTGTCCTCACTCGCTCACTCACTCTCTCGCTTTCCTGCTCCTAAACACTCCTTCTTTCTCTGGTATTTATGTGTTGGCAGTTGCTATAGCTACAAGACATACAAACATTGTGGCAACAGGCAGGAAGTGTGCTGGAACCACAATGGCGTCACTGCGGCTCCCGCTCTGCGACTCCTCGTCCAGGCTCTGTGCTATTATCGTTAAGCCTTACGCACCCCACCAACTTTTTCAGTCTTACTGGTGTCAGTATTGCTTTTTCAGCTGTGTCACTCATTCATTCTTCCATTTCTGCTTGCGCTCGATGTGCCCGCACCTGAAGAATGAGCTGGCGTTAGGTTCTGCGTGGAACACTGGCTCAAACGTCTGGGCTTGTGTTTTTGTTGGTGCCTCTAAAGATCATTGTGGGTTTGGGTCATATAAGGATTTTAGAGTAAAAAGTTTAAAGATGGCTTTTATAATTTTAAAGGTAACCAAAGTACTTCTTTATTAAATAAACAAAACTAAAAATAAATACATTTACCTGTGAGTATCTTTTCTACACAATATGGCCAAAAGTATGTGGACACAATTTCTAATTATTAATGTAGTGTAGTGTTTCAGCCACACCTAGTGCTAGCAGGTGTATAAAATTAATAATTTTTTAAATAAATTATATGCTTCCAACTCTGTAGCAGCAGTTTGGGGAAGTTTCTTTCCTGCTCCAGCATGATTGTGCCCTTGAGCACAAAGCAAGATTTATGAAGACAGGGTTTAACAAGTTTTGTGATAGAAAGCTCTGACATTAACACAACTGTAATATTTGGGATTGATTAGAATGTTGATTATTAACCTGGATCTGTTTTTTTGTTTGTTTTTTGGTCTCTTATAAACACCCCTGACTCAGCCACCCTAACTGACACTACACTGCCTGGTCATAACTTATAAAACTGTAGCTTACATAACTGTAACTATAACATATTTTTGACCAGGTAAAGCTCAATTAACTAAACTTAGCATATAATATAATCTTATTTATACTCTAACGTTAATCTGCAGGTTCAAAGAATTCAGACACACATACTGGCTGTATTTTCTCATACAAGTTATATAAAATGTTTATTTTCAATTTACAAAACAAAAATGATATTGTAAACAGAGATTGTCATCTTTTTGTGAGTAAAATTAAGCAAATGTAAAGATTTAAAGAAGAAAAAAGAAAACTAGGACTTTTTGCCTGTACCTATATATTAGTTGGGTATTTTTAAATTACATTTACCATATATGCTTTGTGTATATTATATTGACTTACTTGACTTAGACTCTAGTCTAGGGCCGCACAGTCTCTAGGTGGGTAGCACTGTCGCCTCACAGCAAAGAAGGTCCTGGGTTCGATCCCCAGGTGGGGCGGTTCGAGTCCTTTCTGTGTGGAGTTTGCATGTTCTCCCCGTGTGTGCTTGGGTTTCCTTCGAGTGCTCCGGTTTCCTCCCACAGTCCAAAGACAAGTGAGGTGAATTGGAGATACTAAATTGTCCATGACTGTGTTCGATATAACCTTGTGAACTGATAAACCTTGTGTAATGAGTAACTACCGTTCCTGTCATGACGTTAAAATCCTAATAAACAAACAAACTCTAGTCTAAAGACTCTTAAGTCTTGACTTGACCTAGTATTTTGTGACTTGTTAACATCTCTGTGTTGCATGAGCGGACATAGAAGAGTATGGGGTTGCACTATCATCTTATTTTCTGTTGTTCTGTTTCGTTCTGTCATTTTTAATAAACAGAATCATACTACAGTACAGTCTTAAAAAATTAAGCATGCAAAAAACCCTAACAAAATACTTCAGCTAGTTAACTATTCGTAATGTGATCTAAGATATGCTAACACAGACCTAAGGTTTATTTCCAATACCGCTCGATACATTTTTGCTTTTCTTATACTCACATTTGTGAACTGAATTTATGATTGTAAGCATCAGAATAAAAAACTTAAGTTGTCGGGTGGTGCAGACATTCGTTAATAAAATATCTAATGTTTTAAGTCATAAGAACTAGACTGCATTAGAAAATGATTTTAAGAATATGCCGAGACACTGTGGGTAATGCTGTCACTTAGAGCATTATTAATTTGCAGCAGTGTGAGTCTCACATGAATGACTGAGCCTGTGTGTGTGTGTGTGTGTGTGTGTGTGTGTGTGTGTGTGTGTGTGTGTGTGTGTGTGTGTGTGTGTGTATGTATGTGTGGTCCTATTGCAGTGTGTTACATCAGACTCCAGTAATAATGTTTATACAAAATTCTTTTTTTTCTTTTCTTTTTTTTCATAGCTCGAGTCTAAATATATGCTACTGGAATAAACCCTTGAGAACAGACCTTCCTCTCCCCCTTTTTGGCTAAATATATCTAACCCAAACCACCTAACATCCCTCTCTTCTAATTCTTGCCCTATCCTTTACTCCTCCATGTATCTCGCTTTCATTCTCATGAACACCCACCCACACTGACACAGACTCACACCTTAACCAAAGTAAAGAATTTCACCACATTTATCTGTACTGAGAAAAGAACAGAAAACATTTTACATTAAATGCACTCATAATGAAAGTCTAGCAGGTTTGTAGTTCTCTATGTTGTTAGCAACAGTTGACAGTAACGTTATTATGTATTATTTAGTCTTATAGACAGTGTGATTTGATTATTTCAATCTGATTTTTAAAAATATTTTCAATAAAAACTGGAATCAGGTTTGGTTGAAGTTGTAGTTGTACGGTATATATAAACAAGTGAACAGAGAAATTACCAAACCACCATAAAAAGAAAATCACATACCTTTAAGATCTCTTTGTGTGTGTTATATTCACTCTTGCCCCTGCCTTGCCTTGAACTCTAGCCTAAAGACTTGTGACTTGACCTTGACTCTATCCTAATGACTTACGACTTGACTTGACTCGACTCAGACTCTATCCTAAAGATTTGTGACTTGAATTGGGTTCTAGTCTAAAGACTTGTGACTTGACTTGGACTCTAGTCTAAAGACTTGTGACTTAACGTGGACTCTAGCCTAAAGACTCGTGACTTGACTTGGATTCTATCCTTAATACTTGTGACTTGACTCTGACTCTATCACAAAGATTCATGAATTAACTTGCAATCTATCCTAAAGACTTGTGACTTGACTTAGACTCTAGTCTAAAGACTTGTGACTTGACTTGGACTCTAGTCTAAAGATTCGTGACTTGACTTGGACTCTAGCCTAAAGATTCGTGACTTGACTTGGGCTGTATCCTAAAGACTTGTGACTTGACTTGGACTTTAGTCTAAAGACTTGTGACTTGACTTAGACTCTGACTAACCTAAAGTTCCTAAAGTAACTAACTTACAATACAAACATCTTACACAGGTTTTGGCTATCAAGAAACTGAGTGTGTTGGCAGGGTAACATGTTGTATGTAATTAATGCTTTTATAATTACAAGTTATTTCAATACTTGAGTTTTCCTCTTTTGAATGAACCTAATGCACACTGTGATTTAATTAGAGCAAAACCTGCTTTGCCTTATTTAAAATGTGTCATTTAGGTCACACTCTAGTATGGCAGGATTTTAAGGCACTTAATGTTAACCACTTGCTAATGGTGTCCATATATTGTTCATTTTGTTCTTGTGAGCAGTTTTATCAAACTTTGTCACATTTCTATGTGTGCAAATGTAAAAATGGGAATTAGCAGCTGCCAAACACAGATAGTGATGCATACTGAAAGAGGAAGTGAGGTAGCATGACGGCATGGAAAGGAAAGATGATATAAACTATATGAATCAGTAATAAGCCTGAGAATAGGGGAAGCAAAAGTCTGACATCTTTTCCTTTTTTATACCTCTTTGTTCAGTGTAAAAGAAGTCAGTGTGTGGGTGACCCTTGGTGTTGATGCCACACTCACATATTGAGTTTAGTGCCTGATTTTAAATTCACTGTCTATTCTACCACTGCTTTGTCCTGGTCAGGGTCTTGGTAGGTCCGATTCATTGGGTAGCTCCAATTAGCCTGACTGCATGTCTTTGGACTGTTAGAGGAAACCCATATGGAGACGGGGGAAAATACAAACTCCTCACAGAAACCCTGAACCTTCTTGCTGTGAGGCAACAGTGCTACCCACCGAGCCACCTTGCCACCCTCTCCACATACTGTTCACAGTAATATATTTTTTAAACATATTATTATAAAGGCTATAAACAGTTAAAACAAACAAAATACTTTATAAAATCCTTCCTTAGTCTGAGGACCCAGCTGCTCCCGGTCTCCAGGTAATGTGTATTGTTTTCTTACCTCCCTAGGGATCATAAAAGCAGACACGTCCTTATCACCTGTTCATCAAGCCACAGATCTGTGGTAACATGCCCACTGGTGTCTGTTATCATCATGCTTCAACTGAAGCATAAACTACACCAGGTCTTTTCAGTTCGAGACCTGAAAAACCTCAAATAATCATTATGGTATTCTCTTTTAACCCTTTATTACACTGCTTTGTTACTCAATGCAAATTTTCACCCAGTAATTAGGTCTAACATTGCACAACAGCTAACCAAACTGGAGTGTACTGAAGGCTAACGTGTTGTTCTACTGTACCACACAAACGCTGCCTTCACTGTCAAACTGTAGATCATGCAATTTTGTAAAAGTAATAACTGTCCTGTTTTCTCTACATGAACTCTCAGATACAGTTAAAGTAATCAGTTTACATACATGATGGGACATTACACTATATGGCCAAAATTAAGAGCTTGTTGAACGTCCCATTTCAAAACCATGGAAATTAATTTAGCAAACCACGTCTTTACAGACCTAGATTTGGCCCTTCTTCAAACTGTTGGGGAAGCATGTTACGACCCAGTCTGGGGGAACGGCTGTAAATGAAGTAAGGAAAACCAAATATCTTCTGCTACTAGTGTTATTGCATAATATAGGCAGTAAAATTACAAATGTAAAAATGACACGTGTGCACCCAGGTGGTGCAGCGGGATATTTCGATCCCCAAGTTCAAATCCCAGCTCTGCTACTGGTTGGCTGGGTGCCCCCTAGCAGACCGAACTGGCAGTCCCCGCACCAAATTGGCCACTAGTCTGCTGGGTGAGAAATACCGAACTAAAAAAGTGGGTGGGGTCGACGCAGTGTAAGAACCCTGCTTTGCAGCTCGAGGCGCCTGTACAGAAGTGGAGGAACGCAGAGATCACAGCATGACTCTCTGTGTGGGAGACTGGCTTCACATATGAATCTAATCAAAGTATAGGGGAATAAGAAGGGGTCAGTGGACTGCACACACGTTGGACGGAGCATGTGCCAGGCGAATATACCCTCCTCAAACATGATCAGGGTCCCTAGCAGTGAAAGAATAATTGAATATATTAAATTAGGAGAAAGGTAGAAAATGCATAAGAAATGACAAACACAGTAGAAGCACTAAGACTTCCAACTTTCTAGTGTTTAATTTGTTTGAAGGCATCTGTAGCATACACTAAGAATATAGTACAAATAGGACTGAATGCTTGACCCCTACCTCTGAGGAATTCCAGTGGCTATTTTATGCAGGGCAATTTTGCCTGCATGGCTCAAGTCTACTTGTCATTGTCATTCTAGAAATTATTATAACAAATCACCTTTATATGATGGAATATTTCCATTCTGTTGGGTTTGGTCTCTTCCGGAATGACAATGATTTAATCCACAAGCCACAAGAGGTCACTTAATGGTTTGATTTATGAAAATCATGGTATAACCTTCAGAGTTACCACATTTTCACCTACTAAAACACCCATAAGATGAACTAATCACCTAATTCTATTTTTAAAAAATGGTGTTCTATCTCTTCACTACAGCTTTAAAAGTGTATATCCTGCCATATTAAAGCTGTCCTAATGGCTTGTTCTGACCAAATGCCTTTAGTGAATTTATCTTGGTGTTCTTTTTTATTCCTCAGTTTTATACCCAGAAAACACCAGTAATCTAATCTAAATAGCTGAGCTAAGTAGAAATGTTTTAAACCACTTATAAGCCTGTAATCTGTTCACTTTTGCATACACAGTCTAAACAGGAAATTAGCTGGGAACAGAACTAGGTCTTGACATGATATGTTGTTTAGGGTTGCATGTGTGAAGGAGTTGCTATAATTAATGTCATGCTTCTGGAAACTGAAAATGTCACAATAGCCTAAAGCTACGACATCTTATGTGCATCCTGACCTAGCTCTTGTTATTACAATGCAGCTGCAACTATCACATTTAGGTACAAGTCTAAATTTAATTTAGGTGTCTTGGAAGTACAATGTTAGCCAGAACCTGAATTAACCAGGTCAGCTGAACTCGAGTGTCAATTAGACGCCGAACACAACGCAGTGGTGAGGTAAACAAAGAGCTAAGCTAGCAGGAAGCTACTAAAGGAAGGGGAAGGTGCAATAAGAGCGGTTGAACGATACGTTTGTGCGATTTGACACAAACGAAGAATGAACTGTTTGCTGTGTAAACTTAGGTGTGAACAAACTGGGTGGGACCGTTTCCACTCCTTCATTTCCACTTCTCCATTTCCTCTCGCTGGGAGAAGATATGAGCAGGCCTCTCTGCTTTGACCAGTCATTCTGTCTCTCAGTGTGTAGTTGTCCTTATTTGGCTCCAGGGAGAGTTTCCCTCCTGACTGTGACTCACTGCTCCTCTGACTCATGTGCACGCTAACAAAAACAGCCTTGCGTCTCTATGGAGACCCAGACTCCTGCCCTCTGTTCACCCCTCGCTCGCTCCCTTCCTGCCCACCTTTCCTTTTCCCGCACTGGGCACTGGGGTGTATGCCAGCCTCTGCCCTTTCTCCACCTTTAGGCCTGAAGCCTATAAGCACAGGAGTCAGGAGTCAAGATACGTATGTTTTTTGTCAGAAAAAAAACCCTTTCACAAATTCTAGTTTGTTTATAAGTTTATTGTGTTTTATAAAAATATGAAACAATTTGCTGGGTCAAAATGAAAAATGTATAAAAAAATAAATGAAACAAGCTGCTTTAGATAGCTATCAACAAGCTTTTTGGTCTTCCTTTATTCTCCATCTACTTTATGCAATGCTTCAGTTCAAGTGGCACCAAACAGCCCTAGAGAAAAATAAATAACATTACCAAACACATTAAGAATTCTGCATTTAGTATATAGCAATCAGGGACGTTTGGGTGCCGGTTCGGGAAAACACACTAGCACACCAGTGCTGACATCTCAGCCGTGCAAGTTCAAGTATCAATTCTGCTATTGGCAGGCCCGGGTGCCTATCCGGACAATGATTGGCTCGTTCGAAGATGGGAGTGCCATTGGGATTCCTCACATTGCTGCAATTGCGACCTCTGCTGGCTGATCAGTGCTAAACCATTCTTAAATAATAACAATATCCCTATATTGCTGGAAATATTACATATAAAAGTCTTTGGCAATACTCTTTTAAAAGCACATCAAAAATTTTGTGCCACCTGAAGGTTTAAAAAAAAAATCAATTCTTTTTAATTATGTAGTGCGTGCAGCTGGTGAAACAAGTGCTCCAAAGCCACAAGTCCTAGGTTGGTCTGTTTTAAGTGCATACGTGCTAAGAGGCTGCAATGAATTTGATATACAGTATTTATACTCACACCTATTGGCCTACAAAACAGAAGCAAAGTGCAAACTGTAAGTGAAACCCCTTGTTTTTTAGATGCTCAAAAAGCTCTTTCAAATCAGACTGGCAGGCCTGAAGTCAGATTTTCTTAAATACTTTGAGGAAGGATGTGTAACCAGCACGTACATGCCTTTATACCTGCTCTGAGGTTCTTCATCTTCCATAAAACTTCCGATGTGTAGGGTACACTTGTGCTCAGGTGTGTATGGAACACCTATGCTCAGGTGTGTATGTGCATACCTGGCCAGTTGCGTAAACACCGAGCTTTGTAGTGTCTGTTATCATGGTGACAGTGCTGGGAGTGAAAGCTATTTCATCACAATCGTGAGTAAGTAGGTTCATATCGAATTTATCTGTGACAGTTGAATGACAAACTGGGAAAGTAACAGTAAAAGTTAAAATTTTACTACTGCTGTTTAAAGTCATTTATTTACAGAAGGTTAAAGATAACTTCCTGGCATTAATGATGTTGTTCATTTATGTTGAAGTATGAGAAATGATTAGATTTCTTAACTACTTGACTTTCACTTTCATTAATGTTACCTATGGAATGATCGTGTGGCAACAGTTTGGGAAAGGGCATTTGGGAAAGTTCCTGCGTGACTGTGCCCATGTGCGCAAAGTAAGCTCCATAAAGTTGAGTTTGGTGTAGAGGAACTCCAATGAATATATTTGGAACTGATATGAAGTACTCTTTCGAGTTATGTGAAAATGTCCAAGTGTTAGGCCCACTTAGTTTTTACCATATAGTGTAAATGCTCAGCTATCATTATAAATACAAACATAATTTAGCCATATAAATTGAATTCTCAATTACATGTATAAAGCTTTACTAATTTTCATATTATAATAATATACACTGTGGTATAGTGAGAATAAAAAGTAGTACAAGGTACAGTTGCAGCATGTTGATGTGCAACTTTTGATTTACTGTCTTTTAATTCACCATGTCATAAATCACTTAGCAAATGACTTCACTTTCACACCAGCTCACCACAGAGCTAAAAAGTTAGCTCGTGGCATGCTGTGACATTAGCTGCCTGACTTGCATATCATGATAACAGTTTGTTCAATTTGATATGTCGCCCAGCCCTCAACACTGCTTGCTAAACTCGCTGCCCTTTGGCTGACCTTTTTAATCTGTAACTGAGTACCTGTTCCCAGGCTTTCACAATAAGTGAATAAAAAATTAATAAATGCTCTTGTGGCCGAGACCTTCAGAGGTCACATCCTGATTCACCTGCCTTTGTGTTTAACACCAACATGCTATCTCACAAGCCAAATTAATATTTGATTCATCAATACATGTGAGCGTTTTGTTATGCAGAATTTTCTGACCTCTGCATACCCTGGATTTAGGCAGCCTCTAGCTTTCTGATTCTCTAAATCAGCACTTGTTAAACTCAGGTGACCCAGATTTACACATTATTGGCATTTAGCAGATGCTTTTATCCAAGGCGACTTACAGTACTGTGACAGTATATTGTCTAAGCAATTGTAGGTTAAGGTCCTTGCTCAAGGGTACAACAGTGATAACTGGCAGTGGTGGGGCTTGAACCAGCGACTTTTTGATCACTAGTCCAATACCTAGTCCAGTACCTTAACCTCTAGGCTACAACTAGTCCAGTACCTTAACCTCTAGGCTACAACGGACCAAGATGAAACACTTAAATGTGCATTAAATTAGGTGTAATTTAAATTAGGTGTCTAAATTGACAGAGTAGGTAGGCATACTGTCCTTATTGGTCCACATAATTCATTTTTTCTATTTTTACAAAGCGTGGTGCAGCAAGTGACTAAATATCACCGACACCTTTAATGCCTCCACTGCTAAATCATGTGATTTTCATGCTGAGTCATTCATGGACTTTTTCAATGTTAAGTGCATTAGTAAAAATTTACCCTTTGACAGAGAGATCACAGTACATTTAAATGCTGATAATGCTATAGCTGTTAGATTCCAGGAGTTCAGAGAGCAGAACTGTCCCTGCTTTCTAGGTAAAATGACGGTTAATCAAAGTGATGTGCTTATTATAGCCACGTGTTAACTCATGTATAAAAATAGGGCAGTTAAAGAAGTATTTGAAAAGCTGATTGATAGCTGCATGGGTCTTAAGGGAAGCACGTTTGCTTGGTCTCTCCCAGATTGGTAAAGGTTGGTGATATGAGAAAACTAGCAAGATGGTTTAAATTGTGACGAAAAGCATTAATGTATTACTTTTCATCATTCTTTGCTTTTTAAGTACTCTATTCCTAAATGGTAGGTACAATTTAACAGCATTTATCAGCTGTTGGAGCTCTGATGATAAGCACTTTATTAAGCAAGATTTCAAAGCAGCATGACACAACTAACCAATGACAATTTAAAAGGAAAAGTTTTTTTCCTTTCCTTTGAGATTTATCAAATATGAAGAAATGGCATCTGCACAGAGAAACAGTGATTGCAAGATGAATCTGCTTAACCAGTGTTGTAATTATTTTATTGACTGTAATTTGGAGCATTTAGCAATAATCCTACAAAACATCCATTTATGTCTTTGAGCCAGTCTTAAACAAAGCTATAATTTTTTAGCTTTACAAAGCTGTAATCTTTTGAAAAAAGTTGGAATAAATGGCCATTTTGGGAGAAAAACTGGTGTAAGGTACACAAAAGCTGGACTCTGGATGAACTGTTCTGAAGGCAGAAACAAGTCCTACTTCTTAAAAGAGTTTTGAAATAAATATTCTGTTTTTAATATTTTCTTTGCCGCCTATATGACAGGGACAATTTAGAGTAGCCTACTAGCATGTTTTGGCAAAGGGAGGAAACCAGTGTACCTGAAGAAACCTACACAGACAGTAACCAGAGGTATGAATTGAATCTAACACCACCACTACCTTCTCTGTAACAATATAGATCCACATACTACAAAAGTTAAATACATTTCTCTACACTGTCAGCATGTAGGAAACGAATGTCACACTTTATTGAAAAAAAACAAACATCCTGGCATATATTCCCATAGTAAATAATCACATAGCTTAAGTCTAAATGCATACATTATCAGGAATGGAGACACAGATGTTTAAAAAAAATTACTGCAAACACAGCGATGTTAGCAAACATGAAAAAACATAGAGAAAAGGTGATGTACATAGTACAGGGTAAAATATGTGTTCTATATATGCAGTCTGCTTGTTGGAGTTCATCTGGTCTTGCTTAATGATCCTTAAGCATAGCTGGAACTTTGGACCAAAGTTTAAGCATTCAAGATATTAAAGACACTTCATCACCTTGTTATGCACCACAACTTGACTGTCATTTACTTTGTCATTTACTTCATTTTTAACTTCTGAACTATAACAGAAAGTTACACAATGTTGAACTGAAAAGTGGTAATAACAAACACACTTTTATTCAATGTATAAATCCCAGACTTGTTTTAGATCAGTGGTTTTCATCATTAGTCCTTGAGACCCAGTGTCCTGTAGGACTAATGATGCTTTTAAAGCTTTCTCTGGTCCTAGCATACATGCTGCAGCTAATGTTGGGTTTGAGAATTAGCCCACATGGTTAAAGACTACAGGGAAGTGAAGCTTGAACATAATTTCAATATAAACATTTAAATAAATGTTTCCCTCTAGTGGTTGAAACTTGTGAGTTTAGCATCCATTATTACAGCTCCTGCAAAGTGGAAACTAAATCTGTTTCAATGGTGCCCTCTATTGTAAGAAATACTCTAGCACAGTGGCTAAAGGAATCATGTCTAATGTTTTTAAAACGTTTTTTTCCACAGTGCACGACGGTTTAAGTATTTCTATCTGAAGAGAACAGATGCCATTAAAAATTATGCCAGTTTTACATGAGCTGTCTATGCATAATCTAAAGTTTATTTCGACCCAGCCAGCACTGGTGCTTGCTAGCATTGAGATTTGGTTCAAAGACAGTCAACAGTACAACATATTTTGGGACCATAAATCAAGAGCATAACAGAATTAAACAGAGTTAAACAGAATCACCCTTTACATGGTGAGATAACTTAAGGGTGGTTTATGGTCTAAAAACTTCGCCACACACACGCTTAATAAGAAGTGGATTTGCTCAGCATTGTAGTCTTGATTGTAGTCATGACTAACATAAAGATGTCACATGAGTGACCAATGGGTAACCCTCTGTATTTCAATAGGCACCTCTGATCCATCTGAACTGGCATTATTTGTACTGGCATCCAATCCCCTCAGCCATGGCCCTAATTTTAAAGCTTTGAATGTATGTTTATATATTTTCTGGTAAAAGTGGTACACCTTGGAAAGATAAGTCTCTGTTGTTCACCAAGGCTGAGAAAAACCCCAACAGTGCTTCGTTCTGTAGAGCCGTGGCTTCTTTTTTGCATGGCAGCCTTTAAGCCTAGGCAATAGAAATCTTGCTCGACTGTGGACAGTATCATCCACGTTCCAGCAGCTTCTAATCAATAACATTTAATCAAAAAATTCTGTAGTATTCCTTTAAGTCATCGTATTACACACTTGTTTGTGCTTGCACCTTGACATTCTTAAAAATATAGTCAATAAACCTTTAGATTAATGGTAATGACCCAACAGTGGCACATCCCTTTAATATTGTGAACGTTTTGTTGCATAAGAATAGGCTTAATAGTTTTCAATTGCCTCTTCATTGCAGGTAAAATCACATTATATCCCTCTAAGGTAATACTGATTGACAAAACAATATACATCACATTAAATGGGTAGGTCCACCTTAAAGGGGCAATTAAAAAGAACATAAAAAATTTCTTTTTTATGTAATAAAGTAGAGAAGGTTGCTGCTGAGACTAAAGCACAAATCCTACACATTCCAGTTTGCTTCTTATCGTTTGCACTTTGAATTGCCACTGTGTATGAAAGGTGCTATACAAATAAACTTCCCTTGCCTTGCTGCATTGGAACAGCTGGAATGTAGTTTTTGTGAAAATCTAATGTTTGCTGGTGTTTTATATCACTGTTAAAGGGAACAGCAATAAAGCGCAGACATGCTGTGTAATGTCAATGGTTGAAAAAGTAAAAAATAGCAGCATTTGTCCTTTTATGAGAAAAAAAAGCCATAAAAATTGGACCAATGATGTAATTTCGTCTGCATCTTGCAGAGGGTGAACTCAACTCCCAAGAATGAATGTGGCAGCATAACCAAGAAGGAGCATGACTTATTATCACAAACGCAGTGGAATATAACTTCTCACCCCTGCTGGACACAGAAATAGTAAATTTTTCTTTAGCTTTATCTTATAATTGTATTTGAGGAAATATAATACATGCTTTTTTAAAGCTCTGACATCACACAGCAACTGTAAATGTAAAATGGTTTGCCTTGCAAAATAGATGTAGCAGCAGCACTTAACATTAGCAATTGCAATAAGAAAAATTTAAGTTGCAGAACAGTTTTTTTTAACAAAAAGAGATTTTGTTGTCCTCTTCATTTCCCCCCCTCTTGTGCTTAAAAGGCTGGTGATTGTCACTGGCAGTTCTGAATCACACACAACTGTTTCTATTCTAGTTGAAGGAGAAAAAATGCATTTATTCTCAGCCTGCTTCTATTCTGCCTTATAAAAAACACTTTTCTTTTTCTTTTTTTTCTTTACAAAAATAACAGTCTCTGTCATCAAAAGCAGTCAGTTCATAAGGAATGAATAAAGCATGTTAGATGAGTCTGGGTCAAGGTTAAAGTGGGTGAAAACGTGTGTAGGTTCAGAAATTGCTGAAGAGCTCATATTTCTTGATCCAGTCCATCTGTGGTGCCTTCTTTTTACCCCGCTTAGCATGGGCCTTCTCTTTAGCCTCTGCCGCTGTTGGGCTTAATTTCAAGCCAATCTCTGCAAATGGGTCCAGTGAGTGGCTGTCGCCATCCTCTGAATTCTACACATAAACACACACACATGAAAGGAAGAATGTAGTTTCATTATTATAGAATTGTAAAAAAAAAAAAAAAAAAAAGATTTTTCTTTTAAAAATGATTAGCTATTAAAAACTACAGTGGTATTGTAGGTTTTCTTTAACAAAAGCAGTCAGAAAAATACAGACAGCAACAGATTATTTTGTTGTGCAGAAGGTTCTATAATGTCTGGTATGACCTTGTTCATTGTTGGTAATTATAATGACTTGAACTGGTGACATTGACCTTTCCAAAAAGGGTTTGTCTCAGCTGCCCTTATTACACTTATTCGACCGACATCAATAATTGTAAAGGGTAAAGGATGCTTAGAACTGCAAATCTTGCCATTTAAACCTTTGTCTCATGCATTGTTCTTAGATAATAGGACACTGTCAGTGTCATGTAAGCACAGCTGGTGAGTTGGGAGCCACAGAGCAACATCAGTTCTCTGGCTCTTCTAAATTGTAAGTCCATAAACATGTGAATGCACACAATTACAAACCTGAGTGCTGGTGTCCTGGCTGCTGTGGTCCCAGTGGGTCGACTGAGTGGAATGTCCATTGATCCGTGGACTGGGTGAGCCGTTAGAAATGGACTGAGCCTCGAAACCTGAGACAGAAACCACAAGTAAAGGTATTACACCAGTACTATTCATGTCACCTCAATCAGAACACTTTTTCAATGTGTAGGGCCTAGTATTATAAGCGTGATCAGAACATTTTAGTGAGATGATTGTACGTAATGATTTAGGTGTCTTTTATGTTGATTTTTTTGGCCATCATTATGTTAGTAATTTGTAAATAGTAATTTGAGCAGAGCTTAAGCTATAGTCACTATGAAAGTAGCATCATTATTAAACAGGACTCGCTTCATGGACCCTATTTTGTGCACAGAAGCACAGTCAAGCTTGAACATAAAATGAGTAGAATGTAAGAGTAGAATGCTAAAAGGTACCTTTGACCTGGCTGCTTGTGGGGGTGATGCCCAGTTTTTTATAATGCTCATCAGTCTCTGGATCTACCACCAGCAAATTTGTCTCATCCCCTCCACGCTTGATAAAGGCCACCACCTCAGCATGCCGCATGCCCTCTATGTTCACCCCATTTACCTGCAAATAGAAAGTAAGACATTATTAGATCCAGGTGAAATTATCAAGTGTGTGTATCTATCAGTCACATCTCAGGAAAACAAGTAATAATCTTAAAAATATAGGTCTGTATCCTATCTCAGATAAATGCAGCTTAAACGGAAGATATTGAGTTTTATTTATAGAGTTATATAATATAATATAACAGAATAGAATAGAATAGAATGCCTTTATTTGTCATACATACATATACAGGTGTATAGTACAAAGAAATTCTTTCTTCGCAAATCCCAGCTTGTTTGGAAGCTGAGGTTGGAGCGCACGGTCAGCTATTGTACAGAACCCCTGGAGCCGAGAGAGTTAAGGGTCTTGCTCAAGAGCTCAACAGCGACTGCACGGCAGTGCTAGGATTCGAACTCTTAACCTTTCAATTGATAGCCCAAAACTCTACCCACTATAAGTTATATTTTACCAATAATAGCAGGTATTTTTGGGTAAATTCTATATTTTTTTTCTACAGAGCATAAGCTTAACCTAACAGACATTTAAAGGTTTACATTTCTTTCAAACCATCCTGAACTACAAAGCTTTCAAACTGAAAACTGCACTAAAAAAGGAAACAATACATTCATAGGAAAGAAAGAAAACAATAACAGTTGGATCCCTGAATAGATGCCATTTATTTTCATTCTTTTATATTTTTACCATGACCCAATCACCAGGTGGCGTACCAGCTCTTCAATACATGAAAATAGGCCAGTCGTTTTACTTTAAACTGTCACAATAGTTCAGAAAGGTTGAAAATAAAGGCTCAGTTATTTTAGGAATAAGGACAGATGTTTCAGTTACATTTTAAGCCTCTTTTTCTATCAAATTAGTTTTCTCGTTTTCTTTAGTACCCACTTCTTTCAATCTCTTAGCAACCTGTTTGGAAGTAGGATCAGGTTCATGAGAAGAAAAAGCGAGGAAAATGGAACAGAATTAGATCTGAAAATCTAATCTTGGACAAATAAGCCATAACACAGTAAACAAAATGTGATCTTACTATAGGAGCGCTTTTATAAAAGACTATACTAGAACATTCTCAGCAGGAACTAGAGAGCAGGTAGAACAAGGCCTTGAAATATTGATGCAAAAGATGGCTGTTGTGGCAGTAGTGCAGGTTTCAGGTAACACTGGCTTGGTGTGTGTGTGTGTGTGTTTGTGTGTGTGTGTGTGTGTGTGTTTGTGTGTGTGTGTGTGTGTACATTAAGGTTTGGATAAAAAGGTTTGGAACACTACTTGTAGTAGTGTAGCTAAATTTCTGAATAGATTCCATAAATTTTATTACCAATATGTAATCACACCTCCAAATTTTTAAGATCAAGTGTTTGCTTTACCTATTGATAACAAGTGTATAAATCAAATACATAAAATAAAAGATGTGCATCCAACTCTGTGGCAACAGTCCAAGAGCCCTGACCTGATGACCAGGCCTTTTTCACCACTGATAAATAAAGTCCCCTGATATTAGTGTTCACCTGCAAACATGTGATTTAATAATCATCGTCATCTCACCTCGATGAGTCTGTCCTGTGGTCGAAGGCCTGCACGGTCAGCTGGAGAGCCTGGATCAAGGGAGCGGATGTACTGACCCGTTTTTGACTTTTCACTGTGCAGATTGAAGCCGTATCCCGCCTCAGTCCGAACCAAGTGACACAGTCTAGGGACGAGCTTGGACCCATTCTCTTGAGATGGAACAGTTGGAGCTTCCTGTGAAGGAAACACAGGGTCAAGTTAATGGATCAGGTCCAATTAATATGACTATCTATTACTTCTTAAATTCCATAGGCTAAAACATATTATTGGTTAAGTGGTGGTCATGTGCTTTCTAAATGCAAATATTTCTAAATATGTCCTAAATCAGATTCCTGCAAATCTTGCTTAATTTTTCTCATTTGATATTTTTGTTCTTGCCACCTCCTACACACCCTTTTGTTTACATCCCTCACTGTTTCTGCTATCTGAGATGCCAAGGCATGGAGCTAAGTGTGGAGAGAAAATAACAAGATTTTTCAGTCACTCTTAGTATATTAATAACATAACATTTGCATTATTCTAATATAGTGCATAAGAAATTTTTTTTATTTTTTTATTTTGCAACATATACTTCCACCTGTTTAAAAATAAGGCATAAGTCATAGTATTTCCAATAGATTGCACAATGAGTCCTGACCTTAACATAATATTCCTTAATATATAAGAACTCAGAATTCATTAATTTATTGTCAATAACCATTTTTTTCTGACGCAAAAAAACCCACTCTGGACAGGGTGTCAATTTATTGCAGGGCCCAAAATGGTAGATTTTATGTGGTGGTGGTGGTGAAAATACCGGGCTCTTGATCAGAGGGTAGAAGGTGTACCCCCCAAAACTAAAGAAACTAAAACTAAAAAGGAACTTGTAATAATCACATTGGCTGGACTACTTTTATAATGATGTACATGATCTAAATCATTTTATTTTATTAGTTATTGTTCTACATACAGAGAATTGTTTTTTTTTTTTAAAGACTAGTTTACAGACACTTGAAATCTCTATAAACATTTTGTTTTGTTTTTTAAGATTGCTACAGCCAGAACAACAAATGCATAAAGGAAGTCTAGGACTGCAATAAATAAACCCAAGAACTTCCAGTCCTCTCTTTTTTCATAAAGAAGTCAACATTTTGGCTGAACCCCTCCCCTTGAGGCTTCCCAGACCATTAAGATGTGTTACTAAATCAGATCCTGTAATTTTCTGTAATGAGAGAGCTTGTCCTAGGAATGCCAGAAGATGAAAACATGTTCACCATTCAGAGCATGTTAAATCAGGAATAACAGGAGGTTCCACTACCTATTAAAAAGCTTTAGGCTTCACTTTGGATACAGAGATAGCAAAGCTTTAGTAAGATAAACAAGAGCCACTACACAGCTGGTGGACATAATTTGGAGCCGCTGGTGTTTCTGCCAGTGCAGTCGTTAACAGTACAACCTCTGCTGTACTCTCCTTTACACAAACCCAATCATGACAGCATCACCTCTCATCTATTCTGTTTACCCATAAAATGCTTAAAGCAACAAGTGTTATTTCACAAACCTTTTAGTCTTACACTGCCCCTGTCCTAACTGTTTTTGGAATGTGTTTGTATTTTTTGTAAATATACACTAATTCCTAATTTGATGCCAACCCATCTAGGATAAAAAACAAATATATCTTCTTTATGCTTCTTATTTACTTATTGTCTTAACTTTTTGAAAATTGGGTTTGTTAGTTTTAAAAAGGAGAACAATTTAAAACAATAAAATAATTTATTTAAAGTATTAAACAGAAAAAATGCATGTTATGAAATAATGTTAGCTATATTTGTCATATTTACTGTGTTTAACTCTTATTTTTTTAAATGAGTATTTTAACCAATTAAAAACTATACATTATGTAAATATCAGACACTCACAACTATTTACGCTTGTTAAACAGCCAACTCAGATACAATTGGCATTATTATATACAGTGTATCACAAAAGTGAGTACACCCCTCACATTTCTGCAGATATTTAAGTATATCTTTTCATGGGACAACACTGACAAAATGACACTTTGACACAATGAAAAGTAGTCTGTGTGCAGCTTATATAACAGTGTAAATTTATTCTTCCCTCAAAGTAACTCAATATACAGCCATTAATGTCTAAACCACCGGCAACAAAAGTGAGTACACCCCTTAGTGAAAGTTCATGAAGTGTCAATATTTTGTGTGGCCACCATTATTTCCCAGAACTGCCTTAACTCTCCTGGGCATGGAGTTTACCAGAGCTTCACAGGTTGCCACTGGAATGCTTTTCCACTCCTCCATGACGACATCACGGAGCTGGCGGATATTCGAGACTTTGCGCTCCTCCACCTTCCGCTTGAGGATGCCCCAAAGATGTTCTATTGGGTTTAGGTCTGGAGACATGCTTGGCCAGTCCATCACCTTTACCCTCAGCCTCTTCAATAAAGCAGTGGTCGTCTTAGAGGTGTGTTTGGGGTCATTATCATGCTGGAACACTGCCCTGCGACCCAGTTTCCGGAGGGAGGGGATCATGCTCTGCTTCAGTATTTCACAGTACATATTGGAGTTCATGTGTCCCTCAATGAAATGTAACTCCCCAACACCTGCTGCACTCATGCAGCCCCAGACCATGGCATTCCCACCACCATGCTTGACTGTAGGCATGACACACTTATCTTTGTACTCCTCACCTGATTGCCGCCACACATGCTTGAGACCATCTGAACCAAACAAATTAATCTTGATCTCATCAGACCATAGGACATGGTTCCAGTAATCCATGTCCTTTGTTGACATGTCTTCAGCAAACTGTTTGTGGGCTTTCTTGTGTAGAGACTTCAGAAGAGGCTTCCTTCTGGGGTGACAGCCATGCAGACCAATTTGATGTAGTGTGCGGCGTATGGTCTGAGCACTGACAGGCTGACCCCCCACCTTTTCAATCTCTGCAGCAATGCTGACAGCACTCCTGCGCCTATCTTTCAAAGACAGCAGTTTGTCAGGATGTGACGCTGAGCACGTGCACTCAGCTTCTTTGGACGACCAACGGTCTGTTCTGAGTGGACCCTGCTCTTTTAAAACGCTGGATGATCTTGGCCACTGTGCTGCAGCTCAGTTTCAGGGTGTTGGCAATCTTCTTGTAGCCTTGGCCATCTTCATGTAGTGCAACAATTCGTCTTTTAAGATCCTCAGAGAGTTCTTTGCCATGAGGTGCCATGTTGGAATTTTCAGTGACCAGTATGAGAGAGTGTGAGAGCTGTACTACTAAATTGAACACACCTGCTCTCTATGCACACCTGAGACCTAGTAACACTAACAAATCACATGACATTTTGGAGGGAAAATGACAAGCAGTGCTCAATTTGGACATTTAGGGGTGTAGTCTCTTAGGGGTGTACTCACTTTTGTTGCCGGTGGTTTAGACATTAATGGCTGTATATTGAGTTATTTTGAGGGAAGAATAAATTTACACTGTTATATAAGCTGCACACAGACTACTTTTCATTGTGTCAAAGTGTCATTTTGTCAGTGTTGTCCCATGAAAAGATATACTTAAATATCTGCAGAAATGTGAGGGGTGTACTCACTTTTGTGATACACTGTAAGTATATACTTTTGGCCATATAATGTAGTTTGCAATTTGTCTGAGAATGCAGGCGAGGCCCAAAAACTGCAGTGTGCCTAGTGTTGTCTGGCCATTTTATCTGGCCCTGCAAGCACCAGTGATGCCACAAGCCATCTGTAGTTGGGTGAATATTTAATGGTGTAAATTTATGGTAAATTCTGGAACAGTTGGCTTGTATTAGCTAAATTACTTAACTAAATTATACTGCTGACCCCTTGTCTTCCTGTGTGCAATGTGCTGTAAGGTGTAAAGTCAGTGTATTTTGATACATATTGTAACAAGACTGACAGGTTTTTTTTTCCTGAGGTGAAAGAAATAGGAACAAATGTACATGTTTTCATATTTCTTCACCAGTTCTTTAGAGTATAGCTATTTACATTTGAATATTTTAACACCCTCAACCGGCATATTGATTTGCTGCTTCAGCTTTGTTCAACCAATAATGTATAAACATTTTAACTGTAAAAATAGGAAATGGAGTATTGGAGTGCTAGTAAATTTACCAACCACAGTTTTAACTTCAAAGCATTAGTTGTATATAGAGTTGGAAATATTCAACCCCCCCCCTCCCAAAGGAACCCACCAAACCCCTCAAAGAGCATTCAATTTGGCATTTATAACACTGCAGAAATATACACTTTATATAGATATATGCTGTGGTCAGTCCACAGCTCCACAATTCTTGTTAATGCATTAAAGGGGCGACTAAACCTGATTGGAAACTGTTATTGTCTTGGGATCTATGTAGAGAAAAATACTGGCACCTTTAAAGGTGTTAGCTGTGCTGATAATTTTCAGTCTGACTCTGCTAGCCAAGAAATTACTTTGTGTAATGACATATAGCAAATCAGAATACAGTCAGCTTACATTTAGTAGCTACTAAGGATGTTAATGATTAACAGGTCGTACTGTTATGTATGTATTGCTGTTTAACATTAACATTAGATTGAGCTGTTTTTCATTTAATAAAGCATCTCAATGTTATGAGTTTTTAGTGAGAATTTATCCAAATTTGCAACCCTAGTATTTACTATTATATCTTTTAAACTTATTCCCTAATTTGAGCCAGTTGGACACAGTTGGGGTGAGAAGAAGCTTCCAATAACTGACCAAATCTGGTTATCATTTCATGAGTGAACATTTTCTGTGTGTAATTTTACTGAGGTTAAATGCATTAGTACGGAGACAGAGATCTGACCCAAACCAGTTTTCCCCCTGACTCAGCAAAAACTGAATAAGTGCTGCTGCTGAGAAACTAAAATTTGGAAGCAAAACTGTTGCTACACAGCCAGGGAATTTGGGGCGTTTGGAATCACAATGTGTCTATACAGCTCCAGCATGAGGTTAAAATACAAATACAAAACAATCAGTTCCTACTAGGAGTTCCTAGGAGAAACAATCATTTCCTACTAGGAGAATACATTTAGGACACTTTCCAAATCCACACCCTGAGATTCAATCCTTTTCGCCTTCCGCCTCATCAGTACCACTCCCCGTCCCTGGCCACGCTGGGCATGGGACTGTAATGCATTCCTTTAATTTTCTGTCATGATGCATTGTGCAAAAGTTTGTCAGAGGAGGGTGTTGAGTGTGTTTAATGTGTGTGTGTGTGTGTGTGTGTGTAAAGATTTGCTAACTAGCTCCATTTAACTGCTGGTTAAATAAAACTGAGGCTTATAAATTGCTCACATCTGTAAACTCCCTGGAATAATCACCATTGTTAACACTTGTACGGATAACTGTGTTGTTTTTCGGCAAAGGACTGCGACTAAGCCAATATAGACTGCAAAAAGTATCAGCATCATAGACTGCTGTTTGTATTCAATGACGTATCATTACCATTTCGAGTTTGCCAGGTTCTACTGGCCTTGTGTTTGTAAAGCAAACCACATTGTTGATACCAATAGTCTGTGGGAGGAAAGTGTATTTCTGAATGGGAAAATCCAGGTAGTGTCACGTCACTTGTAGAACTGGAGTGCCCACAATCAGGTTTGACCAGAGGGGTGAAAAAATGCACTTCAATACCATGAGTGTAATTAGTACAGTGTGTCACACATTGTAGACCAGAATGCTGTGCTTCATAACGAGGCCAGGCTATATATAGCCTATTACAGCATCAGCAGTTTCCGTGTTATTAAATGAATGTAAGTTAAAAGCCAAAACCAATTTAAATACAATTTTGGTAGAAATTCAATGCATCATTGTTAAAAATAGAAGTAGGTTGGGTGTGTGTTTTTTTAAAGTGGCAACGAGTTACTCTCCCAGGACCACTACAGAGTAGGTATTATTTGGGTGGTGGATCATTCTCAGCACTGCAGTGACACTGACATGGTGGTGGTGTGTTAGTGTGTGCTGTGCTGGTATGAGTGGATAAGACACAGCAGCGCTGCTGGAATTTTAAATACCTTACTGTCACTGCTGGACTGAGAATAATCCACCAACAAAAAATATATCCAGCCAACAGCGCCCCGTGGGCAGCATCCTGTGACCACTGATGAAGGTCTAGAAGATGACCAATGTATTAGTTTTAGTATTTAGATCACAAACAGAAACTGAGATCTGGTTTACACTGAGAGCTCTTTTTAGCTTATATGAAGAAAGAAAGGAAAAACGGTTTATGTGACACTCACACTGTTACCATAGCAACCTTAACCTTAATAATAAGGTTTGTGCCTAGTTGGCAGCGTTGAACTGTTCTGTGATGAAAGACAAAACTTGGCAGATTTGCTGAATTTTAGATCTTGAAACTTCTTCTTTGTGTCAAGCATTTAAATATTTCCATTTGTTAACATTCTTTATGTTCACTAAAACATGCTTCCAGAACTCTGATTTATATCTTAATTCTTCTTGAGCTATGTCCTGATGGGCTGAGTGATAAAAAAGCATTTGACGCCACTTAGTTCAAATTTTAAACATTTTTAGCTCTTTGAAAGAAAATGTTGAGGACAGTGCTTTCCAAAATCAGGTGCATTCAGATTGAAGTACCGAAATGTCACTTTTTACTGAGAGGAAATTGGATGGTTGGATATAACCAAAACCCAGCAAAAACAGGTCTGACATAAGTAGAAAGCTGCTAGAACACAGGTTACAATGTCCACTGTCAAAAAAGCTTTTTATCACCATGCGCTTATAATGCACCACATCAAAGTCGCAGACTCGGACACAACACGACTGCCTTTTAGTTCTGTGCCTGGGGAACAATATGTGTGCTCACAGGAAGCAAGCTTTTAATGTGAACAAAATGACCTGCAGAGAGACCGAGTAAGTGTGATAGCTTGTACATACTGTTGCTTTCTGTTGGAAAAAAAAAAAAACTGGATCAGTCTGTGCATTTAAATAAGCTAGGTCAGAACTTTCTGACTTGGCTTTAGATGGACTTTGCTTTATTTTTGACCTATTTTTGACCTTTTGTAAGACTGCTGAAAGAATGTCAAAATAGCCAATCTTATAGGGCAGTAGAAAGTATAATATGAATTTAGCCATTATAAGAAATTAACCAGTTACAATCAGTCGTATTACTTGCAAAAAATAAGGCCATGCACAACGAGAATTAATGGTAATTATTATTATTTTTTGTCACATAGGAAGCAATTTTACTATTACACTGTTTTGGAACAGTGGTAGCCTATTGGGTAGAGCTTTGGGCTATAAATCATTAGAATCCAGGCTCTGCTATGCAGCCACTGTTGGGCCCTTGAGCAAGGCCCTTAACCCTTTCAGCTCCAGCGGCCCTGTACAATAATGCGCTCTGACCCCAGCTTCCAAACAAACTGGGAAATGCAGAAAAAGAATTTCATTGTACTGCACTCGTGTATATGTATATATGACAAATAAGGGTATTCTATATAACTGTACACCACGGTTTTATAATAAGGGTTTTTTTTCCTAAAAATGGGAGCGCACAATCAGATTTAGCTAACACTTAAATCAGCAGTTTGCATACTTATTATTATTATTTTTTTAATTGGTCAATTTAAGCCATCATATGGCATCAATAATGTCCAGTATAAAATATGAGCTGTAAATGAAGGCTATAGTATACAACCCCAATTCCAAAATTGTTGGCACTGTAGGTAAAATGCTAATAAAAATACAAGTACAAAGAAGGTGCTATTTGTTTCATGTGTTTATTTAAAGACTAAATTAGTGTCATTTAACTGGTTGCTGTAGCACGGCATGAATACTAATGTACTTTTCTTGCTGAGTGTTCTTTACTGTGATGTGTACCCTGCAAGGCCACTGTGTTCAGCAGTACTTTCTTTAGAATGTACCCGGTCTGTTTGAGGTCATCATTCATTATCCATGGTTCTGTCGGCCTGTGTGATTGCTCTACAGTAGTTTAACCAAGCGTGATATTGAGCTTCTATACAAAAACACAATGGAGAGCAATCAACTCAGACAGAACAGGAAAGATGCATGAGGCCTGCAATTTATATCACACAGAAGAACTGGTTCCATCACAGCGATTACAATATTATATTAATAATTTTATTTGTGCAGCTTCAGCATGTACTCTTTATTTAGTTTAATTTCATGTTATAATGTAACATCCAGTAGCTTTACTGTATGTGTACACCAGCAGGCTCAATACTCCTCAATGCTGGCACTTGTAATGTGGACATACTGTACATATCAAACAAACTGAGTGACTCAGGATTATAAATTGATAAATTAATAAATAAATATTATAATTTTTTTAATTCAACTTGTTTCACAGCTTAATTCACTTAAGCTGTGTGTTTTATTCTTAATTAATAAACAAATTAAAGTCTCAAATTAAAATGTCATTTAACGGCCATTCAAAATGAAACAAGCAGTTATAATGAAGAAACAGATCATACGCATTACAATTAGTTTATGTTTATTGTTAAAAAAAAAAAAAAGTGTAATATTTTTGGTCAAGCAATGTCTGACACACAAAAATGAAGCATTCATAAGTTGGGCATTCCAGAAAAACTATGTTGTCGTTTGTTTGGAACTACTTATTAAAGAAAATGTACTAATGCAGAATGTGGTGATGTCAGTGGATATAATTAAGCAATAGAACACGAGAGGGAGTGTGTTATCGCGAATAACACACTCCCTCTATTGCTTTTGTGTTCTATTGCTGTTCTATTGCTTTTATACAACAGTTTTTACAAAATAAAGAAAGAAAATAAATCAAAGAAGCCCTGAATTTCATATTAAATATGCTTTAATATTGACAATACCTTCCGCCAAAAAGTAGTTCCACAACGAATATAAAGTTTAACACTACAAAGCAGACATCCCAAGTTGCAAAAACTAATTTCAGGGTGGTAAGAACAACAAGAAGAAAAAGGCAAGAACCTCCGAAGGGGAAAAAAAGAAATAAAAAACCTCTCGCACACACCAAAGGATATGGGTGATAACAGAACTCTTAGGAGCTGCTAACTGGGCTATTAAGCTAACTGTTCGCGTTACAAACACATTAATGTTCCCTACATAGTGCACTAGATTGTGTATCATATCACGGATTTATGTTCCCTACATAGTGCACTAGATAGTATAACGGATTTAAAACGCGTTCGGAAAAAAGGCTGTGTTGCCTGCGTGCGCGTTTGTGTGCATGAAGCTTGTCGTTACTGGCAACGCATCAGCGGAGTAATACAGTTGTGGTGTGAAAAGACCGTGCTGTTATCACAAATATCAGCACGGTTAGAACGCTTCTCAACCAATCAGATTGTAAGGTCGGAACTAACTGCCATTGTAAGGTCGGAACACACTGCCATTGGTAACATGTATAAATAATTAATAATAATAATAGGAAATCTTCAGCTTTTCCTTTAAGTATTCAGTAGTAGTTAATAGTGCAGATTTACATGCGAGTCAAATTCAAAGATCCGTAGTGTTTCGTTTTCAGTTGTTGTGTTTGTCCCATGTGAAGCACAAATTCTGAAGGCATGATTAAGTCCCAGAAATTCAGTGAACTGGAAATGCATCTAAGCATCTTGTCCTGAAATCCCCTGTGAGCCACAGAACCCAAGGTTAGCATAGAAGAAAACTTGTCTCATTGATTTGACTGCAGCTGCAACCTTGGCAGTATTCAGTGCTAATGAACCTCTAGTACTGCCTGATAATGAAGTGGAGAGGAACAACGACAGATAAAGAAAAGGGACAGAAATGCTAACATAGGTGCTCCAATTGCAGAAGAAGTCATGTTAACAACGTCCCAAAACACTTTAGATGTTTCTTAACTCTAGCTCACAGGAAACCTACAGTCCCAAATTGTTTTGAGAATTTGAGAGGTTTACAAGGACAATAAAGTAAAAATCAGTTGTCAGCATTCTCTACATTTATTTACAGGACAAATAATCAGACGTGTGCAAGGGTTAGCATGTAAGCTAAGCCTTAAGGCAGCTGATATATGAGCTTGCATGCTTACTGTAAAGACCTGTGCTAAAGACTTCACATGTTAAACACACTAAAAATATGAGTAACATGCACATCTATTGGTACATAAAATAAAACATCAGCTAAACATCTGGGATTCATAAATCAAGTAACTGACAGTTAAAAATCATGCTACATTCTACCTGTGTTTCAGTCTGAGAAGATTGTAATTGAAAACAGCAATACTGGTTTCCCAGCAATGCAATGTAATACACTATATGGACAAAAGTTTTGGGACACCCCTTCTAATTTTTAAATTCATGTGCTTTAGCAGCAACAGTTGCTAACATGTGTAATAAATAAATAATATAAATGAAACTATATGCTTCCAACTTTGCAGCAACAATTTAGGGAAGGCCCTTTTTTTCCTCCTTATTATGATATGCACTACAAATTAAATACACTTGTGCAATGCGTGGAACTTTTGGGTACCAGTATGCTCCACTTCTGTGTTTCTCTTAACTTCAAGCAGTGTTTTAATACTTTTACTCCACCTTGTATCTTTCTTGCTATCTTGTTTAAGCAAACCCCTACTGTTACCATAACGTAAATCGTAAATCGTATGTTTAAAGCTGCCATGCCAGCAGTGCTGTTCCTGCTGGGCTGCTGGACGTGATAGGAATCTGCAGTGACTGCACTCACACTGTCCAGAAACTCACTATCAGCCTTTATTCTATCACACGCTGAATTAAAAGATGAGAAACGACTTACATTCTGCTTTTCATTTGTTAAAACTGACCTATTTAGTATCTGTTTCTTAATCTAATTCAAATTCATTTATCCTCCCAAAGAGGATGAAGGTCCCGGTTCCATCTGGTTCTGCTCAATGTTTCATCCCTAAAACAATTAGGAAGCTTTTCCTGGCTATGCTTGCCCTCAGCTCATTTTTCTCATTTTTTAGACCTGGAATCTGTCAAGATGTTTTAAGACAATGCCCATTGTGAAACGGGCATTAAAAATAAATTGGCCTTGATTTGACTAGTAGGGTTGGGCTGAATTAAGACACAGCGAGTCTCTGTTTACATGACATGCTTGCATTGTATGGAGTGTAGTATCTTTGTAAAGGTTTACATACTGCTGCTTCAATTTCATGTTTCGTAAACAAAAATAAGTTACCATAGCAGGCAGAGAACAAATTCCAGATGTTCACTTCTTTGTTTATTGGCTGAATTAAATTAAATGAAGTAATAGCACATGTTAAATGCAGAAAATAAATAAGAATTGTGCACTAGACTTTGAAGAAAATCACCACAAGTTCCTTGAAGAGAAGTGTTAGCTCAATGTCATTTAGAAATTTACCAAGGGGCGCCCAGGTGGCGCAGCAGGATATTCTGCTAGCACACCAGTGCTGGGATTCTCAGCTCTGCTACCGGTTGGCTGGGTGCCCTCTAGCAGACATAATTGGCAAAAAACAGACTAATACAAGTGTGGGGTCTTCAACCCTGGTTAGTAGCCCGAGGCTCCTGTACAGAAGTGAAAGAATGGGGAACTCAGTGCAAGCCTCTCCATGCACAAGACTGGCCTCACGTAAAAATCCAGTGAAGTATGGGTGAATAAGAAGGGTTGGTGGACTGTGCACACGTCAGAGGGAGTGTGTGTCAGGCAAATATACCCTCCTCTGACATGATTGGGGTCCCAGCAGCGAAAGACTGGCTACGCTAAACTGGTAAAAAAGGCAAACCACCAAAACAGTGGGTGTTCAAACTTTTGCACAAGACTGTGTGTGTGTGTGTGTATGTATGTGTATGTGTGTCTTGTTTATTACATTGATTTATAAAACTGTTTTCGGTTTAGAATAATTGCTCAGAAAACTTGTTTGTGTGCATGCTGGGCACTGATGACATAGGGGTTGATCCACACCCTTGTTATCAGTACAGCGCACACACCACTGCACTCTGCTTTGCTGCTTTATGAGTCCCTAAGGTCGGGACCAGGTAATTTCAAATGCCAGCACACACACACACAACCACACACACTGGACCCCCAGTTATGCCAGAAGCACATGTATCAAATAGCAGTGATGGAACGTCTGACACAGGGTGTTCCGGAGCACCCTCTCTCCCACCAGGAAACACGAGATGGCCAAACAAAGTAGAAACAAACACATACAGTGATACATAAACACAATGTTTCATCTAGTTGTTTTGAAACTCTGGTGCTATGAACACTCCGCATGGTTCACAAATACTGGCAATAAAATGTGAAAAGGCCTTGAGAAGGTAAAACATTTGACAAATCAATGGCCAATCCTTAACCTATTCCCCTCAAAAGTGCCCCAATGCATGTGTGTAATATTTTTGTAGTCACGTGCAAAGCAATTGAATCTACAAGCTGACACAGTATATCACATAACACTAACAAAAAAGCTCCAAAACCATACGACCTTGCTAAAAGCATGCTG
Source organism: Trichomycterus rosablanca (assembly GCF_030014385.1). NCBI lineage: Eukaryota > Metazoa > Chordata > Actinopteri > Siluriformes > Trichomycteridae > Trichomycterus > Trichomycterus rosablanca. Next base: position 6,025,627 of record NC_086009.1, on the reverse strand, counting down.
AATCAATTACCAAGAATTCTCAACAACTTGAAACATACAACCACTTCCACACACACACACAAACAGCTGAATTGAGCAAGAACATCTGGGTACATGGGAAAAATCTGAAGAGGATCTTTTCAGAATCAGACTGATTTATAAACCCCATTTCCATAAACGTCAGGACATTTAGTAAAATGCAGTAAATAAAAATTTGTGATGTCCAATGTTTCCACTGACCAACTTCATTGTAGTTTGTAAATGTAAACACATTTAGAATTTGATGCCTGCAACACACTCAACAAAGGTTGGGACAGAAAAGTGTTCAGATTTTCCATCACCTTTTCTATTAATGACACTTTTTAATGGTTTTGGAACTGACAACACTAGTTGTTGCAGTTGCTTTTGCTGCTCAACAGTCAATGGTCGCTGTTGTCTGATTCATCTTTTCATGACACACCACACATTTTTGATAGAAGACAGATCTAGACTGCAGGCAGGCCAGTCAAGCACACACACTCTGTTCTTACAAAGCCATGCTGTTGTTGCATGGGCAGAATGAGACCTGGCATTTTCTTGAAAAGACATCGCCTTGATGGCAGCATGTTTCTTTCTAACTTTCCAATATATGGCTTTTGCACCTTTCTTTGACAAAAAAGAGGTGTGTATGTGTATATATAGAAGGGACAGTGGTAGCCTAGTGGGTAGACCTTTGGGCTATCAATTAAAAGGCTGAGAGTTCGAATCCCAACTCTGTCATAAAGCCACTGTTGGGCCCTTGAGCAAGGCTCTTGATCTTCTCGGCTCCAGGGGTCCCGTACAATGGCTGACCCTGCGCTCAGACCCCAACTTCCAAACAAGCTGAGATATGTGAAGAAAGAATTTCATTGTAATGTACATGTATATGTGTATATATGACAAGGCATTTTAGGCGTTAAAGTAGGCGTTAAAGGCGTTTAAGTTTGTGCCATAGTATCTTGGACTTCATAGTTTATATATATATATATATATATACAGTGTATCACAAAAGTGAGTACACCCCTCACATTTCTGCAAATATTTCATTATATCTTTTCATGGGACAACACTATAGACATGAAACTTGGATATAACTTAGAGTAGTCAGTGTACAGCTTGTATAGCAGTGTAGATTTATTGTCTTCTGAAAATAACTCAACACACAGCCATTAATGTCTAAATAGCTGGCAACATAAGTGAGTACACCCCACAGTGAACATGTCCAAATTGTGCCCAAATGTGTCGTTGTCCCTCCCTGGTGTCATGTGTCAAGGTCCCAGGTGTAAATGGGGAGCAGGGCTGTTAAATTTGGTGTTTTGGGTACAATTCTCTCATACTGGCCACTGGATATTCAACATGGCACCTCATGGCAAAGAACTCTCTGAGGATGTGAGAAATAGAATTGTTGCTCTCCACAAAGATGGCCTGGGCTATAAGAAGATTGCTAACACCCTGAAACTGAGCTACAGCATGGTGGCCAAGGTCATACAGCGGTTTTCCAGGACAGGTTCCACTCGGAACAGGCTTCGCCAGGGTCGACCAAAGAAGTTGAGTCCACGTGTTCGGCGTCATATCCAGAGGTTGGCTTTAAAAAATAGACACATGAGGGCTGCCAGCATTGCTGCAGAGGTTGAAGACGTGGGAGGTCAGCCTGTCAGTGCTCAGACCATACGCCGCACACTGCATCAACTCGGTCTGCATGGTCGTCATCCCAGAAGGAAGCTGACGCACAAGAAAGCCCGCAAACAGTTTGCTGAAGACAAGCAGTCCAAGAACATGGATTACTGGAATGCCCTGTGGTCTGACGAGACCAAGATAAACTTGTTTGGCTCAGATGGTGTCCAGCATGTGTGGCGGCGCCCTGGTGAGAAGTACCAAGACAACTGTATCTTGCCTACAGTCAAGCATGGTGGTGGTAGCATCATGGTCTTGGGCTGCATGAGTGTTGCTGGCACTGGGGAGCTGCAGTTCATTGAGGGAAACATGAATTCCAACATGTACTGTGACATTCTGAAACAGAGCATAATCCCCTCCCTTCGAAAACTGGGCCTCATGGCAGTTTTCCAACACGATAACGACCCCAAACACAACCTCCAAGATGACAACTGCCTTGCTGAGGAAGCTGAAGGTAAAGGTGATGGACTAAACCCAATTGAGCACCTGTGGCGCATCCTCAAGTGGAAGGTGGAGGAGTTCAAGGTGTCTAACATCCACCAGCTCCGTGATGTCATCATGGAGGAGTGGGAGAGGTTTCCAGTAGCAACCTGTGCAGCTCTGGTGAATTCCATGCCCAGGAGGGTTAAGGCAGTGCTGGATAATAATGGTGGTCACACAAAATATTGACACTTTGGGCACAATTTGGACATGTTCACTGTGGGGTGTACTCACTTATGTTGCCAGCCATTTAGACATTAATGGCTGTGTGTTGAGTTATTTTCAGAAGACAGTAAATCTACACTGCTATACAAGTTGTACACTGACTACTCTAAGTTATATCCAAGTTTCATGTCTATAGTGTTGTCCCATGAAAAGATATAATGAAATATTTGCAGAAATGTGAGGGGTGTACTCACTTTTGTGATACACTGTATATATATATAGATATACAGTATATATATATATATATATATTAACAAACAGTCAGGTGTCTTGACAGCATTGGAGAAGTGACTGTGGATGTTTAAGTTAATCCTGACCAGAACCTTTATGCATGTAGTCATTTTAATGCATATCTATCTCATCAAAGAGCCCCGAGTGAGTGAGTGAGTGAGTGAGTGGGCAGTAAATACTCCCTCAGCGTTCACTGTATAAAGCCCACGCTGCCTGACCTGGATAGTTACATCACAGCCCTGCTGCAGAAGCTTTCCAAATGTTTGAAGTAGCTCATTTTTCAGCCAGGCAGTGATGAAGGAAATGTTACATTTAAATAGGACTTTCGATTTCGATTTTTTTTTTTCATTTTTGTGTTAACATGTTATAAAATATTAAAGATGTAGATGATAAATTCAGGTTAACTAGGTCACTTTTACAAAATCTGATGTGTGCTGTTTAGAGATTGATCATGCTTCAGGATTGTGTTGCAGCCAGTGGCACAGGGAACATTTTAGCGGTAGAGGGAAGGACTGGATTCAATTAAAAACCAGCAAATATGGGAAGCAAACATCACACAGACGGCTCAAAATCTCACAGAACTAGAAGACCAGGGAGAATGGATGAAATCAGGTCATCTTTTACTCACTTAGTTATGCACATTTATAGAATTTTTGACCAGGAGTGCCCAGACATTTGCAAATATGACATCACAAACAAAATAGGGTGCCACAGTAACACAGCTATTAGTAAAAATATTTAAATATTACGGATTTGTAAAAAGAAGTAAAAGAATCCTATGAGTTAGGCACACTATTATCATTCAGTACTTCCAAAACCTGCTGCATATTTTTGGAGAAGACCCTCAAAAGAAGAGAAGACTTCCAATGGATAAACTGATGATGATTCTCAATTTCTCAATTAATTCATTGTTTTTATTAGTGTTGCTTGGTATACCCTTACAAAATTATGAGGATAATGTTGAGTACTGTCCATCTCTGCAGGAGGCCACCAAGCCATGCTGTTTTGAACAAATGCCTAGAAAAACAACCCATTTCACCCTGATGGAGTGTAAAAACAAGGCTGCATGGAACAAATTGTGCAATAATAATAAAGCTGAGTGTGTGTGTGTGTGGGTGACATTTGAGTAACAAGAAAAAAATAACATTACTTTCACTTCTTATACTCTACATGACCAAAAGTATGTGGACACCCATTTAATTATGGTTTAACAGTCCACATACATTTGGCCATATTTTATGTTTATGTGTTATTCCCTTAAGGGGTACAGGGCTGACCAGAGCCAGGCCTGGTTTACATTACGCATTCCTAGTTCGGCTGAAGGAGTAAGACTGCTACTCTAAGAGTTAATAAAGGCAATGACCCCACCAGTGCTACCCGGAGAGATTGGGGGGAGACAGATACCTGCTTTCTCACATTCTGTCCCTCCTGTTAAACTGCCCTCCACCAACCACCTCCTTTTTTTAATCCTACACATATTTCAACTCCAGTCAGAGGCCCTATTCAGGGTCTGCCCTACAAACTCCTTGCTGACATCCACATCTGGACACAACACAGCTGCCTTTTTAGTTCTGTGCCTGGGGAACAATGTGTGTGCTCACAGGAAGCAAGCTTTTAACGTGAACAAAATGACCCGCAGAGAGACCGAGCAAGTGTGGAAGCTTGGACACACTGTTGCTTTCTGTTAAAAATCTGTTCAGGCATTATAAAAACTGATTTAATTAGGATGTGTTTTAGCTAGTAAGTACATATACAATCGTGTAAAATAACATACAGTGGTTTCTCATATCTATAATTGAAGTCAAGGGTTAACATGCACTTGCAAGAAACATATTTCAAATGTATTTCATGGCATTCCTGTGATTTGATTTGGCAAATATGGGCTTGTTATGAAGTTTGTTGTTGAGGGGATTTAACCCTACAAAAACCTTAATTGGTAAAATAGAATAGAACGCCTTTATTTGTCATATATACATATACAGACGTACTGTACAATGACATTTTTCCTTCACATATCCCAGCTTGTTTGGAAGCTGGGGTGAGAGCACGGGTCAGCCATTGGACGCCGCCCCTATAACATAGTTGCATGGTTATTGATGCATTTGTCAAGTATTTAATATTTAAACCCCTTCTTTAAACACAATACCATGTGCCACCAAATACATTAATTATCCTGCCAAGTGTCCTCTTTTTTGAAAACCAAAATGTGGTCACCCTAAACAACTGACACAATTCTTACATCTCAATTCTTAAATCTCACAATTCTTACACTATCTAAAAGTAAAGTATCATAAAACACAGTATCATAAATTATGACACTTCTTCAAAACTGAATGTCACATCACAAAAATGTTATTGTAACTAGTAGAGTCAAAGTAACACAGTTTACGTCTTTACTTAAAGTTTGTATTAAAAATTGCAAGTTGCAATTTACAGCATTTAAACAGACCATCCAAATAAGACACACACAAACAAATCCTGTCACGTCAGGTCAGCTGGAGTGTTAATATGTCTGATTTCGGGCAGAGATGGAAACACATGGCAAGCAGATGCTAATTGAAAGAAGTTGTGAACAACATCAGCAGCAACAGCTATTAATCTCTTACAACACCTAAAGATTCATGTATGCCAAGCATGATACATTGTTAAAAGGCTGGGTAAAAAAACAATGCACAAACCGCACGTTGTTTATTTCCGTGGCATTTTTATGAGCTAAATTAATGGAACTCCTGGACAGACACTCACATTCTTCTTCATTCTGGAACCGTATGGGTTTAAAAAAAAAGTTTGTTTTGCTTACAAGAATGACTTTCATCCTTCATCCACAATCCCTGATCTTAAAAACAAGTTCTGTGGAGCCAAATTCTGCTAGACAGATTTTCTGTGGCGGTCATGCAGTAACAATAATGCCAGAAACCGTAAAGCAAAACTGTGTACAACTTCTTTGTTTAAGTATTTTAGACATGTATTCAAAACATAATGCATATCATGTTTTAGTGTGTATTATATCAGTCAAACCTGAAAGGTCATAGGTCACTACATACAGATGTATGCAAATAAAAGGTTACCTCTTGTTGAAGAAGCTTTAAAATGTATACAGCTGACTATTCAAACCTTTTGTTGCATTAGCACACCCAAGACAGTATGCCAATACATCATGGGGCCTCTGCAACCCCATCACCCCCCAGCACCACTCCCGACCTAAGACATAGCCAATCATGTCTGGATGTAAACTCCCGCCTGGTTGATGGCACAGTTGGGAATTCAAACCCTGGATCTCAGTGGCAATGCCTTAATTCACTGCTGCACCACCCAAGCAACCCATTAATAACAAGATTATTGATAATACAAGGAATACAGAGGGAATTGCCTGATCCTTCATACTGTACAAATCTACATCTGGCAAGTATAAAGAAACAGTTTATGGCTTGAAATGGATTGGAGGAGATTTGTGTTAGCCTGCAACCCATCTAGGCCAGCGTGGGTGTCAGCAGGAGTCTTCAGAGGTCAACGCAATAGGTTCATGTGAAAGCGGCTGAGCCAAGAAAAAATAATCATGTAACATGCTCCAGATCCTGAATAGTCCAGAAAAGTTCTCAGGTCCTTGCTGACTCTGAAGACTTAAGAGTGTTTTTTATAATGCATTAAGGCATGCTTAGCTACTCTCAGCAGGCTAACTCCCACTCAACACCTTCTTAGTCCTTCATGGCCCAGACCAGATGTGTGTTTGAGAATGAGAGTGGTCAAATGAGTGGGTGAGCAAGAGTATAACAATGAATCACAAATCCAATTATTTGAAGGCCCACACATATCACATATGTTTCAGGGAGACAGGATGGGATACTAATAAAAAGATGCAGAAAATAATGTAGTAGTGTAGCTGCATTGGGTTTTGCTTAAAAGCAGACCTTGTTCAGGAAGCAACTAAATATGCCATGTATAGTGACTTGGGAGCAACATTTTTATCCAAAGCAACTTACAGTACTTTGACAATATACAATTTAAGCAATTGAGGGTTAAGGGTCCTCCTCAAGGGCCCAACAGTGGCAACCTTCTGATTACTAATCCAGTATCTTAACCACTAGGCTACAGCTTCCCTTGGGGTTAAGTACCATGTTTTAAATTCCCTTTTTACATGCAAGCTGGCCAAACTGACATTCCAAGTGGGCAAACTGAGTGCCAAACAACACTTTACACAAATTCATTGTGTAGTGTTGACTTGTACACAAAGAGGTTTGCAAAAGAAGTCTGTCTGCAGTTTAAGACACAAATTTTCTGATAGACAATACATGGCCAAAAGTATGTAAACACCCCTTTTGATTATTGAGCTCTATACAGATGTTGCAACACGCACCCCTTGTTAACAGATCTGTAAAATCAATTCAATGTAAGACTATGGGGAATGCTATTTTCTTGTTCCACCTTGACTGTGCCACTGTTTACAAAGTAAGGTTTGTAAAAACATTGTTTGAGGAGTTTGGTGTAGAACTCTGACCTCAACCTTTGGGGAAAAATAATGGGCAAAATAATGGTCCACATATGTTTCGCTATATAAAAATGTCATGTTCAGATGTCTACATAATTGAACACACATTTTATTTTATTATAAGGTTTGTTTTGTGACAGTACATTGTCTGTGTTCTGTATTTTATTAGAGATAAATAATAAAAGTATAAATAATCTCTGGTCCAAATGCAACATCAAAGCTCTAAGTATAAGCTGATGCTGATCTGATTGGACCTCCCATGTGTCCAACTTATAAAGCCAAGGTGTGTTGGGTTTATTGTTTACAAGCTGAACGACATCAGTTTATTGTGCTTTTCCCACGCAACCATATTATTAAAAGCTGTCAGACATTTAGCAGAGGAAGTACAATGTTTTAAAATGTGTGTATTAAATAGAATGTGACGTGTAGGAGGAATGTAAACAAGCCAGTCTGGCTGTGTTTTTCAGATGCCTTATGATACACATGCTTTGATCACATTGTTTTAATAATCCTGTTTGATTATGTCCCCCAGAATCTTTTAATTTATTCGCAATAGTAAGAACAAATAAATATCAATGAGATCAGTTTTCAAATCAGTCAACACCACATGGTGCATGGGTGGCACAGTGTTTCAATATAGTAGCTTATCCCAGACTGGCCAGATGGCCAACAGGCATAACTGGTCATGTCTGTCTACTCTAAGCACTGGTATGTAAAGTGAAGGATTTGTATAAGGTGTAGCATGACTCTCCTTACGTAGTATAGAATTATGTAAAAATCCATTGCTGGCACGTGAAAAGAAGCAGCTAGCGACTGCACACGTTAAAAAAAAATGGGCTAAATGGCTGGTCAGTGGCTAGTCCTCGGCCAGCACGGGACTGGTGAAAGTACTAAAATAACTAAAAATACCAGTCAGCATTCTAGTGCCCTAAATGCAAAATGACACAGGTAAATAAAATCCCAAAACACCATTTTTCTAAGTTTTTAGAATTAAAATGGATAAAGTGTGTTATAATTATCTATATGAATATCTATAGAATATTTAAAGGCTGAGTGTCTGTATTATCGTCTTATACCATCATCATCATTTTATACCAAAATACCAACAATAATTTGACACTGACATGATTTCTACTAATTCACCTCTAATAGCAGAGAACAGAAAGTGAAAGATTTCAGAAAGAGTCATGAAACAAAGCGGCATCTGGGCCAATCCAAAACACAATCAAGTCTCAACAATGAAAGAATTGTTGCCACCACAACTATCCAAACATCCTGACCACATCACCTAGTAAACATTGACAACAAAGTCAAAAACTGGCAATTCCCAATTCTTATTCTTTTTCTTTGTTTACATGAGGCTGTTTCTAGCTAGATGTTTTCATTCGGCTAATTTTCTTTAAGCCTGGAACTTGATATTTACTTAGTTTGGTCTCCTATAGAACATGATATGAGCTGACAAGTTAAGTAGAAGTTAAATGTTAACATATGTTATGGCAGTCTTTTAAGCCATTCCAATCATTTCTGCAACTGTTTTTGTGACAAAGTATTTGAAAAACATCTTTGTCCAAAGTTTTATGTTTATTGTGTGTTAAAGTACTTTTAAGTTCAATAATGTCAATCAACATCAATTTATACTACTTTTTGAAGCATGATTCACCAAATTCATAGTTGAAAATTGATATATGGATTTATTCAATATTACAATCCCATCAAATTGACATGAAGGAAAGGACCTTAGGAACTCCTGCCTTTAAGGTTCAAGCACAAAGCATTTAGCCAGTCAGAAGAGAGAAAGCTGAGAAGCTGGGCAATGTGGGTGCAGAATATAGCATCAAACTTATACCAAGCTTAGGGTCAGGATACGTTCAGAGTGTTCAAGCAATTCAGTAGATGTACTGAACCATTCAGCCTAAAAAAGACATTGAGGGTTGAGGGCATTGCTCAGGGGTCCAACAGTGGTAACTTGGCAGGTAATCCAGCCCCCTAACCATTGAGCTGCCACTGTTCTCACAGAACAATGCAAGATGTCATGGCAATGCAGTACAAGTGTACTTCCTGGTGCTCATACGTAACAAGCATTCTTGCATTCTGGACACTTACCCACAAATCAGTTGTAAACATTTTGTCATTTTGACTTGACAGTTTCCTTGTCTAAGAAAATAAAGCTGACAGAATGTCATAAATATGTTTGAACTGCCAAACTAGCTTTATATATATATATATATATATATATATATATATATATATATATGAATAAAAGTATTGGGACACACCTCTGACTCATTGAATTCAGGTGTTTCATTCAGTCACGTGTATAAAATCAAGTACCTAGCCGTGCAGTTTGCCTTTACAAACAATTGTGAAAGAACAGGTTGTTCTAAAGAGCTCACTTAATTCCAGTGTAGTACTGTAATAAGATGCCAATGGAAGCGTGTTCTGTTGAGTGGCAAATCACGATTGTCTATCTGCCAGTCTGATGGACGATTCTGGGTTACAAACCTGTGCTGCATTGCACCAACTGTAAAGTTTGGTGGAGGTAATGCTATGGAGATGTTTTTTCAGGGGTTGGTTGTGACTCCTTAGTTCCCATGAATATTACTCTTAATCTTCAGCATGCCAGGATGCTGGACCCCAATCGTAGGCTTCAAACTTTGTGGGAACAGTTTGGGGAAGGCCCTTTCCTGTTCCATGATTGTACACTAGTGCTTAAAGTAAGGTCTTTAAAGACATGGCTGGATGAGTTTGGTGTGGAAGAATTTGGCTGGACAGCCCTGAACAGCTTTGGGATGAACTACAACTGAGCCTGTGAGCCAGGGCCTATCATCAAACATCAGTGTCTGACCTCACCAATGCTGAAATACAGTTTACTGTTAAACCCTGCTAAAGTGTTACAAGCAAATGAACATTTACAGTTAATTCACAGTTGATTTAAGACCCACACACACTAAGCAATAGTAATAAAATAAAACTAATAATAACACTAGAAATAAATAACACTGGCTAGTTTAAACAGCAATGAGCAATGGAGAGGAATCGTGGTGTCATATATCCACCTCCCTCAGTGACACGCTGATCAGTCAGGAGACCACAAGGAACACAAACACACACACACACACAAACACACACACACACAAAACCTGAAGCTTGATTCAATTACTGTTGCCGTATTAGCTCAGTGTTTGTCTGCTTTAATGGCTCAACATGTTCCAATTATAAGGCTGACATTCATCCCCCCTAAAGACTAGCGCACACTTCGAGGCCTCAAGTTTTCTCTGGGACAGGAAGTGCTGGAATGCTTTGTAACCCTAGTAGTCCGGCTGCTATGGTAACGATCAGCCCCCCACGCGCTGAGCGACGTTTTCAGTAAAGTGTGGCCTTCCTTGGCATGATGCTGTACCTTTACTTAAACAGTAGCTATCATATGAATATATTGTGTCATAATACAGCCTTGGTGCCACAAGGTTTAGTTGGCAGGGGGGGTAGGAGCTAATGGCTGGTTTCTCTGAGGAGGAGGAATAGTATATGTGTCTGCTCTATTGATCCATGTGATGCCAGTGGGGTTTTGCTTCATACTATGTAACTAAAAGTATGTGAACAAGCCTGTTAATTATTGAGTTTAGGTTTAATAAATAGGGGTTTTCAAATTATTTCATTTTTATTAACAGAGCACAACACTGGGCACAAAGTTTGAATACCCTGGACAGGGAGCTAATCCATCACAGGGCTTCAGTCACCCCCTTTAGCCAATAATGTCAATATAAACTCCTCATCGACCAATATCACTGCTTAGATTTAAACCCGGATACCAAGCAACTGGTTATCGGTGTATAAATCACTTACATAAAATAAAAGAATATGCTTCCAGCTTGTTAGCAGTAGTTTTGGCAAGGACCTTTCCCTCTATGCAATGAGAGATTTAACAAATGTACTGTGGAACGACTCTAGTGACCTGCACAGAGCCCTGACCTCAGCCCCTCTTGAATGAATTAAAATGCTGACTCCAACATTAATGACTGACCTCACAAATGCTCTTCTGACTGAACAGGCACAAAGATCCTCAAACACTCTCCAAAATCTTGTGAAAGGTTTTTCCAAATGAGTTGAGGCTGTTAAGAGTTACAAGGCATCGCAGATTAGCACTATTTACCTGTTTGGCAGCTCGTGACGGAGACCTCCTGCTGGGTTTCTGTATCTCTTTGCTCAGCGCGGATGGTACTTTGGACATGGAGCCATTTTCTTGCTTGATAGAGGCTGGAGAAGTGGTCGAGGGGCCAATTCGCACCGCCATATCCTCTGTGCAGATGAGGCGAAGACTGCGCAGGTACTCATCTGTCTCACGGTCCACCACCAACAGCCGGGTTTCGTTCTCTATCGCCTTGATTCTCTGGACCACCTAAGAACCCATAAAGCATCAGAGACATTACGAAACCATCTTAGAGCCTCTAAGTACTTTTGTTATGGTGACAGCAAGTCAGGAGGATTTGTTAGTTCTCCTAAACATCTTGACATAAAGATAAGATTTGGGTCATGTAGCTAAAGTACTAATAAAACTGTATAATTGTTTACTGAACATAATTGGTCATGTTTAGAATTTGGACTACAATGAACAGTTACTGTAAATACAGTAATCCCCCTATGACAGTATTGATGACAGTATTGTCATATTGCTTAGTGTGAAGATGAGCATTTGGATGAGTAACTAATACCTAGGGATAATTTAAAGTCAATCCACTTTGCAAAGGCAGCTTCCACTCTACCAGCTGTGCCACTGGGCCACCTTATCTGTGAATCATTACCCTTGAAGATAGAACTAATCGGCACTGGCGATATCAAGAAAAAAGTCAAATTAATTTACAATTTATTAAGCCAACTAATGCGGCTTTGGGTGGCAGAGCTGATAGAATGGATGAGTGATGAGGACCTGGGTTTGATACAGATCTAAGGTCGCTGTTTGAACTGCTTTTTTTGGCCCGGCTTCACCTTTGGCACTTTATCTGAAAGCTTCCTGCCAGCGGTGATTCATGCTGCTCAGTAATAGAACGTTCAAAACCACTCCACTGCAAAGAACCTGGTTTTTAGTCCTTTAGACCTTTTCGTCCACAGGTACTCCGAGTGACCGTGGATTAGGGGCCCGACCTTGGCACTTTGGTTGTGATGGAGCCTCCTGCTGCCCCAAATTTGATCTACCAGAACCTGGAACCATCGATCTGCCTCATGTTTATGGTGAACTTTGTTTATGTTTCCAAAAGTTTTGAGTCAGACATCATGAGGGACTTTCCAAAGGGTCATTTCGGTTTTTGGTTTTGTCCCACAAAAAGTTGGAGAATTGGATTGTTTTGGCGTCTAGATGTTGATCAGGATCAAGCATTACTGTGTGGGCAGACCTTTTCATATTTTCTTGAAGGGGTCCACTGCTATAGAGTTCTCCTTTAATTATTAGCCAAAATTACGCATATACATTTAAAGCAATCCCACAGTATATGTAGTGTTTAAGTCTTAGAACTGGGATAATAACTGTGGACAGAATGGTGTGTTATAAGGAAAATAACTCACTTGTTGGTGGGTTTCTTTTTCCACATTTTCTCCATTGACTTCGATCACCCGGTCTCCTGCGCGTAATCCTGAAGCCTCTGCGGGAGAATCGGGTTCCACTTTGCGGATATACTGACCGCGCTTACCTTTCTCGCCATGTAAATGAAACCCGTAGCCGTTCTCGCTTTTGTTCATAAAACAGAGCCTTGGTTTCAGATCGTTTGCCATACTTCTCGTGTCCACATTCAAAAGTCCTTGTCAATCGCTATGATGTTAGTTGAGATAAATCCTGAGGACAGATCAGCACCCCGTTCTCTTCGTATTCGGCTTTACGTGCTCCATGGTGGATGAATGGTGCCAGTGGTTCTGATCTTACCGCAACATGATCCGGTGCGGGTTCTCAGCTGTTTATCTTGTGTATACCAGCTTTATTGATAAGCTGGATCCTCCTGTAACATCCTGACTGAAAAAGCAACAGGCTAGATCCTCTGCAGGACCCCCATTAACCCGCCCGCCAGCGTGCGTGTGTGTCCGTGCGCGTCTTGCTGCGTTTTGCGCCTTTCAGTTTTAGTGAAAGTAAAAAACAAAAAACAGCAAGTAACTGTAGCCCGGCTTAAACACGTCCCTTCGCCACTCCTTCTGGAGATACTCTGCAAGTTTCAAGTGAAGCCCTTGGAAGAAGAAACTTAGTTTAGATTATTTAGAAAGTAACAGCTGGTAGACATGCTGGTTTTCTATTGAAGCAAAATAAGCAAAAGAATACGATGGACTGGAGCCATTTCCATGGTGTATTTCTATCCTGCACTACTGATTAAAAAGCTTTCCACAGAAGAAACCGTACAGAGTTTTAAGAACTTGCACGTTTGGCGCTAAAGAGTGCCGCATTAAATTGCCATAATAAGAACGCGCTACAATGCTGCCACCTTTCGGATATGACAGTGTTCATTCCTGAACGGCATCTCAACAATCACACCCCCTGTGCTTAGGATGAGAATGGGTTTGTTGGTACCAACATCCTTTTTGGCAAACCTGTTACATTGTGTTACAAATGTGTCACATAGGTTGGACACAACATTAATCTGAAAGACTTCTTTTCTTAGGATTTTTGAATTCAAGATTCTGAAGTCTTTTCAGATGTAAGAAAGTACATATTGAAACAACATCCCTCCAGGATCAGGGTGCGACAAAGAACACGAGTGCAAACAGTACAATATAAACAGTGCAGACAAGAAACTGTTCCTAAACCGGAGTTATGTGCAGCTTTGCGTAATGTTAGGATTTGTCCATGCTAATGGTACGAATGGTTCGTGGTATCTTTGGTCCCTGTAATGATCAGTTCATGGCTACAGTCTTTAGCAGACTGAACTGGTTATTTAAGCGTTTGATCAATGCTGCAAAATAAATATTTGAGTCAACAAACTTTACACAAATAATTACAATCAAGAAGTCGCATCCAATAACTCAACTCAACTCAACCTTCATATGTCATATATGAAAATAATGTTTAAAGAATAAGGACTTTTTACAGGGGTGCATTCAATAGCTCAACATGAAATATTTTGTTAAAATATCCAAAACTCGCTTAATCAGTCTTCTGCTTCGAGTTGCAGGCAGTTACTATTTCAGGCTTGAATTGAACCATAGCCCTTAATATTGTCTGTGAAAACAGATTCCTCCTGCCACGTTTGAAGTCTGGTTTGTTTGTTTATTAGGATTTTAACGTCATGTTTTACACTTTGGTTACATTCATGACAGGAACGTTAAATACTCATTACACAAGGTTCATCAGTACACAAAGGTTATATCAAACACAGTCACGGACAATTTAGTGTCTCCAATTCACCTCACTTGCATGTCTTTGGACTGTGGGAGGAAACCAGAGCACCCGGAGGAAACCCACGCGGACACCGGGAGAACATGCAAACTCCACACAGAAAGGACCCAGACCGCCCCACCTGGGGATCGAACCCAGGACCTTCTTGCTGTGCTACCCACTTTGCCACCGTGCCGCCCACTTGAAGCCTGATAAACACAGTTTTAAATATTAAAATTACAACATGTAAACAAAAATGCGTGCGGCAATCCTTTCTGATTCGTTTGGGTGCATGTTGTTTTCTTCTGCGTGCCTTCGTGCGTTTTAGTGCGCCTTTGTGCGCAATTGTGCGCCTGCGTGTGTATTCGTGCGCCTTTGTGCGCTTTAGTGCGTCTTCGTACTTCTTCTTGCACCTTGATGGTCTTTCGTGATTTTTCGTTTTTTTGTGATCAACCTGAATGTAACATTTTCGCAACTTAAATAAGTGTAAATACGTGGATGCTATGGGATGTTAGTGCCAACGTATTCACAACTTAATTAGGTAGTAAAGTAGAAATGAGTTTAACAGTGTGCTCACGAGACAAACGCACTGCAATGCTGCCATCTCTTGGATGACTTTTTTTTTTTTTGTCCTTGAAGGTTACTGTACATGGTACATTACTTTTTGGCACTGTAGGCGAGTATTATTGTTTTAGGGGTAGATCTGCCATGATGAAGTTACCGCAGTCCACCCTATACAGATGTTAACTTATGCAAAGGCTTCAGCCCTGCTGCACAAATATTATCTATTATCTCAGCAGTTTTAGGTGCCAGTTTTAAACAGGAGCTTTGTTCTTTATTGACAGCCTCCCTGTTTGCATTCCATAATTAGAATACGTCCATGGCCTTCATGACATGTAATCTTCAGTTTATTGCACGATCTGACATACAGTGTATCACAAAAGTGAGTACACCCCTCACATTTCTGCAGATATTTAAGTATATCTTTTCATGGGACAACACTGACAAAATGACACTTTGACACAATGAAAAGTAGTCTGTGTGCAGCTTATATAACAGTGTAAATTTATTCTTCCCTCAAAATAACTCAATATACAGCCATTAATGTCTAAACCACCGGCAACAAAAGTGAGTACACCCCTAAGAGACTACACCCCTAAATGTCCAAATTGAGCACTGCTTGTCATTTTCCCTCCAAAATGTCATGTGATTTGTTAGTGTTACTAGGTCTCAGGTGTGCATAGGGAGCAGGTGTGTTCAATTTAGTAGTACAGCTCTCACACTCTCTCATAATGGTCACTGAAAGTTCCAACATGGCACCTCATGGCAAAGAACTCTCTGAGGATCTTAAAAGACGAATTGTTGCGCTACATGAAGATGGCCAAGGCTACAAGAAGATTGCCAACACCCTGAAACTGAGCTGCAGCACAGTGGCCAAGATCATCCAGCGTTTTAAAAGAGCAGGGTCCACTCAGAACAGACCTCGCGTTGGTCGTCCAAAGAAGCTGAGTGCACGTGCTCAGCGTCACATCCAACTGCTGTCTTTGAAAGATAGGCGCAGGAGTGCTGTCAGCATTGCTGCAGAGATTGAAAAGGTGGGGGGTCAGCCTGTCAGTGCTCAGACCATACGCCGCACACTACATCAAATTGGTCTGCATGGCTGTCACCCCAGAAGGAAGCCTCTTCTGAAGTCTCTACACAAGAAAGCCCGCAAACAGTTTGCTGAAGACATGTCAACAAAGGACATGGATTACTGGAACCATGTCCTATGGTCTGATGAGACCAAGATTAATTTGTTTGGTTCAGATGGTCTCAAGCATGTGTGGCGGCAATCAGGTGAGGAGTACAAAGATAAGTGTGTCATGCCTACAGTCATTCATGGTGGTGGGAATGCCATGGTCTGGGGCTGCATGAGTGCAGCAGGTGTTGGGGAGTTACATTTCATTGAGGGACACATGAACTCCAATATGTACTGTGAAATACTGAGCAGAGCATGATCCCCTCCCTCCGGAAACTGGGTCGCAGGGCAGTGTTCCAGCATGATAATGACCCCAAACACACCTCTAAGACGACCACTGCTTTATTGAAGAGGCTGAGGGTAAAGGTGATGGACTGGCCAAGCATGTCTCCAGACCTAAACCCAATAGAACATCTTTGGGGCATCCTCAAGTGGAAGGTGGAGGAGCGCAAAGTCTCGAATATCCGCCAGCTCTGTGATGTCGTCATGGAGGAGTGGAAAAGCATTCCAGTGGCAACCTGTGAAGCTCTGGTAAACTCCATGCCCAGAAGAGTTAAGGCAGTTCTGGGAAATAATGGTGGCCACACAAAATATTGACACTTCAGGAACTTTCACTAAGGGGTGTACTCACTTTTGTTGCCCGTGGTTTAAACATTAATGGCTGTATATTGAGTTATTTTGAGGGAAGAATAAATTTACACTGTTATATAAGCTGCACACAGACTACTTTTCATTGTGTCAAAGTGTCATTTTGTCAGTGTTGTCCCATGAAAAGAGATACTTAAATATCTGCAGAAATGTGAGGGGTGTACTCACTTTTGTGATACACTGTAGTATTAAACAAATACACATAGAATAAACAGTTGTGGAACTGAGAGTGGGCCATGTTCCTGGTTGTGTTGCCAGGGAAATCATGAATATGTAAAGCTGCTCGTGCAATGCCCTATAACAGCATACGCATAGCACAAGGGCAAATAATGCCTGGCAAATAGATGACTAGAAATACACAAAATTGTCCATGCCATTATGATTTATAATTCATATACAACACAAACTGTATTTAATGCTGCAGTTTGTATCTTTCTTGTTAGACAAAACTAAGTCTAACAAGACTTAATTAAGGGGTTTCTTTGCTCTGTTTTTAGAAAATACCTAAAAATCTACCAAAGCAGGGACGGTATGGTTAGTTTGGCACAAGGTGATCAAACACACAAGTTGCATGTTAACTTAAAATGACACCAAATCTAAATGACTGATTTAGCTCTACCTGTAAAGCAGAAATAACTGGTCCTTCAGTCAGTAAATTAATTAGTGCACTGGATAGTGCATAGCTGACAGTAAATATAAGTATGGTCTCTTAAATTCTGTGAAATGCTGTGTAAAATGCACACCAACAACAAAAGCATGGTGGTGGGTACATCATGGTTTGGGACTGCCTTACATATATTTAAATTGTATCAGGAAATTGTACAGGTAGGTAAATGATGCAGCATGGTTCTAATATGCATTGTGTTTCTCCACTACTTGTTCATCAAATTGTGTATTAAAGTAATTACAGATGTTTTGTTATTGTTGTGACTAGATTAAAGGTTTGATATTACAAATATTTAGCTTTACAGCTATTCCATATTCATGACTTAAAGGATGAGATCACAACAAATAGCAAAGGTAAACAGCTTTTAATGCTTTCTACTGCATTCTTATTACCTCCCATATGGATTCTGAATGATGGACAGCATAATGACTTTCTTACAGAATAAAGGACAATGGTTTGCATAATTGGTTGTTCAAGTCAGCCTGTTTGTCATGTTTATGTGATGAAGTGCTGAAATTAAGGAATCAGTGCTGGAGGTCTTGTCTGAAGGTGCTGCTATGGTAACCATTTAATTTTACCCCTCCCCCACCCTATGGTCTTTTACCCTGCTACCTGTGTGATTAGGGGTTTTAATAGTGTCAGAAGAGAAAAGGGCTGATAGGGAAATGGAATGTACCTCAGGTGTTCATTGTGACCTCAAAGTAATTGGGGCCAAGTTGGACTTTTATAAATTCACACAGTGAAAATGTTTTAAGTGGATTTTGTTTGAGTGGATGCTGTTATAGCTGCAAAAGGGGTGCCAAATCCATATAAATACCTATGAATTTATAGGATGTCAAAGCTCCTGTAGGTGTCCCAATACTTTTGTCCCTGTAGTGTGTGTGTGTGTGTGTGTGTATGTATGTACTGTATGTATGTATGTATGTATGTACACTATATGACCCAAAGTATTTGGACACTAGACCATGAGCTTGTTGAACATCACATTTAAAAAAAAAAGGATTAAAATCAAATGACCTCAACAACAACAGCCACTCTTCTGGGAAGGCTTGTCACAAGACTTTAAATATATATAGTATATAGTATATCTGTGGGAATTTGTATGGCTGGGCACTAATGTTGTTCAAGAAAGCCGTGTTCCAGTTTATTCCAAAGCTGGTCATTGAGGCTGAGGTCAAGGCTCTCTGCAGGCCACCAAGCTTCTTCTTTATAGATCTTGCTTGTGCACAGGGATACAGTCATGCTGGACCAGGAAAGCACCTTCACTATACTGTTTCTGAAAAGTTAGAAGCATATTATTTCCTATATGTAAACAAAAATTAAAAGAGATGTACCAATACTTTGTCCATATATTGTATGTATAGCTAAGTTTGTTTAAAGATGCCCTAGATTTTTTGTTGTCTTTCTTTTTCGCACGTACTCTTTAGACACTTCCTCTTTTAATCCACAGTTTATCCACAAACTGTGCCCACTTGTTCAACACTTCACAGTTTCTGCATGAATTGCGCCCACTTGTTCCAGCAAAGTGAAAGAGCTTCCAAAAATAAAACCTTTGCATTAGACGATAAGAGTCCAAAGACGAAACTCCTACTCTCTGTGGGGATTTAAGACTTGTCCAGATTCCACTGCCTAAAGCAGTAGGAGAGAAAAGTGTTTCAGCATTGGAAGATAAAGCTACCCAGAGCAGTAATGAGTCTGACCATAGACGATGAATGTCAATGAAAGACTGTGGTACACATCTTACGCCTTAAGGCCAGCTTTGCGGATGGGATAACCATGGCAACGAGTCACATCACACCCACGTAGTGCCACAGCTCCCCATGGAGCCCAGTCATGACCTGCTGTGCTAGGGGGAGATTCCTATTAGTAGAGACTTTGATGATGGGAGAGGGAGGGCAGTAGAGCGATAGAGAAATTGTTAGACAAATGTGGGCTGTGGAGCACGACATGAACATTAACATTCATTGGCACAGTCTATTTATGATGCTAATATAAGAGCACTGTAATAAACCTGCTTGCCATGAAATGTATTACGCCATATTATAATCTCCAGACTAACACTGTGTACTCTCAATCATATACACTGTTAAAACATTCAGGGAACACTTAATCATCTCAGTAAAACACCAATTCAGTTAAACTTCAGGGATCAATCTGTCCGTTTATGAAACATGAGCAATTGTGAATCAATTTCACCTGTTTTGGTGCAAATGAAAATGACAACAGGTGCACTGGAACGGCAACAGCAAGACAACCCCCAAAAGGTAATGGTTTTACAGGTGGTGGGCGCAGACAGTTACTCTAATACTTCCTAACTGATTATAAGCACTTGAAAGAGACTAGAGATGCTGTGATGAACATTATGCTGCCTGTAACATCATCCAGGATGACCAGGATGACCAGTTTGGTAATGGGTCAGTGATGGTCTGGGGAGTGTCGCTTAAACTTAAAAACAGGGCCATAAATTAGATGCTGCTGAAACGTGATACTGGATACCGCAGGCTGCTTTAATGGAAAAAGCCTTTCTTTAAATGAGCACCTTAAACCTTGACTGAAGTTTGTTTCTAATCACATGGACAGTAAAAAAGCAGAAGTTGTGTCTTCTTCCTTGAATGGCAGCCTTTAGGCTGATGAAAAAAATGTTGTTTTTTTGTCTATTGGCTGGTGTACACATAAATGTGTATCTCTGTGCTTCTTTTTTAAGCAGATGTGTTTCGTGTGGGATGTAAGAACAGAAGAGATTGCAGTGCGTAGTATCCAAAGGAAATCCACACAGACATGAGAAGAGCTCAGTTGCACCAACACTACATGCTGTGCCACAATTTCACACATCAATTAGCTTGCACATACAACCGAGTCATTTTTTTTGGCTTCCTAGTAAATCTGGGCCTTAATTTTCTCTGAAAGGGGAGGACTTAAGTAGATGAAGAATGCAAAAAGACCTGTCACCTGATCTGACTGCTGCTGTGTGTAATCCCTGTGTTCATGGATGAATCATTGAGTTTAAGCTTGGACTAATTAATCAGGTGTACAGTGATTATAATTTATGAGTATTAATATAACCCCCATTATTTGTCACTCTAACATAATGCTGACAATCAAAAGCTAATTTCCACAGACTGACCTCTGTGTGTATGTGTGTGTGTGTGCATATTGTTGCCTTAATTGCCAATCATCCACATTTATTAGGTTGTTCCAGGAGAGACTCATGTTTGGGGGTGGGTATCTGATTACAGTAATAGGATGATGATAATAATAGGCTTGGTACTTGATTGTTATTGCAGAGGGATCTAGCTGAGCTTAAATGGATCACTTGCTTGTTGGTTTGTGCAGTGTATGTATTTGGTTAATCTGAACAGTGCAAATTTCAAATTTTCCTAATTACAATTACTTTAATTACAACATTCTAATATGCTTACTCATTATTTATGGCCATGGTGTATAATACAATGGTATATCTACTTATATGCAGGTTAAAACACAGGTTACAATAGAATATAAATTTAAAAGCTTATGCTTTTATTCCTGCTTAATTATTAATTAAGGACTTTTAAAATAGAAGGAAGGAAATCTGAGCACAGTAAGAGAACTAAAATGTGTCTATTGTGATAGTGGGTTTTTTATAGTTTTTTTATATGATGTGTTAAATGTGGTAAAATCTTAGACTCCACCAACTTTAAATCTAATAATGTTGCATGTTTTAGGAGCATTTGTCAACTACCCAACCCTCCATCCAGCCACATACATACATCTTGACACAATGCCATTCGTTACTTGAACCCC
The DNA here is from genome assembly GCF_030014385.1 of Trichomycterus rosablanca. NCBI lineage: Eukaryota > Metazoa > Chordata > Actinopteri > Siluriformes > Trichomycteridae > Trichomycterus > Trichomycterus rosablanca. Next base: position 6,004,350 of record NC_086009.1, on the reverse strand, counting down.
TTCCCAAAACTCTGTGGGCTGCTGTCTGCCCCGTGTTGACCATCTTCTCCCTAAGTGAACTCTCTAAAAAACAAATAATGGTCACCCTCGGTTGTTTCAGTAGCCTAATTGACACATTTTACTTTTACTTTACAGTTTACAAAACCACTAACCATTTTTGTGGTTGTCAAAATGTTGTGCTGAAGAACCTGACAAGAGTGTTTGTTTGTTTATTAGGATTTTAAGGTCATGGTTTACACTTTGGCTACATTCATGACAGGAACGGTAGTTACTCATTACACAAGGTTCATCAGTTCACAAGGTTACATTGAACAAAGTCTTGGACAATTTTCCTCGCCAATTCACCTCACTTGCACGTCTTTGGACTGTGGGAGTTAGCCCGGAGCTCCCGGAGGAAACCCACGAGGACACAGGGAGAACATGCAAACTTCACACAGAAAGGACCCGGACCGCCCCACCTGGGGATCGAACCCAGGACCTTCTTGCTGTGAGGTGACAGTGCTACCCACTTAGCCACCGTGCCGCCCTGACAGGAGTGTTTGTAACCCAGTTCTCTGAAGGTTACCACGCAATACTGGACAACACCACTAACACTTTAAATTACTAGCTACACTTAAACAATGTTGCAACTGACAACAATTTAGTAGGCTGGATGTGTTTGCTAGGCTGTTGTTCTAAGTATATAGAAACGTGACAGAATTTTTCTGAAGTTTACCATGTATGTTGGACAACACTTTTTTTTAAATACTAAACTACTAAAAGTTTATTTTATTTCTAACTCCATTTAAACAATGTTGCAATTGACAATTCTGTAGGCTAGCTGTGTGTGCTAGGTTGTGGTTCTCTCAGTAAAATACAAACTTAAGATAATTATTCCCTGGTTGTCACCAATACTAAAGATTTAATAGAGTGTTTCAATGTTGAAAAGTGCTAATATCTTAAAATGTGCATATAACTGAAGAAACTTGGAATTTTAGAGCAACATGTTAAACAGTGAGTTGATTTAAATGATACAGTATGTGAATGAAAAGCAGAAAGCGGAAGTAAACATTATTTACACCTGCAGTCAGGCGCATTTGAATCTCCAGGTTCTGTCGATATACGGTGTATTAACATGCTATTTATGACAGAAGTGTGTGGGTTTCTTTGTCCAGAACTCTTATACACTTGATATTTACTCTGAGCTGTTGCTATTTCTTTATTTAGTGATTGACCGACCCTTTCACCTCATTCCCACGTGTCCGTTTGTTTAGCGCGAGTCTCGCCTCGCCTGTTGCTGGTGCAAATGTGTTTGCTAGAGCTGATCTGTAGATCTGCTGCTGTGTGCAGATTTCTGTTCCTGCTCTGATGCTTTGACGCTTTTCTGATCTGATCTGATCTGATCTGATAATGATCTGTGAATACAGATGATGAAGACGACGTTTCCGTGGCAGTAATGCGGTGGAGGAGTGGAGGAGTGGAGAAGTGCCAGTGCACCTGTGTTCACCTCGCTTTTCATAAACGCGCTGGATCTGAGTCTGGCTTTGTAGGATTTTCCTGTTTATGGGCACCGATCAGTAGCAGCGAGCTTCTGGGCATTCTGGGGATGGCATGAGATCGCTGATGGACACATTGCCTGTGGCACCTGCAATTCCTTCACTGAGGTCTTAGTAAGAATCCTGAACATCAGAAAATCCGCATTGTTGCTGTTTTTTGTTGGCATTATGTTATCTAAAAAGACGCCCATGTCGGATAATGAGATTAATAACGGCACATCGAAAAGCATGCTGGAACGGTGTGCTTCTGTTAATGAATATTATGACATTGCATTCAAGGTATGTATTATTGCTATGATTAGTATTTCTTTCTTTCTTTTCACTTACCACTTCATCAGGGTTGGGACAGAGGTGGGTCAGTGGCCACCTGAAAACATTGGAAACATTGGGCATCAGGCTGGAATACACCCAGTGCAGGGTGCCAATTAATTGCAGTCACACACCAAGGGACAATTGAGAGCTGCCTGTCTAACTTTTGCATTACATGGGTGAAACCTCGAACTCGCAGTGTTAGTCTAATAATAAGATTAATACCAGGGTTGGGCAAACCATTTGTGAGGTACTGAATGCTTATACACTGTACTAAGTTGATTTACTTATTCATTCACTCTTTTACCTTTATAACCATGTAATCCGGACCAGGACTGTAATGAGCCAGAACCCACCCAGAAACCTAGGGTCAATCTAGGGGCAATGTAGTGCAGCCAATCCACCTACTCATAAGAAACCAGGCTAAGTGAAGGACAGCTACACTGAGTAAATGGAGATAAACATTGAACCCATTTTTTTTTGGCAGCTGGTGTTATGGGGTGTCCACAATACCAGATGGGCCACTGTGCCACCCCAAAATAAATTCAGTCATATGTATATTCTGCTTTTGCTGTTGTCATGTGCTTTTGAGTTGCAGTTGACGCTTAGTGACTTAGTAGATATTTACACTGATCTTTGTTTAGTCTTCTGCCAATTGATAATAGAGGGGCGTCCATATCTGTACAACTTTTTTTTTTGCAATACCAAGCAGAATGCTTTTTTCCTCTAATGAACTGCATCTTTTCATTTATTTAATGTATGAAATTGAACTCTTGTCATCTGAAGTTGGCTTTGACTTTCTTCAGCACGGAAGCATGTATTGTTTGGACCTTCCATGGCACACATACCAATTATTCAAAATCTTCTTCAATCTTGTTCATTTTGTGTTCAGATTTTGCTGTGATGTCTTGGAAAATATTGTGTGGGTTAAATGAGTCTTGTTATTTTTGTGCATTTGTCATCAAACCTCACATACAGTGAGTAGAGTTGAGGTTTGAACTCAGGTCCCTAGGACTCTAAAGCTGGCCGCCACACTACATGCAACACGCATTCAGGAAACAAAAACAGAGTATTGGTATTCACTCCCAAATGCATGTTATAAAGGCTGTTTGTGTGTTTGCACACAGCACTGTTTGACTTTGTTTATGATCATGTACATGCTTTGCATCAAAAGTTCATATGTAACCACAGACTTTCAGTATTTCCTGCTTGGTGTGTGCTGAATCATTTTATCTCGAGTAGCTCAGCGTCTTCCTCTTAGTTGTTGGTAAATGTTTGTTCAGGGCTGGATTCCTTTAGATTCATTCAGAGCTTATTTGATACATGACCAGATGGCTTATGGTCTTACCTTTCTTAGAGACACTGATGTTCAAACAGGATATAAATGATTACAAACTGAAATTAAGAGAAAATTTATATCTGAAAACACCTTATTTAGAAAACAGAATACATACCAAATGCATCTTGGGACAGGGTTAACAAAATTGATTTTTATAATAACATTTTATTTCATATTCTTCCTTTGCATATATCTACTTAGAATTTACACACATGTATTTTGAGGCACAGAGGTGGTGCAGCATTATATTACACTTGCCAAACTCCACTGAGATTAGGGTTTGAATCTATCTGTTTGAATGATATCTGCTGGCCTGGTGTCTACACAGACATGATTAGTTCCTGCTATGCGCTTAGTGTTTCTTCTGAAGCTGCTCCCCATGACCCCAACCAGAATAAAGTTGATGAAAATGAAATGAATTTGTAAAAAATCCTATAAATCTTTAATATAGTACACTCCAAAAAATGATTTTCATTTCTGCACTACACATGGGGTTGCCAGCTACACACTTATGGTACACACTTCTTTTTGTCTAACGATTGAAGGTTGAACATTGTATTTTTGATTAATTTAAAATCCATATTAAAACATACAATGCGTGTTGTCAAAAACTTTTCAAAGTGTATGTAATGTTATAAGTCAGTGAACTGGTTTGCACTTTTAGTAAGAATTGTATTAATGCAGTCCTGTTGCTTTCTCTGACCCTGTAGGTGATGCTGCTGGGAGACTCGGCTGTAGGAAAGACTTGCATCCTAGTGCGCTTCAAAGATGGTGCCTTTTTGGGAGGCAACTTTATAGCCACCGTCGGAATAGACTTTAGGGTGAGTAGGAAATGGACAGAACCAGAGAATCACAAACACTTTCACATAACTTCAGGTAGGGTTTCTGTCTGTAAAACATACCTGCTAGTCATAATTATTTCCTTTTGTAATCATGGCAGATGTGGGGTGTTAACCAGTGACCTTATGATTACTAGTCCAGTACTTTAACCGCTGAGCTACTTTTAAAATTGAAAGCTTTATTGCTCTCTATCTGTCAACAAAAGACTCCAACTAATTAAGTGTTGGCTCCCAACACTCATATAGAATAACTAACTAGGAACGTTACCTAATAATCAATCAATAACTGATAATTAAGCCTTTCTTTAATTCTTTTGTTTTAAAAGGTTTACTTTTTCAAATCAACTCTTACCAGATAATGGATAATTGGCTAATTTTTTGAGTTTCTGATTGAACAATTCAACATCCAGTGAACATACACCAAGAAAGGACTTTTAGATATGCTCAACCAGCTTTGCCTTTGATATCCATCACCTACAGTAACTATATCAAGCTGTCCTTGCATTCAATTAAAAATAGAGCCTAGAATCAATAAGGCATTTAATATTTATTTGGTTCCAAAAAGCCTTACATTTAATGGTTCACCTCCGCTAATAACAGTCACATTTTCTAGAATCAACACATGCTAGCCAACTCATTAGCATGCAACACAACTCTACTTTGCTCTAGCAGGTGAGAAAGGTGGTAACACCAGCCCACCCTTGCAGTAAACATAGTGCAAAATACTTAACAATTGAGAGCAGAATTATATCTTATTTCGACTGTGAACTTGGATTTGGAGGATCAGCTGGTGCACTGAGCTAGAATGTGCACCAACTGTCTGGAAAATTGAAAAATAGATGAGTCCCTTTAGGCTCATCTGAATGTGCTGATTAAAACCAGGGCCTGCTGTCCATTTCAATTTTACTTGGCCTTTATGATTAACAGTATAAACTTATGCTTTCAAGCTTAGGTAGTGAGTGGTTAAAATACTGGACTGTTGATCAATGTTGACATTGGTTGCTTGGATCATATCCTGTTGTACGTTGGTTTTAAGTAAGAGCGGGCAGATAAGAGCACATCTGTATCCTTCTAATAAATGATTGCAGAAAATTACCAGAAAATTGTGTCCTCAGAATTTGTTAAAAGGTGTTTTTTTAAAAACCTAGAACTTTTTGCCACCTCCTGCAAACATAACTTCACATAACATCTACTCATAAAATGTATGTTTATATAGCTAGTAAAACTCGTTTACTGCTTGATCAGTGGATATGGTCGTTTTTAGATGCATAGCTATTTTTCTATCTGTAGCCTAATACAATAGGTCACCACAATTTGGTCTAATTTTATCTGTGTATTCCACAATTCCAGACGTGTTAATGATTGAGTAAGGGCAATTATTTATTGTTGGTTATTTATTGTTGGTTAACCTACATCTAATGTTCTAATCTAATGTTTTACAGTTTGTAAAATGTAGAAAATATCACAATACTAAGCTTTCACTGGTAGATGCCACATTACTTTGCTTCTCATTTGCATATATTTAAACAATGTTTAGACTTTTTGTGCTACTTGACCATTTGCATTGTCCTTTCTCCTGGTAAAGGTGCACTGACCAGTGTTTGTTTTACAGTAGTGTTAGCAGTATTCAGGGAATTTAGAAAGTATTGCATTTTCATTGTGTTGTGGGTTTGATTTTTTTTACAGTTTATCCTGGTCAGGGTTTTGGCTTGACCAGTTCCACCAGAAACACTGGGCACTAGGCAGGAACACCATGGACAGGGCACCAATCCATTGTTTGTCCATTGTGCTTTTATATCATCTTGTGTTACGGACCAGAACCACACTTCTTTGCTTAGCTCAAATTGTATTATCCTAAGACTTAGACAAAACTCTGTGACATTCAGAGAAAATCCACTGGTTTATATGTTATATGTAATTTAGCTTATGTGTGTTTTCTCTTTGAGCGTGATAGCTCATTATTCTCAGCTAGGAAAAGAATATTTCATTAAGCCTTTTTATTTAAAGTACTGTACTGTTAGCGCACTATTAAATTACCTACTCTGTTTTTGTCAGTACATAGTTGTTTAAAGTTCAACTGGTTAAACCAGACAGATTAAACACAGTGCTGTTTATAATGGCTATAATGTGCCTTGATTTGGAAACACAATCATTATATTAAAGTAGTATTCCCGTTCCCACAAACATCCTGCTTTCTGCATCAAGCAATAAATAGATTATTTCCATTGCTAGTTGGTGAATAGCAGAGCAGCACCGGTGCACTGGAGCATGACAGTTTTATTTTCGGCACACTTCCTCAGTCTTGTAGCAGTTACTCAGCATGTGGGTGTATGGGAGAGAAAAAGAATGAAAGAGCAAGGCCATCAACGGGCTTTGTCTGACAGGAAAAACAAACCCATTATAACTAATTGGTATGGTGGACCGGAACTTGGTTGAAAGGTTTCAAGTTTTGCAGATATCAGAAACTTTTTTAACACAGGAGGGGTATAGCACAAAACAGATTTTGTTGGTTAGCAAGCTTCGATTGGTATTCTGTTCAGGGGCAGAGTTTAAGCAAGCGTGAAACAATTGAGACTTGCAAGGGAAAAATGGGGAAGAAAGGTTCAGGTGGCTTTATTTAAAACAGTAACAATTACAGTAAAATTAATGCTAAGTACTTTAATTAAAACTAAGTAGGATAGGCAACTAAGCTTAACAAAAAAACTGTAAAGTAGAATGTTAAAAGGACTAGAGGGAATTTTTATTTGTAAAAAACATTAAAATAATAGGCACACACTACTCAGTTGCTAAATTAGTTGGCTATAATGCACGATAAAAGATCAGAGTTAAATATCTAATAGTTCTTGGCCATGCTGAAACAGTAAGAGTTTTTGCCTATTTTTTTAAGCATATAATTATTTTATATAAATTATTTTACACACCAAATAACAGTGAGGTGTGACTGAAAGGCCTGAACTGGACAGTCAACACAAAACCTGGCTGTATAGCTTCTTATCATTAAGGAAGCTGGGTTTGTTGACCTAGCTTATTGATATAGCCTTCCGGTGACAAATAATAAAATAGTGTTGATAATAAAATGCTTACAGACATCACTGCAATGGGTGATTTAGAGAATTAGTAATGCAAAAGTGTTTGCTGTTGTACATGAAAGGAATAATTTGACTAGTATCTTCCATATATGATGGGCCATAAAGATGAAAACTGTACTAATTTAAAAGCAATAGAGGTTTGCATTAATTTGGTCAGGGTAAACTGGTTAGTTTGGGTTGCAGCCGAAGTGACAATAGTAAAGCTGCAGGGTGCCCAGGTGGCGCAGCAGGATATTCTAAACTCTCTGAGCTTGGGCATCCACCAGCAGGCATAATTGGCAGTGCCTACAGCAAACAAAATTGACCCCTACTCTGCCGGGTGGGAAAAGACCAGGCTAAACAAAAGGTGGTGAAATAGCTGTGTAAGGACTTAAGTTAGTAGCTTAAGGCGCCTGTACAGGAGTGGAGGAATGCAGAGATTAGCATGTCACTCCGTGCGTGAGACTGGACTCGCGCGTGAATGAGCGAATTAGGGCGAATTAATTACCCTTCTCAGACGTCAGTGAGGTCCCCAGCAGTGGAAGACTATTTGGCTGTACTACATTAGGACAAAATGCATAAATAACAGTAACAAATAAAAACTGCAAACTGGGTTAATTGCGGCTTCATGACTTCTTCTTCCATGGTTTAATGCAGGGTGTTGAACAACCACCATGTGTGTCAACCAGTTGCATCATGATTCGAATGTCTTGCAATAAGTGTGGACTGTTACATTGGCTTACACTTACATAACTGGCTAACTTAAACTTTATTTCACAGATGTTAATTTACCTCGGAATTGATCAGAAATGTCTCAGTTAGGGCTGACACAGATGTTTCTCAGGATGACTGGAGGCGAGGTATAAACCCAGGTCCCCTGGATCTGTTTGGCACCCACACTACCTACTGCACCACTGTGCCAGCCAAGAATTATAGTATAGTGTTGCATTCTAGTATTTCCTTTAACAGTTGTGTGTGACTGCTTATGCTAACTCAAAACCTGCCTGAGAACATCAAACCAGTATATTAGAGTCATCAGCCTAGAGTGGCTGCTAGTGCATGATTTAGAATTCATTATTATGATATATGTGAACCAGGTGACGCTGATTGTAGACCCTACAGCATCAATCTGGTCGTAAGCACCCATGACCACCTATAAATGTGGTTTGACTGACTGAGCTCTAGGATGCATTTGATCCAGATAATTTGTTTAATTAACGCTGATTAAGTGGGAGACGCGGGTGGCACGGTGGCCTAGTGGGTAGCACTGTCACCTCAAAACAAAAAGGTCCTGAGATCTTGGGTATCTTGGTTTCTTCTCACAGGACTGTAATCTGTAACTACCTGCCCTGTCATGAATCTCTACAAAGTGATCTTAAAATCCTAATAGGGCAGCTTGTGGCTCAGTGGGTAGCACTGTCACCTCACAGCAAAAAGTTCCTGGGTTCGATTCCCAGGTAGAGCGGTCGGGGTTCTTTTTTGTGTGGAGTTTAGTTCGCATGTTTTCCGGGAGTTCCAATTTCTCCCACAGTCCAAAAACGTGCAGGTGAGGTGAATTGGAGATACACAATTGTCCATGACTGTGTTTGATATTAAAGACTTGAACTGATTAATCTTGTGTAAGCAGTAATTACCTGTTCTGTCATGAATGTAACCAAAGTGTGTAAAACATGACGTTAAAATCCTAATAAATAAATAAAATCCTAATAAACAAACTTGGGAGTGAAACACCCCAGATGCATCTTAAAGCCAGATGCACACAGGGGCAATAAAACAAATGAAAGAAGATTGAAATGTTGTGGTTTAATGTGGTGATTAGGATTTATAGTTTGTTTTTCTTTAGTAATTAATCTGTATGCTACCATGCCACCGTGGTTCTGCTCTGATCATCACGACAGACTGCATGTCTCTGCTTGAAGCTGTCACATCTTGCGCTTGTCAGCGTGAAGCATTTATGTGTTTTTGTCAAGTTCATTGAACCATTTGGCAGTAATGTGTGACATGATTTGATAAGCATCATGTTTTCAGGACAGTACGTGTAATTTCGTAACATTTTCTTCACCGCATGCTGACCAGACATGTTGTCAGGAAATGAACAAAAAGCTGGTCTGTAATTTTTTTATTGTTATCTTCTTCTCTCCTGGGCAATTAATTCTAATCGTGGCGCTGTACGTTACTCGGTTTTTTCTTTGCTATGAATTGAATGGCTGTGCTGCACATTTCTGGGCGCGTGTGTGTGCATAAATAGTAATCATCACAAAACAGACTGTCGAGTGTTCCTATATTTACAGAAGTGAAAAAATGACAGAACATTACTGTATGATGTCTTCTTTTTCTCATTCTCTTGTAGAACAAGGTGGTGACGGTGGATAATATGAAAGTCAAACTGCAGGTAAAAGAATCCTCAGTCTTGTGTGTTGCACTGTACACATTTTAGCCGTTACCTGCTGATTATGTACTGATCATTTGTGTGCTTGAAACTGTTATTGTGAAGGTCTTTGTGAGCTCAAAATGCAATTATCCATTTATCTTATATTTCTGGAGTAGTTTGAAAGCTAAATCCAGTAATTTCTTCCTGTTCACAATTGGAAATGATTAAAGCTTAACAGAGCATGTTAAATGTTACAGATGCATTACAGACCTGTGTAATATAAGAGAGTTGATGTGTAGCACCTATTGTAGCTGTGCCCTGTGGGCAGCGTCCAGTGACCACTGATGAAGGTCTAGAAGATGACCAGCTCAAACAGCAGCAATAGATGAGCGATCGTCTCTGACTTTACGTCTACAAGGTGGACCAACTAGGTAGGAGTGTCTGATAGAGTGGACAGTGAATGGACACGGTATTTAAAAAAACTCCAGCAGCGCTGCTGCATCTGATCCACTCATACCAGCACAACACACACTAACACACCACCACCATGCCATTGTCACTGCAGTGCTGAGAATCATCCACCATCTAAATAATATCTGCTCTGTGCTGGTCCTGACCATTGAAGAGCAGGGTGAAAGCAGGCTAAAAAGGTATGTAGAGAAACAGATGGACTACAGTCTGTAATTGTAGATCTACAAAGTGCTTCTATATGGTAAGTGGAGCTGATTAAATGGACAGTGAGTGTAGAAACAAGGAGGTGGTTTTAATGTTATGGCTGATCAGTGTATGGTTTTATTGATTTGAATTTCACCACTATTCATGGGTGTCTCTTGCAGATTTGGGACACGGCAGGGCAGGAGAGGTTCCGCAGTGTTACTCATGCATACTATAGAGATGCGCAGGGTAAAAGCTTTTTGTTTGAGTTATGCCATGTTGATGTGTGATTCAGTGATGTGTAATATTTAATTATGTGAACTATAGTCAAATCAAAGATTCATTTTTTGATAAACGTTTTACCCTTCTAGCTCTCCTACTTCTGTACGACATCACTAGAAAATCATCTTTTGACAATATCAGGGTAAGTGTAACTTGTCAGTTGTCAGTTTCAGCAAGCCGCTCTTTTCATTCCCAAGCACAGTTTGCGTTGGTCGTGAAACATTTCTGTCCAAATGTCAGTTCTTTTTCTTTCTTGGCTTGAAATCTGTCTTCTCGCGTCATCTAATTTGTTTTCCCCATCTGTATCTCTGTTCAGGCCTGGCTGACGGAAATTCATGAGTACGCACAGAAGGATGTGGTCATCATGTTGCTTGGCAACAAGGTAAGCGGCACTTCCTGGGAGTAGTTAAAGAAAGACACATTAGAGACCCGTTGAAAGTATAGACCCCTGGACAGAGAACAGTAAGCATGTGTTTATCTTTGACATTTGCAGGGATTTTGCATTTTATATCTTATTTTCTTGTTTAATTCTGAGTCACAAATCAAGCCAACATGCATTTACAACATTTAACATAGAACACACAGTTACAGTGTAATAAATAAAACACTGAGTTAATATACAGTGCTTAACGTGTGCACATTGAGATATACATATAAGCACTAGTTGTGCAGTTGTGAAAGAATGTAAACAGTACTCAATGTGGATTGCATACAACATCCTGTGGTTTCTGGTACAATACCTATACCAGCAGGTCCTTCAACTTCTTAAAATACTTTCACCTTATTTTAAGTCTTTTATTACTTCATTGTATAGTTGTTATATAGCTAAACAGGTGAATTTGCCCGAAATTGTCCAATTCAATTTAAAATAGTATTAGATTTTGTATTATTTAATACCTTATAAAATGGGATTTATTCCTGCAGACAGAGCATACACAACAGTATGATAAATGTCTAGGGTGTATTATCCACTAAATCTGCCGCACTGTGCAAATCTAAATTGAATAAGTGTCACTGACCCAGGGAATTATGATTCTGAAATGACTCGGCACAAATAGAATTCATTATTGCATGCGTTCAAGTGTGACTATTGGGGGTAATCTGTTTACTCTCGTGGGGTATGACTGCTCACAGACTTACTGAATCTCTTTTCCTTGACCATGACTATCACAATAAGTGCAGAATGTACTTTTGCTTGCAACATTTTTTAAGTAATTAATACAGTACATTCATAGAATTATCATTTAGCCTTTGCATTAGCATCACCAACTGGACAATATTCATGGACTGTTTGTTTTTCATAATGCATTATTAGTTAACCTAATATTAATATAACAAGACTCAACCCATAAAGATTTCATACCCATCACTACACAAAAAGCAAGTAGTCACAATAAATATAAAATAAAAATAAATAATGAACTTTGATTACTTTGTGCCTTCATATAGTCAGACATGGCAGCTGAGCGAGTCATTAAGCCTGAGGAGGGACAGAAGCTGGCCAAGGTAAACTTCTTACAAAAATATACATATACACACATGGTCCAGGTATGAATATGGGTAATCTAGACCAAATAGCATGAGGTTACATTATTGTCTGGACAGTAATGCTGTGTATGTAATTGCCGTAATTGTTAAACTGTGGGGTTGAATAAAGGTGCAGTAATTGCTGGGACTGACAGTATTAGGCTAAACAATATAGAAAATGAATGCATTAATCTTCATATTACAGTTAGCACCAGAATGATTGGCACCTAAAACTGCTATTACCAAATGTCTTCAATGTATAATCAAATATAAAAATGTCAAAAGAAAATGAGAGAAGTCTGAGCTGTGTTTATCCATGTATTCAATGCTTTGATAAGCACACAATCAAGCTTTTGTCATGTCAATCTCAGATCCCTGGCTCGAACCCCATGGAGCATGGGCTAAAAAGAGTCCACAAAAGAGGGCCTAGAGGTCTGTGTTATCTGAGAAGTTTTCTGATTAGATTTCCTGCTCTGTAATCTTATCAAGCATTATAGGAGAAGACTTAGTTCTGATAATGTTGGAAAATTGAGATTTTATTTATTTATTAGATATAATTAATTGTTAGATTCCTTCTATAGTATTAAAAATTAAATTCAGCTAATAATAGACACAATTTTAATAATGTTTTTGTAGTTTAAGTATTCAGTAGGTTAATATTAATTACTAGGGATGCATCAATACTATTTTTTCCCAACTGAGTACAAGTACAAGTACATGTATTTTTGTACTTGCCGATACCGATACCAATACCTATTTAGAATGATGGAGTTAATGAGTTAATGGAGTTAATGAGTTGGAAGTTAATAAATATTTTTGCAATGTTGGTGTTTTGTTGTTATGTTTTGTAGAGAACGATCAGGTCAGAAATACTGTAAAACGTGTGTGTATTCTGATATAAACTATATTATCCCCCTGTCCCACCTGTTTACACTCCTCTCCTGCGTTTCCCCTCACACCGTATCCTGCGTTCTCATTGGCTGTTCGGCATAGCACCCATTGCCAGTTGCACATCTCAGATCAGATATCTGACGTGCTAGAAAACTCGATCCGGTCGCCGAGCGCTCGGCGAGCCGGTTCGATCGAGTTGTTTGATAGTTCACACTTAGCGATCGAGAGCCGAGTTTTGATCGCCGAGCGAACGCCGAGTTGCTCCCGAGCCGGCAAATCTAGCGCCGACCAGCCGCCGAGCGAAAATCAGGGCAAAAATCGTGTAGTGTGAACTAACGCAGCAACGTGCACTAGGCACACGGTATCGGATGTTTAGTATCGGAGCCTCGTTTGCGAGTACGAGTACAAGTTAATGAGCGCGGTATCGGGCAAATACCCGATACCAGTATCGGTACTCATGCATCTCTTTTAATTACTATTGGTGTGCTAAAGTAATTCTCAAGCTTAATGTATATATTAAATGACAGAACAATCTATTTGTATTAAAATCTAACAATTTATCTTAAAAAAGGAGTACGGAGTTCCTTTCATGGAGACAAGTGCCAAGTCTGGTGTTAATGTGGATCTTGCATTCCATGCCATAGCAAGGTAGGTACCAGCTATTAAAGGTCCATTAATTACTTTTTGTATTTTTCCTGTCATTATTTTTAATTGCTCAAAATGTGAACCCAGGGTTTCTCAGAACAATACAAAGCTTTTCTTTTTTTTGCCAAGTTTGTCTGCTAATTTATTCAGAAGTAAGATTCTCAAAACTGCTTCTTATTCCTGTTATTGCATATTGCACAAACTGGATAGTTTAAAATCAGAAAAGACAAATTACATAAATGACATGAGTTTAAGCTCTCAAGAGTCACAGAGGTGCTACCAGCCTGGCCATGTCTGAGGGACGACTGGTCAGACAGGTTTTCTCTTCATTCACACTCTCTCTTTTCCCATCAATTACATTTTTGTTACAATATGTTCCAAAGGTGGCGGCACAGCTGCTTAGTGGGTAGCACTGTCGCCTCACAGCAAGAAGGTCCTGGGTTCGATTCCCAGGCGGGGCAGTCCAGGTCTTTTCTGTGCAGAGGTTAATTGGAGACACTGAATTGCCCTATAGATGAATGGGTGTGTGTATGTGTGTGTATGTGTGTCTGCCCTGCGATGGACTGGCGTCCCGTCCAGGGTGTTTCTGTGTGCCTTGCACCCATTGAAAAGCTGGGATAGGCTCCAGCACCCCCCACCGACCCTAATTGGATAAGCGGATAAAAAAAAGGAATGAATGAATGAATGAATGTTCCAAAGGTGCATAATGGGGTTGAGGTCAAGGCTCTGTGCAGGCCACCAAACTTATGGAATCATGTCTTTATAGACTTTGCTTTTGTGCACAGGGAACAGGAAAGAGCCCCAAACTGCTGCTACAAAATTGAAAGCAGATAATTTATTTTACATGAATGGTTAGCTATGAGTATGGCTGAAATACCTGAATGTAATAATTTGATGGGATGTCCACATATATTTGGCCAGTGTGTATTGTAATAAAGCTTTTTTTCCCCCCGCACTTACATACGTCTTATTTTAGATTGTGGCATCGTGTTTTGGCAGGAACTTTTAATGATGTATAAGATTTATAATTGATGGGCCAGCTAAGAATAAGACTGGCTGTGTATAATTGGTTGAATTGACGTTTCAATTCCAAGAAGACCAATAGGTCAAATACTTTTACACAGGGAACAGTATGGTGACAAATATGTGTTTTTGTTATTAGTGTTTTATTCGTTTTTATTAATGTTCCCTATTTATTTTCTTTTTAAACACAGAGAGCTGAAGCACAGGGCAGCTCAGCAGCCTCACGAGCCGAAGTTCCAGATCCATGATTACATTGAGTCCCAGAAGCAAAAGTCCAGCTGCTGTGGTGCACTTGTGTAATGCCCTTCACGTAAAGGAAATTAGCTGGTACAGCCTGGTTTAATTAACTTATAAAAATCATATAGCGACAAACAGACTATTAAAAAGCCTTGTATGTTAATTGATTTTCAGAAAAACGTGGGGGGTGTTAGTAAACAGGAAGTAGTTATAGGTGAAAGTGTGTCTTGTGTTAAATGTTTAAATAAAACGATATGGCAAAAACATATGTGGACACCCAACTATGAGCTTGTTGGACATTCTATTTCAAAACCACAGGCAGTAATATGAAGTCCGCCTCCCCCATACATACACTTTTGAAGCTATAACAGCCTTCACTCATACCACAGTTTTGGTGTGTCTGAGGGAATGTGTCAGTGAAAAGAGCATTTTTGAGGTCAAACACTCATGTTGAATGAAAAGTCCTTTTTCAGTCTCCATTGATACATTTCATACCAAAAGCATTTAGCAAACCTCTGCTTTGCATAATGTTGCTGGAACAGTAGTAGTATACACATTTTATGTGGTGCAGTTGTAGCCTAGTGGTTAAGGTACTGGACTAGTAATCGAACGGTCGCTGGTTCAAGCCCCACCACTGCCAGGTTGCCACTGCTGGGCTCTTGAGCAAGCCCCTTAAACCTCAATTGCTTAGATAATTTACTGTCACATTACTGTAAGTTGCTTTGGATAAAAGTATCTGCTAAATGCCCAAAATGTAAATGTTATGGGTGTTGCTGAAACACTTGAATTAAGAGAGGCTTCACCTTTTTGAAAGTTTTCTGTAGGTACTCTATTCCACTAATTCATAGGACCTCTATATCATCCAAAAACTTCAAAAGCCTGTTCAAAAGAAGCATAAATCAGGCATTAATTTTGAAAAAAATGCGTAGCAGAATGTATGAGATGTACGAGCTGATTAAAGCCAGTGATAATCACATATGAAGATAGATGTACAATTAAAATGCTTGTTAGTCAGACCTGTGGGGCATTGTAATCAGGTGTATTCGTCTTTTTTGCTTATAATTAAAAGTAAAAAAGCTTATTGCGCTGAGGTAAAAATAAGTGAGCAGCTTGGAGTAAAAAGAAAGTAGGTAAAGTCTGCATCATGCATGGGACTCTCAAAAAGTGTGGCTGAATAAACTATAAAGTGCACAATTTTTTTTCCTGTTTAATACAATGTGACATCAAAGGAGCAGTTCTCTTTAGTTGTGTTTTTTATTTATTTATTAAAGGTTTGGAATGGCACAATCAATTTTTCTAATAAAAAATAGCTCTGTGTGACTGTTGACCACATTCTGAGTAAGAAAATATATTTTAAACATTGCTTTTGGTCAAATTACCAATGTAATAATAACTTATAAATATTAGATGGTGTTACAAGTGTGGGCCACTAACATTTAAACTTTTTCTAAGCCATGTTTGTGTAAGTGATTCAATATTTTAAAATGTTACTTATTTTTGTGGCTGTGGACTGTTTGAGCTCAGCAGTAAATTGTGTTGCTGTGAAACTTTCAGAAGCCATTCTGTGGAGCCAATTTTACACCAGTAAAAGATAATTATATTAATATATAGATGGCAGGTTTGCATTACACTCTGTATTGGTATAAATGGATAACATTTTCTCACCCTTAATACAAAATTGACATAAAAAATAAGATCCTTTTATCAACTGAGCCTGCTTTCTGCAAGCAAGGTATACACAACCGTATAGACTTGATGGTATGTTTTAAGATAGCTGTCACATCTGTTCACATCATCAAATATGTCAGTTCATTATGTGTAAGTAAATAATCCAGTCCAATATCAGCCTGATATGGAACTGTTTTGCCATGTCTACACTGTCGTGTTTTCATAGTTGTAACCTGCAGTTCATTATTTGTTTGTCAAGTTTATCAGGTTTGTAAGGAATTTTTTTAACTTCTATCTGTTTATTAACTTCATTTGTGAACATGAAACTTGAGGATTGATTATTTCTACTGGTCTTATTAACTTATGTGTTGGCTTTTGATCTCACATTTTATTACCAAGATCACAAAGTGCCAAAACGAAGTGCTCTGTATACATACTTATAAATCTCTATTTTGTAATGTTATGTTAATGTTACCTCCTGATTTCTTGGGTGATTCTACAGAAAAGATTGAAATTGAAAAGAAATGTTTAAACGTGTTCTTTGTTTCTTTTGAAATAACTTAAACTCTGTTGCTGGTCTTTTTGTAAAGACTGTAACCATGTTTCCACTTAATCTCAATTAAGGAACTGAAGTGACTATTAAAATATTTACTGGGAAAAGTGTTTCATTTTTTTCCAAGAAAATAATTTTCATATTTATACATTTAAAATTTATATTCTATTGTACTCACAATAATTTCCTATTTTTATAAAAAAAAAAACAGCAGTGAGCTGGACCCAGAAAGACGCAGGTGCAGACAGACGGACAGGACAAACAGAGGGAGAGGACAGATGGACAGGACAGAAAGGTTAATTTACCTAATTTCTTGTCCAACATCATAAATGTCCAAAAATCAGCCATACCAACATCCTTTTAACTGTTTTACACAGCACCTACATTACATTCTAACACCTATGAAAAAAAGCCTATAAGCTATGGTGCAGACGAGATCAGGGATCACTAGTTACTCAGGTAAATGAGGACAGGACAGACAGCCTGGGCAGACAGAAGGACAGGACAGACTGATAAACAGACAGATGGACAGACTGATTAACAGATGGGCAGGACAGACAGGACTGACAGTAGGACAGGACTGACAGTAGGCTAGACAGACCGACAAGACAGAATGACAGGACAGACTGACAGTACAGAGACAGATGGAGAGACGGAAAGGACAGACATACAGATAGGACAGACTGACAGCCAGAGAGACAGGACAGATGGACAGACAGACAAATAAGACAGACAGAAAGAGACAGGACAGACAGACAGGAGAGACAGAAAGAGGGACAGTACAGACAAACAGGACAGACGGACAAACAGAGGGACATGACAGATGGACAAAAATAGGGACAGGACAGAAGGACAAAGACAGGACATACGGACAGACAGAAAGATGGACAAGACAGACAAAAAATACAGCACTAAAAGGACAGACAGAAGGACAAGACAGATGGACAGACAGAAAGACTGGACATACAGACAGACACAAAGAGGGACAGGACAGACTGACAGGACAAACAGAAAGAGGGACAGGACAGACGGACAGAAAGACAAGACTTACTGACAGAAAGAAGGATGGACAGATGAACAGACAGACAAATAGAACAGACAGAGGGACAGGACAAAATGACAAAACAGATGGACAGACAGACAAAAGTACAAGACAGAAGGACAGGACAGAAGACAGAAAAAGGGACCGAACAGATGGACAGGACAGACAGACAAATGGACAGACAGAAGGACAGGACAGACAGGCGAACAGAAAAAAGGACAGACAGGACAGATGGACAAAGAGGAACAGAACAGACAGACAGAAGGACAGGACAGACAAATTGACAACTGGAAAACAGAAAACAACAGGATGGACAGAAAGAGGGACATGCCTGATGGACAGACGAACAGACAAAAGGACAGACAGGAGACATGGAGGGACAGGACAGACGAACAAATAGGACAGAAAAACAGATTGACGGACAGACAGGTAGGACAGACTGACGGACAGATTAGTAGGACAGACAGAGGAGGACAGAAAGCGAGACAGACAAAAGGATAGGACAAATGGACAGACAGACAGAGAAGAACAGGAAAGACAGACAAAGGGACAAAACAAATGTACAGACAGAAGGACAGGACAGACTGATGAACAGGACAGACAGACAAATAGACAGACAGAAGGACAAGACAGATAGACAGGACAGACAGACAAGGACAGACTTTTTTTGCACAGGTGTTTAGAATGTAATGTTGGTGCTGTGTAAAACAGTTGAATGTCAGTCGACATGGCTGATTTGTGTACATTTATGATGTAGGACGTTAAAATTAAATTAGTAAACTCAACAGACCGTACAGGTCAGACAGAGAAAAGGACAGACAGAAAGAGGGACAGGACAGATGTACAGACAAGCACAGGACAGACGACAGACATATAGGACAGACAGACAAATGGTCAGAGGACAGGACAGACAGAAGGACAGAACAAAGATGTAACAGAGAGACAGAAAGAGGGACAGGAACGATAAACAAATAGACAGGGGGACAGGACAGACAGACATTTTTTGCAAAGGTGCTTATAATGTAATGTTGGTGTTGTGTAAAACAGTTGAAAAGATGTTATTCGACATGGCTGATTTTTGTACATTTATGATGTAGGACATAAAAATTAAACTAGTAAACTAACTTGTCTATCTGTCTGTCTAGACAGACAGACAAAAAGAAGTACAGGATAGACTGACAGACAGACAAAAGGTTGAATATGTAATGTTGGTGTGTAAAACAGTTGAAAACACGTTAGTCGACATGACTGATTTTTGGACATTTGTAATGAAGAAGGTAAAAATTTAGTAAACGAACTAAATATGTCCTTTTTGTTTATCTCTGTCTATCTGTCGTCTATTGTCTGTCTGTCCTTTCTGTTAGTCTATCGTCTGTCCATCCATCTTTTCCGTCTGTCTGTTCTGTTCGTCTATCTGGTGGTTACTGGAGTTTTTTTCCTTTTTAAGAATTAAAGGGCAGCAGTGGCACCGACAGGTGGCGCAATAACGTTCTGAATCATGAGGGGTTTTACAAGTAACTAATCCTTTTATAAATAACTAAAGGAAATCGAGTACAATAAAAACTTTATTATTGTTTACACAAACTTTCTTACCTGTTACCTGTGTGATAGACAGCAGGGAAATGAGAAGCAGCTTTTTAATATATGCAACGACCTTATAAACTGTAACAAATGATTTTCCTTATATACAAAAAAGAAAAGAACAATGTAAAAAGAGCCCACACAGTGTATTTACTGTCATCTTTATTGTGCCTGAAAGAGTAATATCTCTGCTCTTCAACTCTTTTATTTCAGGTAGCTTCTCATGACAGACCAATAGAGACAGACAATGTGAAACAATGTTCATGAAACAGACCATTTTACCGAAGTTGCATTCTTAATAACACACTTTGCCCAAAAAAATTTAAATGAGAAAATGTTTATTTTTAATGCACACCAATTAAATCAGCATTACTGCACTACTAACAGCATTACTATTTACTGCTTGTAAATAGAAACAACTGCATGTGATTTGATGCATTTTTGTTGTTCGTCTTCTGGCCTTTCAGCAGTTACAGTTTCTGACCACAGGACGCTGGATATTTTGGATGACGGAACACAAACAAATCAGTGACAACGAGATATTTAAAACAGTAATACTGCTATGGCTGACACTCCTATCACCGACACACAACTTGCAATCCAAACAGTCAACTCAAGAATTATAGGCACCATAGAAAAATGGGTTTGTGTTGTTCAATAGCTCAGTCTTAACCCTATTTAAGATGTAACCTTTAATCAAACAAAATTTATTTGATTAGAATAAATACATATGGCCAAAAGTATGTGGATACTTAACTATGAGCTTGTTGAAAATCCAATTCCAAAAACAACTGTAATGTTGGCAAAGAGAGGGTGCACGATTTTATCAGGTTATATTTACTTCAATCATTTTAGTGTTAGATTATGCTTTTCCATGTCCTTTTTAACCATACTTCCCAAGGGTGCAAGCTCTGGGCATGGCTGAAGAAAAGACTAAACATTATCCCAAAAGGCTTGGGAGTTATCAAGGTGTTTTAACCAGTAACTGATGAATAATTATTCAATTACACAACAGGGCACCACGTGTATGAAAAACTCATGTTCATGGAGAAAAAGCCTGCTATTGAATTGCAAGATGGTAATGACGACAAAATGTATCAGCTCAGAATCACAAACCCATGGTTCATATTGTATGTGCACTGATTCAACACAGGAAATACAATCGTGAAAGCGATTAACACCTGGAGTTGCTGTTGTCGCTTTTGTGGTATTTCAGACAGCTTAACATTTTAGAACAACATTAGTTCAGAAATGAGAGTGACCAAAGATAAAAATGCATTAAATCATGTTCTTACACTTACTGGATTTGGAGTAAAGATGCCAATTTTGACAAATTCTTTGAACCATACATAGTTTTGTTTCAGAACAATTCCAGGTTTTGTAATGTAGTACAGGAACATTAACACATTCAGACCAAAACTAGTTTGGTACTGAATGTATATTTTAAATAAAGATTGTAGCTAGCACTCCTATGTTAATCCAGATGCAACCAATATTTTAAAGCTCTCTCAATAAAATTATTTAACACTGCAAAGTCAGTAGAGGCCTACCCTCACATTTAAAATTCAGAATTCGACAACACTGTTGGGTAGGGTGTGGAATTTCTTCAGATTGGAAAAACATTTAAATATTTTCTTTAATTAAACAATGCCTTCTTTGTCAGTTAATGGTTCATAATTAACTTCCCTTGGTTGGAAAGCGTACAGCCAGCAGAAAAAATAAGGTGATTTTTAAGAACCAGAAGGTTTTAGAGTACAGTTTGCCAAACTGTACCATCACAAGGGGTACAATTTGTTGTGAAAAGCAGCAACTCTCTAAGCAGCACTTAAAATACACCTAAACTTGATATATACTCCAAGTCTCTGATCACTGGTTGACTCCCATATTCACTTCATAAGCTCTGTCTTAAACCTAGTGCACACTTTACGACTTTAAGTCAGAATCAATGTAAATGTACATGCTACATGACCCAAGCACTATCAGTCTTCAGTACAAAGCTGATCTCTGGGTTTGAACACCACAAAAGCTTTCAATGGATTATCTAAAGCAGCTAAACATAACATTTTGTTGTCTCTAAATAATACACACAACATTGACAGGATTGTAGAAATGAGTGCCAAATCTTTAAAATCATTTACAATTTACAGCCTGCTCTGTCTGTAATTATTGGCACTGTTGGTAAAAATAGATGAAAAGGGTCATGAAAAACATGTCCAATTACCTTACACACTGAAACAAAAGAATTCCAGCCTTTAAACCACAACCATGTGTCTCAATTACTGGCACACCATCTCATCGCTAAGATTCTACGCTACATGACTGGTCTCAGGTCATTTTTCTTAAAAATATAACAAGCACGCGCTGAGGTTAGTCTGCTGAATCTGGCTTAAAATCACATAGTGTGCACTAGGCATTATTGTTTGTTTCAAACAACTAGTACACAGAACAATGTTAACATAAAGTGCACTTGATGAATCTGACGTTCCATTATCAACACTTTAAATAAACACAGAAAAACAGGTTAGTGTATTTAACCAATCTTGAACAGGTAGTAGAGCTTCAAATAACAATTCTGCCTAAACTTAAACAGACGACAATGTGCACTTTGTTCATTAAAAATAAAACTGTTGAGGTGTACTGTTCTGCGTCATCAGTTCAGTCAAAACAAGACCGCTCATGGTGACGCCTCAAAATCCTGTAAGGTTTAAGGACAATGATACAATAAGACCACAAAAAAGTCCTCATGTGCAAATATCAATCACTCCTTTCCTAGACTGTCCCGGACACCAAACCCTCAACACAAGGTGCCTCGACTACCTCTGTCAGACCTGCCGCAGTAGGATGATCTCAGAGACCCATATTCTGTAAACATCTCTCACGGGGGCCCTTCAGCCCTGTAGTTCACTTTTGTGATTAAGTCCTGATGTGCACCAAATCTTTCGGGCTACCTGATGCGGCCATTGCTTTTGACCAACCCGAGTTCAGACTTGGGATCCGGGGACATGGAACTCCAGTTAGTCTTGGTGCACAACGTTACGGTGGGGCAGAGGGACGTCTGAGTGGAACAGACGCCTCCGGTTACCCAAAAAGCACCCGCTAAACTGTCTACCCAGGCATCCAGAGCCTTGCCCACCAGTGAGGTCCCCTTCTTGGCCTCTTTCAGGGCTGGCTCCATAGGGGGCAGCTTCAGAACATGGGAAAGCTGCTGGAAGCCCTGCTCCATATACACATTCCCTGGAGGACCTGCATGCAGCCAACCATGCTCCTCTGTAAAGACAAGAAAAAGGACCAGAAATACGGGTTATTATTGTACAGACATAATTATACAGATATAAATAGGGGTTATTATTGTACATATTGAGATCTTAGGACAGATTATAGAGACCAGGGTATTATAAAAGAGTAGTAAATGTAAGTAAGCAAATGCGTTTAATAAAATGATTATTTGCTTTTAATAACCAATTAAATGGTTATGGAGTGCCCAGGTGGCGCCGCAAGATAATCCACTAGCACACCAGTGTCAAGACTCTGAGCTCCCGGATTCAAATCTCAGCTCTTCTACCAGTCAGCTGGGCGCCCTCTAGCAGGCACAATTGGCTAATGCCTGTAGCAGAGAAAATTGGACCCCAGTTTGGGAAAAACCGGACTAAGGGGTGGGGTTAAGGACCAGACTAAGGGGGATGTAAGGACCTCAAATGCCCCGAGCCCCTGTACAGAAATTGGAGGAGCGCAGTGATTGGGGCATGGCTCTCCATATGTGAAACCAACCTCATAAACAAATCCACCAAAGTATGGGAGAATAAGAAGGGATTGGTGGACTGCGCACACATTGGAGGAAGTGTGTGTCAGCCAAATATACACCATCCTTGGACACCGTCTGGGTCCCTAGCAGCACACTAGCTACGGTAAATTGAGATAAAAAGGGGGTAAAATGCATAAAAAGTTAAACTATACTTTAAAACGAGTTCTAACCTTTGCGAAAAGGTTCCTTTGCTTTAAAAGCCAGAGGCATAACCAGGAAGCGAGCCTCTGCCACACGATGCCAGAGCCTCAGTACCCGGACAGTCCAGACTCCCGGCCTGAGAGGACGCTGCAGCGGCGGCTTGTACTGGGTAAACTCCGCCTCTACATCGACGCTGATGTCGTAAGATGCTGCTACCACCTGTGCTGGGTCAATCCACACTATAGTGGCTGTGAGATTGGGTCCACGAGCCCATTTCTGCACTGCCACAGGCTCATCCAAAGGGCCCATTACACTGCCGAAATTCCTGAAGATTCTTTCCTTAGGGTCCCAATCTGTTCCAACCTGACCAGAAAAAAAAACAGGATTATTACAATATTGTATTTAAATAATAACTGTATAAATGTATAATAAATGTATGTAGGACACTAGCAGCATAAGTGATCTTTACTATTTCTGAACATTAACTCCTGAATGTGCACTGGAAATGCAACACTAGCACAAATTTTATTCATCCCTATAAAACATCATTTTTTTCTGCAGCCTGGTAGTTAAAATTTCTGCTCCTACCTCTAGGTTCTTCAGTCTTTCAAACTCATGCAGGTTGCTCTCCAGCTGCAGTGTGGCTTGAGGAACAATCCACACCTCTAATATGTCTTTCTTTCCAGATGCAATGCTTTGAACTTCTTGTCGCACAAGGTAGCCCTGGAAACGGTCGTCATAAAAATAGAGGTGCACTGATACAGGAAAGTCAATGGGCACAAACCTGTGGGAAAGGGGAGAATTTTTAAAGCAGGACTGAGTCATTTTGAGGATCTGAAAATACCAAAAATATTGTAACACAAATATCATAGGACGTCAATATTTGACAAAACACCTTTTGCTGGAATGTTTTATTCTGGCTGCGATTGTACCTACATAATCTCAGTCAGTATTACGGAGACCTGATACATCTGGGAGTCTTACCTGCAGGCCTCGTGCACGTTCTCCTGACTACGAAGACCTAGTCTGAAGAAGGACGTGTAGGCAGTGAGGGCCACATCGCTGAGCATCCCCACACCATCCTCCTGCTCAAAAACGCTTTCCCAATAGGCCTTAAGTGCTGGCGTGCCTGGCGGGTGGTGACCGTATAGGTGAGTATCAAGAATATCTATGGCCTCCTGGTTCACGGTGGATTCAAATTTGCGGGCGAAAAATGTGGGCCGTGTCAGCTGCTGTTAGGGGAACAGGAAAAATGGATTGTGAGCAAAACGTAACACTAGCAAATCTATCCCTAGATACCTAATCTACATTCACAGGATTTAGCTGATGCTCTTGTCAGAAGCACTATCTTAGTAAACATTTTCTTCCTTTTACTCATCTTTACCAAGGGTGCTAATAATTTTGGAGGTGACTGTATATGGAGAAAAAGCGCACTGACCTGAATTCGGATCAGATCAGCAGGTTTGAAGTCATTGGGAGAGCAGCCGCACCAGTCCACTATGTGCTTGTACTGACACTTGCAGCCGAGCTTTCGGTTCCAGTTAGTAACACGCAGGTTGTTGTCTACTAGCGTGTCACACATGTGGCTGTTTCCCAACACCGTGTGAAAAAAAGACTGCAAGACAAATATTCTATAGTTACTAAACAACTCATCACACCCCCTCCATGACCTGCTAGTCAGGCAGTGGAGCACTTTTAATAACAGACTCATTCAATTCCGCTGTAACAGGGAATGGTACAGGAGATCGTTTGTACCAATGTCGATCACACTGCATAACACCTTTTTACTGTGGCAGGACATCACTGAATTATATATCTTTATTCTATTTATTCACCTACTCTGACAGTGTTATACATTGCATTGTAGTGTACTGCACATCTGTTAATGCGTACTGCAACAGACACTTTCATAATAGTTTATTTTATTATATTACATATCATGTCTCACTACCCTCGTTAGGCCAGAGAATGCAGATACACAGCAGCTCATTATCAACAAAAGGTTTCACTTCTGCAGATGGTCAAACCACTGAATGTAATCCATCTCACTGGATTTGAAGTTCTTCACTAAGAATTTGGACCTACACATTTCTACTTTAAAACAAAACAATAACATGCAGTAAGAATAGCTGATAAAAGGTAAGCACCTCAGCAGGAAGCAGGGCATAGGTGTAGAACTGCTTCAGTCCCATCACAAGCTCGTTCTTGGAGTTGACTACGTACTCCACAAAACGCCGTGTGAGCGAGAACCAGTCAGACCCTCCCGACACGTCTAGACCCTCGGGGATGGTGCGCTCACCCAGCCGCCACATGTGATTATCGCACTCGTGAAAAAGCCGGTCCAACCCCTGCTTCTTAATGAACCTAATCAGAACCAGACAGGGTGATAAAGATAAATGGAATTATATTCAACATCATTTTTGATTAATGCATTCATTTAAAGGAATACTCTTTCATTATCTCCAGCCACTCATCATACACTATATGGACAAAAGTATTGAGACATCTTCACATTACACCTACAGGAGCTTTTGAGACATCCCTTTCTAAATCCATAAACACTAATATCCAGTTATAACAGTTTCTACTTTTCCACCGAAATGCATTTGTTAGGTAAGACACTGACGCTGGACGAGAGGATCCGGCTTGCAATCTCAGTTCTACTTTATCTCAAAGGTGTTTAATGAGGTTGAGTAGAGGGCTCTGGTGGACCAGTCAAGTTCTTAAACACCAAACGTACCCAGCCATGTCTTAATAGACTGTGCTTTGTGCACTGGGGCACAACCATGCTGGAACAGAAAAAGACCATCCCTAAACTATTCCCACAAAGTTGGAGGCATACTGTCCACAATTTTTGAGTATGCTGAAGCATTAAGACTTCCGATTACTTGAACTAAGGGGCCTAAACCGACCAGATCTCAGGGGTAGTGGGCCACCTGAGTGACCCTGACAGACAAAAGTAGAGTTAAAAAAAAAACAAATATAGTAAACGATTGTAAAATTTCATACCTTGCATTCTCTCTTCCATGTGATTTCAAGAAATTTTTGTCATGATTCAATGAGAGAAAAGCCACCAGCTCATCGTTGGTCCTGGTTCCGGGCAAAAAAAAAAGCAAAGAGCAAGAGATTAAATAAAACCAGCTAACATGAGAATGTATGTATGGCTTTCTATATAGAATTATCTACAGCTGACATTTGTAAAGCAGTGGTCACTGACTTTACGTGTCAGAGCAGGCACGCTAATCTGTGGCTGTCCTTGTGTATCTTGGCAGGGAACTTGGAAATGACTACATTGGGAATACGCTTCTGACTTAAAATAGCCTTTTCTCACAAAGAGTGTGTAATAGTGGTAACAGCAATGCCTGAGTTCTGGGGGTTCAAATCTCTGGCTGGACTCACAAATACACAAGGCATGGTGTTACGGAAGCTTAGCCATTGTGAGAATACATACAAGCGCACCCTTAGAGCCAGTCCCAAACAGATCAAATAGGAGGGTCGCCGTGATGCAAGTTCATGCATTTGTCATTTAAGTCTAACCTGGTGGGGAAGTCAGTAGCGCTGAGGTTGATGAAAAAATCCCACTTCCAGTCAAGCATGGAGAGCAGATCCTGCATACTGAGCAAGTACGCCTTTAGTAGACTGGCACCTCCCCAGATGGTGACCATGCGCCAAGGTGTGGCCCTCACATTGGAGTACTGCTCAGCCATGAGCAGAACTTCCCGATGCATGTAGTTGGAGCGCTGCAGGAAATGACACGTTGAGGTCAGATATGTTTGCACACTGCACACAGCATAGCTGACTTCTGTATTAGCTCTTCTGCTTTTTAGGAAAGACAATTCACACCAGCAGTACTCAATAATGCTGCTCAATAATGTGTTCTGCTAGATTTTCTACACTACTATTTTCCGTAAGTCTACACATTGGACCATAACACATTATTTACACATTATTAACCATTATGTCCAAGCTGTGGTAGATTAAGATTTGTTGTTATGTGGCAAGAATTATTTTTGACATATTTACAATGCACTCAAACATCCAACCGAATGATAAAAAAGGCAAAAGACAATATACAATAGCCGATATACCAATATATGTAAAGGAGCGAAATATATTATGTGGAGTCGGCAACTCCGTCCCTCATCCCTCGGCGCACATCAGTTTCAGTCGGACTGTTACTCACATACACACACACACATGTATAAACATACATAAATACACGAAAATACTATTATTTAACCCACAGCCTCAGTACACGGTGGAACATTCTTTTCCCCCGATTTCAGTAAGTGAAAGCTCTCTTGAGAAATCTTCACCCATTCTTCTTGTATATGAGCTACACCTATAATTTGGGTGCACTTTCGTGAGTACACAATTGCTGATTGTAGCCCATATGTTGCTTTGTACATGTTGTACATGTTGTGTCTGTCCCTGCCTTTACCCCAGCCATCAATCAGTCTTTTACTGTACACCTCCAACAAGTGCTAACAGGGTATGTGAGCTCGAGAAAGAGGCCATTAAGTCTAGACAGCATTTAGAAACCCTCAGATACGCTGCTGCACCTGATTCACTAATACCAGTACCAAATAACATCTGGTCATTAAAGGACCCTTCCAGTTTGTAGACTGGATAAGGGGAAGGGGGAGGGGGTAAAAAGCTGTACAAAGCAACAGATGAGCTTCTGTGAGTTACTGCAATGAAGTGCAATTGGAACTTAAGGGAACTGAAATCATGTACAGGTTAAGAGTTTGTTACTAAATACACTGTTGTAACTAATTAATACGGCCACTTTAGTAACCATCAACACTGGGTATTTGTCGTAATACAATTCAACTTCAAGTTGTTATTGGAATTTGCATTTTAAAAAATTAAGATACTACGAATTTAAAGTAAAAAATAAAACTACTCCAAGTTTTTGATAATTATCAAGCAGTACCAGATCATTTTACATGCTAGATACAGTGTTTAATTAATTACACAGGTCTATCCCTAATTATTACACCTTTAAAACTGAATCAATAATAAAACCAAGGTAACTGAGAACCGACCTTATCCACATGCATGTAGTAAAAATGGTCCTTGTGATAGATGGCTTTAAGAAGTCGTTTCAGCTGCCGCACAGAACGGCCATGAACCATCAGCACAAAAGCCACCCTGACTGGATTCTCCAAACTGGACAAATCGTTGTCTATGATGTCAACCTGTTGGCCAGCACTAGACAGGACTATAACACACAAGAAAAGGTAAAAATTATTATTCATTTTGCCATAAAACTTTCAAGTAATGGAAACAGGGAACTGTACTGAAAATTCCACTGTTGTAAAGAAATGCAGTAACAAAATATTTCCTACCATGCTGTGGGCAGTACTGAGGCAGAGCCTGTGGCATCAGTTCCCCGGCCTGGTGTTTGCACACAACGTTGGCGATCTGTTGCCGGCACTGGCGTGATCCTGCACGGTGCAGTGCCGACAGAGCATCCTTTCCCAAGATCTCACACCTGGGCACAAAGTCACTACTTGGGACCTGAGGGGCACCCTCAACGCTCCCCGGCTCTCCTGGGGCAACTGGTGGGAATTTACCCACTTCCTGCCCCTTTGTGTCTGAAAAGTTACGGCTGCTGGATGGATCATAGTGGGCAACTGTGTCCACACCAGCAGCAGGCCGCCCAACTTGGGTCTTATCCATTAAAGAGGGCTTCCCTCGCCTCTTGGTCCCTTTTTTGGTGGCTCGAGTGACGAGTTGCCGCTCCGTGCCTTGTTTCCTCTGGCCACGGTAGCCACCTGATGGCGCATTCTGTCTCTCCCAGGCCTCTGAGTCTCTCTTAACATCCTGGCTGTTGTGGTCAGGCAGCTTAGACCGCCGGCGTATCAACTGCGGAGAAAAAAAAACAAAAAACTGAAAACAGAATTTTACTTACATTTTTTTTCCTTTATGCCTTTTTTTTACTGCCAAAAGCACCTACAATGCCCAGGCAGGCATCTGACCCAGACATCAGAGCAATGTAAAAAAGGTTGACTGGTCCACCAAGACTGTTTACACTGATCACATGCACAACGTGGTACTTGCACATTGTTTACTAGTCAGTTGGTTAAAACATAAACCCTGTTGTTTTTAAATAGGCTGATGAAAACTCATATCACATCATGCAGCCTTTTTTAAACCCACATCCTTTTATATGATGCCACATAATTTGTATGGACAGAACAATACAACAAGCTGGTGAAGCTTCCCTCACACCAGACAAACAGACTACACCCAAGGAAAAACCAGATCAGAAAAAAACACAGAAAGAGAAACAAAAAATGACTTTGGAAAAACACTTTCTGGTAAAGCCTTCCCATAAAAAGCATACTGATGCAGGCCTAAATAAATGCAGCGAGAGAGGAATAACACAACTATGCCCACCCCCCTTGCTGGGTCACTGCCACATACCATGATTGGTCCAAACACTGTAGAGAACTGTGGGAACACAAGGTGAGACCACATCGCCAAGCTGAGTTTACTGCAGTGGTCATTAAACTAAACCATTCGCCCACAAGACTATATTTATCCTGGCACATGCTGTTGGCGAGACATTCTCGATGTGTCAAGGTATGCATCGAACACCTACTTAAATCTTATAGCAATGCTCAAATTGGCCTGCATGCTGGGTAACAAGTATTATCGCTATTTCTGAAAAATGTTGTGGTTGAAAGCTGTTTTCTTTTAATAATGGGTACAGATAATATTTATAGAGAAGTAGCAGTCAATATAATGCTAAGAAAATGACAAACACTGTCAAACATTCAATCCATTTTAAACATAAACATTTCTTTACATTTTAATGAACCAACAGAAAATGGCAATAAATAATTTGTTCATTTACTCATTTTATTTATATTAACTTATTTATTCTTGTCACGGTCTAAATGGGTCAAGTTTATCCAGGAAACACTTGGTGCAAGGCATGAATACACTGGACAAGGTGCCAGTCTATCGCAGTGCAACAACAAACCAAATCCACAGTGTTCAAACACGTATAGCAATTTGTCCCAAACCCCCACAACAAGATAGCATCTATGGGCCAAAAGGGTGTATTAACAACCTGGCCTGCATGTACCAGGTTGTTGTGCGGCCAAGACTTATTAATGCTAGTATGATTAATCATGAATCCCTGTCTGTTACTTTGGAAATCTGGTATGATCACAAGATAAAACTGAAAGCAATCAGCAGGTGCAGCAGAATATTTTAGAAAACTACATGCCTTATTCTTTTACAAGCTGATGCACCTTGCAGCACGTAGGTAATAAGGGAAGGTCGTAATGACACCATAAAATTGCACTGTAATTCATTCGCTCTGTGTTCTAAGCCTTCAAATGAATGGCCTCTTTCATCACCTTCCCATCATGCTGCTTGTACTTGCTCAGAGAGGTCACACTCAGCCGTAAACTTTACCCATGGTCCACGAGCAATCAGTGAAGATGATAAAAGCTTTGCTTTCTCTTAGGCGGTTTAACTGACAGGGCCATATACTCCAGAGTTCTACCAGTCTGGCTAGACACAAAAGCTGTGAGACTAAAGTACTCACTGCTTTTCATCCTCAACTGACATCTACTGACATTTTCAGAATCTAAGTGCAGTCTTAGG
This sequence comes from Trichomycterus rosablanca, assembly GCF_030014385.1. NCBI lineage: Eukaryota > Metazoa > Chordata > Actinopteri > Siluriformes > Trichomycteridae > Trichomycterus > Trichomycterus rosablanca. The sequence goes on along the minus strand of NC_086009.1, from coordinate 5,973,217 downwards.
ATTTGGTTTTTTAAACTTCTAGTCTATACAGTTAGATAATATATTGTAAAATATTATTTTAGTGAGAATTACAGCCTTTCCTCAACACCTGTCCCACTTCTGTGTCTGGCCGGCATGCATGACCTAAATTCATTTTATTTCGTTGGCCCTTGAATACTTGTTCACTGCGTTAAATAAACAGATAGTAGAATATTTTTTTCTAAATGTGCACTATGAGGAACAAAGTAATGAAAGCACCATATGCAACTATGCCACTGTATACAGATACAGTGAAGCACCAGGATGTTAGTAAAGCTACATACATGTATAGCTACAACACTAAAGTGGTAATTACCCAAAACCTTCATTATTCCAGGAGTTTGGTTGATGCAACTACCTACAAAATCTGAAAATTGGCTACATCAATGGATTTTGCTGTTTCTTACATAAGCTTTATATATTTTGCCAGACTCTGAGAATCTTCATTGTTTCATTCACCAATTAACAGACAATATAAATGAGTCAAAAGCTGATTCCAACTTGCTGTTTTTTTTTCTTAAACGTATTTATTAATACAAATTATTGATATATTGTTTAAAAGTTTAAAGGCTTGCGTTTTAGATAAATCATTTCCCTATAGAGCAGTTTCATAATTAACATAATCAAATGATTTGGCATAATTTAACTGGATGTACACAAGACATGGATGGATGCACAAAGTAGCCAACTGTAACACAACAGTGATACGAATAAAGGTACTTCCTTACTTTCTTATTATTGCATTTTTAATCCAATCAGTATTGTAACCAAGAGGTGATGTTTGTAATAAGACATTAATAACTACAATTAATGTAAAATAAACTGTACACTAAAACTCTGCCCACTGTCTGCATTTATACTAAGTTATTTAAATGAATGCCTGTTTGTTTGCAGTAATTTTTAGTAATTTTACAATTAATAAACACAACATTTGGCTTTTTTTCACATTAGTTAGCCAGTAGAGAAAATGCTCCTGGACTTTCGATGACCAACCAGGGCATGACATACCGTTCCCTGACCTTACTGCCACTGACATGAGTAACAAATAAAGAAGTGCTGATTTTAATGCAGATATTGTGATGTGTTTTTTACAGCATAGTAAATAAGTCCCCTTCTCAAACCTGTTCACCCTGCCTTTAATCACATAGGTTTTTACCCTGATCTTGTTGGCAGGTTTGTGTTATTAACAGTTAGTTACTAGAACAACTCAGTGGAAAAGCAGAAACTTTTACCTGAATGTAATACTGCTAGCAGCAAAGTTCTGATCAGACAAGACAGAGCAGCCACCCCCATCAGCCATTCATTAACTTCATAACGTTACAGTTCAACGTGGCCACTTGCACTCAGATCAGCCTCCACAAGTCTTCAAATATTCTACAATCAACACCAGCTTGAGCAAATCACAGCCTTTAACTCTGTGATTTCAGTCCGTTATTGATCAGCCACATAAGCGCAGAATAACTTAAGTGAGCTGACTGGCCAGTTATTTCTATTTCATTATCCATACACACCATAATAACTTGAAATGAAATATTTGGAACCAGAGCTCAAACCCCGGTATGTCTCTAACTGACATCTGCATACACAAATGTTTGTGTACAGTTAGCTAGCTAGCATACCTCAGCATCTACTATACACATTTTACAAATAGATTCCCTCCTAGCATGCTAACTAAAACCACAACACATTCACTCCACTGTAAGCTTAATATTGAAGGTGCTAAGTTTAGCCCAAAAAGCTAACTGTATGACTGAGTCAGTCGCTAGCTCAGGCACAGCTGCATCGTTTCTCATGTAGCTAACTCACACCGGGTGAAAACAACCCTTACCTCTCCCTCTCCTTCCTCCAGGCTCCTTAAACTCCATACCACCAAGCCTTGAATCAGGAGAATTGTTAAAGCGACAGCAATAGCGAGTTTGTATCGTCGGAGAAGCTTTTGTACTCGGGTACTCGCCACCATTTTCCACCCTTGGTTTACATTACCAAAGAATCGTGCTTGAATGACTCGAGTGAAAGATTCGGTTCGGTGAATCACTCTTTCAATCGAGCAACTCTCTAATCCAAAGCATTCTGAATCAGCTGAGTCGGAGGTGTGAGTGTGAGACCTAAATCCACGTGTTTATTCACTCATTTTCACATTGTGGTCAGGGCTGCGATGAGTCCGGCTCCACCCGAGTATATATAATTTCTTACAACGGTTTACTGTATTATATATAAAGCAGACAATCAAAAGTTTATCGACGACCCTCTGAATTATTGAGTTTAGATGTTTAGCTACATCCATGTAGATGTATAAAATCCAGTTATAGCAAATAAATGTTATGCATCCAAATTTTTGTCAACAGTCTGGGAAAAATTCAGTGATGGGAATAAGCAATAAGCCCTTCTCTCAGGTAGGTGGCACTGTTTAGTTTAATATGAACAAGTGTAAGGCATCATAAGACAACCAAGGAAAACAAACGAATAAATATTCATTTTATTATGGATATGGCTATTTCAGCCACACCCGTTGCTAATAGGCCTAGACAAAAACAAAGACCAACACTACCATACAAATAGTCAAATAAGTCATACTAAAAAAAACCTCTTTGGGGCACTGTCATCTTTAAGTCATCTTAATTTTTTACTTTGCTCTGTGGACAGTGTCTACCATACTGATGCATACTGTCTACCATTCGACCATACTGGTGGATAGTGTTTACCATTCTAATATATGTCTAAAATATATGTCTAAATATATGTCTATTCATCCTTATGGACCATATGAAACATGTAAAATGTCTTATCAAATACAATAAATTAAAGCAGTAAATAAACAAATGTGCCTAAAAAGTGGCACTGTTGCATTTTTTGTCTATACCGGACAGTCTTAATGGGATTTTAGCAACTTTAGCAATTTTTTAAACAATTTTAATTTATTAAGTTTGAATTTAGTTTGATATTTTTTTCCCCATTTATTATATTCAGTTGGAGAGTTGAGAGTTGGGCCCTTGAGCAAGGCCCTTAACCCTCTCTGCTCCAGGGACGCCGTACAACGGCTGACCCTGCGCTCTGACCCCAGTCTCCAAACAAGCTTGGATATGCGTAGAAAGAATTTTGTTGTACTGTACATCTGTATATGTATATATTAGAAATAAAGGCATTCTATTTCTATTCTATTCTAATTAACTACAATAAAGACATCTTACTAAGTGTGCTGAGTGGGTTGCCATTTAGTTATGTTTATTCACATACACTTGTTTTAGTATTTTTTATATTATATGTAATTAAATACTTTTATAAGAGCTCACAGAAAGTGTTGTCATTGATGTAACTGATATGCATTGCTGTCAAAAGAACACCTGCTTACGATGAACTTGTGTCCACAAGGACAACATTAAAAAATCCTTACAGACATAGTGACCTAAGACGAGAACTGAATCCAGATCCCCAAGACCCACGTTGCTGAGCTGCACTTATTCTACCAACTCAGTCAACCATCTGCTGATTGTAATTTTTTTTATGATGAGGGCAGTTGTAGCCTAGCGGTCAAGGTACTGGACTAGTAAGCAGAAGGTTGCTGGTTCAAACCCCACCACTGCCAGGTTGCCACTATTGGGCCTTTGAGCAAGGCCCTTAACCCTCCATTGCTGAGACTGTATAATGTAAGTCGCTTTGGATAAAGGCGTCTGCTAAATGCTGAAAATGTAAATGATGAGTGTCATTAAAAGATTTTATTTAACTGTTTTTAATCCAATATTAAGTCCATTTATTAAAATGTTGGTAAGAGTCGCGGTGGGTCTGGCACCCACATGGCTGTTTTCCATAATTATATTAAATGCATGTGGAGTATAGCCAGCTTTTAGTGTATACAAAAGATTAAAAATACAAAACTAGTTCAGTACACCAACTGCGCACTGGTCTCACTTGGCAACAGTGAAAATGTTGCTGGATGAGGGTGTGTTTTCTTACAAGCTTGACTGATGACGCATAGCAAAGCTCGTCAGTTGTAAATGACTTTGTAAATCACTTTACATCAGCTGAGCACCACTAGTTCACCAGCCTGTGTTTTACTAGTCCAGCCGAGACTGCGAGCCGAGCTGTCCCGAGCCGAGCTTTCCCGAGCGGAGCCGAGCAGAGCCGAAGTAGATTAACGTGCTGCTTCATTCGGCTACCAGCAGCTTAAAGCTCAAAGTTCCCCCTCATCTCCAGGGTGACCGGTAAACGGTGGCGGAATTTACCCACTCCACCTCACCACCAAAACACTGGATCGTGCTACTTTCAAGCTGCAATCAGAGAGTATTTTCTGACTACTTACACGGCGATACGGATCTGCTGCAGAAGCTGGACTTGTGCTTCATCTCTTCTCTGCTCTCACTTCAGGGGCTGCAGCAGCAGCAGCAGCAGCAGCATCACACGTTTAATGTAAGAGCAGACCTGAGAAGACTTCGATGATTTTCTGCCATGATGCAGCTTTAATCGGTTTAACAAGAGCTCGCAGCGATCAGAGATGTCGACCACAGTTCCTACAACCCTTTCTACAACCGGCTCTTTTGCTACTTCTACCAATGATCCTCAGTCTTCAGATCAGCTCATAGTCGTTGTGGCTTCATGTAAGTACAAGTGCTTCTTAAATACAAAAAAACCTCAACCTAATTTACCAACGTTACCTTATCAGTATTACAATATTTTGGATAACTTCATTTATTTTGGAAAAAATTTACATGTAATATAGAATATATTACCAGAGCATTAGTGATCAATTTACTTTTTATCACAGTTCATCTGCCTTGCACTATATGACCAAAAGTATTTGGACACCTGACCATGAGCTTGTTGGACATCCCATTTCAGAAACAAATAGTATTAAAACAGGGTTACATCTGTGGGATCATACCAGCTATAACAACAGCCACTCTTCTGAGAAGACTTTTCACAAAAGTCTAAAGTATGTCTGTGGGAATTTGTGCTCATTCAGTCAAAAGAGCATTTGTGTGGCTGGGTACAGCTGTTGGTCAAGAAAGCCTCAAGTGATGTTTCAGTTCATTACAAAGCTGTTCAGTAGGGCTGCAGTCAGGGCTCTGTACCTTCCCTACACTGTTGCTGCAATGTTAGAAGCGTGTAATTTTCTGTATAGAATTGATTTTTTACACCTGTTTGCAATTGTTGTGACTGAGAATAATTAGAAGGGGTGTCCCGATACGTTTGTCCATATTATACCGTTTTATATTAATTATGTAACAGCATGGTGTCACATAACATTATATGTTAAAGTTGTGCGTTAGTACATATTAATACATGATACCAGTACTTGTAAACCATAACAACTTTCTCTGTCATAGTAAAATATACTGGATTCTGGAAATAAGTCCTGGTTATGCATTTTAATAAATCATGATCCATTTATTCCAAACTTTGTAAGAGGAATGTCAATGAATTTAAATAATTAAGGTTATTCACAAACTCTAAAGTTTCTATTAATCAAATATAAATGTTGGTCAGTAAAAACATTGTAAATCTTTTCTTTGTAGCTTTAGGTTCACTATTTTTAGTTTTTTAGTGCATCATACAAAATGCCCCAGCTCTCCTGGACATGATGTTTGTAATTGTAGTAAATAAGTCATTAGTTGTAAAGCTGTAGTTGACATTTACATCTTTGAGTCATCTGCGGTAGGCTATAATTAGCCTTTTGCGCTTTAGTTTGTCACGTTTCTCTTGGCAAACTGTCTTTAATTCCCTAAGGTTAGAAGGATTGCGCTGGAGGACTTGCAACCTAGAAAAAACTAATTCAATTTTTTTCTGAGATTCATGTTAGGAGAATAAACAGACCATACAAGCACCTTAATCTTTTTTAAATCAAAATAGTCTTGAGTTATTATGGTTCAATATTGGGGGTTGTTGCCTTTTAAAACATCCATTCAGTCAATTCAAATCCATTGGTCAATGAGATACATTTTTGCTCTAATATATCCTTTTCAATCACTACATGTTTCTTTTAATGTAATGCCCTCTTTCTAATTGTCATATATGTTTAAATTCCTGACCTATTCTGTTTAACAGTGTTATTATTAGAACCCATCTATTCAGCATTTGTCTTAGTAAAGCAACTGATGAATAGTCATCAGCATCAGCAGCATGATTACCACTTTGATTAATGACTCCCTTTTCTTTTTTCTCCTCAGTATCTTGTCTGGGGCTTTTTGTGATGATTCTGCTGCTGGTGTGTCATATCTACCGCAAAGAGCCTTGCTGCAAGACCACGTCTTGTGAGGACACTAGTGAAAACCTGGTAAGACACATTGCATCTAACTCACACTCCTGAAACCACGCTCAGTCCAGAGAGTGAGTAGAGATAAAGCCGAGTCAGCCCTATCGTTACTGTTTTGGAAAGGAAAATGTGCTGCTGCTGGTTTTATCAGCAGTGGTCTGGAAAAACATTTCCTTCTTCTGGTGATATCTCTGTTAAAAACCCAACACTGAGACATCTTTGTTCTCTGAAGATACCCCAGCTTTATCGTAGAGCTGTTATTAGGAACTATTTCGGTCACAGATAAGGATAAGATGTGGATTTATGAATGTGTGAAATATTTAAAATCCTGTAAAAATTTGCACTGTGCAGTTCAGACTGGCTTGATTGTTTCCAAACACCTGTTGAATGCTAGTGTACTCGGTCTTGGTGAACTATGGAAGTGCAGAGGGGGGAATCTGTCCGAGCTCTGCCACACCAGCTGACCTCTCTCGCCCTTTGTGCTTTCACACATGGTCTCGCAGTGGTGAGCTTTCTGACCTCCAAGCACTGTGGGTAGCAAAGAAACTCCCATCCACTTTACTACTACGTTTTAATTAACAGTTAAAACACTCCTTCTCGACTTACAATGGTCAACATGTGCTCTACACTAGTAAATTTATATTTAATTTTTTTTGTTTCATGTTCGTGTTTGTTGCTTTTACTTCCTTCCATTCTTCCTTCCCATCACTCCTCTTTTTTGTTGTCTTTTTATTCTTTTGTCCTTTTTTGTTCTTTCTTTTTCTTTCTTCATTATTAGATTAGAGGAAATGGGACCCAGGTCAATACGAAACCCCCAACTCCCAACCCCCTGCAGTAGCCCAAAGATCATAGTTTCCTCTTCCTGCTTAGTGTCAATCTCACAAAGATCCAAGAGGAACTTCGAGCTTATCTTAGCAGAGCAGAGACAGTCCGTTACCAATCTCACCCTCACATGGAGGAAACCCGTACAACTCGCCCACCCCCTCCAATGTCTAACACCGGTATAAATAGGTAGATGAAAACATACTCCTGTTCCAGAAAAGTTGGAAGTGATTTGGTTATTATTGAAACACAAAATTATTTTTTTGCTAATAAACAGTCATTTTGTTGTTGACACTATTGAATGCCAATGCCCTTTGACATGTTGGTCACTCTCTCCACAAATGCAGGTGTCTTTATTAGATTATTAAAGTCTGACAATATCCCCAAATTGATTTGATGATCAGATTATTAGTGTGCATTTAAACATAATCCATGTTGAAAACACCTTTCATTGTAGGTGAAATACTTAAATGAGAAGCCAACACATACTAAAGTAGGTACAAAGAGTTTAATTCTGTGGGTGATGCTATTAGCTGTATTTTTTTTTTTTACATAAACAACCCTTTTTTCTGTTTTCCAATAAACAGTAGGTAAACCTTCCTGTGGGTGAAGGGGCAGGTCTGAAAGGACAAAAGCTTTACCATGCTTAAAAAGGCACTCCACTGAGGAGGACGTCCCTCAACTTCAGTTCTGATTTTACACGCTTGCGCTTTTTCACACTGCCTGAATCAGGGTGCAAAACAAAAGTATGTCTCTCTTTTTTTGTGAAAAGCCAAGTGTCCTGAAAGTGTGAATCCAATATGGGGTGAACTTTGACCTCACTTTTACCAAATGCGTCTCTGTCAGTTTGAGTTGGGATGGGTGAGGGACTAAGCACGTCAAAGCGGGTGACGTCAGCGTTGAAGTCAGGCTTGTAATCTGGCTCATTGAGCATTTCAATGCACTGTTGCTCAGACACTATGAACGACTAAAGTACCTGAAATTAACATAATACATAGGCTTGTTTTCAAAATATATTTATCATAATTAGTTTAGTTTAAAAAATGTTGTTTTTTTTTGTAATATACTAGTTTCAGAACATTTAATTTGTTGCGGAGGGTTTACGTTCATTACATTGGGGTCTAAGTTTCAGTACATTTCAGGACTTACTTTTTTGGTTCTGCATTTACTTACTCAATCTACCTCCTGCATGTGTTACAAAATAAGATAAAACAGTACTTGTGACCAAAAATACATGGACATGCCTTTTGTTTATTGAGTTCAGGTATTTTAACTACACCTGTTGCTAACAAATGGCTAAGAATTCCTGACCTTAACCCCACTGAAGAGTTTTGAGATAAATTGGAATTTCAATTGTGAGCTTTCTCATTCATCATCAGTGCTCGAACTGACGAAAGCTTTTTTTGACTGAACAGGTATCTGTATGTACAGTATATACAGTATATATACAGTATGGGCTAGTCCCAGGCTAGCTAACGTATCTTTTCACTGCCTGCCACCCCTCTGTTGCTTAGTTTGTTCACCTGTTACCTGTCATTTACTGGCACTGCTAAAACTCAAACTCTGGTCTCTGCGGAGGCAGACGAGCACATAAGACTGCTGTGCCACCCAATCGCCTTCTTAAAGTATATTTTATTCCATTTAATTTAGTTTCCATGTTTTATTTATTAATCTAATTTTAAAATGTGTACAATGGTGTAATATAGACTGTGTTATATATGTTGAAAATCTGTTTTGCTTTTCTAAATAGCAGAAAATGCTATATAGGGCCAGATGTTTAATTATTTTACCCTTAAACCTTTTAATGTGAAAAGATGTAAAAAGAAATTACACATCTTGAGTGTTTCTCTGTATTTAACTGTTGTGTTTAGGATCCTGGAAGGCACACCACGTTACATGCTGTCATTCTAAATATACCAACAGGTCACATTATCTAAGAATGTGGGGCTATAAAATAAAACACGCTCATTAAGTAGTACCTACAGTAGAAACAAGAAAGGAACAGGGCAAGGCTTTTAAAGCGCTAGTCTTATGGGCTGGTTACCAAGTGCCCAGATGACACAGTGTGAAACTGCATTGTTGGGGGACACAAAGGGTCCCATTTAGGTGTGGGGTAATCACGCAGTGTCCAACTGAGACAGAAGAATTTGCCTACATCACACACTAGCGGCCTGGCCTAATCTTATTTTGGTAGAGAGTGGGTGGCTGCGAGGAAGTTGCTTGGTGGTCCAGTCAGTGGTACTATCATTTATGACTGGCCAGGTCTCATGCAAAAGTGAGAATGCAAGAGGAAACAATGACAACTCAAATAAGAGAACATGAATTGATCTAGTGATTGATATAGTAACCGATCAACTGTTCATTCATTTATTCAGTCATGGTTCCAGCAGGTCCAGAACCTATTCTGAAATCACTGTACAGATGGCAAGAATACACCCCAAATAGGGGGCCAGTAAATCCCAGGATAACACTCAGTTACTTATTTATTTATTATATTTACGCCCAGGGGCAATATACATAGCATGTTTTTGGTTTCTACTAATTGTCACTATGGGTAATTTAGACGTTTTTAGACTCATGAAGCAGACATAGTTTTGAGTTTTGTTTTGTGTTCTCTGACAGGAGGCTTCGTCTCAATACTTCAACAGCATACAGAGTTTGGTGGGCCCAACCTGTGTCGACTTACCTATCGAAGGCTATAATAACTTTAACCCTGAGGTAATTAAGTACAGGTGTATGTTTAAAATGCCGTTTTATAGGGCCGTATTTAGAGATGGTGATTTGGGTCAGAACCTTAAGTGGTAAAATAGGTCAATAGATCTGTGGGCAGATTTATAATTATGATAGTGATGTGCAGATGCACAAGGTTGCTGAGGATGCCAAAGTAAAGAAATGGAATTAATTATATCTAAAAATTTGCAAAAATGCAAAAAACACTCCTTCCTAAAATAAAGGCCAAAAAGCACAGGCACAAGATTTATGTTTATTTAATTCATATTTATAATAAGGAGATGTATGTAATGTATAGGACTATTGTATTAATGGACATGATACTAATGGTTTACTGCATATATAAAACCATTATTTATGCTGGATTCACAAAATGTGCACATTTTACCCATCCTATAGAAGCATAGGTTTAGATTTACTTTGAAAGTACACATGCGTGCATCTCTACTCTGAATGTAGTCCATTGTGTGCATTGTGTAGTCCATACTGAGCTACGATCATAATCATTGTTACCTGATCTTGATTTAACCTTTAATCAGAATTTTTAATCTGTCTGGCAGTCTGGGCAGCTGTTTTATGTGGGCATGCCCAGCACATACTGCATTCCTCCTATGGACCCGAACATGCCCCGTCTGCCCTCTTATGAGAGTGTGCGTAAGAAGGACCGACAGCGGGAGATCCACATGATGATTGCAGACCGCTTTGGACTAAATGGACCCATGCCAACAACAGAGGTTAGTCTCTTATTAAATGGGTCACTGTGTTAAGTTAGCATTATCTGGGGCATCTGCTTTATAATTAAACTTAAAAGATTCGTGTTGTGTAAATTATTCTCAATTTTGTCTGCACTAACGTGACCTCGTCAAAGCAATGAGGGTTGTTCAGACCCAAAAAGCTATTACCTACACTGTTGTCGTGGTGTCTATTTCGGTAGGCTTTGAAGTTGCGTTTGTCGAGTGCTGTTTAATGTAGGAGTTACACATGAGCACACAAACTAATGATGGAAAGAAAAGGCTGGTCAAACACAATTAATCCTGAAAGTAAATAGCTGTGGAAAATGTTTCGTATTGTTCTTTTCTCTGCTTCTCTCTGTGACCCTGTTAATGGATCATCCCGCCTGCCCCTTCATCCAGTCATTTGCTGTTTTCTTCACTCAGTGAGGGGCGTTACACTATGCCTAATTACCATGTCTGATCCAAAACCAGAGATTACTACTAAACTTTCACTTCTCAGATTCAAACAGCTGCTCCTTTGTAGGTCAGCATTTTTCAGCTGAAGAGGTTAAAACGGTGTGGCTTTAATATTAACCATTACAATAATTAGGACAATACACTGTAAACACATTTTGTGGCACTAAAAAGAAAAATTTTTTTGACAATGGGTTAATCTTTGCTAGCTATTGGTTAGCCTCTTTATAATGAGTAGCCTCAATGTTGTACTTACACACATCTCTCCTTAAAACAACATTAACTGTCTTAAGAAAATGTGCACACTTTAGGTACAGTAGTTCGAGTGACACGCCAAGAGTCCTATTACATACAGGTCTATATGGATAGAGCTCAGTGGCCTAAACTAAAAACAAAAGCAGGTGTGAGAAAATGCAAAAGGCAAGCAGTGACCAAAGGTGTCGAACTATGCAAATTTGTAATGTATTTACCTACAGAATATGTTAACAAAGTAAGTTTTTACATTGGAATTTAAGTCAGGTCACAAAAATGATTTAGATACGTAATCTTGTTCATTAGTTGCCAAAAAAAAAGCAAATTAGTTTCTGTGTTCATGTAATTTTCAGGTTCAGTGTTTTTCATTATTAATCTAATTCTAATTTCAAGACTTTCGCGTTTCGACCAATACTGACATTACATTTACATATTTAATATGAATTCCTAATTAAGCCAACTCTCCACAAGCAGTAGTTTGGTTCCTATGTATCTTTGCTAAACCATTGTGGCTATAACAGCTTCTTAAAAAAAAATTTTGCCTTAAGATTTCTTGGGGTTGAAGTTAGCACCCTGTGCAGGCCACTGGAGTTCCTCCACACCAAACTTATCGAACTATCTCCTCCTATCTCTGACCTCGCCTTGTGTGCAGAGGCACAATCATGCTGGATAAGGAATGTGCCTGACCCAAACCATTGCCACAAAGTTAAAAGCATGTAATTTATGTTATATAATTGATTGTATACATTCGTTGGCAGTTGCTGTGGGTAAATAACCTGAACTCAATAGTTAGGAGGGGTGTTCACACACCTTTGGTCATATAGTGTATGTCCATGGATCAGATCATAAACCATATTGAATTTCTTCTTATAACAATCTTTAATTTTAGGTCAGTATTGGCCCTAATACCAGTATAACTAAATTAACTACTGTCTGTTCCTTACAGCTCCCTCCTACATACGAGGAGAGCATTCGCCAGGCTCATCAGTCCATAGAGGTTCCATTTGATGCCATACCAGCAGGAATTCTACAACCAGATGTGGACTTTCAGCCACCTATGATTGCCTTACCTCAAAATGAGACTCTACCTCAGACCCCAACCTCACCTGGTATTAATTATGCCAATAACTATTTTTACCCTGAACCTCAGGCTGTTGTGTATCCTGCAAATATATTGGATCAGACTTGCGATGATCACCACCAAATGAGCGATACAAACATGGAGCCATAAGGAGAACACTGCCAGTATGTGCCTCTTATTTCACCTGACTTTGCTGCACTGCAGACTGGAACTTTGCTTATCAGTGACTCCTGACAGCAGGAAAAACAGGATATTTTACTGGAGCTTCTAGCAAAAACAACAAAAAAGAAAAGTGCTGCTGTGAAAAGTGGCTCGAACTGGGACTAAACTTTCTGAATCACTTTATAATCTCAGGTAATTCTTAGATATGGATCTTGTGCCTACTAGAGAGAGATTGACATCGAAACCACCGGAAACAGCAGATTCATGTCACTTTAAAGAAGCATTTAATGTTGTTTCTCTAGTTTTATTACCTTTAATTATCTTACTGTTTAAAACAATCAACCTTAAACTATGTAAATAGCTTATTTCTAAATGTTTATAAATGTTTTTGATCTTTGGTAATAGATTCTTATGTTTTCCATGTAAACTACTTCTCAGGAAATAAAGCTCAGGCTTAGAGCTTATAGAATTAAAACATCTTGTGTTTATCTGTTTTGCTTTAAATACCATTTACGCAGGTCAAAAAAATATTGAAATTTTTTTCCTTAAATGTAATTTAAAAATTTTAAATACAATTTGCAAAGGCTTGATACCGATAACACTGGTCTACTGATTCAGATTAGGCCTTCGAGTTTGTTTCCTAGTAAGAAAGTACTTCCACAAGCCAATAAGCATAATTTTGTGCTGTTTTCTTCAGACTGTAAACCCTCATTAAAAAAATCTGGCATGGTAATCCTGTACATAGTGTACAATTCTTGTACATAGTGTATTTTTAGACAACCATTAACAAGATTAAAGAGTTACCTATACTCATAATAAATGAATAACTAGGCTCAAGCAACCTCTCCAAAAATAATGTTTCATTTTACTTATACATGTAATAAGCCAATATGAAGCCCTTGCTGAGTAAAATTTAATCCAGGGTGGGTTAAATTAAGCACAGGTTAAGATCATCCTATTAAAACAAGTGTTTTTGTTTCAAACACAAAATGTTTATGAACACACCTATTTTGGTTGACCATGGAATACAGTGAGCAGAACACTGAGATTACTTTGCATTTAACAAATAGTGCCTTATTTGCAAAGATCCACTTTCAATTTGAATTTGTGTGAAGGCGGTGGCTGGAGTGGTACTGTAGTCTTTAGTGAATATCTGTACATTTTTGCAGTAAGCACAGCAACCTAAATCCAAATAGCTCCCCCACCCAGCTTTTCTTATTTTCTAGGTGTGCATTTTTGTTCAAAATATTTGTCCATACTTTTTTGTTGTAAAATGAAGATGTTCTCCAAGCAGTGGTTTGCTTCCATCCTATCCATCCTTAAAAATGTTTGTCTTTGGTGTTCCTTTTCGTGGATACATAAACAGAAGACTTAGACATTCTAGTGACTTCTACAGGTTTTATCTGTTTCGATTTTTTCCCTACCACAGCACTGTGTTTGTGCTCTTGGTGTGACCTTTGCAAGACACCTACTTTGGAGAGAATAGCAACAGAACATATCAATTTGTATGCAATTGGCCTTATTCTGATTGATGAACTCCTAGGTTTAAAAACAAGCTGCAATTCTCATTCTAAAGAATTATTTAGAATTCTTCTAAGGTCCAATGAAATTGTTTTGATTGGAAAATGATCTCTGATGACCAGATCTTTCTTGACCAGACACAGGCATGTGTGGATGTACCTCCGGGGAGAATGGTCGAAGCCCTACAATGGATTGGCACCATGTCCTGCCTTGTGCCCAGTGTTGTTTGTGTGTTATTAATTAAGACTAATTCTATAATTCTGACAAAGAAGAAAAACACTGTGTTTTATGACTGATCAATGTAGAAATCTAGGTTATGATCTAGGTAAGTGTTCGCAATTTTTTTCTTTTTCTTTCTTTTATTGCCAAAAACTGTGCACTGAGTAGAGCTAAACTATTAACATAAAAGGACGACTAACCTTTTTATTTATTTATTTATTTATGCTGTTAAGGTATTAAAACCGCTCTTTGTTTCTTAAAAGGCTGCTGATCCAACCTTGCTTAATTGCGACTCCTGGCGGTGATCTGGAGAAGCATTGCCTCTCACAGTCAGGATGTTCAGATAAATAAGAAGAGTAAAATACCCAAAATACATTAAAAAAGCACCCTAAAAGATTCCTAAATTCCCAACCTAATCACAGTGCTGCAACAGAAAGTTTGGGTGCCACACCATATCAGGTTTAGGTTAAACCTCTCCAATAGCCACTGTCTCTAGAAAGAGTTTCAAGCTTTCCCTTCTCCTAAACACATTTAATCCAGCTCATGAGCTAAATTAGATGTGTTGGAAGTAGGTGTTGTACAGATATTACATAATGTTTCATATAAAGCATTCTAAAACAATCTTTTTATAGTATTTGGAATTGAATACAAGTTATTTGTACAACTTGTATTTTGCTACTGCAAATCCTAATCCTATTACAATTGTTTAAAAATTCTTTATACCGCCCCAAATTAGCTCTTGAGCCTAAAACCCCCATCAAGAAATGTCAAGTCTCCCATTGTCCTGCAATGTCCAGTGACCTAATGAAAGACAAGGCAAAAATCTGCCATTGAACAGCACAGCAGGAGTCAGTCTTTAGGCAGAGTCACTGCTGTGGAAATGCCATGTCACCGAGGCCCAACTGAAGACCCAGTGAATGTTAACAGTTTGGTAATCTCTAAAACAGTTGTTCCCAGTGTGTTTTTGCAGCTCAGGTTGTTGATCTTCTAGGATGTGGCCAATTAAACTGAGGAACCCAGTTGAGAGGAGACTTATCTCTAGGACATCACCATTTCACTAATTATCTACAAGGAGGTTTGTATGGAATTCAACAACAAAAAGAAGCTTGTGATTAAGAGCGTGTGGGATAATCTGTCAAACAGATTGAGAAAAGAAGTTGGTGAAAGTCACTCAGCCCCTTTGCCTTTGTATTTCTCCTTCTGCTAATTTGAGTAAATGAAAAACTACTACCACTATATGTGTCAATTTAGCCAAGTGTCTGGGCCACCTAAAACACTGGGCACAAAGCAGAAATACAAGGTGCCCATTAATCACAGGGCATGATTTACTCAACTATTCACTCACACCTTCTGACTTTTGTGAGGTGAAAGAAATCGGAATACTCGAAAGAAACCTAAACTATGTGACCCTGGTATATTTGCTGTTTTTGTCTGTGTTTCTTATTGAGCTCATTGGTCCAGTAGCTGTGTCATCACATTAACGTGTGGCTGCAAAAATGTATGAAAAACAAGAAAAAAAGAAAAGAACAAAGATACTGTAGTTATCTAATAGTTGGAATCTAAAATATATCAACAATATACTATAATAAATGGCTTTTTCCTCTAACCAACGATGCCACAAGAAACATGGCGTTTAGCCTGCATTGGCAAGTACCTGAATAATCCAAATGCAACCCAAATCGCTTCATGTTTCCTACTTTTATAAACTACAAGCGTACTAGAATAGAGTTCCTACTAAGTGCACTATATATTTAGTAACGAACGGATTGTAATACAACCATAGTCAGCTCACGGAGGTGCATGTACGTCAAACAGATACAGTTGGCTCTTTGGTGAGTCATTTCATTTGACTCCACATTGTTTCAATTGAGAACCGGCTCTTCGGCTCCCAAGCGATTCTTTGCTCAGCTACACACTATATTGTACAGTAGTATAGTGTGTAAGTATCTGGACACCCATCCTACACACCTACACGCCTGTGACTAACAGATGTTAGATGGAGAAGGCTTTACCTGTTCTAGCATGGTTGTGCCTTTATGCACGAAGCAAGGTCCATGCAGGTATGGTTTGACAGAGCCCTCAAAGAACTCAAAGAAAAGACATTAAATATGACAAAAAGAAAGAAAAGCAGAAAGTGTTCTGAGGATTTAAGAAAAATAAATAGTCAAGCATGCTCAACATAAAGGTTACAAGGCCATCTCTAAAGATCTTAATGTTGTAGAAACATCTCTGGGTCTGGTCACAAAAGAAATATTGACCCAAGATTGAACAGACAGATTATTTAAGAAGTTAAGCTAGGAAAAACTTGGACACACATCCACGCTTAAGGTACATAAATTTAAAGGTCCACCATCTATCAATGTAAATAAAAATGGGCTCCATTGTAGAATACCTGTGAACACTTTTCTACAAGGCCTCATGGATCTTCCAGCAGGACAGTGACTCAATACACACATCAAAAAGCACATGAAAACACTTGACCATTCTGAAGTGACCTGCTATGAGTCCTAATCTGAATGCAATTAACCATTACTTTGTTGTATGTTTGTTTATCAGGATTTTAACGTCATGTTTTACACTTTGGTTACATTCATGACAGGAACAGTAGTCACTCATCACACAAGGTTCATCAATTCACAAGGTCATATCAAACACAGTCTTGGACAATTTAGCGTCTCCAATTCACCTCACTTGCATGTCTTTGGACTGTGGGAGGAAACCGGAGCACCCGGAGGAAACCCACACAGACACGGGGAGAACGTGCAAACTCCACACAGAAAGGACCCGGACCGCCCCACCTGGGGATTGAACCCAAGACCTTCTTGCTGTGAGGCGACAGTGCCGCCCCATTAACCATTACTGAAAAGAACTGAAACTTGCTGTTGTTAAATGGAACCCCTCATACTTGAGAGACCTGGACCTTGACTAAAGTCATTGCCAAATAAGGTGCTAAATATTATGTTAGGGGGACCAATATTCTTGTCTTTGCCATTTTAGTGTCATAAATAAAAAGCACCTGTTTTATTTATTTTTATGTGCTATGAAGTACAATGGATTTAATACACTTCACCAGATGGCAGTTAAATGATAGAAAATTTTGGTTTTGTTGTTTGTTAAAGTAATGAAGGGGTTCGAAATTTTCACAAAAAAGAACAGATGCCCTAACCGTTGAGACCCTAATGTGTCTTGCAAGTGTGTGTAAACCTCTTACTTTTACAGTATTTAAAAACCTCTATCCTTAAGAAAAAAACAGTATACTGCCTAGAACACATACATGGACTTTGGCACTTGTCTTTTAAACGACTCTTCGTCACGACACAGCTCCCAATCTTCGCATAAACAAGCCGATTCAAAGAACCGACTCTTCTGAGAACGACACTTCACCATGTAAACAAGGTCAGTTTATTCACTTCAGCAGCAGCTTATTCCAGACAGCCGCAGAGCTTCTCATATCTACTGTACTCCAGGTGCGAATCCTTACAGAAAAACCCCAACAGCTTCACAGGTACGTCATTCAATGCAAAATACAAATCTTTTGCCTAAACCGTGCAGACAAATTTTGCACTTTTTGTTTGTTGTTATTTGATGTTTTTTGTGCGCGAGAAGTCAGTGAACTGTGTACATTAATGCAAAGATTAATGCAAAGATGTGTAAACATGAACGCATAGTGCAATGTTAGCTCAAGGTCATGCACATTTCTATACATGCAGGTAATCCTGCAATGCTGCAAAGTCATTCTGCATTGGCTAGTCAGGCTCCTGGACTCGCCTGGACAAAATTTGTCTAAAATAAATGAAATAAGAGCATAAAATGACAGTTATGTAAAGCTTGTGCAAAACAATGTAAGTTAGGCTATTTTTTGTAGGGATGTAAGAAACTAAGAATCTGTGATATTAGGTTGTAATGAGACTGTCACTCAAGAACATTTTGTCCACATCTACAAAGGCAAAGATATTACTAGGGTTTCATTGCATAAACCTATTATTTGCAAAATCTTTGGTTTACGGAGATGAAGTAGTGACACGGTCCGATCATCCATCTACATATCATCATGCAGGCAAGAGAACAGTACAGGGCTTAATGCTTCATCCATAAAGTGAGAGGGTCAAGTGGCTCTGATATACTGTGGGTGACATTTTATTGGCATGGATTGAGTTTATTTGTCTCTTTAGAAGGAAGAGTTTTTGCAAGCCAATAACCTGGTTAAAGACATTTGTAGCCTTTAAGGAGTGGTGTATTTCAGTAACCTTTTCATAATAGTCGTGTGTAGTTGCATTGCCCTATTTAGGGTTGCCTCCTATATTGTGAATTTGTGTTAAAAATGAATCCTTTTCTAAAAAAATAGTTATTACCCTTTTCTCAGCCAATTACTCTAATACGGTTAACTGTAGAATCCTGCTAGCATCCACAGCAGAGCGTCATGCTGGCTCATGTGATTCAGCAGAGTCTGCAGTCCCACCCCTGCATCAGACCTTTTATAGTCTTTGTAGAGTATTGAGAAATCAGGGTCTTAAAATGGTAATGGTTAATGAAAAGGATTTGCCATTTTTCTTATCTTCAATATTACATTAAGTGTAATAATTTTTTTATATGTAACCTTTGCATTCCTGATATACACTGCCTGACCAAAACTATGCGGACATCTCTCCTAACTATGATGTTCAGGTGTTTCAGCCACACTCATTGCTAACAGGTATGTAAAATAAATGATACGCTTTCCAACTTTCCTGACCACAAGCCCACTAAACATCTTTGGAATGAACTATGATGTTTATTGTGCGTCATGCCTTCTTACAAACATGTGCCTGACCTTGAAGATACTCTTTTGACTGAAAGGGTCAACATCCTTCCAGACACACTCCAACATTTTGTGGAAAGCCTTTCCTAAATAGAGGAGACTGTTATAGCTACTAAGACAAGAGGGCAACCATATCAACGTCCATGGTTTTGTAATGGGATGACCAATGGTTAGCTGTCCACATGCTTATGGCCATGCGGTGTACATCTTTCACTAATTTCTTTTCACTATTTCAACATGCTCTACATTTCCTATGAGGCTGTCTTATTGAATTTTTAGGAGATTTCATTGCAAAGCAGCCAAGATGATGCAGTGTCTCCAGTTCCTCGTTGAGCCCGCCAAGAACATGACGGTCAAGCTTAAGGTCCTGTCCCAAATGTTTTTGCAATGTTTTTCTAGTAACAGTAATGCCAGATCATTTTACAAGCAAAATTTGCTGTCAATGTGTTTAAGATTGCATCCCTCATGAATTTATGTTTTTGTTATCCAGTTCAGTAGCTGTGAATTAACAGGCTAGGCAAATGTGAGATGCATTACAATGAAAGATGGAATTGTGTCATAGAAGCTCAATAAACTCTTGTGTACAGGAGTCTCGCAAGAAAGCAAAAGATGAGAAGCGGGAGCCTCTGAACGAAATCCAAGAGTTCATAGTGAACCTGTCAAAGGACCTGAACAGGGTTTGCCAGGTAGAGTAATAATCAATCATCATCTTCATACTACAAGTACAGTTTTAACATTCATAAAGGAAACACAGCTTTAAGGTGGTAGCATACAAAGAAGCTTATAGACATCACTGTGTGTGTTGACACAAAGACAATCTGGTCCCACTGTGGTTTACATGGTGTAACATAAAGCCTACACAAAAGGGGGCATTCGTGTACAAGTTCATCTTCTGTTTATGAGCCTGTTAAAATTCGTTTATTTAATTATTACCGTTTTTCTCTGCAACCCATTTTTTTGGCTTAAAAATTCTGCCCTAGTAATTCAGTAATTAGATTATTTAAATGCATGCAAACCTGTTGATTAACTATTGGCAAATTTTTTCTTTTAGTTTATTTCAACACTTAGACACCACAAGACCCACATAATAAACATACACTTACCACAGTGTAATAGACATGACGTGCAAGTACAAATGGCACTCACTGTTGTTATTCTGTATCTGGATGGATGTAGAGGTCTGAGGTGTTGGAGTACATATCCAGCTGTGAGGATGTCTGGCCTACACTCACCTGCACAGCTTTTATTCTGGAGTGGGCATCTATGCTGGAGAGCAAGGTAGAGTAGCTGTCTGTTCCAGTTATGTCAATCATTTTGGGGCAGACTGTGTACTGAAGTGTTCAACATGTTACTTGCAGAAAAGGCCAATGCAGACCGATGGTTGGCCAGGAAAGAATGACTGGAATGATCTGGCTCTGAGCAGCGAGCAGAACATAGAAAGTGCAAAAACGCTCATTGCCAACTGGATCAAGGACCTGAGGGCCCAGCCTGAGGTAAACACTAGTAAAGAAACATGTCTATCCCACTCACTAAACATTAGGGGTGTGATGATGTATGATCAATGATCAATGCAATGTAAAACACTGACTGACTACATCAAATAACCTACATCAAAAAGTGTACCTGTAGGTATGAAATAATTTGTCACTTGTATATCCGTAGCTGGGTTTAAATTTCTGTGCAAATTTAACCATTATACAAACTTTGTCTGACTCCCTCTGTAGCAGAGCGTATGGCCGGGGGAGCAGGTGGTGCAGGTGCTGGATGATTTGGAGAAGCAGTGGAGACGAGGCCATATACCCACTCTCCAGTCTGCCATGGAGCTGGTTTTCTACACCCTACTGGCTAAAGAAGTGAACAAGGTGAAAAACTTGTGACATAAGAATGAGGTTCATTAGCTGAAAAGGTGTTTCTGACTAAGGTATTTGTATTTTAGGAAACCATTCCCAAGCAGTGGCTTGTTTGGAAGCAGAGGAGTCAGAAAATTGGTAAGCTAGAGTTATAGTTCTTACCCTCAATTCAGAACGGAAGTGTTGCGCCAATGTTGCACCAAGTGTCATTCAGAAATCAAACGTATCTCAGCCATTTTTTGTACAATTTACTTGCACCAAGCTGACAAGAGAACCAGAATCCTTTTATATAAAGATTATATGAGTTGACATTGACTTGCATACATTCACTTCCATATTTAGCCAGAAATTAGTTTACTGTATTTAGATTTTCATCTGTCTACCAAAAGACACATTTCAAACTTAAGTCTCTGTGCTTGGAATCATCATACAATCCAGATTTAAGACACACTCAAAGCAAGCTCTCATCTGATTTGTTTATACTTTGACTCTTGGAGACCTTTCTTTCCACTTGCAGGTGCTATGCCGTACATTCCTCAGACCTGTAAGTAAAATGACCTTTTATTTTTCCAATTATTATTTACAGCCTTGATTTAATTAGAGCACTAATTTATTTCTGATTTCCAGTATGGGACTGGATCTGTGATGCTGGAGGTAAGCTGTCACCATATTCAAAATGAGCCAATTCTAAAATCTGACAGGAATTTAGATTAGAAAATGTCACTCTGTGTCACTCTTACTGTCACAGTGGAGGTGTCTCTGGACCTGGACACGGCAAATCCAGACCTGCTGATATCGGCTGACGAAAAGCGCATGCGTTGCGGCTTCCAGCGCCAAGACATGCCAAACTACCACCAGCGCTTTGATGGCTGGTGGTGCGCCGTGGGCGCCGAGGGCTTCGGCTCTGGCCGGCGCTACTGGGAGGCGGATGTGGGAGAGATGGACTGGCGCCTCGGTGTCGCCAAAGAGTCCGCCCTGCGCAAGGGCTTCAAGTCTCTCAACACCAATACTGGCTACCTTACTCTGCGGCTGGAGCGAGGGACCGAGCTGAAGGCGCTCACGGTGCCATTCACGTCCCTCCCGGCTGCTCTCATCCCACGCAAGGTTGGCATCTACCTAGACTACGAGCAAGGCCAGTTGTCCTACTATGATGTCGAGCGCCGCGCGCATATCTACACGTACAACGAGAGCTTTGACGAGCAGCTCTTTCCCCTGTTTGGTACAGTGGAGATCGTCAACGATTTGGTGATCAGATCGCCCGGTGACAGGGGAAACTGTCTGTGTCTGTGGGGCTGAGGTTTATTAATGTGAATCCGAGTAGTGTTCAAGCTCTAAAGCACTCCTAAAGTTAGGAACCCCTCTGGGTGTAAATCTTATCTTGATTAATGACAAATATTTAGCTTTATAAAATAAGCCAGAGTCTTGTTGTTGCTGCTGCTTCTGTTGTACTTACTGCACTACTACATGCTATTTGCACCTTATTAGAAAGCAAACTGCACAGTATCCATGGTATGTAACCACTTAAAGGATCGTATGCATTTGTATTATATTCCTGTCATAGAAATGCACTTTACGTGAAAATTTAATCTGAATAAACTTTATTCATCTCAAGGTGAGTTCTGCTTTGCTGTTTAAACTTTAGTGGTTAGTCTTCTATGTGACGTATCCAGAACATGTTTAGAAAAGAAATGTTTACGTTAGCCTGTTCCTCAGTGCCACTGTAACAATACACTAACGTTTAAATCCACATGATAGATTAACAAACATAAATAAATATTACTTATTAGATAAAAACATACATTAAGCAATGTGCACGTTGCAATCTTCCCCTGAAAAATTGCTGAGATCTAGATTCAAATCTTAGCTGTGCTATCAACTGGCCAGGTGTCTACACAGACATGATGGGATGACAGAGGTACTGCAATAGATTGGCACCCGGTCCAGGGTATTCCTGCCTTGCGCCGAGTGTTTTCTGGCTAGGATAAAGCAGTTCATGGAAATGAAAATGAAGCTGATTGACTGATTTATTAATATAATATGAACATAATATTAATATAATATTTATGAATACAGTAAGGAACAGCAATGCATTTAATCAATATTGTGAAAATGCTGATGATGCGATAACCATTATATTCCACAGCATGCCTTATTTAAAGTAATTTACATTTTTTAAACCATAGAGTTCATTCATGACCTCAAAAACATTGAAGCTTCAGAAGATAATATATTTTATCTTATTTTATTCTTTTTTCAAAGAATGCACATTATTTATTTTTAATTTGCAATCAGGTATCATCCACATTTGCTAAAATTAGTTCCAACAGAAAAAGCAGAATACACAAAACAAACAAAAAATATTACTAGTCTGCAGGGTTGCCAAACATAACAGTAAAATAAATTACCTTAAAACAAACAAAAAAACTTTGATAATTGTCATTTTACTCTCTGTAAAATGTTAAGAGATTTCAGAAATAAAATAACTAATGCTACATTACAATAACTAAATGATGCCCTGTTGGCACTAGACTTTCTGTGTTTTTGTCAGTGTACATAAAGCTTATTTTTTTACCTGCCAGTAGGTGTTTTCGTATAGTATAACACATTTGGGATAGTGAGGGCTAACATGCTTTCTTTGGGACCCATGAAAGCAGCCGACTCACCTTTGCAAACTTTTGCTTACGCAGCATCATAGAGCAGTTGCTGTCCCTGACTGACAGAGAAGACAGAAGTGCCATTCATCCCAATGGAAGTGCAGGATCAGTTATGCCACAGTTGATCACATCACTGGGATTTAAACATGCCTCTTCTTCAACAACCGGATAAATGCTGCATAACTGTCCCAGTCCACTAAAAAGAAGTTCTAGCATTTTTCATTAAGGTGCACTAAAATGAGCAAACAAGGTGCAGAAAATACAGTGACCTTCTAAGAGCAGCAGCCTCCGAGATGTGGAGATGATCCCTGAGAGTGGAGCAGATTTACCATCAGAAGGATATGAGGTAGGGAGAGAGGAAATCAGGAAGCGTTATGAGTCCTGTACTGCAGTATCTGCTGCTTTGGCTGATTCTTGTAGGACTTTCCAGTCTGCCTCATTTTCGCAGCGCTGGATGTTGCTGAAGAAACGCTTGATTAAACGCCTGGCCTCCATTTTCACTGAGAAAAGAAAAAGCTTTTGATATATAGGAAATAATCTTACAAGGGGTTTAACTATACATTTATCTTACAATACATTCATCTCAATTCAGTACATAATGGCAATGACATTTTCACACAATTCCATTAATCTAAATATTAATTAATATGAAAAATACACAGGCTGAGTCTCTGACTAGAACATCTGAAGTATTAACAGTAATCTGTACAGAACCAAATAAACTTTACATAAACTTTTGTTTAAACATCAGTAAAATTTCTTATCTGTTCTATTTTTATGGCTCCTTCTGTTTGTTTTACTGATTAATATGTATGTTAACAATTCATATAAGATTTAATGATAAAGTTCAAAGTGAAAGGGTTTTTTCTATTTACAGCTACACTTGAATAATAAAATATATAGACAAACTGTTACATTGTGTAAGTATTAAACATTTCATTTATTTATTGTTCTTTAGTCGGTGCTTTATCATGAACAGGGTTGCAGTACAGTTGGTACTTCTTTATTAGGCATCAGGTGTGATAGTAAAAAACTAATTGTTCATTTGAATTGCTATGAATTCGAAGCGACTGCAACATAGGCGACACTGGCCACAGTCAAGTGAGCTTTACTTTGCTATGGGTTACACCTGCTTTTACTTTGGACCATTTAAAGGAAAAGCTCACTCAAGATGCTCCTTTAAGATGTCAATTTTGGAGCAGGGCTTGATTTTTGCAGGCCAGCTTCTGAGCCCTTGGTTTCGTAAAGCGTGCCTACTCAACAACAGACACTCAAGTTTCAGTAACCTCTAATTTATGGCAGAACTGTTCCCTTACCATCCGGCCAAATTTCCTTCTTCCTGACACAACCCCTATTGAGTTGGAGCGCTATTCCAGTATTATGAAGTAATCTCCCCCCTTTTCTATCTGGGTTTGGGACTTGCAATAAGAGCGCATTGATAAGTGATTAATGGGGAACAAATAGCCCTATTAATATGGGCACAGAAAAGTCATAGCTATTGGTAATTTTAACTACTAACAAAAAATTAGGAGGCCATGTAACAAAGTTGAATGAACCTAAAAAAGTCACGTGTGTTTTAATTCTTTGTTCTCAAAAAGACAGTTACAGAAATCATCGAAATCCCAAGACTCCCAAGTCTTAATTTTTTTGTGTGTTGCTCTGCAAAGCCTGCAGCTGTTCCACCCACACGCCCAGCACTGATGATCCATAACCTCCAAAAGAGAGAACAAAAAACTGAAATAAAAAGTCTTACCTTTGACTCTGTCTTTTGCTTTTCCTTCTACAAGCTGATGAGATAGGAAGCGTGCAAATGACTTGAACAGGTCCTACATATAGACAAAAAAACAATCATCCACAGCATTTTACTGAATATCTTACTGTATTTAAGTTATCCATATTTAACATGCATCAAATCTAATAATGCACCTACCTTAGTAGCAAACCTGCCCTTTTTGTAGAAAGGATCTAAGATTTTCACCACAATATCAGCTGCATCTTTCAGAGTCACGGGCTGGGCTGGAAAGTGATTGGCTTCACTGTTGTCCGCCTCCATTTTTCTCTCCTGCACCACCGGGTCAAAGGTTACCCTCCGTTTGTTGCCACTGGGAGGGCGGCTGCATTTGACAGAAGGAAGCTGCTCTGTATCCTCACAGTGCTGGGAGACAAAAGTGAGAGACAGCTGATCCATCAAGTGAGTGGTTTCATGCACAATAGTAATGGTATTACACTTGAATTAAGGTCATAAACAGATTAATCAAATGTACACATCATGTAGACAGCCCAATATTTCAGAAATGGAAGAATCTTGGCACAAGGGGATATTACCGTTTTTGGATGAACCAAGGCATCTGATAGTGACTCTTTCCTATAGCGAAAAGAGAGAATATGAACATTTTAGAACAATCAATATCAATGCGTATTAAAATACTAGAGGATTATAACTTGACCATTCATCCTGCAGATTTGTTCTGGTCTCCTCGGTTCTGCACGTCTCCTCCAGAGTGATTCTTACATCCATGGAATCCTTGTTCAGAGTACAATTCTCCACAGACATGCTGTTTTCTACATCTACACTACTTTCATCCTTAGTCTCAGTATTACCGGCATCTGTGTCCATACCAGATGTTGCAACTGGAACATTACACTCTTGCTGTGCTGTCTCCATGCACATGTCTGCTTCCTCAGGTTCTGAAACAGGTTCCTGTTTTTGAGTGCTGTTTACTATTTTCTTCCCAAAGTAGTGAGATATACAGTGAGAGTCCTTGGCAGCCTCTGCTAGTTTCTGCTGTTTCTTGCTCAAAGCTTTGTTAGATTTCTTGCTGGGGCTACTCACGGGTGATGTTTTGGATTTAGAGACAGCTGAATCAGATGATGTTTTACTTCTTTTCTTATTAGGCTTTTCTTCCTGCTCATCTTCCGTATGGCCAGGTTCTTGAGATGTAAAGCTCTCATTCTTGGAGGTCTTAAGGAACTCTGATGCCGACTGGAAGAGGGTGGATGAGCCACGCAATCCTGCACCCACCCGCTTTCTCTTTAGCTGTAGGGATAAAAATGGAATCCTTCAATTATGAGTATGAAAAAAAATTAGATGCTGATGTCCTCCATAAATAAAATGAAATTATGTAAAACAGCAAATGGACGAGTAAAATAAATAGAAATGATTTACCGAATAGATCTGGGAGGCTGATGTAAAGCCCTGCTGTTCTTCAGGGAAGGAGGAAGTGGAGGAGGAGGCTGCTTCCTCCTCAGGTATATTCTTTTCTATTTCCTCTTTATGACCTATGGAGCTGCATGACTCTTCATCCTTCTCAACATGAGGCGATACAGCATCAACAGTTTCTTTCTTCAGCTCAGCAACCTGAAAAATAAATTAATATTTAATAATAAATGACTTAATTACCACTTAATAGTGTTTTGAATTTATTTAATTCTAATGTAACTGTGTTATTAAATTGAAAAAAAAATCTTACTGGCTGTAATCAAGCATTACAATAAAGATAAGATAGTACATAGTACTTAACCTAGTCCATAATGATTCAGACATGAGCTTTACCATCAGTTTATCAGCTAATTGAGCACTAAGACTGAATTATTGAAGATGTGGAGTCAGTTACAGCTTGTGTCTGGGTAATGTCAAAACC
The DNA here is from genome assembly GCF_030014385.1 of Trichomycterus rosablanca. Classification (NCBI taxonomy): domain Eukaryota; kingdom Metazoa; phylum Chordata; class Actinopteri; order Siluriformes; family Trichomycteridae; genus Trichomycterus; species Trichomycterus rosablanca. The sequence goes on along the minus strand of NC_086009.1, from coordinate 5,946,035 downwards.
CAGGCCCCGTCTGGACAAGTCTGAATACCAGGGCTGAAGGAACACATTCACACACTTGATGAACCATACTCACTTTCTTGAGAACTGCAGCCTTGTACAGGTTCGCTGACTTGCAGGATCTGAACACACTATGCTCAATTTCTACAGCCAAAGAAAGTGCAGAGCTATAGAAATAAACACACAGGACAAGAGTATAGCTGGTATGCAAACTTTTGACACCAATTGTATTTAAAATGTGATGTCATAACATGCTAGATGCATAGCTGCAGGTCATGTGGGCTGTCATTAATGATGTAACGTTATACAGTACCTGTGATCTGTTGAACCTCCGTGATTGGTCAGGGAGGCCTGAATAAGATTCAGGCAGTGCTCTCTTGCCTGGCAGACAAAAAAAGAAAGCAAACAGTTATAGTATGTACATGTGCACTTTTTATCATGTTCACGATCAAAATGCTTACACATGTATAACAGAGATACATACACTGATACAAACTGGTGGAACGATTGTTATTGTTACTTGTAATACACAGGATTTGCCACAAGGAGGCAGTACTTTACCAAGTCTTTACTACAAGTCTTACAGTACAGTCCCCTCGTCACTATTCAGTGAGCACACATTGATTAAAACATACTATAATCTTATACAATAAAAATCCATATTATTCATTAAAATGAAAAAAAAAATACATGTTTACTAACTGCATTAAGCTCTGCCATTTCATGCAGGTTTATATTCACATGCTCACGTTTCCTGCTGCCACTAATTTTAGAGAAATTCTAGCAAGTCAGAACAAACTCCAGCACAGCAGCTGCTTTACTCAGTCAATAGCACAGTGAGCTAAAACCAGAACTGGACACCACAGTATATTAAACCTAAACTGTGGCTACTATATACTAGTGTTAATGTGTTGAGTGAAAGCTGGGGTGAGACAGCTGGTATAGAGGCATTACCTTCACTGTGAGCCGGGGGATTTTCAGGCTACAGGCTTCCTTTAATAGACAATCAGCATCTAAGAAAACAACACCAATTAAAGTGTGCTTGGCCAAAATGCAGTGTTGTACAAAAAAGAAGTGCTGGTGGCCAGGGCTGGATTTCCCTCACATTGCACATTTGTCACACAATAAATATTCACAGCCTATCCCGTTTGTGGTATCAACTGTTCGTTCACTAAAGAAACGCAAGTAAAAAAAAAAAGTTTTTGATAGTGTTAAAGATACAAAACTGTTATATTACAATTGCAACATTACTGACTACGATTCCTAGACAAAATTGTGCTATTTTTATTGTCCCTTACAAAAGAATATTACTAACACAGCATATGGCCAGAAAAAAATGCTTTCTAATTCAGTTTAAGCTTTTCAGCAACACCCATTGCTAGGTGTATGAAGAAAAAAAAAAAAATTCACTATAGGGCAACAATTGGGGCACACCCATGTAGACACTCCAATACACATCATGACAAAAACCTTTTTAACTAACATTAATGTCTGACCTCACGTGCTCTCTTCATTAAAATCAACACAAATTTTTATAGACACACCACACATTTTTGAGATTAGTGTGGATTAGTGAGTCAGTAGTATGGCAAGGTGTGCCATACTAGTGAGGCAGCCAGATACAAAGAAAACAATGGATAACTGGACTGACTGTTCTCTGTGGACCTTATGGATAGAACCCTCAGTGCTACATTGGGATTAATGTAGGTAAGTGTGCAGTAATGAGTAAGCAATCTAGCATGTATTGTTTCTCACTAGCACTTTATTTAACAATAATATGTAATATAATCTACAAGCAGATTAAACCCAGTACTCATGTTCAGTTTCAATTTGTAGGTGGTTTAAAGTGTCATTTATTGCACCATGTCGGGATGTTTATGATGCAAATCTCTGGTACTTCGAGCACTTAAAAAACAGCTAGGCAACAGGTTGGGACACCAGGCCAGGGGCCGTGCTAATAGGCTGTGTAGAATACATCACCACATTCTGAAGTGTGTGTGAAACAGAAACCATGAAGGTTTTACCAGGGTTTTTTTTCTGCCAATTTTAGTCACAGAAAAAGAACAGTTGCCATGACAAGGTTATGCAAACTATCTGACTTTAATTGTCTAAGCACACACCCAAGCTCCACACTTTCATGAAATGCAAACACAGCCAGAGTTGAAGGGTGAAAAGGTTAACAATTTTGTTAAATGTTTTTGTAGCTCACATTGTAAGAGCTAAATTCTATCCACTGCATCTTAAAACGGATGCAGTGTTTTCTTCATCGGCTACACTGGTACACGTCAAAATGTGCAGACCATACATAAAAGTGTTCAACACTAGGCACAAGATGGGCATCAAGATCCTTCTCTGTGCCAGCACCTGGTGGATTGGTGATGTGGTGATCGAGATTGTCAATTTTAACATCAGCCTTCATATCTGATATATATATATTTTTTTATTAGAGATTTTCAGCTTGCTTCCTTAAATTTATTTTCATAATCCTAATACAACTACAGTGTCAACACTTACCCGGTATAACAATTGTTTCTTTCGGGTCATCTGATGCCTGCAAGCATAAACAGGAGAGAATATCAAATACTCTGCATAAGTAATGCTGCAGGATTTCACCTCTGCCTTCATTTCTTAAATTAGCATTGCATTTAAGCACATACACTGAATGGCCAAAAGCATTTGGAGATCACTCTTAATTACTGAGTGCATGCGTTTTAGCTGGGCTTTTTTAAACAGCTTGAAATAGTCACTTCCTTTACTAAACAGGAAATGTTGCGCTTTCTGATTTCCACACCTCTATGGCTAACAGCTGGGCAACAGATGTGTATGTGGGAGAAATAATTGTAAAGGAGAAAAAAAACATGACAGGAAGAGCAACAGACACTGAGTCAGTTTGCCATTTTTTAGACTACATTTAAGATTTAAAAGTCATAGGATCTACTAATTAGTTCAAAATAAATATTTTCATTGTTTTATCATTATTAAATGTGTATCTATGGTAGTATTTTACATCATATAAACACAAAATTGAAGTATTGCTTAAAACCTCCGACACTCGACTTTAGGATGTAAATTTCTGCCGTTAATTAACAGTTGAACTAGTTTGGCATTCTAAACATACATGTAAAACAAGGTCAGCAGCAGCTAACAGTCCATTACTAAACATGCTACTTAGAGAACAGGACATGTAGCAGGTGTCTTAATGCCTTTATATCTGCACATAATGCAAAACATCCATCCTTTTTGCAAAGAAAAATAATAAAATAATAATGGTATAGTTAAATGACCTTTTAACTGATGACGTGTTGTTGGAAGCCTTTTCAGAAGTGTGAAAGCTGTTATGGCCACAAAGGGTGGCAAGGGTGAGAGGGCTCCATATTAATGCCTATGGTATTGGAATAGCTCCCCATATACTACTGCTTGAAGACTATCCATAGAGCTATCAAGTTTAAGCTTGGAACTTAATCAATGAGACAAAAACCTTACTGTAAACACACAGCTTTAGAGCAGGCCTACTCATATTTGTTAGGATTTATTTTCTACATATCTTATTCTGAATCCAGATCTACATTTTAGAAAAGTCCCAATGTGTGCCACAGTATTACTGTTTTCTGTCAGTGCAAGTAAGTTTGTGTGAGTGTGCGACCAAATTCACCCTGCGTAGTTTCATCTGCTTCTTAAAAAGATCACCAAATTCTTTTTTTCGCTTATCAGAGTCATCCTCAGCAGTGCCCTCCCACTCCTCATCATACCTGAACACACACACAAACTGCTAATTATCACCATGACATACCCTTCATTAAAACAGTAAGACATGGCATGAAAACAGTTTGCCTTCATTTTATCACTAAATCAGTTAGCAGCAGGTCAATGTACCTCTCAAAACCATAGCCTTTCTTTCCCCCAGCATAGAGATCAGGGTTAAAACCAAACGGCCCTTTGGGCTCAGAGCTCTGTGCCGGCCCAACCTTAGTGCTGACAGTAGCAGCCCTCTCCAGTTGAGCCCGGACCAGTTTAGGGTTGCGGCAGTAGTCACATGCTTTGTCGCAGTCAGGCAGCTTATCCCCAAAGAACTTGGATATAGTGGCGTGTCTGCATCTGGAGGAAGAAAGGAGCGAATTATTTAAATGGTTGATAAATACTGTGCAAAAATGCTATGTGTGTGTGAAATATAAATACAAAGAAGCCTTCAAAGATTTACATAAAATAACAGGTACAGACGTGTCAAATCACAGACATGGCAAGGCCTCAGAACAGCTTTAATGGACCTTGGCAGATATTCTGTAAGGTGATCCTGATATGTATTTTAATAGATGCTGGACAGCATGGTATAATGTAAATTGCTAGGATGTATTATGCAGTACTCCACTCTAAAAGCAATTTGTTATTTGTTGTTTCTCCATGTATTTATTTATTTTTAATATGCAAGTTTAAAAATTCCATCTTTTTCCAATTTTAGACAACCTGGTGGATTCAGCTATTCCAGTCACAACCACTGTTAAGTGCCATTCAACAGTCAACATAATGGCACCATAATATGTCATCATTCCAGCTAGCCAGTTTATCAAATTGCTGCCCTGATTGTTTTTTTTTCTTTTAATTACTGTTATTGTAAGGTTGAAATGTCAAAAACGAAGACAAGTTCAGCCAGGAAGGAGTAGACCAGGAGAATAGTGCATAAAAGTAGCTGGCCCTTACAACACCTACTGAGTTCCAAAGGTCATCTGGACGAAACGTCAGCACAAGCAGTGTTTGTCAGGGGCTAACTAGCAGCAAGCTGAAACACGGGCTGAAATGTTTTATTTGTACTTTCAGTTCAATAAAGATCCCCAGCATTTCTGGAAATGAGGTTTGAATGTGCAATGCCAAATGTTAGCTGAAGTGGAATAAAGCACACCATAACTGGACTCTGGAGCTTTACACTGGCAAAGTTGGAAGGTCTGAAAGCTGAATGTGGCTTTGGCCAATTCCAGTAGTGTAATTTTAGTGTAAAATCTGGTCTAGGGCCATTTTGTGTAGGGTTGGGCTGGGATAGGCATCTCAGTTCAAATAAAAAAACTTCATATCACAGAATACAAGGACATCTTAAAGAACTATGTGCCTTAAATTATCAAACAATTTAAGAAGCATTTAATTTAAAATAATAACATATATAGGATAAAAGCAAAGTAACAGGGAACTTCCAGTTTGCATATTAATAAATATTCAAATCATCTAAAGGTGTTTAAAAAAAAAACTATTTATTGAAAAAAAGAATTAAAAATTATTTTGAGATTTAAAAACATATTCTAGTCCATAACTGACTGAATACTGAACTGTAACCCTAACAAACAAATGAACAAAACTTAAGGTCCACTCTTAATAAACATGTATTAACAAATGGCAACTTCAACCAACGACTGTACAGAAGCATGCTCTGTTCCACAGCACACACTAAAAGGTTCAGGTTACACCAGTGTCTGAAATAGCATGTAGGAGGACTGTAAAGCCCAAATCCTCAATTGAAACAACATGTGTACAGTAAACCCAACTGATATCACACAAAGAGCCTTTTGTGTGCCACATCTCTGACGTTACTTCAAGAATGGCATGAATAAACAACCAAATCCAACAGCATATTAACTAAATTCTTTTATTTATGATGCAGTAGTAAAAACTGAAGTGTTAGGAAAGTCAGTAACTAAAAGAGCCTTTATAAAAAAAGACCTGCAGGGTGGAGGAGTTGCAGAGGCAGGAAACTGGGAATTAGAAGTGTGTGTGCTACAGGTGAAACCAGTTGCCAGAAAGCAGTAGAAACTACCTTAAACAATGTTTGCATTTAAATCAATGTTCTTTAATGTAGAAAATCCTATTTTACAACCAGACAGCCTAAGAGAAAAACATGAACACATTGTACTGCTGCAACACAAGGCAAACAAACCAAACCACACAACTGCACTGCCAAGATACTTTATTCTCAAGAGATGGTGGGAGGGGGAGTTTTCAGGGTGATCAGAGGGGAGGAGAAGTAGGCAGTCCTGTTGGGACAAAGGGGGTGTGTGGGGGAGAGTGAGGTAAACACAGAAAGAGCTGAAACGACAGTCGTTTCTTTTGTAGCTAGAACTTTAAGAAGACATACAACCAAAAATTCGTATTTGGAACAGTCAAAATGAAGCTGGGGAAGCCACACCAAAGATACAACCCACACAGATCTTGAACTGCTCCGTAATAGCTGCGTGACAGTACCTAGAAGAGCGTCTGGACTCCTTTGAGGTGCAGCTGACTTCACTTAACTGGGAAAAACATCGTAATGAGAGGAGCCAAAGCTTAAAAAAAAGCAAAACAAGACTGGATAGTTGTCAAAAGGCAGCTTGTACAGGATTGTGAGGACGATGTACAGCCTGGCAGGCTACTGGTGGAATTCCCAAATGTTTTAAAAACTGGAGCAGGGAAATACAAGGAGCACATGCTATTTTTCAGGTAATACAGAACACCAAGTTCTGTTACTGCACGCTTGTTAGGCTAGTTCTGTTTAGTCAGTCACACCCAATTAACTGATACATGCATGTTACATTCCAGTACTCAGCAGTACAAAACACAATACATGTCTGTATGTAGTTCAGGCAAGGTTCATAAAAGGTGGTAATCAGATAACAGTTACATTATAACTTTTAATTTAATATTTTTTGTTTCAAAATTGGTGCCTTAAAGATCAGCTTAAGTTGCTTATCACATAGGGAAAAAACAGGAATAGAAGCTTATTTCTTGCTCAGCAGCCTCTAAGTCAACAACTATGTCAAGTGTGCTTAACTGTGGACAGTGTCACCAGTGCTCGAACAGCTCCTAACACACTGTGGTTCATAGATTACATTTGAATAAACAGATAACTCTCCTCACAGGTGACAGTCTGGCTTTTGTTCCCAACCTTGACAAAGTAACCTCTGTTTCATGTACTTTATTAGCACAGTTAAAACATCTTTACTTATATGGGCACAGAGGTAACTGCTTTGTGGTCAGTTACACTCATTAAAAAGAATTATGCCACTTAAATAAATGACATTGTATAACTTTCTACATTGACAAATCATTGGACAAATACATATGTATTCCAATAATTCAGTCATAAATAAAAGACAGTTTCAAAAATTATTATAAATTTAACACTGTCATGTCCCTATCAAGTATATGTAATCTTTGAACTTTAACTGTATGGGATTTTCAGTTTGTTGACACTGGCACTACCATTTGGCAATCTAATTCATCCAATATTTTGAAACACAGTATTCTGAATATACATTATAGTATGGAGTATTCAGTACAGCAATGTTATCATCTTTGTCTAAAATTACTTATTTGTTGAAATTCCTGTAATGTAAATCTTTTTATCATCATTTCTCATAGTCTTCTAATTTGATTATGGTTGACTATATCTGGTGACTTTTCTGTGCCCATATAAACAGTGATAGTTTGACTGGACCAAAAGAAAAAAATATATACATATAAACACAAACACTTTGTATGTATAAACTACAGAGTCAAAAGATAAAAATAAGTGATTAAATAAAATTTCCCCTCATGAATAGATCAGATTGAACTAATTTTCAAATCTACATTTAAAGTAAATTAAAAACATACACTGGTAACGTCTTTTGGAACACTCTTGTAGAGTTTTAGGGTCGGTATGTTCTTCAACCGACTGAGCTATGCCATCAGGTTGGGCTATACTGCTTTAGAAGACATGCTGTTTATTGTTGACCAAAAAGCCAAAACAAGAGAATTTAGTAATGCACCTTATCAGCCTTTGGTTGTATAAGTAAGAAGAATGGAAAATGGTCTAACTGACTTTAAATAAAATCACTACATTAATACAAACTCTGTACAGTCAAAACCTTTCTTCATCCAAAAAAGATAAAAAAAGTCGTGCCTTCACACTGACTACTTACTAAACATAGTACATTAAAAAGGAAGCTGTGCACTTTTGTGGAAATTAAAAGCTGCATCTGACCTCTAACAATTTTCTTTGACCACACTATAGTAACCCCTCCATTTGCTATACAACACTGTGGAGCACACCCAGTCTTTACTCAAGCCTAAATAGTAAAAGAAACATGTTTAATAATAGGTCTCCACAGTCTTTTTGCAGTTTATCTCCCATCTGGCTATATGTCTGCGGACATTCATATGTTTTCAGGCTTTAAAGTCATGTGCCCTGGGTCTTTTAGTTATTTTAACTGATGACAACCCTCTACAAAAACCTCTACAAATGCTAGGAAAGGGAACAGCTCCTGTAGGAATTAACTGTTAAAAAAACAAACTGAAGAATGTCTGTTAACTTGGACTGTAACCATTCTGTTTTCAGGGCGAACCCACATTAGAAACAAAAGAACTGCACTTACATAACACTGACTTTTAGTTGATAACGGAATGGATGCCAAACAGGAAACCCTTGCCATCCTTAATAAGATCTGGACAAAGCTGCAGAATCTCCCTGAAGCAAACCCAGTCGATGTAGGAGGCTTTCTCATTCTTCTCCTGTTTATTTGTAAGCCACATTTTAATATATTTATTCATTGCCTCATGTATTTTAAAGTGTTTGTGTCAATAGGAAATTCATGTCTTTGAGAAGGTAGATGACTTATAGACTTACAGACTCATCTGCAAATTTAGAAGACTCTGATTTACACCTACTCTGGGTCTTCGCTAGAGCAGGAGGTGTACAAAATTCTAAAATGTTATATAACTTTGTGTCATGACCTCCCAATTCTTTGGTACTGATTATAATTTATAGTGAGTGATGTATGTATGCCTATAGCAGCAGGGCTAGTTAAACTGCACCCATTCAAAACCAAAAGGAACAAAGGTTGAAATATCAAGGTCAGAAAAACAAAAACAAAAGCTGCTAAATTTTAAGTGTGACTGCCCACAGTCAAACAAGCTTTACATCACCATGGGTTTAGAGACTGCTACAAATAAAAGTAGCAGCTGCCTAAAAATCAACACCTTTCAGTGCGACCTTTGGTGTAGTTTTAATCATCACAATGATAAACAAAAAGAATGTTCACAGTTTTTCTAAAGCCAGCTTTAACAACAAAAGAATTTAATCCATGATGTTTGATGTGAACATTAATGGTTCACATCAAACTTTGTCACAGTCCTGCATAATGTTATGCCCATAGAGTGTTTTTAATCTTTCTTGGCAAAACAATAAAATGCTGTTAGTAAGTAGCTATTTGAATGTCTAGGAAACAAAAAATATTAAAATGTCATTAGATACCTAAAACAGGAAGTGGTGAAACCACACAGATGTTGACATGGTTTACAGCACTTTACCAGTATTATATAGTAAGCTGCTGCTAGCCTCATAAAAAACCTTCTTTTAAATGTAATTTTACTAAATTTATCCACAAGGTTATCAGATGAACAAATTAAATAAGACCAACATAAACAGCTGTCAATAGATTTCAGGAGTTAAAATAACAGCTACATAATTCCTGGTAAGGTCTGAAAGCAATCGCAGTAGCAACACAAACACTTTCCACTCAGTTCTAAATAAGTGTGGGAGAGAAATGACAGGATCCTACAGTGCCCGTCATTTCTCACATAGTGTCAGAGAGCAGACTGTCCAAATTCATTTGAATTCTTCAGTTCTCATGTAATGGAAAATGAAAAACACAATGATTTGCAGCCTTTAGTTAAAAAAAAAAAAAAAAAAAAAAAAAAAAAAAAAAAAAAAAATACCACATGACTTAGCTTTAATGCAAATTCTAGTCAGTGATAGGCTAACCACTAGTATGGCTGACAAGAACAAGTAGATTGTGTGTCTGCTAGTATTGTTTTTACATACTTGTCAAGTAGACAAGTGACCATGAGCAAGAAATTTGGTCCTCTAAGTCATCCAGAAAAAACCTTCCTTTAGGTATTAGTGCTATAAAACTATCTGTTTGCAATTTGTTTCAGGTGTGTTTATATTAATAATTTACTGTTTCATTAAGAAATATAATTCAATAAACTATAATTGCCATTAATTTTATTTACAAATGTAATTAATTAAATTATAACTGTTGGTTAAAAAGGAATTACTTGGTCCTAAATGGAAACAAGTATTTAGCCACTTTTAATGTATCTTTAATATAATATCAAAGTTGACTAAGAAATTGATAGCTTTAGCAGCATTGTGGTTCAATATTAACCCATCCCTCCTGGCAAATTGTCTAATTTCCCAAGGTTACGAGGGTCAGCTGCACTTTACCAAACAGTTGAACCTGCTACAAAACAATTTAATTAAAAATGGGGCAACACAGACAAGCCGATAACAGAAAGAGTACTCAGTTGTCTCACACAGCCTTTTCTTTAAAGGTGAATTCTCTTTGAAAGACCATGTCTGGCTTCACAAAACCAATTTAAAAAGACAAAACACCTCAGAGATTAAAAGAATAACTCAGGTTGTTTTCTTTTTTTCAGTGACATTCCTGTTTCTGGTGGTGTTTGCCTGTGCACACTGCTGCTGCAGCTGTGGACAAAGTCCAAAAAACAGGAATTCTGTTCTCTAATCAGCAATCATCGCACCATCAACCAACTACGCTGCACTGCCTTAAAGCGTGGAGAGCTTCCAAAGATGTGGAAAGTCAAGGAATGTGTGTCGAGGCAGAGAACTAATGGATATTTATAGAACTACTGTTATAGAAAAACTATGAGTGGTTTCAGTATAAAAATAACAGTGACATTTATGTTAAAGCTGAGGGATCTCAGAGAGATTTTTAAGTGATGCTTAAAAATAGTTAAGCAACACTTAAATGGAAAAATACAAAGTCCTGTCAAACACCCAGAACATCTGTATCAGTAAAATGAATCTAGGTGAAAGAACTACGGAACTGTAAGTAATCATCTCTGGATAGCTGTACCAAGCTAGCTTGTACAACATGCTCTCAAATTGATGAAGGAAGGTATGAGTAAAGTCACTTTAAGAGTTGTAGTCTTGTAAAAATGGACAAGTAAAAAAAAAAAAGACATTTGCACACAAGCATTGAGACAAACAAACAGATTTAAAAAAAAATTTGAATTTGTTGTCAATAATGTAATGCAGCTCGTCACGTTTGAAGAAGTATCCATTATCTCAAGAAGACTATAAAAGTATGAAGGTGGGATTGATGCTGATTATCTGTAAATGGTACTGAGGAGGAATTCAATTCATTATCCCAACTATTATGTTTCAAAAGGAAAAAAAAATCTCAAATTTGTAACTCAAAAAAGAGAGAAACAATTAAACAGTTTGCTTAGAGATATAGGGAAATAATTAATCACAATGCTGCAATTTACTACTAAAGTTAGTCATACTATCAATTTGTTTATTAGTTTATACTAATAAATACATTTTTGGAAAGGAAGGTATAAAAAAATCCCAAGTGGATAAAATGCACAGGAAACATTAAATAACGCAAACAACAGTAATTATATAAATTCATTCTCAAATTCATATTCTATTATTTTTCTCTCATTCTGTATTTCTTGTATTTTACAGTGGCTACATGTATTTAAACTATTTAAACAAAACGATTATATGATCAACCACATTACTTCTTTAGAGTGGGTAGGTAGCTGGGCTCAAAGAACCAACAGGCCATTCTGGCAGTGTATAGATTTTATCCAGGAACTTTTCACACAACAGACCAGAAATCTAACCATCACTGGCCACTTAAAAGCAAGTACATACAGGTGAGTAAAGAATTTCATGTCAAGAGCGCTGCTCAGGAAAAAGCTGGTAGCCTTGATGGAGTAAACTACGTACATACATGTTCATTTAATTTTGAATAAACTACAATGAAAAGCAAGCCACAAATTGTGTAGACTGGACACGTATAATTTATGTAAGTCTTTGTTGATGTATCTTTGCACTTAAGTTGCCCTTTTCTGAAATGGTAACTTACCGTTACTTACTAAATTGTTAAGATGCATGCTGAAATAAATAATATGCTTAATGGAACTGCATATAAGACACAGCAACCTTATGACTAATAAAATATATTTAATTACATTTTGCTTTTAATTAATTTTACATTTATAGTAAAACTTTAGCTATATAGCTTCTAATGTCTAAGCCTTTATGTAAATCCAATGAAAAGTCATATTACACTCAATAAATGCAGTACTATTAATTGTTAAGCTAGAAGAGTATAGGTTGTATGAAATCTTACCCCTCTTGTACACAGAAGGCAACCATGGCCTCAAAGTCCAAGATAGCTGCTTTGTCCTGTTCCTTTTCTGAACCTCTCTTCTTCTAAAATTAAGATGTACACACATACATTGTTATTGCAAATCAGGATGATTCAAATCTGAAGTTTTCTATAGAAATCCTGACATCTTGAATTTTAATTTATGTTACTCTGGTACTATTTCAGATCAGAAGTGCAAATTCAGTCCAATCTATTGAGTTTTTTTCTGTACATTATATGGCATAAAGTATGTGGGCACCTCACCATACGCTTGTTGGACTAAAACTATGTGCATTAATACAAACCTTTTAATAATAAAAAAAGAACAAAAATAGCCTGAAAGCTTGCATACGATCAAAGTAACAGACCATTACAACAATCAATAAGCACTGCTGGTTAACACCAGCTCTATAGATATCTTGTATTGGACAAAGCACTTGCACATGTATACACCCTAAGAAAGACTGGCACCTAGCTGTGATGTGGTTAACTGCACTGCATTGTTTTTGTTTTCACTGGATATACAGTACGCTTTAGAATTAGCACCCGTGGTAAAAAATTAAGGGTCTCATAAATTTTACAATTAGGAAGAAACTGTGTTTAATGTGTTGACTTTAATTTTATTGTCTTTTATAATTTTATAATTTTCTCTTTCCATACCAGTCACTGTTTAATATAATCTTCACCTAAAGAATTTAGAAAGGCGCACCTGTTTGCGGCCAATCTCTTTGCGGATAAGAAAATTCATCTGGTCTCGGTCTCTGGGAGAGTAGTATATGCGGCATGAAGATGGAAGACCATCACGGCCAGCACGACCAGATTCCTGATAGTAACTGGCCAAGGACTTAGCCAAGTTCCAATGAGCAACAAACCTGTAAGAGATAAATATCACATTAGCATGAATCTGTGAGCTTGTTAGAACAGCCACAAATAAAAAATACATTACATGTATTTAGAATTCTGAAAAAAATGAAGAATTACTTACCTAACATTGGCCTTGTCAACACCCATGCCAAAGCTAATAGTGGCCACGATAACAGGTACCCTTCCTTCCATCCAATCAGCCTGTGCCCCAGTGCGGTCATCTGTCTTCAGGCCTGTATTTTTTCAAGCAATTTGTATTGTTTAACATTAAACACCTACTGTTAATTTAGTAAAACCAGTAATGCTGTATGAAATACAAGTCTTCTGAGTTACCTGCATGGTAGGGTTTAGCTGTTATACCAAGCTTAGTCAGTCTGTGAGCAACATCCTCACAGCTCTCCCTTGTACGACAGTACACAATCCCACAACCCTTTAACACACACACACACACACACACACACACACACACACACACACACACACACACACACACACACACAATAAAACATTTATAAACTAATTATACAAGTGTTATTATACTATATTATTATTATAAGTGTTGGAACCACTGCAAGGGCACACTTTTGAGGCCACTGCTCCCGTTCTTTTTATCCTACATTACATGTTAGTTTCAATTGTGTTTATTGCAGTTCTATTTAAGTCATGTGTAAATGCCAAAGTTGCCTGATATTCAGTTTTGGAATCTACTGTCTGTTTTTCAGGTTCTGTTTGGGTGAAGCCACACCACTGATGTTAAATCCAGCCAAACTGGATTATGACAGGATTGATAGTAATAAGTTATTCATTAATGACACGTAATGCTATGTAGTCAAATCTAGAGAGAAAGAGTAATGTCATTCAGCGTTTACAAAGAATAATGCATTTTAGATCATGCAAGTCTGTCTTTATTATGTGCAATTTAGCCTAAACTGAAATAGAAACTCTCTGACCCAAAATAAGAGCAAAGATGCAAAACTAAATGTGCTCAAGATCATCCAGGTGCAGCGTGAACACAGTAGTGTGCACTAAAATGAGAAGCTGTTCATCTAAATTGGTGGAAGAACTGACAATTCCAGTGTAATTATCAGTAATAAATAATAAATAATGAATTTATAAAATTGAGCTAGTTGCAGTCAGTCAGAGAGCTGAATTTGATCAATTTAAATGTGTAAATGTTTTCTGTGGTTGTGTTTTTCATTCAGACCAGCTTGACAGATGAGGCAGATTCTTATGAATAACCAATCTAAAAACATTGTGTTTTACAAGTTAATTTGTGTTGTGATTAATATGCACTGTTGTGTAGTCTTTGATACCACATAATAAACATTTTTAAAAAGCAGACAAACCTTTTCAGCTGTGCTTCCTCCGAGAGCTTCTTTAGCGAATGCATGTAGATGAACATAAGGCTCAGGCAACAGATCTCGAAATATCACATCATACTTCAAATTTTTCCTAAACACTGGTGTGGAAAACGTCAGCAGTGACCTGAGCTTCAGTGATCGTGAAATGTCCTCTTGCACCTTCTTGGGTGCTGTCGCCGTCAGTGCCACACAGGGCACCCCGGCAAGACGAGAGCGCAGTTCACCTAGCTTTAGGTAGTCGGGTCTGAAATCATGACCCCACTGGGAAACACAGTGGGCTTCATCAACTGCTAAACAAGCTAGCAAGCCACGGGAACAAAGAGAGCTCAGGCATGGCTGAAAAGAGGGTGAAGCCACCATCTCAGGAGTGATGTAGAGCAGTTTGAGATGAGGTTGTTCACTGGCCAAGTCGTCCAGGATCTGTCGCCTCTCAGCAGAAGGAAGCTTGGAGTTTATTGAGCATGCTGGAATGTTTAGTGCCTTAAGGTGATCTATCTGATTCTAAAAGAGAGAGAAAGAAACAGGACACTTTAACAAGACTAATAAATTAGAAATTAAGCTGCAATGCACCATATACTAATGCATGGCCAAATGTAGTTATATGTCCAATGTATGTAGACACCTATTCTAAAACCAGATTATAATAGCATCTATTCTTTTGGGAAGGTTTTTAACTAGACTTTGAAGAATGCTTGTTGAAATTTCAGAATGAGCTCTGGGCTCTGTGTAGGCTCTCAAGACCTTACTTTGTGCACAGGGGCACAAACAGCTGAAACAAGACAACATTGCCACAAAGTTGGAATTCAATGCCCGGATTTACTGTTGCCAAATAAAATTGTTTAACAATGGTTTTATGGACACCAAATTTAGGTCAGTTGTCTTTCAAATACCTTTTCATGTACCTTTGTTAATAAATAATATAATACAAACTATTCTATGAATGTTTAAAGACAATAAAGTTAACAAAAAGTGAATGAAAGAAGATTAGAGTATTTTTAGATGCCAGTTTATTAGCCTGACTATACCTAGTGAGTTAACATTTTCAGGAAAATTAGGTAAAAAATGTGTACAATGTGTAATTATCATCCTAATATGTATTTTACATTATACATAATGTATGTCACAGTTTTAGATCTTTGAACCAAATTTATCATATTACCAAAGCTATCAAAGAAAATTATTCAACACCAGTTGGAACTACGTATGTTACATAGTAATTGCCCCCAGAACTGAATAACTAGCTGTGCCAACTTTATCAGCAACAACTGCATACAAACACTTCCAATAACTCAGTCTTTTACATTGCAGGGAAGGACTTTTGTCCCACTTTTATTTGCAAAACTACTTCAATTCACTGGATGGTGCTTAAGTATGAATAGCTCATTTTGGGTCCTGCATCAGCTTCCTAAAGGGGTTCAAGTCAGCACCAGACCACTACATTAATTAAGAGATAATTAAGAGAGTTTTTCTCATGCCTAGGGTTGCCGTCTTCCTATAACTGATGATCAGACATTATTCTTTAGTATTCTTAGTAACATGTATTATTGTAAAAAAAAAAAAAATAGTGTATGGTTATTTAAAAGGTGCATCATGTACTTTTTCCACAATCACATTGATTCACCAGGGTGGTACGGTGGCTCACTGGGTAGCACTGTCATCTCACAGCAAGAAGGTCATGGGTTCGATCCCCAGGTGGAGCGGTCTGTGTTCTTTCTGTGTGGAGTTTGCATGTTCTCCCCATGCCTAAGTGGGTTTCCTCCGGGAACTCCGGTTTCCTCCCACAGTCCAAGTGAGGTGAATTGGAAATACAAAACTGTCCATGACTGTGTTTGGCTTTAAACTTGTGAACTGATGAATTTTGTGTAACCAGTAACTACTGTTTCTGTCATGAATGGTCAGAAAGCTGGAAACAGATATTACTGGGATTAGTTATGTGCAGTATTATGAGGCATTAAGAAGTGATGTACCTGTATAAGTGCAATCAGAGGAGATATAACCAGTGTGATGCCTGAGGACAGCACTGCAGGAAGCTGGTAGCACAGAGACTTTCCTGCTCCGGTTGGCATGCACACAAACACATCCCTGTCACCTACAGTCAAAACAAATCAGAATAAATCCGAGCCTTCAATAACAAACACAGTGAAAGACAGACTGTTTACAAACCAGAGCAAATGTGTTTAAACTAAGAGCTCAGATCATCAGATGATCGTGATGTGATCTAAAGACGTGATGTTAAATCACCGACATGTAAACAAGCTGCTGGTTTTATAACATCTCACACTGAGCTCATCTCACAGACAAAACAAAGCAGTTTACTTTAAAGTTTTATTTATACAACATTTACCTTTTACCACGGCTTTCACGACATCTTCTTGTTGCCGTGATCGGAACTTTTCGAAGCCGAAGTAGGTTTTTAAAGCTCGTTCTACAGCAGTCATGTCTCCTCACTCCTGATCTACTCCTGCAACTCCACCAACTTCATTCAGCTCACAGGCAAGTAGTCGCATGAAAATGACATCACGTACCGACTCTGTTTTCAAGCTGTAAGGCTGTGTTCCATTCTGAAGTGATCATCACTACACACTAACCTTGAGAGTGTACATTCTCTGCTGAGAAGTAAAAAAAAAACCCGCTAAAAGTCTCAGTATAAAGGGGAATAAAAATACAGTGTTACCTTGAAACTCAACGTCAATTGGTTTTGGGACTGGTGTTGAGTTTAAAAGGCGTTGAGTTTCAAGGTTTCATTTTCCCATAAGGATGTATGGGAAACCTGTCAATGCGTTACATATTCCTGTGGACTTGCATACATTCAAGGCATATGTAAAATAATGAGGTTGTTTTTGACACTTATACACTAAAAATAACACAAATATAATATAAAACACTGAAATAAAAAGATGATTTTTACAATTTCTCAATATAACACAAGTTTAAAAGTTAAACAGTGAAGACAATCCTGCTAAACACATTTACATGTGGATGTTTTCAAAGTGAATCTGACGGTTATTCCACACAAATGCAGTTTCGTCTCATACTCGCACTTTGATGGCGTATTACTGCACAGCTCAAGCCGAGCGCTGAACAAAGTGACTGTTCATTGTTAACTTGAAATCAAATAAATACATTTTTAAAAAACAAACTAAACACATTGAGTTTAAGGATACAAATGTCTCGAGAAAAGGCATTGAGTTTCAAAGATTTTGAGTTTAGGAGACGTTGAGTTACAAGGTACCACTGTATCAGTCATTTGGAACACAACAGCAATCAGATTTTCAAAGTCTTATAAAGTAATAACTTTTTAACATCATGTTTTACACATTTTGGTTACATTCATGACAGAACAGGTAGTTATTTGTTACACAAGAATAATCAGTTCACAAGTTTAATGTCAAACACAGTCATAGACAATCTTGTATCTCCAATTAACCTGACCTGCAGGTCTTTGGCCTGTGGGAGGAAACCGGAGCACCCAGAGGAAACCCACACAGACACAGGGAGAACATGCAAACTACACACAGAAAGGACCCGGACCGCCCCACCTGGGGATCAAACCCCCTGCTTTTGTGCTGTGAGGTGACAGTGCTACCCACTAAGCGTGTTGCCCCTATATATATATATATAAATTTGAACTGTGTGTCTATGCAGTCAAATTGTGGCAAGACGTAGGTCTGGGAAAGTTATAAAACAGCATCTAAGGCTTTGAGATTTCGCAGGACCACAGTGGCCTCAATAATACTGAAATAGTAAGAGGCTTGGAACAACCTTGAAAAATGACCAAGCCATAGGTCTGGGAGAGTATATGAAACAGCATCTAAGGCTTTGAGATTTCGCAGGACCACAGTGGCCTTAATAATCCTAAAATAGAAGAGGAACAACAAAAACAGAATAGAATGGAACAACCTTGAAATGAGTTGGTTCTGCAGACAGATTGGATTCAGGCAAGGAAAAAGATTTGGAATGGAAACAGTTTACCTTTCAACATGACAATGACACTGGAGTAGCTTTAGGGCAACTCTCTGAATGTACTGGAGTGCCAAACCTCAAGAGTTATTTGTGGAAAGACCTAAATATGGCAGTTCACAGATGCTTAGCATTTAATTTGATGGTATCTAAAGCAACATATCCAAGAAGACTTGCAGATGTAATTACTGCCAAAGGGGCTTCTACTATAGAATAAAGAATTAATAGTTTTGTATATTACTTTGTGGACTGGGGGAAACATGCTAAACTCCTTGCAGACACTAAAATGAGGTGAACAGAGGTTTAAACCCAGTTCCCCAGGAGCGCGGAACTGTGTGGCATGTACACCATCTGCTGTACCACCGTGCCACCACAACACAGCTTCTTCAATAAAGTAAAAAAAAAGTGGCAAAACATGCCATTAGATGGATTTACTATTTTATATTGTTTCTGGGAGTGAGTGGGTGAGTGATGCCTTGGGATGGACTGGCTTATTGTCCAGGGCCCACTTTGCACTGTGTTTCTGGGTCTTTAAATTCTTTTAAAATTATTATCAATGTCTGCCAGTCAGCATACGTGTCTGTAATGTTATTTGTATTTATTGTTTAGCCTTTATTACAGCAATGTCACAAAAAGCCTTACAGAGAGCCAGGTCTAGAGAGTAGGTGCAAGCATAAACATAAAGTAAGCATACTGTTGCATGAGAACTAATGAGAACAGTTGCTTTATGGCATCATGAGAACCATAGGTACTTTTAAAGCTTATTCCAGGACTAAAATAACATCCAAAACACATGAATTTGTTTTCTCCTGCCTATGAATCATCTTTGAATAAAGAGCTTCACGCTCAGCTGAGTCCATGGTCATTCCCTTGGTTCTCTGTTCTAATATTTCAGTCCCCCATTGTTCCTCATGAACAAGTAAGCTCCTTTAATTCTCGTTGCAGAATAAGGAGGATGTCAACAGCAGCATGGGTTGCCAGATTGGATAAATTGATTCATAGACTGGAAATTGAAGCATTTGAATCCTACTCATGTTAATTCTTGAGACCCATCAATATTTTAACAGCAGAGAAAACCCCCATACATTTTCTATTTTAAATAAAGACAAACGGTTTCTAACTTATTAATACAGTAGTATTAACCACAAAGAGCCAGAGTAGCTGCAGGATGCCAAATAATCACCAGTATATTTTATTGGTTTCTATGCAGGATTAATTTATGCTAAGCTAATTAACCTCTAGCTACTAGCCTGTTTGTCTAGGCTAAGTTATCTACACAAATAGTGTTATTTTTGGCTGCAGTATAATAAATGAATAAAATTATTGTGCATACACTTGCAACAAGTATATTTTTGCTAGTATGAAAAGGTTGTGACTGAGATGCATTTTAACTTAAAAAATATATATAACAACCATTAATGATGTATGAGATCCAGTAGGTAACCACTTCATCCCCAATGCCTTGCTCCTTTGTACCCTAAATACTTTCCTACTCATTTCAACAGATTTATCAGTAACTATTATTGGTCTTCGTTCATTGTTTTTTGTTACTGTTTTTCCATTGTTTCATAATGCTTTCTGAATTACTGTACTTCGTGCACACATGCAAATAATGCTTGTTGACGGTTAACTGTTCATGTACAGTACATTTACTAATACCTAAATGACACCAATCTGGCAACCCAGAGAACGACTAGGACCGGAGGCAGCCAGCTCACCATCTGCGCTCGCCGAACTGGATGTCGGGAAGTCGACAAAGAGGACTGGAGTGATGTCGGTGGTTAGTACCACAGTGGGAGGGGGTGCATTTTACTAAACAAGCTACTGTACATGTTCCAGACATTTAGCACATTGGAGACATTTCAATCCTCCGCTGTAAACACGGTGCCACTTCTCTAAACACAACAGTATTTCGGTGGTTGCAGGTTTTGCTGAAAACAAGCGGTCAGAGGGACTGGAGGAGGAGGGATGCCAGTGTAGATACCAGCTGCACCAATTTGACATATATTTGCATACAGAGCTGCTCGGTAGCACCATTACTGCTGTGCTGATCGTTCCAGGCGTTCCAGTTTACTCTGCACGTTTAGATCCATCTTCATCCTCCTCTTGGTAATCCTCCTCCTCCTCCTCCTCCTCACCGCTGCTGGGTGAAGTGCTGATGCTCCGGGCTAACAGGATGGAGGAGTTTGTGACCGAGGATGACGAGTCGTGGTACGATCACAGAGACCTGGAGCAAGGTGAGTATCACACCCACACACTGCAGAATGACACGGTTATCAGTAAAGATAATGTCAAGTAGAAGTCATGTACTCAATTATAAAGGCCCTAACAATGGCCCTGCAGTCTGTCAAGATGATGTCATCCGATGATCGGACAGTATTACGCAAAAGTTTGCACACCCCTGGTCTAATTTTTGCTGGTTATTGGGTGAATAAACTTGTGCACCTTTTATTGCACAATTACCATTCAGCTGCAAAAACTGACATCAACATATGGAATAATAATAAAACATAAAATGTGATTTGTGGTATATATTATAGTTTTGTTTCTTTTTTCTAATAGGTTACATGAAGCAAATTAACAGAATATCATGCAATACAATTGTACAAACTATACTATACACATATATACTATACTATGTCCTTTGGGAAGTGCATTCCAGTCCAAGCACAGCTGTAATTTTACTTTTTCCCCAGAAGATAAATGTTTAAAGATTTTTTTCCCCACTGCTGTGTACATTACTGCCCGTGTAATATGCAATTTGCTGTGAAATTCAAAATGTAAGGTTTGTTTAGTGATTTAACATTTTTCATTCGCGTAGTAATAAATCCATGAACATATGGATTAATAACAAAACATAAAATGTGATATGTTTCAAATGTGTGGTATATATTATAGTTTTGTTTCTTTTTCTAATAGGTTACATAAAGCAAATAAATAGAATGTCATGCAATACAATTTTAAAACTATACTATGACACATGAAGGTGCGGGCCCATGCTCATCTATTTTGGGTCTATTATTTCTGTACATAAATCCATGTGTGCAGCCCACAAGACCAGCTTTTTAACACTCTTGTGGCTCATTTAGAACTACTGCTTTAGAATATTGTAAACAAAAAATGCTATTTGATTTGGGGCGTCCAAACATTTGCGTAAGACTGTGAATGATATAATGACATTTCCTACTGATGTAAGACTTGAGGCTAAAACAGAGCTGGGAGACAATCTAGTTTGCCTCTGGGTTTTAGACAATATGCAGGAGTAGTGGTAGCTCAGGGATTAAGGTACTGAACTAGTAATCAGAATATTGCTGGTTTAAGCCCCACCCCTGCCAAGCTGCCAGTGTTGGGCTTCTGAGCAAGGCCTTTAACCCTTAATTGTATTCAATCACAATTGTGAGTTGATTTGGATAAAGTTGCCACTGTTGGGGCTTGAACTGGCAACCTTCTGATTACTAGTCCAGTACCTTAACCACTGAGCTACAACTGCCCTTTGACAAAGTGGCCTTTCTGATCCAGCATGACATGGTGACATGGTCTAATGAGTTTAATGTGAATGAACTCTAGTGGCCTGCACAATACCCTGACCTCAGCTGCAACACTTTTGGGATAAATTGGAAAGTCAGTTGTAAGCCAACACCAGCGTCTGACCTTACAAACGCTCCTTTGATAGAATGGGCACAAACATTTCCACAAACACTCAACATTTGGTGCAAAGTTGTTAAAGCTGTAAAGGGGTTTACAGCTACACAGCTTAATATAAATGCATATTTCAAGTTCAAGGTCAGGTGTCCACATACATTTGGCATATAGTGTGGAACAAACCGCACCCATTGTAGTACTATTAGAGGTGTCAGTCCACTGTTACCCACTGCATAAGTGAATATAATGCATAAGAAATATATTGCAGCAATCCGTTTATATGCTTCTTGGGTTGGCTGAAGATGATATATGAGATTGAAATATAAAATGAAATATGAGATTCTGGCTAAAGAAACCTGTTACTTGTTCACTCCAAAGAATTGGTTTTACCAGCTTTTTGCTTTATAAAATGAAAATGACATGTAATGACATGATGGACAAAGTAATTAAAACAGATTTCTTCAGGAAGGCAGTAATCCAATATGCTTTGCGCTTGGAAAATCAGATAATATAATGTAGTAGGAATCTGAAACGAGTTTGATCTAGTGAAAGTGTAGAGGAATGTGCAGGAAGGAAATCTCAACATTTGGCATTTGGGTGACTTGAAACTTTGCACACAGAGTTCTTGGCTCAGCAGCAGTGAAGAAGTTAAAATAGAAGTTTTATCACTTCAGAAAATCCTGTGAACTGTTCAAGATGATAAGAACAATGGACAGAAATTTTCTTGCTTGCACCAGAAGACTAAATGAAGTAAATATCAGTAGTTGTACAATCACTTTATTTTAACTATGTGAATAAGGCTGCATTCAAAAAGACGTCCAGAAAGAATTTCTTTATTTAATTACGAATAATTTATTGACGGATCAGACACATTGACCCATAATGTGCAGTCCTCTGTTAAAGAAAAGCTCACCAAAAGAGACCCTATACTCTGAAGTTAAAATCTCAACAGTGCTACCAGCCTGTCCGGGCCCCCAACAGACAGGAGGCTTTGTCTAAGGCAGTGAATGTTGAAATTTCTTCTTATTGCTACTGCAAGAATGTAAGGAGAGGTGGAGGATTCAAATGGGGCATAACCTAACTTTGTATGCAGTACTTTGAATCCACTGCTGGCTGGTGTCAAGAAGCGGATGGTGACTGATGGAGGGGGGCTGTTTGCAGCTCTCCTCAGCCTGGTGGTTGATGTAAACATTCATAAGAAGAGCTGATTGTGGCTCTCATCCAGTGTTTATCCAAGACTGCCCAATTTAGCACTGAATATAATTTTTTCTCTGCTGCAAACCTGACCAGAATAAAGTAATAGATGAAAATTAAAACAGAAAAAGAAAAACAAAACAATTTAACCATTGTAGAAGACAGTTAAACAGTTACTTAAAACTAATGTTTCATACTTGGTGACATGGGTTAGATATAATAAAGGTTGTTTATAATCTGGTTTAATGTTTTTGAAGATTCATTAAATCCCTGTGCTGCACTTCAGTCCCTTAAAATGTTTATACATGCTTTGGATCTACAAACTGTTTTACTGCTGTATTTATTTCCCACACAGTGTGCATCTTGGGAAGTGCATTCCAGTCTAAGCACAGCTGTAATTGTACTTTTTTTTTTTTTTTCAAAAGATAAATGTTTAAAGATTTTTCTTCCCACTGCTGTGTACATTACTGCTCAGGGTTTTGGGTTTCATTAAACAGCACAGCACAGCACATTGCATAACAACCAAACAGACTACATTAGATTCAGCAGTCTGAGTGTTTTCTTAGAGTTAGGTTTATAAGTAGTCTCTCAAATCACTGTTCTGTTTTTTTTTTTTTAATACCACCCTGTTTTAGCTTTTTTACATAGTCGTTTGCTTGGTGTGTTGTGATATATTAGCATACAGTTGACGCATGTCCATTTTTTATTGCACATTAGACTATGGTATGTTTTAAACTGTGGTCCCTCATTTAGTAGTTGTTTCCACAGCCAAATGACCTGTACTGTACCTAAGTACCCATACTAAATTTGGTTACCCTTTTTGGCCAGGGACCAAGCATACCAAAGCAGGCCGTATGGGAAGAGCTAAAATTAGTGCAGATTATTGATGCAGTTTGTAAAGAAATCTTTTAAAGAGTTTTGTTATATGCTAGAAAAATACTGGACTGGTAAGGTACTGGACTAGTAATCAGAGGGTTGCTGCTTCAAGCACCACCACTGCCAGGTTGCTTGAGCAAGGCCCTTAACCCTCAATTGTTCAGACTGTATACTGTAACTAATGTTGTCACGTGGGAGAAAGGAGGACTCAAACGCAGAGATAATAAAAATTAAAGATCTTTATTTTTATTTAATGAACAGAAATATAACAGGAAAACAAAAACCCAAACTAAAAAAACCGATCGGAACCTCCGACGGAAGCTGCCGGTGAAACCGACAAAAAAAAGCAATAAGGAAAACTAAAAGGGAGGCGGACACGAACCCCGGTCTTTTGGGTGAGAGCCGGGGACTTAAACACCGCGCCAACCAGGCACGGAATGAAGTTACGCGTGGGCGCAGAAAGCGCTACTGAAATCAGCAGCGGAAGCTACAAGCTCCGCTGAGCGTTGATCCCAGCACAGCGGTAGGCTGGCGGGGAAGTGATGCGGAGCGCACGGCTTACGGTCGCGGTGACAGGGGCACTCCGATCTAAAAAGGGGAAAAAGAGACAAGCACAGTTAGGAAGCTCCACTTGCGGATTCGAACCGGGGTTGGTGGCAGACCGGCCAAGCGCTTAACAAAGTCGCCACCCAGCGGTTAACGAATCCAAATACAATGTTCAATATGAGATACTGCAGCGAGGTAGCACCAGCGCCACACGGTGGTCCGGTGCGCACCCGCTAAGCTAATGGCTAAGGAAACAACAATAGGCAGTTCGAAGACTGCGCGGCGTCGCACCACCCTATTTCAATGAAGACGAAAGAAAAACCTCAATACCTCAAACCTTGCGGTTTCTACATGCCCGAATGGCCTTATGCCACCAGGGCTACCACCTAAGGCTATGAAAACGGCGTGGGCGAGCTACCACCGGCAACAGGAAACAAACAAAAGGTGCGACACCCGCCACTGTGTGATGCTGGCTTAAATAATCATCCCCACAGCTGCGGGTGATCAGCCCTAATTGGTGACCCACTACTTATGGCCTTGTTTTCTGAGCTCTGTAAGACCTGTTTCGCTGGGAACCCGGGGCACGTTCACCAGCTACTACAGGCTTCGTTATAAATGTAAGTTGCTTTGGATAAAGGCGTCTGCTAAATGCCAATAATGTAAATGACGAGGTATTCCCAGTGTCTTAAGGAGAATGCCATCACAGCCCCTTCTTGAATGAACTCTTTCTACTTACAGGTACAAACAATAGCACATTAGCCATGGCACAGATAGTTCCGAAGTTGAATGTCCAGGGTACTGCCATATAAAGACATGTGCAGTTGTAGAAATCCATTACAAATCTGATAATGGGATATACATGCACTAAATAACAGTATTACTGTATTCAAATTCATGTGTCTTGCTTGGATTGCCAGTAATCAGAATATGGCCTAAGCATACTTTAAAAATCAAATCATGCTGTTTAAATGACAGGGTTTGCCAGATTAGCATTTCTATAGAGTCAATTCCCTTAGTGCTCGTTCCCTGCTTCAGTCTCAGCAGTTTGTCTTTTCATTTTCCTCGTCTGTAAGGAATTTCAGAAATGGCAGAACAAAAGAGCTGTGTCACTGACTTGTATGGAAGGAGGGGGAAGGGAGTAGAGTTTTCCGTCATGAGTGAGATAAAATCTCTCGCTTCATACATCGTCATATTTTGCGGCCAGGCTGGTTTAATTTAAACACATTGACATTTACATGTTCTGTTCATAAACATCTGTATAATGAGTCATGATGCTGTGTGTGATTAGGGTGATGTAGCTCTACGGGGCCGTATTACAGTATGTTTGCATTCTTGCTGATGCAGTCGATTTTATGATGGATTGTTGCATTCATATCTGTTTAATATCTGTTTATAACGATCTTATTAATTATGGTTCCATGTTACAGTACAGAAAATGGTACTAGAACCACATGTTTTCCACTTAATGACAATAAATACTCACCTATGCACACACATTTCTATTTCACACAGACACAGGTAAATGAACTGGGATAAGCCGATCGACTGTGGCGTCAGTGCACTTCTGTTATAGAAACAAGAAACAGTCCTGAAATCATTTTAAATTGGGCAGTGGTAGCCGAGTAGGTAGGGCTTTGGGCTGTCAACTGAAAGGTTGAGAGTTCAAATTCCAGCTCTGCCATGCAGCCACTGTTGGGCCCTTGAGCAAGGCCCTTAACTCTCTCTGCTCCAGGGGCTTCGTACAATGGCTGACCCTGCGCTCTGACCCCAGCTTCCAAACAAGATACATATATTGTTTAACGATTCAAGTGACCAACTGTTGACACCATGCTATGTCTATATTTTTCTGCTTACATTATTTCACACTGGTGGACAGCTTTTACCTACTTGGGCCAATTATTAACTAGGGATGCACCGATCCGATATTAAGATCGGATATCGGTCCCGATATTACCAAAATGAGATGGATCGGATATCGGATAATTAGACCGATCCATGGGGCCGATATACATTCACTTTAATTCGTTTGCGACGCATGCTAAGCCCATACAGGACGCGCTGCTGACGTATGGCGTATAACACAAACAAAAACAGCAAGATGGAGCGAGCCAAAGAGTCAGCTGCATGGAGGTATTTCACTTGCTTGCTATGCCAACAAGTTCGATGGCAACATGTTTATTACTCAGGTTTAGCTGCTATATTTTATTTTGAATTACTGTTTGCACTAAATATTTACGGATAAGTTTACGGATAAGTTATTTAAGCTACTACTGTTTTTCTCATTGTCAGCAGCTACATTATTTACATTTACATTTTATCCAAAGCGACTTACACAATGAGCAATTGAGGGTTAAGGGCCTTGCTCAGGGACCCAACAGTGGCAACTTGGTGGTGGCGGGGCTTGAACCGGCAACCTTCTGTTTACTAGTCCAGTACCTTAACCACTGAGCTATCACTGGTCCCCACATTATGGGTGTGTTCGAAAACCTAAGGAGCTGCCTTGCTGTCTTACTGTCTACATAAGCGGCTGCCTCAGTAGAGAGGATTCTAATAAGTCATCAACTCATAAATCAGGTTATTCGAACGCGTTACATAGCGATTCCATCGGGTTTAGGATTTAGCATCTTGCCATTAAAACCAATGAACTGAGGTAGCACAGCGCTAACGCTAACGTCAATATAGCATTTCCCTTCATGTACCGATAACCGTTACATTTCCTGACAAGCTCGAACTTGCAAATAAAAACACTCGGTACAAGTTTATACAAGTTAAAAATCAGTAATATTTTATTTACGTTTGATAATAACTCCATTCGTTTCTCCGCCCCGTCAAGCCATGTTTATTTTTCTGTAAGAAAAGCGCATCCGACCCGCAATGAATGCTGGGATTGCTTTGGTCACCAAGGCAGCGTCGGATGCTCACTCATTGAGTGAAAGTAACACTGAAATATTAAGATGCCTGTTTATTATTTTATTGACAAATAAATTGCAGTTCAGTAAATTTATATCTGTGTTAATTATATTTTGTTTTGCAAACGTAGTAATGTTTAAGTCAGTCCTGATGCCTTTCCCACATAATAAAGTATACGGTTTATTAATTCAACAATGGTATCGGATCGGTATCGGCCGATATGCAAAGTATATGTATCGGATCGGTATCGGAACTGAAAAAGTTGGATCGGTGCATCCCTATTATTAACAGTATATGATTAAAAGACTGGAACTTGGGAGAACAGAAAGAACTGGCAAAGATCTTCATATGTACTGCTTTGTTTCTTCAAACAAAGATCAGAAATATTCAGACACTGTCCACTGTTAAGCAAACTTGACGTCATTGGCACTATCTTGCATGGCAGCCTCTTAACTCATGGTGATGTCAAGCCCACATAACCATGCTCATGTTGCTAATTTTTGTAAATGTCTTTTCAGCATAAGGTGATAGCTGGTGTCTTGCTTTCCAACCTTGGAAAAGAGACTATTGTTCCTTGTACTTTATATTAAGAAACAGTTGTTTTTTTTTTTTTTTTACAGATGATCTTAAGACCTAAAGTTGATTAGAAATGGCTTCAAGGGACATTCCTAACTTTGCCCAGTATCATGTTTGTGGCTCAGTCTAATGTGTGTTTAAAATGTGTGGTTGTGGAGCCTGATATTTTGTGTTTATTGTGCTCATGATTTGTTTAAATAAACAATTACAATACACAACACTAAATTATCTGACTGCTCTTTTTAGTTTTCAGGGTTTTCAACTTTTCAGTGAAAGATTTTAAATGTAGATGAATCACATCGATTTCACATCGATCCCAATCTGTCTGTTTTATCCCTATTCATGCTGTCTGTCTTTGTTTGCTCATTCAGACCTGCATTTGGCAGCCGAGCTGGGAAAGACCCTGCTGGAGCGTAATAAGGAGCTGGAGGACTCGCTGCAGCAGATGTACATTACCAATGAGGAGCAGGTGCAGGAGATCGAGGTACCCCCGCCCCTCATCCTTTTTTCACATGACATTGCATCATTTGGGACAGTCTCTGAACTGACGTGTCTTCTGAACGTCTGTGATGTGGAGATCACGTATCTGTCGCCCCCAGCTGTCACATAGAGAACTCTTGGCATGATGCCAGGAGATGGAAGTTGAAGTCTGGTGGTAAATAAGACAGTTTGTATGTGGGTGTTGGAGGAGCCTGCTGGTCGCCTGAGATGTTGCCAGATCTGTTTATTATTTCTGCACAAAGACTGTATTAGACAGCCAAGAACAGAGTGCTCTGTCTGGAGGATGAATTAAGGTTTTTTTCTCGTTAGTTCTCTGTTGTGTTGTAATTTTTGTCATGCATACTGGGAATTTTTACAGCAACTAAACTATAGCATGGTTTAATGATCACAGTGGCCTGACAAGATATGAAACTAGTAATGATTTTCTCCTGTAAGAGCTTAAAGCTTACTTGTTTGTTTATTAGGATAACGTCATGTTTTACACTTTGGTTACATTCATGGCAGGAACGGTAGTTACTCATTACACAAGGTTCATCAGGTCACAAGGTTATATCAAACACAGTTATGGACAATTTTGTATCTCCAAGTCACCTCACTTGCACGTCTTTGGACTGTGGGAGGAAACCGGAGCCCCACCTAGGGATCAAACCCAGGACCTTCTTGCTGTGAGGTGACAGTGCTACCCACTTAGCCACTGTGCCACCAGCATAAAGCTTACTAGACTATGACTGCCCTATAATGATGATCATATACAACAAAAATAATCCTTTTCAAACTGCTAACATGGTGTACAAAACGGTACACCAAACACCCCCAATTTCTAGCCAGGTAGCTAGCATTTTCTTCTAATAGTATTTAAGTCTATTAGTTTAACTTTGTTAGTTTTTAAATCTGGTCATTAGTAGAACGGTATTGTGCTTATACCTTGTTTTTTTCCAGTACTTGTCCAAGCAGGTGGAGATGCTTCGGGAAATGAACGAGCAGCACGCGAAAGTCTACGAGCAGTTGGACGTGACGGCTAGAGAGCTGGAAATCACCAATGAGAAGCTGGTGTTGGAGAGCAAAGCCTCCCAACAAAAAATAGACAGGTGAGTCTTGTAGAACCATGGGAGTTACAGGGACAGAATGCTTCCTACAAAGCCAAACACACAGTAACAGCCAACTATGAGTTTTATTTGTTTTATTTATTTTTTGTTATAAAGGGCCTAAAATTATAATTTTAAATGGCATCTTTCTTTAATCGTTAAATTATCATAAATATAGATGGCAAAATTTTGGCAACACTTTTTTATGTCTTTATTAATGTATATAAATCTATGCCCATGGACTTATGGCAACTGCAGACAGGTACATTAAGTAAGATATGAGAAGAAATCAGTCTGGTCTAGCAGAGGATCTAACATACCAGACTATCCTGAAGTTTAAGCAGTCACTGAATAGTTAAAATGTGTTCTTGCAGGTTGACGAACACCATGGAGATGCTGCAGGGTCAGGTGGACACACTGACCGCTCGTGTGGAGGAACTGCGAACGCTCGAGGAGCTTAGAGTTCGCCGAGAGAAAAAAGAGAGACGGAAAACTGTGCACTCGTTCCCTTGCCTTAAGGAGCTCTGCACAGCACCCAGGTACTACATCATTGCTTATCACTCAATTTCAGCCACTCATTTGTCAATTTAATTTAATATCAAGACAATTTTAGCTGGTTTGGCCAATAGTTGTTCGTGTAGGCGCCCATCCTGCTGGTAACAGAACTTGATTCAAACCAACAAGTTGTGATGTCAGCTCTGGTGTGCTAGTGTGTTTTACCGCTGTAATGTTTAGTTATACTGCTGTTTACATGTATGTCATTGTTTATGTTTAAATGAATTACCAATGTATTACCAAATCCAGCTATGTTTTATTGTGCCATCAAGCTTTCCTGCATTTTAAATCCTACACACACACACACACACACACACACTGTTCATCTTAACCCTTAGGTATGAAGACAGATTCATGGTGTCAGACCCAGGCAGCGGTGACCTACAGGAACGGAGGCCTGTAGACGAGGAGAACGAGCACCTGCGCGCCCTGGTGGCATCTCTGCGTGCGGCTGTATCGGCCGAGCGTGGACGGCGGGAGAACGCCGAGCGTGAATGCACTGCCGTGCTGCAGGAGTTTGAGCAGCTGGAGCAGAGGCTGATGGGTGCAGAAGGATGCCAGCAGCGTGTTCATGAGCTTGAAGCAGAACTTCAAGAGTTGCAGCAGATGCGCAAATCTCGTGCCTCCCTTTTGGTTGCTGAGGACGGCCTGGAGCAGACGTTGCTCAACAGCGCCCCCGAGACAGACACCATTGAGGGTGTCGAAGGTGCCGCTCAGGACAGCGCCGGCGAGCCGCCAGTGCGCAAGAGCTGCAGTGACACCGCGCTGGACGTCATCTCGGCGGTGGACGCCTCGGGCAGACGAAAGGGCAGCTACGCGCTGCATGCCAACGGAGTACGCAAACGTGGCATGTCCATCTTGCGTGAGGTGGACGAGCAGTACCACGCTCTGCTCGAGAGGTACGAAGAGCTGCTAGGCAAGTGTCGGCGCCACGAAGAGAGTTTGAGGCACGCCGAGGTGCAGACCTCACGACCCGTCTCCAGAGACCCGTCCATGAAAGAATGCCGTGCTGCTGAAGCCGTGGCGCAGCCAGGGACGTCACCGCAGACGCCCTCCACGCCCGAGGCCATGGAGGGAATCAGCCGTCAGGTGGAGGCCGTGGACAAGCGGCTGAGCCAGAACACGCCCGAGTACAAGGCCCTGTTCAAAGAGATCTTCTCACGACTGCAGAAGACCAAAACCGACATCAATTCCACCAAAGGAAGGAAAAGGGGCAAAAAGGAGAAGTGACTCTTGCCTTTCTGGCTCAAGAGGAATGAGGTCTTTCATTCTACTCTAATTAAGACACTAGTCTTAATTGTTTAAGGGCCAGATTTAGTAAGCTAGCATATGAAAAGGCATCATGCTAGCATATAGCTAATAGCTAGAGTATTGGGTTTTGTGGGCCAGGTTGAACAAGCCAGGGCTTGATTGATGGTCCATCTTTGGTTAGTTGCATCATGGGAGTTACTGAAATGTTATTTAAGGATGCTATTTACTGTTTAACTAGAATAATTAACTAGCAGATTACCTGTATTAAAAAGATGGCTAATACCTCACTCAAGGGTGGTGTTTATATAGTAACAATACGCCTACGTAAATCTACTTAAACAGTTAATAAGGCTTATTGTATTTGTCTGAAAGGGTTTGGCATAAGGCATAAACTCTGAAAGACCGCTTTTGTCAATTTTGCATACTTTATAGAGAGCTTTTAACTTCCAAATATTTGTCCTGGAACAAACTAGCTGAATGCAATGTGCCAAGACAACAGAAAAATACATTCAAGTCAATGACACTAACCAAGCAACCCAGGATAATTAAAGTACCTGGTGACGAAACACAGATTTACAGATATAAGGTTCTACGAGGGATTCTACGAGGGATCTTCAAAAAGTTTCCGCACTTTCATATTTTGGTTGGAAACGGTGAGGGCGTGAGGGAGGAGTAGTAATTGGTCGTGTCTGAGAGAGCTTATATATTAAAAATATGGTACATCAATTGTTTTTTGAAATTTGTGCAGAAACCTTTTGAAGAACCCTTGTAGTTGTCGTTCCTTTAAAGTTCAGTAAGACAGAACACTGCTGGATTCTCTTTAGACTAGTTTCTTAAAAGAAATGTAACAAATGTCATCAAACTAAACTTTAAATTCCACATTGTATGTGTTATATCAAATCTTTTTGTAATACCGTCTATGTTCTCCACAAAAATCACAAGGCTCTACTATCTATTTAATAAGCAATGTATCATATTGTCTTAGTGTACATCTGACGAGTCAGGTGGTGGTGAAGTGACATGTCAGATATCAAGACTGAACTGCTTCTAATTCAGAATGAGAGAAAACAAACATAACTGACAAGTCAGGACTAGAAAATGAGCGAATTGACTTCATGAGAGAATTGTCAGGTCGATTCAACAAGAACGTTTCTCAATGTAAGATTGCAAATCGTAGGTGTTTTACCTTCCACCATACACAATATTGTGAAAAGGTTTAGAAAATTTAGAGAAATCATAGTCTGTAGCAAGCAAGCAAAGCTGAAAACCACTGTAGAATGTGTGTGAGCTTCAAGGCTTTTGATGTTATAGTGACTTCTATAGGCACTTGGGCTAAGGAGTACTTTTGGGGGGGGGGGGGGGGAAGAAGTCATACATCGTCAGTACAGAAACAGAACAGAGTTCTCTGGTATTCTGGGCCTGAGCTCATTTCAGATGGACATAAGGACAGTAGAAACATGCTATTGTTGTGTGTCCACGCTTCAGCATAAAAAAATATATATAGGTAAAAACCAGTCAAGTTCTACATGTCTATAAAAAGGACCATCCAAACTGCTCTGCTGCTGCTCATTGTGATGAAGTAAACAAAATCGGAACACTAAAGCTTCTTTTGAAATGCTTTTTCTTTGCCCATGTGATTAACAACAAACTTTAGTCCAGCTTCAAGAGTATAAAATTGGGGGCACGGCAGCCAACAAAATAAAAAAAATCTAAAAATATGTAATTATTTAAACAGGAAATGTTGCCTTAATTAAGGAGCTGCTAAGAAACTAAACAACTGCTTGTTAAATATTGGAAATGCAGATTTCCTCAATAAATAAAAAATATACGTATACATAGATTTTGGCATCATGCCCTGATCTGGTGATTGTGTAATGCTAAAGAACCTTGTTGTCAGGAAGAGTTTTAAAATGTCAGCATTGCTTTTTTTTAATAAGCATGTTTCAGTTTTTAATGGACTATTAGCTTTATATTTTCATTCTGTTAAATCTAGATTCAGAATTCTGAACTGGTTCTGGTCATGATTCTTACATTACTGCCATGTTTACTGTGTTAGGCTGTTTTGTTTTAATTAATTTAATAAAGTATAAAGCCTCGTTGACATGAAAGTATGATGTGATTTTTATATTGAATGGACGGTTATCTGTTGATGTATCATTGTTGGTTGATTATTGGTTAAAAGATTTACCAAAATCTGCTTCATGGGTTTAAAATTTCTGTTGATCTTTTTTAGACACAACTTTGAAATCATAATGGCTGTTTTAAGCTACAATACAGTAATGCCATTCCGCGTCAACACAGTCAAACTGTTTTTCTCCCCTTTTTTATTACCGACATGACTGCACTCGAATCGTAGAGTTCCAATATTAAACACGCCTTTATGAGGAAGGTTTACTTATGTAATATTTTGCCAACAAATAAATAAAATGGTCTAATTAATTAATGAACAAAGATAAATTATAAAATCTTACACATGGCTAAATGGAGGAAATAAAAAAAGAAGCAAATTCCATTCTGAACACTTTAATGTTGACACAGATGAGCAGTAATCTCCTTCCACAGTGAGAGAACAAGTACAAAGACCAAGTGGAAAAAAAATAAAAAAAAAGTGCTAAAAAAATCTTCATGCAACATTACTGGCAATGGTGTGAAGATGACTGTGTGTATACACCAGGCTGTTCTGAACTGGAGAACTACATCCCACCTTAGAGTTTTGACTTCATGTTTGTAGATTTTAAGATGTTTACAGAGCAGCTTGTGATTGTTAATAGTGGAGGCACAACCAGTGATTTTCTTCAGTACAGAAGTACTCGAGGTCTGCAGGTAGAAACAGCCCTTTCTGCTTCGAGAAATCTCTTTAGTGCTGAGTAGACCACACACAAAGGGCACATCTCAAATTAAGCACCTGCCTTAAAAATGGATACATTCGGGAGAAGGATACAAAGCAGAAGCACAAATCAAGACGATCGAGAAGGAGCAAGGGTGGCCAGGATGTCTTCCATCCAGCATACTTCTACTAGCCTTCATGTTTCGTCTATCCTGAATGTAGATGAGCAGATGAGGCACCAGATAAAAGATCCTTCCCAACTGGAAGCAGTTGTATTTGGAGAACATTCAGCTTCAAGAGGTGGAATTTTTTTTAATTGAATATAAAACATAAAGGCAATGAGCTCATCAAAAATCTTGCTACAGGAATTTTTTTAAGGCCACACGGCGAAGAAAATGACACATCAATACCAGGAAGGCTGACCAGCGGAGCTCCTTTCGTGAGTACAAAGTCAAAACGGCTAAACCCACATGCGCAGACAACCTCTAGAAGCCAATCAAGCAACACATGTCAGTTGCATTAATTACGGCACACACAGAATACCCATAATTCTCTACAACAATTCGTTTTCCTTTGGATCACGGAAAGCAGTGACTTGGAGGAATGCTAGTGGGCAAAACGTCAGTATACGGAACCATTTCCCATTCAAGGCATATCATGGTCATTTAAAATAATTAAGAAAAGAAATGGAATGCGAGTAAAACAACAAGACACGACAAAACACGAGGTGAGGGAGGACACGGAGGCACACGGGGAGAGAAGATTACTTATAACAGCCATGCCGAAAGCATTCATGTTTTTGAATTTTTTTTTCTCCTCTCTTTTTTTAAAGTTTTATATACAAACAAGAAAAAAAATCAAAATCTGGATTGTGCACAATTTTGTTTGTTTTTCACATATATATAGATATATATATTTTCATGAAAATCTTCAATACTCATGGAAAAGGAAGGAAGTGAAGGAATAGCAAAGAAGGATTCAATAGGAAGGTGGACGGAGTGATAGATCTGAGGGGTGTTTGTCGACTAACCGGTTATTCCATGATGATGGGACTTGTGATGTGAAGGTAGGGAGGGGGAGAAGAGAGAGGTAGGAGCAATGAAAAAACAGAGAGGAAAAGCAGTTGAGGTTCAGGAGCAGCTCAATCTTTCCAGTCCTTCTTGATGTTCAGGCTCCACTCCCAGGAAAGGTGGTCGTGCTTGTCGTCGTCGGTGAATTTGGACTTGATGTTGTAGGTGCCGCGGGCCAGCATTCCTTTGGGGGCCTCCTCCAGCGGAGTGAGAAACTCGTACTCGGCCGGCCGTGGCCCATAGCTCCCCACCATGTAGTCGGATTTGTCAACTATAAAATAGGCACATAACAGGGTTAATAAGACATGCATAGTGTTATTATAGAGTTGCATACAAGGAACCTGTGATTTGTTTTTGATTTGATCTGTTAATGTTTTAATGAACTAAGAGTACAAAGCAAATATTTCTAATGTTAAATAAAGGGTTAAAAGAATGAACAAATCACATTTTGTATTTACTATTACACTAGTGTTTTACTTTACTGTACAGGAAAAATATTGTGTAATGATAAGAGAACTTACGCTTGACACCTTTCCTAAAGGTTTGTTGTACATACTTCAGTCCTGAAACGATCTCCTTGTTGACCTTGAAAAGATCCACACAACATACATCAGGTACAGAAACACTGCAGCGTTAGATTAAATACATTTATTCTGCATGTTTTCTTTAACAATGCGGTTCACAATTTGAAAAGAAAGACTTTTGATTGATCAGTTTTGTTAAATATAATATTCAAAACCCTGACAAGGAAAATGTCAGAATATTATGAATTAATAATCAAAAACATGACATGTTTAATCTATGTATTAACTGCAGTTATTATGAGTAAGTTAATGGTATTAATTTTGAATAAATATAGCATATTGCAGTACAGTTAAAAAGTTAAAAGCTGTTTTACAATCAACAAAACCATTACGCTTACTTTAATAACTCTTGAACATCGTGCTTTGCATCTAGTAAATAAGCCCCTGATCCAGTAAGACTCTGGTCAGAATAAAGCTCTTATTCTAGGCAAATGAGAAAATAAATGAACCCCTGAATATTTCTGTGGAATCCTAAATCTCATTGTACTGGGTAAATATTTAAATGTATTTGACTATTTTGAGTAGAAATACTTGGTCATGAATCCTGTGGTCATTATTTGGCTGCACACAAACACATTAATGAATTTACATTTTGTAAATGGATATTTTGTGATAGCAATACTAACTGAATAGGACTGTAGCTGAGACACCTCACACTACCAACAACATTTTTAAACTAAATATAAACTTATAAACTCATTATCTCTGTGGTAAGATTAAAGGGAAATATAATTCTGGCATGGAAAAGAAGGAAACTTGGGAGGCTCACCTTGAAGCTGATCTTTATCTTGTACTCCACTCCTTCTTTCAGCACGAATGACTGCTTTTTAAAAGTGTCCAGGTCTCCTGTGGAATTATGAGACCAAACAAACATGATCACTATACATTTCACAGCTTATTAAACATTTCCTTAATTTATACCGAGACTGCTGGGCTTTGACCAGTTTATACTCGTTATAATGACATCACAAGCTAAAAAAAAAAATCTAAAGTTTACCACATCCAGCAAGTGAATTATTTTTGTGTTCTCAGGTTCTCTCCCTATTCCTCATACAGGACCTTGTTTGCCAGGCAAATTTTATTCCAGCTGTCTGACAGCTCCTAACTTGTTCCAGCTAATACATAAATACACAAAACTAACTGGGGAAAATTTACCGTTTTAAAATGAACTGTGCTTTGTGCTGTCTGACTTGTATATCTGGATAAGAAATGCATTCTGAATCCATTTGAAATTAATTTAGATCACCTACATTACTAAACCACATTGGAATGTCAGACACATTTAAGCTGTCATGCAAGTGGAAATACATCCATCTCTCTGTCAAAACCTTATTTTACAGCCAAAACCCTCTCAAGGTACTACGTCATAATGCTTGTGATTCATGTCCACTAAAGTGCATACAGCTATTTAAAATTAAGATTCTCTCTCTCTCTTTAAAGAAATCAACTCTATCCATGAAACAACTGGACAGCAGGAACACAGAACCAGTAGAGATTTGCAGTAATAATACAGAAATAAGATTTAGATCTTGTTAAGTTTTAAACATGTTTAACTGCAGGTAAATGTACAATGTTGAGCAGTAGTGGCCCAGCAATTAATTTTTAGACTGAATGGACACAAATTACCACAGACACACTTGAAGCCCTCTCAGGGAAGTGAAGATGTCACTATTTTAATATATTAATAGAATTTGTTTTTAAATTGTATAACAAGCACATGTTCAGGTGTCCACATTTTTTTGGCCACACCCAACAGACATGTCTATCTAGCCATAGGCTATCAAAGCGGGCAGTTGATCTTTTTCTTACCTTGCAAGTCAAGGACCAGAGGCGCAGGAGCCGCTTCACACATTAAAGTAAGTCGTGTCACCAGGACATTGGGAGTATTAGCATCTAGAAAAAGACACCCAAGTTATAGTTCTGAAGAGCATGGAATTAAACAGCATGTACTGTGTAAACTTGCACACATCAAAAGAAAAAAAGTTTAAAATTTGAAACAGGGAGAACTATTTAGATGCTACAGAAATAATAAGATTGGTACTTTTTTTTGCAAAGTCATTGTTGATATTTACCGCTTTTATACATCTAAAGTTAGAAATGATTCTAGCAAGGGTTTGGCCATCTACCCTCCTTCAAACATAGCCAATCATGCTGGCCAACATGCTGGCGGGCTAATGTAATATACCTCTGCACCTCCCAAGCACCAAATGTAAAGAACTATTCAAAGAATGCTTTTCATTATCAATGATGGGGAAGATCCATCTTTTAAATTCTTGCTGACAGATTATTTTAAATTAAGGAAGTCACAAATTCATAGTGACAAAATTAATCCCACAGTTTACTGGATTGTCAACATAGGCACTAGAAATGTAATCTTTTTGCCTATTCCTACAAAGATAAATGTCTGGAGTTGTAGAATGCTACTTCACAGTCTTAATTGGGTCATGTTTTCAGGACTGAAGGCTAGCCAAACCACACACACAGATATCATTATTAGATATTTGCCTCAAAATCAGAACCTGGTAAATGATGAAACTTGTCATAAAAAATAACTACTACATAGTGTCTATGCAGGTTTGCGGGTCGACACCCACCTACTGCCACTGAGCTCGAGCCGAGCAAAGCCTCCTTGTACTTGCGCAGGCTTTCATCTTCCTTATCCAGCTCCTGGATCTCCTGCAGGCTCTTTTGTGCTGGTGGCTTGTAGTTTACAGAGTCGCTCTCCTCATTCTCAGCAGCAATGGCTGCTAGCTGCTCCGGGGTGGGTTCATGCTCGGCCATGATCTACTGCTGAAAAACACATACACAGAGACAAATGTTTATTTGATTACTTACTATGGAATAGGTTGCTTAACAGTTGTGATGTGCTGCATTAGCTGTATAGTATTAAAACCTCTTGTTAGCATTTCTAACATTTAACAAGTTTAGCATCTCCTACTGGACTGATCAGCACAGTAATTACTAGAGATGTCACCGGAAATCACAGTTCATTTAATTTCCAGCAGATGATTCTGTTCTGCATACCTGATCTGGCACAGTTTCTGTGTTAGATGCCTTTTCTGACGCAACCCTCGTTTTTATCCGCACTTGCTGCTACACTGGTATGTGTAAAGATATAAATGGAATTTACTCTTCATGGTAATAACAGGAACAAAAACATTAAAACATTTTTACTAAATGTCTTATGACCAACAGACTCATTTAGTTCAGATTACAGTCCTGCCGTTTTATTAAGTATAATGTACATTTCTTTATAAATTCATAAAATCAAACCTCCTATTAAACAAAGATTAGTTACACATTGTAGCTACATACCCAGAGTTTATGTTTACATTTCATTAAGAGAGAAATCAAACTGCACTTTGACCACTGCCAGAAGGAATCACCTGCCCCCAATTGTGCTGTATGATTTGGAATGAGGCAGCACACAAAGATCTGGTAGCAGGAGGCTGAGAACAGCACTGCTGTTGTAAAAGAGAAGAAGAAAGAGGAGGCCTGCACTGAGCAGGAAGGGGATCTCTCAGTAAACAGCTTCAGCTAAGAGATAAAAGCAGGGTGGAACACCAGAAGAACAAGGGTTAATGTGATTTATTACATTCAGCCGTTCTGTATTTCTGGTCAGCATCAATTACGGTTAAGGATTACTGATAATATCCATCCGCTGATGTTTGGGAATATACTGCTAACAAATAAGAGGGAAAATTGGCAACCGTCTCTGAAAGTGTACTAGAGAAATAAAACACCTCTTCCAAAAGATTCCCTTAACCCTTTACACAATTTGCAAGACCCGTCATGTTCAGGAAATACATATAATAATTAATTCCACTAATCAGTGATTTTAAGACCAAAAACAACAAATTAAACAAGCAAATTTAGGTGTAGCTCATGCCTGGTTTGGGCGAAAATCGCCACTGTGGGTCTGTTGGGGCTAATAGATACTAAAATATTATAAA
Source organism: Trichomycterus rosablanca (assembly GCF_030014385.1). Taxonomy (NCBI): domain Eukaryota; kingdom Metazoa; phylum Chordata; class Actinopteri; order Siluriformes; family Trichomycteridae; genus Trichomycterus; species Trichomycterus rosablanca. The sequence goes on along the minus strand of NC_086009.1, from coordinate 5,906,098 downwards.
AATTATAAAATAAATTTCCTAGACATCAAATAGTTAAACTGAACTTAAAGCTTGGGTGCAACAAGCCCTAATTTGCCATTATGATCTTACAACACAATGCAACACAATTACACCCAGTGTGACTAGTATTTCAGGCTGCACAGCTATAGAAGTTTGCAACGATAACTGGTTAACAACCATGTACATCAATTTAAAGAATTCAGTACACAAAACAGCCGGAATCGACGTGCCTCAAACAGACCAAGCGGTGCCACTGGATGTTACAAACAACTGAACATGCTGTACAAAAGTATGTGCCAGGCAATGAACCTAACTTGTTGCACAACATCCCTGAATGCTCAGACAGCAACACGATGTAAACACAACATGCTCCTTAATCACTGCCAGATGCAAAATCTGAATTTTAGCTAGTTAAACTCTTTCCTCAGATCATGTATCCTGGGTGGTTCTACTGGAAAAAAAAAACAGGTGGGAACTATGAGCACACTGCACCATTTTCCCCCCCATGCAGAGCCTCTGCATTCCCATAAAAGCAGAAAATCCTGTTCTGCCAACATCACATTTTGGCAGCCAAAGCATTTGGCAGGGTGCGGAGGCCTCAAAAAGTGAGATGATTTTGTATAAAGGGAAAGACACTGATCTCATGATGATGTCTTGATTGATAGCACAACATCAGAAAGCATTTTGCTAAATTTAATGACACTTAGTAAGGAGTTACAATTGGCAGCCTGGTATGGCAAAAGGATCAGCAAGAGCAGAGAGAGAAAAAAGGAACATGCCCAGAATTGAAATAATCCATCCAAGCTTAATGAAAGACCTCCTCACAACACGGCCAGAGAATTAATTCAACCAGGAGCAAAATGAGGGCAATACTTATGCAATTTAAACTCTAAGCTAGAAGGCCAATGCATCGATTGAACTCACCTCTAAGTTACTGCAGTTTAGGGTCAATTTCCAGTTGGTATTGCCATTTAATCAAGCATGACAGTGTATAAATGGCTGGTTGGTTTCAGTTTATGCCCTGAAAGCTCATAGAATCATTGCCGTGCTAGCTAGCAGTGCATCCAAATTGCCCACTCGAACTAGACTGACAGCTATCACACACAATTCACCTGTAAGGCAATATTAACTTGACATAAGACTGCTTTCCACCATACACAATTCATTCCACTTTTAATTACATGTCATTTTTAATTACACTGACAGAATTAAAACACTAATAATAGATAGATGCAAAAGAAAATCACCTGATGTGCAGATCTAGAGGAGAGATTAGGCTCAAAATCTGCGATTAGGCTAGTTTCTTAGCAACTATTATCCAAATAAGATTACGCTAGTCATGATTATTGCTAATGAGGCTCTTTAAGACAAACTGTCACACAGCAAGACTCCCCTGACAGGCCTAATCAGCATCCTCTAGAGATGTAATTATCCTGAAATAGTATGGTGCTAGGATTCAGCTCAGCATCCCGAAATCAGTTTTGTAATTCTACAGAACCGAAGGGAGATGGTAGTGCTGATGCTTATAATATGGTGGGAAGCAAACAATCCCCCTACTATATATATATATGCAACAGTAAAAAGGTAAAAGATGGACAAAGGATGAGTGCAAGAAACTCGGAAGGCCAATCAAGACCAACAGTTACAAGCTGGGACTGTAGATCCTTTAATTCTGTTCACATTTATATTACCTAAAGGCCACATGTGTGTAAATATATAATGCTTAGAGAGCCAATATACTCATTAATTCATGAATAAAATTTGTTTAATTGCATTTTCATGTTCTGCCTTAATTTCACACTAGTAGAGCCTATAAAATTCTGGTACTGGTATTGTTGCATTTTAGTAAGGATCAAATGTGACATTTTGTGTATTTATAGTATAAATATAACTTTATTCAAAGCCAAAGAAAAACACTTACATAAATGTAACGGGACATTTTTGCGACAGTTTTTTTTTAAATGAATCTAGGCCGTTTTACAGGACGAATCTTTTCCCTCTCTATTACAACCTATCTAGGTCAGGTTATAGATGTAATATGAGCAAACAAACGCACAGTAACTGAGCTTGAGCAAAGCAGGGGCGTTAAGGAGTGAACATTTCATTGTGTGGATTCAACTGGTTTTTAAAGCAATGCGAGTGCACTATACACTCAGGAAAACATGATATTAAAAACATGCAAAAAAAACCTCAAATATAGCCTACTTGCTCACTAACTGGCCATATTACTTTAATACCATGCTGATGGCATAATTGACAAGAATAAATTGCAATAACAAGGACTACAGACCCCAGCAGAGAACTGCACATTATTTCAGCACAGTACTGCAGAGCCATTGTTGATGCTCCTGAGTAAATATATGCTAATATGAAAAAAGAGTTAACGTTGAGATAACTGTTCAAAGACTGAACCAATATATGTATGATGTTAGTTAATTAAGCTACATTTCCCAAAGCAAGTAAAAGAGGAAGAAGAGTTTGTTGGATAGTCACTACAGTTCCTGTTCCCCTCTAAACCCACATTATTTCTTCATCAACATCATGCCTTCCAAATGCTGCAGCCTACACTAGTCTCAAAACAGGACTTAACATTTCATCGCTCTTAACTATAAAAGGTCTCATGTTCAAACAGAAAAATGTATAGATTTATAGAGCACGGTTGTTTTGACCTTTTATTTAGCAGCCACCTTTGCCTCCACCCCCAGCTTCATCCTTTAAAAAATTAATCACAGGTCAGAAAAAGTGTAGTGTAACTCGCTGTTCACTTGGCCTTCAGTGATTAATACACATTGCTTGACTATTTAATATAATGAACTGCTGTCATTTACCATGAAGCCACCACAGACAAAATGTCATAGTTTGGTCATAGTTTAATCATTCATTGGTTAAATTTAACAGTTCGTGAACCTGTACGCCTGAAACCAGACCTGATTTTTATATATTAAGTGGAAGGTTACTAAGTTCTAGACTGCATAGCACATGAGTCAGTGTGGTGCAGTCAGCGGTGGCCAGCATTATCATTACTGATAAAGGTAAATCTCCATTTTCTTCAGCAGGCGCATGTGCAGTGTAAGAACAAGAAATGTGGTGTGGTGAGAGGATGTGCTCAAAGTCACTTGTCCTGAGAGGATGGGGGTTGGTCTTTTGTTCAGGCTGAGGCCCAGCACTCCCGGGACATGTTTTTTAAACAACTACATCCTTTACTTGAAAAGATCATATGCCTCTTTCATGTGAAACGTATAATAAGAATTTATGTTTAGTAACTATTCTAAGCACCATGTTTTGTTTACAGCACTCCTCTAATTAATCTACACTAAAGCATAAATGGTAGAGCAAATTCTTTGCCAGCAGACAGACTTTAACATCAGATAATTTGTATATATCACACAAGTAATGTATAAATCTGCCCCAGGGGTTTTGGCACCATAAGCACTCGGTAATGTTAGTAAAGCCAAGACAATGTGTCACCAAACGCCATTTGAAAAGAAGAAATGTGACCATAAACTTATCACTGTAAGTTTATTTTTCGCTAGTGTTAATTCTTAATAAAAAAAATATAATGTATGAAATCATAATCTTTACTGCAATGTTTATGTTATAACATATAAATTATATACAGCAGTTCAGCCTAGTAGCTTTGTGATTAGCAGCTGTTTGACACTGTACAGAACAGCTCCTGATAATCTATACTGATCTATACTATCTATATATAGAACAAGGACAAATTTGTACTAGTAGGCACATTATCATCAGACAGTAAATACCATTATATTGCCCATTTCAAATTATCCCAATTAACACAAATGATTCTGATTAGGCTATAATACCCATACACATCATTTGTTTGTCATTTGGGTCAGAAATAAGCTGAAGGTACAGACAATGTTCCACTTTAGTCCAACAAGCTATAAGTAAGCTAAAAGAATAAACAGATCTAAACGATTTTAGTTATACATGAGTAGGCGAAACTTGAACCACTACCTGAACCAGATCTTGGGGGGAACAAAGGTTTTTTTTATATGGCCTAGATACTGAAGATAGATACCATACAAAGGTGGAACAAACAGTATAAAAAATATTCCTGGCAGATTTGCCAGCAGCAGGAGAAGTTGCAGCATGGAAAGACACCGCCCTGCTTCTGCTGCGAGAGAAGAAACTAGAAACTCAGGCGCTCACACACAGGACGGAAGAGGAAGTCTGGCTCGAATGCAGAGACCATAAAAAGCCATGCGTTAATCTGTGTTTTAACCCATTCAGGTCAAATATAAACCCACATCATTAACATGTTGTATGTTTGAGTCTGATTTTTAGCCGAAAACAATAAATCTACATCAGTGTCTGGCAGCTCGTCAATGACACAAGGGCTGAAGGCTGTTTTACCAGCATTTTACATGAAGTACATTAACAAAGAATTTAGATCGTTAACTATTAATGACTAATCAATAATATGAACAACAGCTAACGGCATTATTACAACCATTGTGTGGTCATTTTATTCATCAGACATTGATTATCACATCCGATGCTGATCTACTTTAAAACACACCTTGATATGCGTGACTATGCACATTTAATAAATAAACCAAACCCATTTATGTATCAGAACACAATGAATTAGTCCATTTGACAATACAGGAAGTTGCACGCTTTTCCCACCCGTTTTGGTAATAAGCCCGCCTCCCGCATGAGTTCAGGCGTTCATACAGACACGCGGATTCGCCAAACTCAGACGACAAATTAATTACTGACCAATCCCAGAGCAGGAGGCGGGGTTTCTGCAATACGGGTAGGAAAAACATTAATCTGGCTATGATTGTGCCCAGAGCGGTAGAGAGAACTCTGATTGTGCCTAAACGCCCATAGGTCTAAAGTCGGAAGTTGGAAAAAGTTAGCTATGGCTCATTCTATGCAAAAAAACAAACAAACAAGATATTTACCTGCCTAATAACATAACCTTGTACAGACATGTAGCTATTCACCTAAAGATCATGAACTTAGTTTAGGTTACATTTGTGAAATGTAGCAGTTAGCAAACAGGCTCGCTAACACACGAGTGTCTGGATAGATTTGCAACCATGTTAAAATGCTTCACTACCAATCTGTGCTTAGGGACGTTATTTGCAGGCTTTACTTAATGTCTGTGGTAAATGTAATGCTAACTTTCCCACAGCCAGAGGTGAGCAGCATGTTGGAACCCAGACCAACTCGGAAAACAACGGTTTATAGCTTGGACCGATTGCCAGATTGAACCAGATTAACGTGCCTGTGCTCTTTAGATCACAAATTAATAAATCATTTTAATAAACACGGCTAATTGATTCCATCTCGCCAATGATCACACTAGTGATGGGATTTCCGGACCTTTCAGATGAGACATTTTATTGAATCGACCTAGCTTACCAATAAAATCTGGATCTTTCGACTATCAGTAACATCTTTATCCACAATAATTGCCTGCTAATCAAAAACTACTTCGATTTTGGCTTGTCTTAGTCCAGTTAAAATTAAATAGAATCTTACACTACCTCCCAATTACCAGTATAATATGCTGCATTGTGATTGCAATAAAACGATAATACATTAGCAGATTTATAAAATAGCTTTAAACATGTAGAAACGACACTTACATTTATACAGATCATAGCGTAGTAAATGAATCCATTGTATTTTTGATTGGTACGTTATGATACAAAGATTGATGCTGTCTACAGTCTACATTGTCAAATGATTCATTGTGACCGACTCTGATTCGTCCGGGATTCTCTGGTTTCTTTTAATAACACAATCAGTATATAAAATAATATAAAATGCATTTTATACCTCTATCCTCTATATTAATTCGTAATAGTAAAGCATGTGTATCTAACTGACCTTACACGGGTCTATAACGGGTCTATTCAAAAGAGTCGACTCTTTCACAAACGACACATGACTGGCTCAGACAATGCCTGATAAATATTCATCTCCGGTTGTGAACAGCATGTGATGAACTATTCTAATAAAACAGCTCACACATTGTGAACTATAACCAGTGCCAACATACATACACTTATTTTTCTGCTTCGTTGTTTATTAGCCGAACGTGCTAACTAGAAACTTCAAACTTCAGATTGTGACAAGTTTTGCAGCGCTAACGTTAGCACCGTAGCTTTCGGAAACGACGAGACCAGACTAAATTCCCGCAGTACGTCCCGCAGCGCTATCTGACCATTCTCGAATAGAAAATTAAGCCTATATTAAGTTAGAAACACTAAAATGCGCTTACCGTACAGTTACAAGTGCTCTGTTTAATGGATGAAAGTCTTCAGACCAGCGTCAGCTTCACTGACTGCTCAATGGCGCGAGGAGGGAGCGGCGCTAGCAGACACACGCTTCCGGGAATAGAGCGCGCGCGCGCGCGCACATGCTCGCGATGTCCATTCCGCATGCGCGGAACAGGACAGACTCTGCCCAGCAGACACGACTGTGATTGGGATTGAAACGCATACTGCACTGATTAGCCAAAACATTAGGACCACTCACACAAAAACGTGCATGACATTTTCATCATTTAGCAGACGCTTTTAACCAAAGCGACTTACAGTAATGTGACAGTATAATGTCTAAGCAATGGAGGGTTAAGGGCCATGCTCAAGGGCCCAACAGCAGCAACCTGGCAGAGGTGGGACTTGAACCAGCGACCTTCTGATTACTACTTCAGTACCCTAACCACTAGGCTATGGCTTGCCCCTTAAGCAGACACCTTTGTCCAAAGCAACTTACAGTACTGTGACACAATACAGTCTGAGCAACTGAGGGTTAAGGGCCATGCTCAAGGGCCCAACAGCAGCAACCCAGCAGAGGTGGGACTTGAACTAGCAACCTTCTGATTACTATTCCAGTACCCTAACCGCTAGGCTACAATACACAATGACTGCATTTTTCGTAACAATTATGCACCAGTTCATATTACGTTCAAATGATGAGATGATTGTAGTTACTCCTATAACACGTGTTGAATGTAACAGATACGAACAAGCATATCAGGAGTAACTTTGATTATTGCACTTGTAGTGCACTTTATACTTTAGTCAATACACTCTATACCAGCCTTACGATATATACCAAAGTAACACCTCCATGTGTACCCACATGCCCTGTAGTTGTATTGTTGTGATTATGCATGTACTTGTTTGTATGTGACTCTTTAGTGTGTACTAATACTTCTGATCTATCCAGCTTGCTACTGAGGCTATCACTAACTTAAGTCTAAAAAAAAGCAATGCTGTGGCAGCAGTTTTGGGAAGGCCCTTTCTAGTTTTAGCAATACTGCAGCAATATATTTAAATTTCTAGTTTAAGAAAAAACTATACTAAAAAATAAAACCTTTTTGGGGCAGGTCATTTGTATCTGGTGCAACTGCTGGCCTATTGATCCTAAAACCCAAGTAAAAACAAATCTAGAAAGCAAAGCCTTAAAAAGGTACTGACTCAAGTCACAGTAGCAACAGGTTTTCAAACCACACAAGTATCACCCAAGTCCACCATTAGTAACTCGAATACCAAGCCAACTGAAAACAGGTGTTGTATGAAAAACCGCAGCCTTTTTTCACCCCATCATACACAATTTAAATCAAACTGAAAGCACAGTTGTCAAAATGTTACACAGATCATAAGACCAAGGGCTTTTTTTTTTTTTTTTTTTTTAATCAAAGCAAGACTTAATACAGTGTTGAATGCTTATGTACAGAGTTCAGTCACAAAAGAGCAGAGAGGACAGAAAAAGTGAACAGTCCTGTGACTTCACGTAAAGCTCAATAATGGTACAAGCTGCACATCAACATGTGTTTTATAAACCAAGCCTTATTTCTCTCAGGACAGAATATGCCATAAACATGAAAAGCATCTGAACAAACTTGAGTAGTTGGGATTTAAAAATCTGAATAGTACCTGTACAGTGAAAAGTTAAAATGAAATGTATATACAGAGAAGAAAGCCAAGTCACTGATTGGATAGTGTACTGCAGGCTTTATTACAATGGTCTACAAAGAGAAGGCAAAACACACCTCCAGTCATCCTACAGTCACTACATTTTCAAAACTAACTAAAAATAAAAATGTTGGTAAAAAAAATTTCAAAGTACTTAAAAGGAGAAAATGGGTACACAAATTTAAACTTTCAAAGACATTAAGTGTAAAACTTCTGATATTTCAAAGCTGTAATGAACAGGTCTTCATGCCAGATGCCAGGAATGCAGATCAAGTCATCTAACTGGTGTCCATCTGTAAAATAAATAAATAAATGAATAAAAATATAACAGCATAGTAGCATAGTGTGTTCACTTCTTTGAGAAAGATAAAAGAAAACCTACCCTGGCATTGTAGGCATCTAGCTGTGCATCCAATTCCTCTGCTGAAAGCTGCTGTTTGTTATTGCCACGTCCCCCTCGGCCCCGGCCTCTGAGCCCACCGCCGCCGCCACGACCGCCTCTGCCTCTCTGCATGCTACTGAAGCCTGTTCGGTTTCTGGTCATGCCACCACCACCACCACCACGACTCAGGCTGGGAGAAAAAACCCCCCCAAAAAACCATTAATATATAAAATCATGGAACAACTGTGTATAAGTCTGGGCAAAGAACATTCAGACCGGCAGATCAAATCATGCTAACATAAGTCTGGTGAAGGATTTTGTGCATACCTTGTGACTGAAGTTCTCCTCTGTGCATCAATCTGTGATGTGACGAGCTGAATGTTCATTGGACGTCCTAAAGATTAAAAAAAATCGTGATTAACCCCTCAGAAAAGTTATAAAAAATAAAAACGTAACCATTACAAATTTTAAAAAGCTTAGCTATACAGCCATAACTCACCATCAAGTGGGACACCATTGTACTGCTTCATTGCTTTCAGAGCATCTGCTTTCCTCTCAAAGTGGACATCTGCAGTGCCAAGGCTGCGCCCTGACCGGTCATAATGAACTGCAGCCTTCTTCAATGTGCCAAATTCTGCAAAGAGTTCCTGTAGATGGAGTACACAAAAACTGAGTTTAATCCTGAGTTTAATCCAACTTGTTAAGTAAACGGCCAAATAAATTGTCAATATACCTCAATGTCTGCATCGGAGACACCAAAATCAAGGTTGGACACAAGAAGCTTTCCTCCAGTTTCCACTCCTGCTCCTCCACTGGCACCTCCAGAACTGGCGCCAAAACCGTTGTCAAACATGTCGTGCTGCCACTTGTCAGGGAGCTGCTTGGGCTGCAACAGATGAAAGAGAACGCACCTGCTGACTTCGGATCCCGGCACAGTCCACTCGGCTGGGTGCTGGGGCAAGCAGGGGAGCTCCACCTCAACAGGGCCTGTGGCGCACAGCCAACTGTACACACGATTTCCAGCAAACCCTGCCCACCCCAACACTACAAACAAGTAAACCAATGTAGCAAGTAGACGGTAGCACATGCACAATACTAGTGTTCAAGTGTGAAGATGACATTTAGAGAAATGGCCACATCTGGCCTTACACTATGGAGCAGGTTTAGAGCTGAACAGTGATCAAATTGAAGGAGAGGTGTTTGTACTGTGAAATGCAGTGGCATAAAACCTAGTTGATAATGCTAAGCTATTAGGACCAAACAGACCAACAGTTAGGCTTGACTACAGGACAGACCAGTGGCAATGCAGGCATTTCAAACTAAACTAAAATATAACTATTTAAAAATCAATAAGTGTTTGAAAAACAAGCAAACAAGTGGCTATTCATGTACAGAAGCCTAACTGAGTTTGGTACAAGGTTCATATTCTGTGTGAAACAGAAACATGTTTATGTCCAATCTAATTTACAATGCAGGAGCCTCACTGTTCAGTTCTACTCTTAACCAATGATATAATGAACGTGATTGACCCTAACAAATTGAGTGCAAACAGCTCCGTCTAATGGAGCAACTTCCACCTTAACATTTAAAAGGTCCACTTGGCTACTACAATTGTTGATCTTGGAATAAAAGGTAACTACTATTGCCCTATAAAGAAATATCAAGTCAGCACAATTGCTGCCCACCAGCCTGCATCTCCAGCAAAACCACCCCAGAGTTTCTTGATGAGCATTCACAACGAATCCCAGCAGATCTTCACAGGTGGTGATCCAGTTGATGGACATCCCCCACTGAAGAAATGATGCCATAGAACTCTGAAGTCCACCAAGTAAAAAAAAAAAAAAAAGCTGATCGATGTGGTAAAGAGTCCATCAGTGGTGGGTGGTGGTGGTGTTGCATAGGGACCAGTGAGCGTCCATTTTGAAAGCACGCCATTTTGTCACATGCACTAAAAACAAACGAGCTCGAAGACATCTAATGACTAAACTTAAACAATAACTGAAGATCAGTGGCTGAACCAGTCCATTCTCAGCTGCACCATTAAAGCCACTAATAAACTCTAGCCTATACTATAGTTAAGGATGTGAACGCAGGCCGCTCCCAGACAAAGGATTGCGCCAGGGAAGCAGGCCGCGTTTAACTTTTGCTTTCAATTGTGCCCATACAAAAAAAATAGAATCTTCAAGCCAGGTGGTAGATCTGAGAGGATTCACACTGGTGAACGAAGGCAAAAAAAACAAAAAACAAAAGTGAAAACAAAGCCACCACTGATAAAGAAGCTGTTGTTGATCCAAAATGGCGCCGGCCGCCGAAGGTTAGCCGATTAGCCCGTGTAGCCATGATGTAGCCAGGTTAGCTCAGACGATTCTCAGCTCGACGGAAGAGAGAACATGGGTTTTGGGGAGGAGAGAGAACATGTACACAACTTTAACAGCCACATTTACCGAGCTGCTCCACATTACACCACATTTCCAGAGGGCCATGTAGCGTGTGAGCGAGCCTAAAAGGAAACAGCACTTCACCCAGCCATTTTGGATGAGGTCCGCTTTTTGTCAGCTAATGTGTTTCTTTAGCTTTCTCCTACCCTGCTGTACGGCGTGGGTCTGCTTCTGCCGCGGCTCAGGTTTTGTCGGGTCCTCATGGGCCCTGAACTTCCGCCGCGGCCTCCAAAGCCTCCTCCAGCTCCGAGCCGCCCGGCCCCGCCGCGAGAGCCGCCTCGGCCCCGGCCTCCTCTCCCGCCGCCACCGCG